>NC_068357.1:9618057-10338722 GCF_020536995.1 Dreissena polymorpha
AAATATTTAACAGTAAATAACATAACATGTTTAATTGCAAACGCACTTATTACTCAAAAGTTAATGTCAGTGCCCAGCGTCTTTGTATGATTGGTATTTCCCGCTTGACTTTGACCGTCTCTCTTTCGCCAATGTTTCTTGGATGCCGCCCAGCTGCTTCGAGATTTTTGAGACCTCCTCCACCAGCGTTGCCATGGACCTCTGTGTGGACAGACCAACCTACACAAGTTTTGCCACGGACCTCTGTGTGGACAGACTAACTTTCAGCTGCTCGTCCATTGCGATTGATAAGGACCTCAAAACGTTCGCCGCGTTACACTGGCAAGTGGGACTGGGACTACCGGTACACTGGGTTGATGCCTCAATTAGCTGGACCTTATGCCGGCTGCCTGAAGATTCTGCAAATGGCACTGGTAGTGGCCTTTTCAGAGCGACAGGGGTCATCGGTCTTGAGTCCCCTAGGAAATCCAGAAATGGACTTTCTTTCTCATCCAGCACAGGTGTGGACAGCGATGCAACGTACCTCGTTAGTGATCCAAAACCAGCTGATGGACACAATGGCTGGAAGGAGTTTTCTGCTGCTACTTCTGATGACATCATTTGGGCGTTAGTTGACTGCGCACTCAAAGTAGTTTGCAGACACGGTGCTGGCCCTTCAGCTACCCCCTGTTCATAATTCACTGCAAACCATGAATCCGGGATGGCAGATGTGTTCAGGGGCGCTGACAATTGGGGAGTTGCAGCGATGCCGCATGCTTTTGCTGCCGTGTAGATCTGGCTGGCAGACGTGTCCAGTGGCGCCGACAATTGGGAAGTTACAGCAATGCCGCAAGACTTTGCTGCCGTGAAGATCTGGCTGGCAGGTGTATCCAGTGGCGCTGACAATCGAGGAGTTACAGCAATGCCGCAAGCCTTTGCTGCCGTGTAGATCTGGCCAGACCTCATTTAAGTGCAAGCACAAACACAAAACAAAAACAACCTCCAACAAATATAAACAGACACTGAAGAGTCCGAATTTGATGTCATATTATAAATCAAATATTGCAACTTGATTTGCAGATCTTCAAATTAAACTGGTGCTATTTATTTTTACAGAAGATATTATCATGGTGAATAGACATACTCTTTGATAAAGATGTCAACTTAATGTCGCTAAATTTGAATGACCAAAAGCCAGTGCATACATTTATTCGCCATGCACAATTTTGCAAATAACGAAACAATGCAAAGCCTTTATAGTTGTGTTTCCACGCTCATATGCCCAAGTAGTTTTCTACACCGGTTATACTTTATTTGGTTAAAATCGGAATCTCGCGTCACGTTTAGACCGTTTGTGAAAATGATGTTTTTGTTGTTTTAAGTAATTAAAGTAGTTTCATTTTTACGACGGTTGTGTTTGCCGAAATTCGTAATTTCAAATTAGCTTGAATTAGATAGGACTGTAAGAAAGGTGTTAATATGTCTTCGATCAATTTAAATTATAGTTTATGCACATGTAGTTGTAGTAAAAGAAGTAGTGGTATTTATATGATGTTGTTTCGTACACGTTTATTAGTGTAATACTACTGATATTGTATGCTTAGACACAGCAATACCTCGATAAACAAATTTAACCTTGCAGGTATTATGAAACGTTCTACCATTAAATATTCTTGAATTATTACTTGTCCACTCACTTTCCCGTGTAAAATCTGCGTACAGAGTCCATCGAAATTGGCCACTGCGGGGAATCACGTGATCACCAAAGTACATCGTACACAAAATGGCGGAAAAAGCTCTCGCTTAATGACGAAAATCAAGGTATTCTCATATTTTATTTTATCAAAATAAATGATAACTATGCGCAAAGTACCCGCTTAGTCGCCTTATGTATTCTGGTAATTGTCGTTTTTATTAAATTTCTGTAGTTTTCTCAAACATTCAGGAACAATAAACAATGAAACTTGTACATCGTCTGAACATACTTTATTTTGACATGTTTGCTATTCAAGACGACCAATAACGAAATAAATACAACATTTTTTGTTGATAACATGCTTATAATATTTCGTGCAAGGTTTTGCACATTGTTTAAGCTTTTTAAGATCTGTGGCGAGGAATTTGGAAAAAAGTACATCGTCTAAACGTTTTTTGTTTGCGTACATCGTCTGAACGGTTTTGAGTACATCATCTGAAATGCTTCTGGTTTTACTTTTAATGCGATGTTTATCATAATAAAATTGATATTTAACATCTGTGATCAGCCAAGCGATTTTTCGCCCAAATGACGTTCCGTTCTATGATCAGAAAACACAAAACCTGTGTTATTTTACATGTTTACATAGTGTTTAATATTTTTAAATTAAATGTATTAAATTAAATACAAGTCACGCTCGAAAAAAGGTTGTTATTTATATATATAAAGGCATGAAAATAATGTAATACGAAGCATGTCATTTGGACGAAAGATCCTAGGCTTTTCACATATTTATATTTAAAAAGACCAAATGTAGTTTGCAGTAAAACTAAACTGAACTTAACATTTCTTTTTACATACTTGGCACATAGGAGTGCTTATTAAAAATATAATGATCGGCTCGAAACAGTGGCATTTCTGATATGTAAATCTTAGTCTGAATAACATATATTTGGTAATCGATATATCATTATTTTTGTGAAGATAAAATATTGATGTCATCAAATAAGTTGATATAATTAGATGTCTGTTATATAGAGCGGTTTTTTTTTCAGAATGCGCAAAAAGTCAAGTCGATCGCTTCATCGTTTGAAGAGAAAGCGCTTGAAAACATCGCAAACAATACGATGAGTTACACCAAAATGCATTTCGTCAACTGCATGTCACATTGGAGTTTATCTGCAACAAATTACACCTGTGCTAACGCCCATTAAGTCACCATTTCGTTCATCAGTGTATAAGGTATCTCCACCCAAAAATCGAGCAAAGCAAAGCATTTCTGCAAGAGCTCTTTTTGAGCTACAGCAATCTTGTGAAAACTATTGCCGTGACATTCATGACGCTTCTGAATCAGATTATCTTCTGAAAATTAACAATGGATCAGTCAAAACGAAAAGCGAACAGTTAAGTGGAATCAATATCTTGTGAATCTCAAAGTTATGAGAATACTACAACACAAGCAGACAATTAAACGAGATACATATTCATAAAATAGTTTGTACTAATGTATCTGAGATATAAAATAGTTGTATATCTAAATCTCATATATTAACTCTTCTCAGATTATAGAATTTCCGAATGCGTTAATAATGCTTTGTGTTATTTTATGCCAAATAACTTCTTCCGAACATGTGCCCAATTTGATAGGGGCAGATATAATACATTAGCAAAAAAACAGCAAATACTCCTTACACTAATATACTTGATACTTCAAGAAGAATTTACTGAATTAAAGCATTTTGAAGATTTTTATATCTATTGTCTATTTTATATCTATTATACCCGGTACAAGAATGTCTTCCTATCAGAATATACTGCTGTTGATAGCCTAGCAAAATGTTGAAATTATGCATTTGTACACTTCAGCATGTGGTGCATTACAACTAGTGCTTAGGGTATTTTCTACATTGTCAGATACAAGTTCCAATAGACAACATCAGTGCAGCAAGTTTTTTTTATAAACTATAGTTTTAAAAGGTTTTGCTATAGCCATACAAGGTAAACTGTCCCGCTCCCTAGTGGACATGGTATCATAACAACAAATGTTCTTACAAAGTTTCAAGAAGATTGAACTATACATGTGAATTTTAGTAATAACAATCTTTTTCTTTATTTTTACCAAGTGACCTAGGTTTTGACCTGGTGTGACCCAGTTTCGAACACGAAAAAGATATCATTGGGACAACTTTTCTTACCAAGTTTCATGACAATCAAGCAATAACTGTTACCTTTAGAGTGTTAACAAGGAAAATGTTGACGACGCATTAAGGACAAATGGTGCTACTAAAAGCACACCATGGTGCTCATGGTGAGCTAAAAATAAGAAACTTAACGTTATATGTTTTATGAAACAAATGTAATTTTTATTTGCACTAAACTAAATTTCCAATACTTTATATCGGTTATGTCATAGTCATAGAGGTAAATATTATGCACATATACAGTACAAAGATTGGGATGTTCACAAATTCAAATATATGACTGTAAGATTACATAAATTCTTCATCACAGTCATTCTCAAGATTTATTAAAGTCATATCACGGTGATAATTTCTCATCAATCCCTTGACCGGTTCGGCTGTGGGGGGGAAATGAAGGACAGCAATACAGAAATCCTCCCCAGTCAAGTCTGGCGTGTGCTGCTTAGAGTAATTCATCCATGGGAAGGGATGTCCACTCTTACATTATACATCCAGCTTTTATTCTGACGGCCTCGGCGTTGACCTCCCTCTAACGTGCCATGGAGAACAGTCTTGCACAGAGATTCGTGCCTGGTGACGTGTCCAAACCAAGCCAGCTGAACCTTAGCACAAATATTCGTGGTCATGGTAGTGCAGTTATAAAATTGCCCTTACTGAAGCTTGTTTTTCATTCCGTTCCCTGTTGTTTATTTCTCAATATGAAACAATCAAAAGCAATCCAGTGTAATTTTTCCATTTCATATTGATGGCTTAATTTATTTGCCCATCGATATGTAGAACATTACCAGATTCGATTTGCTGTTGGCATATATGGTAAAGTCTTCTTGGACCTTGCGTAGTATAATCTGATCTCAGTTCTGAAATTTAAAGATATAATAGCATACAGTTGACAATATAACAGCAAATTCATTTTTAACACATTGACCAAACACACATTCACAGATGGGCATTAAGGATTTCTTTGTCTATTTATTTGGGTAGTACAATTAAAAGAATACTAGCGTCATAAATAAAGTTGTTGGCTGATCACAGATGTTATTACAATTTTATTATGATAAACATCGCATTAAAAGTAAAAACAGAAGAAGTTCAAATGATGTACACAAAACCGTTCAGACGATGTACGCAAACAAAAAGCGTTCAGACGATGTACTATTTTCCAAATTCCTCGCCACATATCTAACAAAGCTAAATCAACGTGCAAAACCTTGTACGAAATATTCTAAGCATGTTTACAACAAAAAAATGTTGTATTTATTTCGTTGTTTGTCGTCTTGAATAGCAAACATGTCAAAATAAAGTATGTTCAGACGATGTACAAGTTTCATTGTTCAGTGTTCCTGAATGTTTGAGAAAACTACAGCAATCTAAGATAAACGACAATTACCAGAGTACATAAGGCGACTCGGCGGGTACTCTGCACATAGTTAATCATTTATTTTTATATTATAAAATATGAGAATACCTTGATTTTCGTCATTAAGCGAGAGCTTTTTCCGCCATTTTGTGCGCACGATGTACTTTTGTGATCACATGATTCCCCGCAGTGTTGGCTATGCAGCGTGGTTGTGAAGAAATTAAGAACAAGTGTGATTATAACGTTAAATGTTATTTATCAATATGTTTTATTAGTAATCAAAATTAATCAACGGGATACACACCTTAAATTAAACATGCATGGTCCATTAATATTGCATGCAACATTTGGAAATTAACACCTACGAATCGGGAAATACAAATGCCATTTGAACAATAATTATGTTGTTTAATATCTGCTTCTTTGCATTTAACAAGGGACTATATGCCGATATAAATATTACATATAAATAATATTCATATATGTATCATATCGCTTACTATAAAGAGGGCTACACTAATTTTGACATCAAAAAATAACAAAACAAATATGAACTTGTATATTGAGTGTCATAAGCGTCAGTATCTCTTTATTACTGAAATGTGATACCTTATAATTAAAGCTACTTTACGCTTAATATGAGATATTTCTACCAGAACATGGGTTTCATTTATCAAACAGTTTGAATACATGACTGTCTCTTACTAATTGTCAATGTATTGTTTTTAAGGAAAATCAGGTTATTTTAGAGAAATACTCTCATGAGGTATATGAAAAAGGATCCCTGAGTCATTCAAGTCTCTTGTTCTTGTATTTTTGTCTGCATCGTAAAATAGTTATCATGCTTTTTAATTGCATTGGATTATAATTCATGTTACTTAGCCTGTATTAAATGACAATAAAACAGTACTCAACATTAGTCATCAACTACAAGTGTTGGCTTCTTTTCAAACAGTGTAAATACTATTCAAAGAAATGCTTTTGTTATTTAACAATTCAAGTTTCCCTCATACACGTTAACTGTATTTATGAATAAAAAAGACCATTAAAGGACCAAAGTTAAATGGGCATAAAATAAGTGCCTTTAGAGTGGTTGATTTTATGAGATTTTACCCCCAGACAAATAGGTGACTGGAAGGACGCTGGATTCCTGCCAGAGCATGTTTGGCTAGACGTGACATACCTGTTTTATCTTCTATCTTCTGTGTAAATAGAATCTAATTTAGACTACGGGGCAATATATACAATATATGAATATTGACAAGTTTGCATGTTAACTTAGATGTCAACATCTTATATCTTAATGAATCACAGAAATATATCCCACATCTGCACCTCTCCACCCAGGTGTATACATGGGTACCTGCGAGGGAAATGATTCAATGTGCCGTGGCTGCCAGGTTCGCCATATGTAAACGGACGACTTAAATCCCAATGATCGGGGGGTAAATGTCAAAGTCAATTGAATCATAGTGAGTACTCAGACGAGTAATCAGACTATAAAAGCATGCCTTTACCTTTTTACCTTTAGAAATGATTAAACTTAAAATGTATGAAAATTATTTTTAAAATTACAGGATTATGCCATGGAACATTTAATTTACTATAAATATAAAATGTGTGATTAAATCAGATTGAACATGATCCTAAAGTAAGCATTTTAATTTAACTCAGACAGACATTACATAACTTACCAACTCAGCATATCTAAACTATTTTAAAGTTAAGTTTCCCTGTTCTGTATATTCATTTAAAATATTAAAATGTATATATCAATCTTTTACTTACACATCTGTTAAGTTATATTTTTTTCAATTTTACCTAAATAAGCGCACTGTTTCGAAGTATTTATTTTCTAAATACCTTTGTTGACATGCTTCAAACAATGTATGTTCTTTATTCACTTAATAACCTAATACATATAATGTATAATTCGCATTAAATTAACAGCCTAACTTGCACTTTGGCCATTACCGTAGTGTATCAACTGAAGAACACAGTTCAGATATGGTCAATACGATAATCATACATAGCGAATCTAGTGCGCAAGTGTATCAAATCATACAGAATCTTATCAGACACGAATGAACATTTGGCAATGAATTTCGTCAAGGGGCTCGCTACGCTGCACTTATTCCAACCAATAGTTTCTTACTCACTATGTGCTTGCTTTATATAATAACTGACAAGACGTGTTTTAATATGCTGAGCTATAGTATTTGCCATTTGCTTGGACGAGAAACGAATCAGACTAATATTATATTTGAGTTTTCGGTCTTTATCACACATTGTTTGGTTTTCGATGAAGCATACCAAAATATATGAAATAATAATTTAATACATCATAAAATACATGTCTTTCATGTTAAAATATTACATACTGTGAATAAGCACATTTAGAAATTATTAACAAACGCCAAAGACAATAGTTCATGTATTACCTTGGACTAAAAAGATAGCAATCACACCAGACGGACCATAAAATGGCTTAATTAAAATACTCCTGGTATAATGTAAAAAAAACAATAAGAGTGCATGCCATGAGTAAAAACAAGCTCAATGGATGAGATACAAATGACAATATTAAGTTGCAATTAATTATAACCATCATCGGAATCGAACATTTCCCATAACATGCTTTAATGAAGATAAACAGTGCATGTTAGATTATTGAAGACAGCTCAATCAAAGTTGTTATCAACATTGGGAAGATTTTGATTTTCAATTTCAAAAGCATTGATCGCTCTTGCCAATTCATGTAATGCAACACCATCTAGGTTCACTCTTTAGTTAACACAAAAGAAGCATATGTATTCTTCAATGCAATTTAAGCAGACAGATAAGGCCGATGCAAGTGAACACAAAATAAATCACTGAAGAGGATGCAGTATTATGTGCGACAATTACAACAATAAATATTCACAGTTTTCATGTCTTCCTAACAACAGTATCATATTTTAAACAATGACGTTAGAGTTTAAAATATGTTGGATGTAAATATGATAGGCCCATTTTAAATACAACTTATGATTAGTTAAATGATTAGTTTAACCCATTTATGCCTAGCGTCCTCAAAAAAGGACATTGCAAACAGCGTAGACCCAGATGAGATGCTTAAATGAATTTCTTTATGAAATATTCTAAATATATAAATAAATATACTTGACACCCCTAATTTTGGAAATAAATTGATCCAATTTAGAAGGATGGGAGAGTCCACTGGGCATAAATAGGTTAATGAAGTGTACGTGTTAAGTAAGATTGTTGTATTTTATTGTAAAGCTTTTGTATTTGCTTACACAACGCAGTTTATGTAGACTATAAAACGATAACATAAAAACAATTTCAATACCCCGTTATTTAACTTATACACTTAACATTTTAACTAATAATTTATCAAATTCAAGACAAATAACCGATTCTAATTTTTTTTTAAAGAAGTAGACGCTACTGTGAGTAATTATTTGATTATGAAACGATAATGTGCAATATGTTTTAAATCTTTATATTCAGCAATAAAACATGCATGTTTCGATTGTCTGAATCGTCTGAATCTATAAGATTTACGATAAAAGGTTTTGGTATAAAACAACTTATAATCATAGCAAAATTCTAAGATATCACAATGATTAACATACCTATTTTAATAACACATTTTTGAAGAGAGATTTTTATTTCAAATCAAGGAAAGTATAATTATGTTAATCAGCTATAATCCAGGCAAAAATAGTTAATATTAGTAGTAGTAGTAGTAGTAGTAGTAGTAGTAGTAGTAGTAGTAGTAGTAGTAGTAGTAGTAGTAGTAGTAGTAGTAGTAGTAGTAGTAGTAGTAGTAGTAGTAGTAGTAGTAGTAGTAGTAGTTGTAGTAGTAGTAGTAGTAGTAGTAGTAGTAGTAGTAGTAGTAGTAGTAGTAGTAGTAGTAGTAGTTAGTAGTAGTAGTAGTAGTAGTAGTTGTAGTAGTAGTAGTAGTAGTAGTAGTAGTAGTAGTAGTAGTAGTAGTAGTAGTAGTAGTAGTAGTAGTAGTAGTTGTTGTTGTTGTTGTTGTTGTTGTTGTTGTTGTTGTATAAGTAGTAGTAGTAGTAGTAGTAGTAGTAGTAGTAGTAGTAGTAGTAGTAGTAGTAGTAGTAGTAGTAGTAGTAGTAGTAGTAGTAGTAGTAGTAGTAGTAGTAGTAGTAGTAGTAGTAGTAGTAGTAGTAGTAATGAGTTGAAATACGTCTTACTGACTCAATTAATTACTTTGTTAATGTCATAATTACGGGATATAACAAAATCAGACTTTATATATGATACAATATATTTAATATTTCAACATTACGCATTCCGCGTGAGAGAGAACGTGGATATACGTCTGTCAACATTTACACTTTTTCAATTTGAATTGCAAAATTCTAACAATGTTGAAGGAAAACGGTAAATCTACCAAATATGAGATGACTTACATTGTATATATACATTGAAATCCGATTGTGTTGATTCGAAGCACCTGTATAACCAGTTCTTCTGATAACATTTAATAATATGTTTAATCATAAAAATACAACTTTAGTACCATGTTCTTAAATCTTAAAACAGATACATCGCGATTCCACTTTTATGAAGACTTCTTATATTGCTGTGAACTGGCAGGAACATATATTGGATATTAATGATTAAAATATAATACCTGCTTCCCCAAATGTTTTCAATTCCTTTCAGCTAGCATCGTATAAATCATTATGATGTATTATTCTTGCTGCATAAAAGTTGGCCTACTGCAATGGCAAGAAAATATTAATGGTCAAAAGGTTACAAAATTTAAGCAATTTATTGAATATTTTAATTTTAATATTTATCTAAATCGGGTTTAATTTATTTAGAGACACAAATGTGCACTGAGAACATAGTTCACAAAGTTAATTCTTGGTTAAAAATCATTGGTACATTAAAGTTTCTTTGTAACGCATATAAATAAAAGCCTTGCACTTAGTATGCTATAAAAGCCTTAACTAGACTTAACCGCCTGTATAAACACGGTTTTTATTTCGTTTAATACTGACACATTATCCTCTCTACACAATTAGGTGAAATAGCAATGTGAACAGAGGTGAAAGAGAATCGTTTAAGAATGTACACTTAAAACAAAAGCAACTTAAACAAACGACCATTTGATTGGTAAATAACGGTGTGTAATAACTCAGGAAATTACAATTGTTCGTACAAAACATTTGCCTCTTGCAGCATTCAATAATTTTAATCTTTTTACTAGATACTTCAACCGAGAAAAAATACTTACAATGCAAATCAAGTTTCTATTCAATACTGCGTGTTGCATGTATTGTTTTCACAAATAATATCAGATCGTGCTGCTGTGTTTCATGTTCCATTGTCATCATTATTCGATTAAATCTATCACATTAGCTAGAAGAATAGTTTAGCAAACCACTGACGCAATTAACAGCGACCTACATAGACATTTAATATTAATACAACCGGTCATGCGTGTATGATGAAAACCGAAACGGCATTTCAGATATCCCATTGAGAACGATATTTCGAATGATAAATTGTATTATTCTGTTATGCGGTTCCACTTAATATAGTTATAACATTGGCGGGATATTACGAAAGACCAATGCCATTACACATGTACAGAATATTTGCGTTACGAGCTACGTGCAATACATTATACGCCTTGATGTTTTTATGAATGCCAGGGTTCTGTAATTACGACGTACTTAGCAAGCTACACATGTTACAATTGCCGATAACTGTTCTGAAGCCGTCTGCGTATAAGATAAATTGCAAGTTAATGAGTTCGAGTCATAAAATGACTATTCTATAAATACATAATAATATATATAGCAGATAATTTCGTCTCGGCTCAATATTGAAAAAAACACTTATATTCATCTTAAGAAACACGGCTTCGGAGAGAACATGGGCGATCATGTTTTTGATTTCATTGTTGATATACTGAGTGCGATTTATAACTCAGTCAATTACCATATTGGTTGCGCATTATCAGTAAACGAACGTATTGCTGTCATCAGCGGTTTTATGTAAAGATGCTCTTTCGCGATTAATACGTTTAAGCATTATACATAAGCTGGAAGTACGATATGAGATTTAAATTATATATGCTTGCATACTTCATCCTGTGGTTTTTTTGTTCGAATTGTACATGTTGAATACCGTAGTAAATTCAACAAAAACAGGTAAAACTGATTTTGGTGGTTCTTGCTTTTTAATATTACGATATTTAGTATAATTACCTAATACTTAATTAGAAATTCTTACAACGCACAACATTAACTAGAGTAGTGGGAAAACTGTAAATGTAAAACAATTACATCGAAATGCACAATGTGTTCAAAATATCTTAAATTGTTATATACAATTGTGTTTAAGCGCTCACATAGCTATCTATTAAAGTTTCAATCTTTCGCTTTTAGATTATTTATATGGTTGTGTGATACATTTTTTCGCCTGCCTGTATCATGTTGGTCAGACGAAGTTCAAGTTTTACTTTAAAGAAATCAATACGAGTAAAGGAGCATCCTTTTCATGTTTCAAAATAGAGTGAGTACATGCAATTGAATACTCCTCATATACTAAACATATTCTTATTATTTTGAATAAATTTTATATAAAATATCTTTGTGATTTGGCAATTAAAAAAATGGGGGCGGGGCTTAGCCTGATATAAGAGCTATTTTCTAAAACGCCACATTCACACAATGGAACAATTGAACAAGATGATATACATATAAGACAATTAATACATCTTTGAACACCGGTCTAAGCAAAAACACAAAACAACAAGATGTGTTTGTGAAACACTATGTCCCCCATATATTTTACCTTTGACATTAAAGGATGACCTTGACCTTTCACCATCAAAAGGTGAATATGAAGAATATGAAGTTGCTATCTTCAATATTTCAAAAGTGTATATTAAATGAGCGATTTATACCTTTTCACCTTTGACCTTGAAGGATGATCTTGACCTTTCACTACTCAAAATGTGCAGCTTTATGAGATAAACATGCATGCCAAATATGAAGTTGCTATCTTCAATATTGCAAAAGTTATGGCAAATGTTAAATTTTGACGCAAACCAGCAAACCAACAAACAAACCAACAGACAGGGCAAAAACAATATATACTGGGGGACATAAAAATGAAAACAAACAATTAAAACTGCTTAAACATTGTCTACATATTAAATCATATGCACATTAAAAATGGTGCCACACGTGAACTTTAATTTAAGATTTTTTTATAATTGGTAGTTTTGAGATGCTCTTTAAATTACTCCATGGCTTTCCGATTAGCGTAGAGGTTCTCTCACGAGTTTCTCAACTTGGCAATCCATGTTGAATTCCTGCTCCTGTTGCATGAGAGATTGTTTGGTTGTTACCATTCCGGACTGGTTCAATCTTCTTTGACTTAGTTTCTCTAACCAACACAAGGCCACGCCAACAAGTTTTTTTTGTCTATGTTAAAACTAAATAGCTTGATGTTTCTTTTCTAATTCGGTATGATAGCGACGAATTGCAGTACATACAACGTGTGAATAAAACAAAAACTTGCTTAAGACTATTGGGTTTAACAATACGTTTTTGCATAGAATGCATTTGTGTTTAAATAGTATTGTATGTTCTGTCGAATGCTTTATTTCAATTAATTTTATCAAACATGTATATTTCTTAAACTTTCTATGTAATCATTATCTTTGTATAAATAAATATATCATATTTTATTTTAAGGATACGAAGTTTTATTTAATGTGTAATCGATTTGCATTTACTGTAGAAACTCGTCTATTTGACGAATATGAAACTGCCTGACAAACAATTGATTTTGATAGAACATTCATAGATACAAAATTTATTGAAGGCTGGAAGCGGCGTCATTTCGTAGCCTTATTGAACTGTTCTTGGCAGATATATTTAACAAGAAATATCTTTAAAAAAGATATACGGCGTTGATTGTGGTCGATGTTTATGAACGATCAAAAGTTATCTCTATGAGATAAAAAGTAGTGGATGCCTTTTTTGTGCGCAGTTCTTAGCTACATCATAAGCAAATCAATTACGGGGTGTTGCCCCAGATTTCGTGGCTTATTTTGCTTTATGTGATATTATTACTCAGATATCTATATTTACAGAATAGAAAAACACAAGAAACATGAAAATAAACGAGTGCATATAGGTCAGCCGGCAATACTCGAATCTTATTTAATTGCATAATTATAGTATAGCGAATTATTGTGCTCATGCTTAATAAACTGGTCTAAATGGATACATATTTCTAATTAATTTTATAAAAATTGGTCCTTATCATGCAAATGTTGAAACCATATCAAAAATCGATGATTGACATACCACAATAATATCGCCGAATATCTTTATTTAGTATCTTTCTGATCAAAACAGACTTCAAGTGCACAAAGTTTACGAGACGGCGTTTATATAAAGATTTCTGCAACTGACCGCAAACTGACCTTGATACCTTGCGGATTGGAATGCAATGCATTACAGTCACTACGTTATTGTCAGTAAGACCGGTGAAACACAATGATCGCAACCCCTTCTGCGAACTCCGGTGATGAACTGTATATAAACTCTGACTTTCACAAATGGCCGCGCATTGACCCGAACCTCGCGGGTTGAAATGCAATGCAAGTAAGTACCTAATATGACAACATAGCCTTTAGTATAAACGCTTTTGCGCTGGTAATTCTCTGAAAATAAAAGGTGAACGCACAAACTGTATTAATGTCGAAAATTGATTGTAAAACTGTTCTATCTATTGAGAATTTTAATTAGAGATAAAATTGTTTCATGCAGTAAAACAGTGTTACAAAGACGCGGATATGTTTCCAATGTTCTGGTGTTATACTCAAATCTGCCAATGGAATAAATGAAGTGTATTCATTCGTACCTAGCCGCGGGAAATTTTATTTGAGTATTATTGGACACTTACAAAGTTCAAGTCAGGGTGAAAAGCTGGCTTAATACAGCTTACGCCGAAAAACATCTCATCATGATAACTCTCGTCACAAGCCATTCCGTGCGCTGGAAGTCATAAATCAACGTGTTAGTGGTCAGTGGTGGAGAAAACAGACACGGATCTAAATACATTACATCCGCAGGACTGAAGTCAATGTGACGCCAAGGAAAACATTACTTGAATACAAGGGGCAAACAGACAAAGGTTTAATGGAAGATGTTCGGTGGCGTATGGAAATCTAAGATTCCATTTTTGCTAATCGGAAAGTATCAAATAAGATCGCGACAAAGCAACGCTGATCATATGGATTTAATATCCAATGTATTATTCTTTAGATTGTAAACATCGTTCACGTGTGTCTTAAATAATTAACATGGTAGTACACAATTTTAATGCAATGGCAGATTCAACTCGTATCCCCGAAATAAGCGCAGCTAAAGTAATTAAATGTGTACATCTGTTAAAAAACTGTGTTTTGTCAGACGATGTAGAATATAAGTAATTATACAATCACTGTATTTGGCCTGAACTTTAAAAGGATTCATCTTTAAACTGATACGTATATGTCATTCAGAATCCGTGCTGTCATCGCCGGGACAAATAGGCAATTTAGTAGACATCAAACCAACATTTTACGGAAAATACAAGTGTGGATTTTAATTATATTGTCTATCTGAACAGGAAGTCAATATTGCAACATTTATCTCAGTATATTGGTTCTCCCGGAAGTATTTTAAACCTTGGTGTGAATGGTATACACCTGCTCGTTGATCCCCGCCGCTGGCTGCCAACTGTTATCACAGTTCCTATCTCTGAGTGTTCCATTTAAGACTAAAGCCCATCCATGTGAGAATGTAAATTAAAATGTGATTGAATCAAAAACACTATAAGTGATATAATTCAGTCAATAATCATCTAAATAACTGTTACTTGTAAAAGATAAAACAAATTTTACCAGATTTATTTCTAGGTAGAACTATATTAGTTTGCTGTTTAAGCCAAAAAAGGCAATACTGTTCGTTATTTTTGAAATGTGTTCCATATTAAAGGGGCCTTTGCACGTTTTGGTAAAATGACATAATTAAAAAAAATGATTCAGATTCGCAAATTTCAATATAGTTGTGATATTTGTGAGGAAACAGTAATACTGAACATTAACCATGCTCTAAAATATCCATTTCTGGCATCTTTTGACGATTTAAGAACCTGAAAATTATAACGCGTTTCAATGCGAAACGATTGAATAATTTGGAGAGTTCTTTCGTTGTCGTAATATTGTGTGACAATGTGGGAATTTCTTATATTAAGTATAAAATACGCTCATTGTATAAGCATAGATGGCCGACTGGCCTAATTAACTGTTACTTGTAAAAGATCAAACAAATTTTACCAGATTTATTTCTAGGTAGAACTATATTAGTTTGCTGTTTAAGCCAAAAAGGGCAATACTGTTCGTTATTTTTGAAATGTGTTCCATATTAAAGGGGCCTTTGCACGTTTTGGTAAAATGACATAATTAAAAAAAATGATTCAGATTCGCAAATTTCAATATAGTTGTGATATTTGTGAGGAAACAGTAATACTGAACATTGACCATGCTCTAAAATATCCATTACTGGCATCTTTTGACGATTTAAACACCTGAAAATTATAAAGCGTTTCAATGCGAAACGATTGAATAATTTGGAGAGTTCTTTTGTTGTCGTAATATTGTGTGACAATGTGGGGATTTCTTATATTAAGTATAAAATACGCTCATTGTATAAGCATGGATGGCCGAGTGGTCTAAGCATTACATTCATATCAAAAGCACATCATGATGTTTTTTATTGTTGAAAATGAACTGGACAGTTCACTGATCACAAAAAAAGCACAGTCTAAAGCGTAGATCTCTTTGTCTGGTAAGCATTTAAGTGTAGCAATCTCATAAAAGTTTACCAAATGGACGACTGAAGATGGTGGTTTTCAGTGACAAATGTACAAATGTCAAAGCAATTAATTGAACGTCTTAATCAAGGTCTCCCACTTTTATTATTAGGGATCTTTGAACGAGAAAATGAACAAGTATTTAAGACTAAGGCAAATCATTTATTTCAACAAATTGACAATCAAGACAGTCTTATGATTCATAATTCTATGTTGGAAATGTTATGCTCTAATGTCTGCTACACTTCACTAAACATACATGTTAAGTAGAGGTTCGGGCCGTTTCTAACGTCGCTCTTTCTTGCAAAAAAACATAAAATAACATGTGAATTAGATGAAACTGTATCAAAAGTGGCAGAATAATGATGAGATGCAAGTAGATAATCCCTTTAAGCTCTAAGTCCTCCTGTATTGGCAATATGCATATATGTTTTGCGAAGTATCAATATAAATAGACGTTTGTCTTGACTGGGACATGTTCACATATTTGTTTCATGTTTTGAAGTTTGTCATTTAATGCTACAAATTGATAATTGTAAACATTGAAAATAGATATCTCCAGTATAAAACAAGAATGAAATTGAAGAAATTGGGCGCAAACCACTGACCTTTGGAGTAAAAGTCTACCGCACCCTCAGAGAAGGGGACCGTGACAGCTTACAGCGACAGTGATACACCAGTGATTAAGTTATCCACTTTCCGGCTAAACGAATGCATTCGACCGTTCAGTTATAACAACAGGAGTCTTATCTGAAAGTTTGCTTCTCACTCAGACAGTCAGTGGCCTAAAACTGATATTTCCTATTGATTACACAGACCATGATTAGTGTAAAGTAACGTATTTCCTAATGTTTCCAATGGTCGTTACCGTTTAATGTCTGCAAATGGCAAGTCTGATGAAAATGCTTTATTATGCGCTTTCTTTTTAAATGCATAGAAAACGAATTGTATCTCTTATAAATTGTATATATACAGATTTATGTAATTTGCGGAGCACAAATACATTTTTGAAATTGTAATAAGACTAATTATTTCTATTGCTTGAAAGCATTCGCCTGCAATGTCTTATATAGTAATAGATAAAATTGACATCGTCAGTTATTTTATAAGTTTGCACTCTTGTTTCACTTGTGGCAACACATATAATCACACATAACAAGTGGAAAAAATGATAATATGAACTATTTTTCCGGAATACTTAAACTTGACATAGATCGTCATGATTAATTAATTAATCATTCACTTAAGTCTCTGATCAATTCACAAATATTTCGAGCGTTTATTCCAACCATTAATGACTTTCAAGACGGAACACCATGACAACAGTGTTATCGTAACGCCCTTTTTGTTAAAACATTTAACAGATCAGTTCACCAAGTGAAAGTCAGTAATGACATATTATTAAGTAAACCATATTTATCTGTTTAGAAAAATAGTTATTGTATTTATTTATTTAAAAAGGTTTTAACGGCAACAAATAGCTGCTAAAAGTTTGTAATAAGCAATCAAATGTATTAAGACACAAGTGCATGTACATAACTTTAGTAAAAATAAAATAACATGGCCACCTTATGATTAATTACTAAGGATTGATATACTTACTCAAATCGCATTGACTCAAACTAGATTAAATTATTACCATAAGCCCAAACGTTCTCCTGTTGTCGTAGGGTTAAGAAAGTATAAAAAGGTCAAGAAACATTAAACTGCACTTAAATTACAAATTAAGTCCCATGGTTAAAGGCAATATAGACTATTTTTCTTAAGCCTAGACCACCAAATGACAAATACCAACAACCGCACGCCAACATATACAATAGGGAACTAGCGGATGTGACAAAATGTATATTCTGTATTTAAAAAAGTTGGCGCTGAATTGTAAAGTTTTCAGGCAATGTCGTTTTATGTAATGTATCATAAATTACATGAAATACTTCACGTTATTGTCTATGTAATCATTTTTCATAATTTTATGAAAGCATTTTTCTGCCATCCTTGTTGTATTTTCCAGATTATCGACAGAGATGACCCAGTAATACTTGAAGCCTTTTTAAATATATCTAATTTAAACGCGGACATACTCAAGACGGACTGATATTGCCTTCACAAATATGACTGTCTCTGCGGATCCTCTACGACACATTATATTTACAGACAAATCAAATCGATTCTTCTTCTCATCCAATCTCAAGAAGTACAAGAACTCATTTGCACTTGTCGTTTGCCACAAATGGAAATATGTTACCGAATGAATATAGAGATAGTTTGTGAGATCTCATTGTGTATTCTTTACTAATGATACAAAGTAATATTATGTGCGTTTGAATCATTATTTAAGGTCTTATCTTTATATTGTTGATAAAGAAAATAGTACGGAATATCTGTATTTAATATAAATACGATATTTTACTGATTAAATTAATTGAAAAAGAAATTAATTCATTATATTGATATTCATAATGTGGATATACACAACTAAATCTTGTTTTATTGCTTATTCTGGTTTGGTACTGCGCAAGTAAAGTATATTTATGTAATTTTATTTCTATAAAACTGCATCTGGACGGCTTTCAGAGATGTACAATATTATGTTGTGTTTGTTACTTGTTCCTTAAAAAGAATACAGCACAAATATTTCATCTTACAAATTTTCAAATATCGTAACTTATTATTTACGACTGATTTTAAGCATTTCTTACTTAAACTATTTCCTCAACAACATTAGCGTATTCAGTTCTCCCTTATATGAAAATATGTGTTGTATCTCATTTACTATATTAACAACCTGAACACAAAGCTGTAAACGAATTTATATGAAATAATTTCTTTTCTATTTCGGCACATGCTTAGTTTGACCCATGCTTTCCTTTCTGTGAGGATATCAATATATGTAGTAATTTGTGATAGATTTGAAAATGCCTTTTATTTGTATCCTAGGTGTATTGTTTATGTATTGTTCTATTTATGCCTCACTGTTTAACAGAAATTGAGCCTAAGAACTTCGTCATTTGTTCTCATATTCTTAGTAGTATAACATCAAAGCATCATCCTCATATGGTGAAATATATCAACTCCAGTATATGACATATATCTTGTAAAACATGTAGAGTCGAAATTTGTACTTATGTATAGATCAAATGTGATTGTATTGTAATATATTGTGTTGCAGTTTGATCCATATCGGCGTCACAAAAATTGTATTTAAACCATATGAGCTTAGGTGCTTACATTTTTGCTTACACTGATCCCAATACGGAATTACACTTTTTCGCTGCTGACATTGTATTGTATCGCTGGACACACACACACGCTCCAAATAAACAGTCTGCTGATGTCGCACATTTTTTCTGATCTAATTAACGTTGTGTCTGGGGATGAAGTCCAAAGAGCCGATGGTTATTATTGACTTCAAATGTCCCTTGTTTTATTAAACTCACTTTGGTCAACATCAGAATTGTTTGTAATTCTTTCTTCTTACAGTTAATAAACTATGATTCTATAAATATCAAGTATCGAAATTTCGTTGTGAGTGTGTTGTAACATAACAATTGAAGCCAAAACAAAAACTATGGCAGAAATGTATGTCTCGAAGCCAATGTTAAATAGTGCATGTAATATGTTACCTGAGACACTATTGTTCAAGGAATGGGTCTTAAGACGCATCTTCTAGTTTATAATTTTATTTCGAAATGCTTTAATTAGAATAAGGTAAGTTTGAGATTCCAATTTAGCTATTAGCACATTGGTATAAATGCAATATAAACATAGATGAATATAGAATTGACAAACTCGAACAAATTGAAAAATGAAAACAAAGCATTTCTTTTACTGCAATACCATGGTCAGTAGAGCATGCGTTTACGTAGGCTGACTGTGGTCATTGGCTAAATTAGTATTTCGTCTGGCGGTGGTTATGTAAGGTATAAGTACATTTTATTCGAACGAAGTTGTTCATTAAGACTGCCGAAATTAGTTGACTGACGTAACGACCGTCTAAGACACTCAAATATGGTTGGAAGAGATGGTCATACTGGTCAAACTGGTAACACTGTTATATTCTGCATTCACCAAAAATGTTATATCACAGCACTTTGGATATGGTCAGTTTACAGCCATGTGGGGAATTGCTGTTTTTAAAGTAAGAAAATATGTGTAAAAATAATATTGCAAAATAAATGAGCATACACATTTCCATAGCTAAGATACGGAAAACAAAACATGGAACGTAAATTTTCAACGCTATATAGGTTGTAACAGGTAAAACAAAACACGTATTTCTGGGAGAACGGGCGAATGCTGATGTTTTGATATATGTCAAAGAATAACGCCCCTAATTGTATGACTTTCGTCTTGCCGTTAAGATACACAAGTACACAAGTATATGTCCTTTGTATGTTCGGTATTATAAGCAACATGAAAATATGTGTAAACAAATTTCAATACAAGATGTATTTAACCTGTTTCTCGTTTTCAGTGGTTTGGCATTGACTATTTGATGATTGTGGTTTGTGGTAAATGTACAATAAACATTTTTTGTAAACTGATATTATTTGTGCTTAACATTTAAAGGTATACGTGGTTTCATTTAACTCCCAAATAATCATGTTCTGTTTGTTTCCTAGAATATACATACATGATATATACTCTTACTGCTTAATACATTTCAACTGTTAAGTTATAAAGTTGTTTTCGATAACATCTACAATGGCTGTAGCATACAAATGATTGTATTCGTAAATGATCTCTTATGAAACAAGTAAAAATTTGGATAATATAAAAAAGTATTTTACGTATAAAGTAAAGATGAATAAGGAATTCGAATTAAAAACGTACTATTCTGCAATTTATCAATAAATGCTTGTATAATCTAGATAACGCATTATTATATTGAAACAGAGAAGCAATAAATCTTTAATATCATATAAAACAGACCTTGACACAAGTAAGTATTTTCAGGTTATATTCTAAATGAGTGTTAATATGTATTTCGACGAATAAATAGGCAACGAAAACACGCACTCATAAACTAATTAATACAGTTACAAAACTAATGTAATAAGGTATATTTATACCAATTTTTTTTTTAATTAAATTCGTCTGTGACTTTTGCATGATTGCAATATTCAACCGTTCCCGATTTGAATGGTCGCGATGTGCCATTGTCTGACAGTTCTCCAACTCAAGCAATAAACAATATTGCAGGTGATGCTTAGTCGATAACTTTTTTTAATTGAAAGATATAAAGACGGCGACATAATATACCGTTTCTTGTTTAGTTATGGCGAAGTCAGACAGCTCACTGCCTGTTCTCATTCTCAATGTGTATTTATTAAGTCGATTTTACGGACTGCTGACTTGTTATTTTCAACTGAAAAAAGTATTGTAGAAATGCAAGTTATGCTGTCCACTATATGTAAACAATGAGTGTATGTTAAATATGTTATTACTTCGAATGTCGTAAAATGTCGCCGTTGCGTAGTGGATATATTGTCCGCCGGGAGGTCACGGGATCGAACCACAGTGTGGAAGCGTTCTTCAGATCTTCCCATTTAACACCAATTACTGGTTCTAGGCCCAGAAAACAGAATCGAGAGCGTTTCAAATAAGCATTAGGCTTTCTTTGCAATCAAGCTAAAATAAATAGGTTTAAACTGAACTAAATGTCGTAAAGGAAATGCTGCGGGAAGCAAGAATATGTATTTTATTTTATCGTGTTTAACACATATTTAGAAGAATACCAGGAAGTTTATATACATAAATTACGTAATATGTAGATATTTTTAATGTGAATAACAAATTGCCCGCATCCAATTGATTTTGCATGTCTAGTACACATCTATACTGTTTGAACGACAGTATACTAGTATTGTTACTTGATTAAATATGAGGCCTGCAACATAGCGTATTGGGTGGATATCTGATGGATATCTGTCATCAAGTAGTATTGTTAAATTAGCTCCAATCTTTAAAATAGATAAAGCATGATAATAATTTATCCTTTATTTTTTTATAACCTGCATTGTTTCATTTGTGCATTCGATGACTGCATATGATACCATCTAACAGAACGCCTATACAAATCGGAACAGATAAATAAGCAATTAATGGACATTAAAACTCACCTGCGTAATTAATGTTATTAAAATATTGTAATTGATTGAATTCATCTGTCAGGAAGACAGACATGGGCGCTGTATAACGTTTGCCATCAATTTATGTATTGTTATTTAACTGGAGATTTAATTTATATTTATGTTCTTAACACATTTGATTTAAATTCCCATCTGGTATATGGCACATTTATCTTTCAATAAAGTTGTATTATCAATACGTTCAATCTAATAATTGGGTACCACAGGTGGAAATGCATCAGAATTTATATTATAGCAGGTGTTGTATTAAGCAAGAATGCAGTTAATCATTTTATGTTTATAGTTCGTCCTAGGTTTAAAAATAATACTTAATAGATATGAACAAACATTGATCTTATGATGCAGTTATTTGTGTTTAATGGCTGCTAAATCGTCTATGGAATCAAAACAGGTTTAAAACCAAAACATTATCGTATAACCGCCCAAACAGTATGCCTAGTATTTGTAATATTGTATTTCAAAATTATAGCATATATAAATGTTCTAGTATAATAACTACCAAAGTCGCATGCTAATCGATATAATACTTATAAATAAAAACATTTAACAGCAAGAGACTAAATTATAGAACAGTTTTTATATAATTCTTATTACATAACCATACTGAACAATGCTCCGGTTTAGAGTTTACGTCTGATTAAAAACAAGAATTCTTTGCTTTTTGCAATCAATTGCAAAATCTTCAAATATTTAGAGTCAACCATATTCAATTCAAAACGAGATAATTCAACATGAACAGAACAGAAATTCCAAAATAATACATTACGATAATAATTTGTATTTGTTTACTTTATTGTATAGCAAGTAATCTGTATAATGTTGACATGCTATTCTTTACGGGAACTCATCTAAATTATGTTTTTCCCGAAAGTCTTTTAACAAATGAAGGTTTCAATGCAGGTCCTAAAAAACTCTTCATGTATCATATGGGAATTACATTGAAAATAAACCAAAATGTAATTATGCTTGGTGATATATTCGAAGACCAACTTAAAAACGTTTCCCGTCTTAAACAGCCTTAAACGGGCAATATTCAATTAAAGTGTAGCGTATTTTCCTGCCTTCGATCAGCTTGTTAATAATTATAGTATAGTGTAACCATTGCTTTATACGGCATCGTTCTCTTACCGCTATTCGGATGAACTAGATCGGACGCTAGCAATTTCAATTTGGGTAATACAATTTTTTTTATATTCTGAAATTAATAATACAATTTGCAGTATTGCCTTACAAAATCACTTTTTACTGCATGACTATAATGGGTAACTCACTAATGAGAATTGAATATTGTTAAATAGTATCTCATTGCTGTTTCATAAGGCTGAAGTAAATTAGTTTTTACCCATTTTGTAGAATATTTTCGTCTAGGTTATCACGTGACTTGTCTGTATATAATCAGTGGCTTCTCTGCATTAGGGGGATTTCGAAGTTGGTTCTCAGGCGTACACATCGAACATTATTAGGTAAATAACTTTAGCTTTCTGTCTACTGAGTAATTCCACATTGTGGTCGGAAAAGTGACAGAACTAGTTGGTAGCAAGGGCTTGTCTGCTGAGTAAACCTAGGTGGAAAAGCGACAGTTTATATCTAACGCTTACAGTTTAAGCTTTGACGTTCGTCTACGCAAATAGTCTCAGACCAGTTTCATCCATAGTTTCAGACTAGCCTCATCCATAGTTTCAAACCAGTCGCATCCATAGTTTTAGACTATTATCATCCGTAGTCTCAAACCAGGTTCATCCATAGTTTCAGACCAGTTTCATCCATAGTTTCAGACCAGTTTCATCCATAGTTTCAGACTAGTTTCATCCATAGTTTTAGACCAGTTTAATCCATAGTTTCAGACTAGTCTCATCCATAGTTTCAAACCAGTCTCATCCATAGTATCAGACTAGGCTCATAAATAGTCTCAGACCAGTTTCATCCATAGTTTTAGACTAGTATCATCCGTAGTCTCAAACCAGGTTCATCCATAGTTTCAGACCAGTGTCATCCATAGTTAGTTTCAGACTAGTTTCATCCATAGTTTTAGACCAGTTTCATCCATTGTCCCAGACCAGGCTCATCCATAGTCTCAGACCAGGCTCGTCCGTTGTTCTTATTGATTAGTTTGTTATATTGACCCGGTTTTGTTGATTTTTACTGTGATTTATTGTATGCACCAATCATTGTTCCTAATCCTTTGTTTCTAATCACACTGGTAAAACAGCCAGGCGAAAATATTATATATCCTTAGCCAGCGTGAATTTCAGTCTGGTTAAAGTCACCTTGCACGTTACAAAAGCAACGAAAAAACCCGAATCAACTTGAGTAACTGCCATTACTTAAATTGACCCCATAATTGTCTCCGATAATTTAATTTTAATGAACAGTGAAGTTATATCAACTGGTAACTCTGTTAGTGATCACCATGCCACGGCTGCGCAGATTTTAGTCCCAACATTCATAAGTAAACCGATCCACAGACATGTCTGTTATAAACTGCAATTAATGTTTTTAATACAAAAACTTAATTAACAATTATTTTCATTGATTTATTGATTGCTTTGGTTCATTTTAATATTTTGTGTAGTATGAAAATGCCAGTTCCTTATTCGATTTGAACAAGGAATAAGGAACCAGTTCTTTATTCCTTTTTCAATTCGAATAAGAAAATAGGTAATCATTAAATGAAACTTAGAAGAGATGTACTGAAATTAATGTTTTTGATACCCAACCTAAATTTGCAATGATTTTCATTGAGTTATTGGTCTCTTTGGTTCATTTTAATAGTTTGTTTAGTATGAAAATGCCAGTTCCTTATTCGATTTGAATAAGGAATAAGTCACCTGTTCCTAATTCCTTTTTCAATCCGAATAAGGATCTGTGTTATAATTTATTAAAACTAGGTAGAAATATTTCAATACATATTTTAACTACGAACGTACATATGCCATGATTTTCATTGACATTTAGAAATTTTTGGTTAATTTTAATATGTGTTCGAGTAAGCTAATACCATTTCCTTATTATCGTCTTCATAATACTCGTTTTTAGCGTTTACCTTCAATTAGAATATAAAAAGAAATGTGACATAATACGTTTATATAACATAACCAAGCTTAAATAACACACACAACATCTAAAATATAACATAACCGTAAGCCATCGTCCGAAATACAGGCTTCCGAATAAGGAACTAACTACACCCAATTCCTTATTCGGAGGCCATAATTTCGGATGCTTAAATTCGGATCATTCTCGCACAGCACAGCTTTATATTCGTTATTATTGGCGATGTTTAATGTAAGATTAATTTATATCTCTGGTTTCATTTCTTGAAGTCTTATCTGACCCTGAACTTTGGTCAAGACTATATGATAGCTGAAAACTAAACATGAGATATCCAAAACCGTTTTCATACGAAAACAGTTACGAAGGGATATGATTAAGCATGCAAAATGATTTCAACACGTCACCATAAAAGAAAGACTGCTCCAGAAGCAGCGGAACAAGTGCCACTAGAAGACTGAAAAGTTTCATCGAAATGCCTCAATATTTTATTTTGTAATCGAAACGAAAAAGCGCGCATCCTAGAAAACTGTTGTTTAAGTGTGTTTTCGTTGTATTTTGTTAATGCGAATACGCTTTTTTGTCGCTCATGCCGACCAAGGGTACATTCGACGACTTTCAACTTCGGCACACGATTCTTGATCGTGGGATCTAAAAACGGCAATGGTCTTGATGGTAAACAGTCCTTCGCCGTTCTTATCGTAAAAGTTCTGTATTCGCACCGAATGCCATCAGTGCGACGTCACAATAAAGATATCACAATAACGCGAGACTGAATCGGAAGCAGCAGCCAAGGTGCCTGTATTAAACTGGAAAGTTTCATCGAAATGCCTCTGTATTTCGATGCTTTTGTTCTGTTTTTCAATTAAAAACAAAAACTTACATGGCTGTGGTTGGGTTATTTAATTGCAATAAATTTTCTCCGAAAGCGCGTTGTTTCGCTCTAGGATGCCCACTCTTCATTCGGCGACCTTCAACATGGTGATGCAATCCCTAGCGGCGCAAGTCTCAACTCGGAATTTTACATGTGAATAAGTACGTACCTGCTATTAAAAGCCGTCATCCAAAAATATGTTTGTTTTGCCTTGGTTAGGATTTGGGGGATTTGCTTAGAAAATGATTGCTTTACTCACGATCCAATCGTGAATAATCGACTGTACTTTGAGCTCATTGTAGCTTTTGGGCGTAGTACACGCGTTACGTCAACCAAAATCGTCAAATTAGAAGGGAAAACCTCAAAAAATAAATGCGATGGGTCATTACTCCTAATAAGCTTAACAAAATGTTCCTATTGTTTGTGGCAAAACCAAAATTAGCATTGTTAAACCCATTAAATAAGAGATTCAATTATAGACACCTGCTGAAACTGGAATAATAAATGATTAAAAATTCCTCAAAATGAGTACCAAATTTCTCGGGATACTCTTTGGTCAGTTTTTACTGATTGATGCAACTTTTACTTCACGAACTTTTTGCCATGAGACAGAGCTGATCAAGCATACAGCCCTTGCCAATCTTGACATATCAACTGATTTATATTCATTATAAACATCTTGCTGCATCTGTATCACTATCTGCTGACTTAATGTAAAACAGCGCCATTAAATAGTGTCATTATCTCAAAATGAAAGGAATTAAATCATATATCAACTTCTTCCTTTCTAAATGCATTTAGAGTAAATGACAAAATAACTGTACATTTAAACTGGTCCTCTTGAATATAATGTTAAATTTTTTACAATTCTTAAGTAAGATAATACATATCGTGGATTATTGGTAAACATATTTGTGATAATATTAATAGTTGTATAGATCATAATACCTGTTTATCTTATATTTCTAGTGTAAACAAAACATGAATTAACGTTTATATTGATGTATGATTATATTGATGTATAACGGTCAAAATTTTGCCTGTACTGTATGTGATTTCAAAAGTAATATTAACAATTTATCAACCTTAACAGAAAGTTAACAAAACTAACGTCGTCTTGTTTTAATTTCTTTGCCAATGTTTCACTTACGATGTTTTTGAAGGAATCATATACGTTCTTGCAAATATGGATGCATTTAGACTAGTTAACGACTGTTGTTTGTTGTTGTTTTTTCAAAATTACGTGCATCTTAAATCAACCTTCACACAAAGATACATCTAGCATATATATTTCATATAAGATGGCAATAATATATTCATGTAAGGAAACTCTGCCTGTCTTCAGATGTCTGTGTTGTTTTTTAAAAGAGTTGTAAATCATGATTAGTCGAAGATTATAAGTAGAAGTATTTAATTATCTAGTTCAGCATACTTTTATAAAAAAAAATAGTGATTGTTTGTGTCGTAAAACGGGACAATTTAAGGAAACTCATAAACATACAAACGATACTGTCTGTCTAATTTTACGACACAGCGATCCTCAATTGCGCACATTGTGCATGTTTACTGTTGCAGTGGTGTCATAAAATATGATTCCGTCTTGAATTATTAATTTCCAATTGTCTTTTGTACGCGTTATCTGCATAAAAGACATTTGTTGGAGACTGAGAATAGTACATGCTGGTGTAACCAGAAACACAGTGTTAGCTACAAGATGGATCCTTCATAAACTGTCAATTAAAACGCTCAATCGAGAGCAATAGTTAAATACGTTACATAAACTTGTATAAGATTTTTTTTGCAGACACTACATTTCCCAATGTCGATATGCAACAAGAAGAATGGTGTTTGTTGATAAAAGCCACGTATATAAGTGGAAAAATTAAAGTGTTTGGCGCTAAAATATCAACATTACATATATGATATACCTATTATTGTACAAATTACATGTATGCATGCATTTAATGTTATTTCATGTGCAGATTGTAAGCTTTTTTAGTTTTATAAATATTCATTCAAATTGTGTTGTTTTTGTTGCTCGTGTTTTTTATTATATCATTGCTCTTTTGTTCAGGCTAATCATTAACTACAATCAAAATATTATAGTATTTAACTCTTTCTTCATAAATTTACCCGCAATTAACTGTACACCAACGAAGAAATTGCATTATTTTCTCCATGATTTAATAAAAGAAATTGTATAAAGTAACAAATGTAAATATCAACATATATCAACAAAATAACTATATAATTAACAGGTAATGAAAAATGATACCATGTAATTACAGCTCTTTAGATTAATCGTATATATTGCTTCCGGAATATTTGTTTCATTTATCAAGCAGTATGGCTATATGACTGCCCCTTATTAATTACCAGACATTTCCTAGCATATAAGGTGCTTTGATTAAATCAGCTTTAAAGATGAGTCATTTTAGATCTTTGATGAAAGTATGACGTTAGGCAAGTTTTTTGTCATTAGCTTTAAACTAAAAGAAAGGGTTAACAATTTGACCAAATATTATGTCTAATGTAGTATATTAAGCACGAAACATCTTTAATCCGAAATATTTATGCAGCCTCAAACCTTGTTAGCGTATTTACAACTTCGTTGTTATTCCTTATTAAAGCCGTTACTTGCGTAGAATATTATATATATGACAACGACTGTAGGTACAAAAACAAAATACTAACTTTACTTTTAAATACTATAGTTCCTTTTTTGTTGTAGAACCTTAAGGGCTATGCAATAAAATAAAATAATGGTTATTTTCAATAAAATAATATGAAGTGTCCATGGTAACAGATATATATATAAGGATGATGTAACGTTACACATGAAATTAAATATTGACGAACATGCTTTCTCAAGCACATGCCCATCTTGTTTTTCGCAATAATCGGGAAAATGGTATAAATTTGTTAAACATTACTTTTAAATTTTACATAAACACTATTATGTGGCAATGAATTTGTTAATTTGAGGACCAACGATAATGAAACACCTTAACGAAGTTCTTAATTTTGTTTTTGTTCCTGTTTGCCTTCATGTTAAATGCTACAGTCATTGTTTAATTTAACTTCGTACAAAATGACATATTTTCATATTAAATGCGTTTTTTATTAATGTTAAGTGTGTTTTTTTTGTCAATTGTCAGCATCCCAAAAGCTAGTAGTTTTGTACTTTTATACTTTAGACCCATTAATGCGAAGGATCCTCAAAATATAATCGACAGCATACCTTGCTTTTCTACAGCACATTTATTTTGTAAACTTCAGTTCAAAATTCCAACGTATGAAAGTATTTCATCACCAATGGATAATCTTGCTCAGAAACGACATAAGGTGCATCAGATTAAGACAACGACTAATTTATTACATAGTGGTTTAACCTAAAAACGTAGATGAAAGCGTTTTGAATATGTGCACAACAATAATTTTACGTAATGATGTTAAGTAATGCAGAGCAGGAAGCATTCCACTAATCACCAATTTTGATATTTAGTTTTTTAGTTTCAATGTTACATACATAAAGCATGATTAGTCTACAACAAGACCTGTCACAGGAATGGCGAATACCGGTATTAGGGTATGCGTTCATGAGTAACGTGATAATGTTACAGAAAGTATAGGCATAAAGATAGCAAGAAATTATATCGCTTAGGATGATACAAATCCACATAAGCATCTCCTTATCATCAAGAACAATATTTGAAAGTCTGATTATTGAACGTTAAAAGTGTGAGAAAAAACTCAAAACAAATGTGTGTCTACGGACAGAAAGACCGAAGCACAGACAGATAGACGGACGGACGGATATCTACGGACGAACAGTCGGAAGATAGACAGACAAATAGACAGACAGAAACACTATCCCCCTGATAATGTATCGAGGGGTGATTAAAATTTAAATTTGAGTTGCAATAAACCGATGGACGTGAAAAGTAAACAAATAACTAAAGCCGCAACCTTTCATGGTATTACGTCCACAGTAAGCGTGTATCAGTTGCACATTACACGACTGTATTGTCAAATATTATCACGTTTTGCAGAGCCACGGCAGATATTTATGTTTAAATGTTAATAGACATTTAACATAGACATCGTTATCAGTGGAATCTAAATACAATAATAGTAGACGCTGCGCTACCCGTTCTGCCGAGTAAAATGCGATGTTAAAAGCTGTCCTGAGTTGCTGTTATATTGTTTTTAAAGATGATTGTGTCAGTCCAGACTCATTAAATCGATCAGAAGTCAGTTGTACATCACTGCTTCATTTAACCATTAACAGGTTGTATGTGAATTTGTAAACTAAAACACATGTTTTTGAAGTCCAAACACAAACTCCCCAAAAAACAACCGGCAGGCGTGGCTATACATTTTGGTATACAAATTAAATAAGCCATGCGAGGAGAAAGAAGAAAACCAGTTACAATTGCGCAAGAAGTGTTCACGCTAATAAGTATCAGCCAATTAATTACGCTTACCGTAATCCACAGCTTTGGTATAACAAATACATTTTTCAAAAGTGCGCGTACCATACAATACAGTAGATACCTTTAAAAGATTTTTAATAAACAAGAGAGCCGTGACGAGTATTTAACGCTCACGTATTTAATTGTATCCCAGTAGCATAATACTCGAGATCCCTTGTTTGAGCTTTTCTTACGACATTATATAGTTTCAACATACCCGTGGGCAATGTCTTTTAAGAGAGGGAAATGTATGATATACATTTATTTTCCTCATAAAGTTCTAATTTTAAAAAATTGGTTCGAGATAAGATTGAGTATATTCTATTTTTGCTATAGCAGGTGATCGCAATAAAAGTTTTGACCCCAGAGGCATAATTTGAACAAAAATACATAAGCGGCCTTTAGCTAAGCGGTTTTAGACAAGTAGATTAAACAATGTGTAGCCGATGAAAGTCTGTGTAAAATGTTGACCTTTTGTGTGATTCTAGATTTGTATCCAGGGTCATAATTTGAACAAACTGTGTACAGGACCACAATATGATGTGACAAACGAAATAATGCTCTGCGCTTGTATGTTTCTTTGAAAATGTATGTACTTATATGTTTAACAACTTCTTGGGCCCCGTGACCTATTTTATAAAAACGGACCGGGATTGTTTGGTTTATTTTCATAGAGGAACATGCCAGTCAAATTTACTTCAATTCTAAACAACGGTTTATCAGATTATGTCGTTAGAAAAGAAAATCGACGAAACGACGCACGCAAGAACGCATTGATATCCGTAAGGACGGATATCACTGTATCCCAATAGCTCACCATGAGCAAATTGTGCTCAGATGAACTAATAAAAACCATTTTTAATGATATATTTTCTTGTTTAACAATAAAAAATGGTGCCATTCTGAACACCGGCTGTCATTAAATCGTGTAAAAAATTAATTCGCACGATGTTGATTTCTCGTTTCAATATTGTTTATTTTCCCAAGGGTGAGATCGAATCCAGATTGCAGGTGGGAATATATTAAACGTCTTGACCAACACGTGTATATCCTGGGTAAGAAGTGATTCTTGTTAAGAATGTGAAATGATATTTACAGTACAATATTATATTTACCTAGTCTGCTTATCCTAAAGAGGGTAATAATCATTATACAATATCAATGTACTTTGCTCAGAGTATATGCACGAAAACGTCTTATACTTTCTTATACATTCAATACATTGATTATCTTAATATGTTTGTATTAGATTGATATGTATATGTTATAAATCAACACTTTTTAACGTGTAGGTACGTTTTTTTTTGCAATTAATGTCCCTCGTGTTCCACTATATAATGGTAACAAAATATGTAATATTGAACACGTGTGACTTGTAAATCACCGTCACAGTAATGCAAATTGTTGATATAGTATGTTTAACATTTAAAACATGAGTTTACAATTGTTGCTTGAGGATGCTCAATTGTTAATCGTATTTTCATTAACATCTCGAAACAACAATACATTACGAAAGCTATTTTGTTGGTTTAAACCTCCAAACGATCAAATGTATTATTGAACGCGTTTTAGTCTTGAATATTGACTTTAATTTACATTATTCAGCGAAGATGTAATGACATTTTTTCAGTTTTTACTAATTTGCAAAATGGCCATTACTTTTTTCCGATGCATTGTAATGTACTTGGTTTTTCATAGCCTTGTGTGAATATTTAATATGCTTTAATCAAACTTGAAAAAGAAAAAGAAGCCCATATTTTTCCACAGGCAACCCTTTGATGTAGAAATATTATTACAAAACCGCAGTGTTCATGCAAGAAAATATCTAAGAATATGCTTAAGGTTAGTTATCACTTTGTTTGATGCTATGCAATTTCAACGTGCCTTATATTGAAACATTCTTCAATTTCCAACATATGTTCTGGGCCAGACCGTGTTACACTACTCTGTGATGTGCCACGTTTAATGGCCTTAGCTATTTCCAACTTAAATGTTTGATTAAGAACATATTCGCAGAAAAATGATTACCTCTATAATTCAAAAGACTAATACAAAATGTACTCATATCATGCAGCAACGTGACACACATACGAGAACTGTATGCGACGTGATAAAATGGTGATCATAAAACTAGTAAAACAAGTAAACCGGCCGTTATAAAACGAGTGTAAGGCAAAAAAAAATATTTTTTAAATTAGTACAGCTAACAAATGTATAATTATCAATGTCACACACTGTGCAAAAGTACAATGTGTAGTTTTACAGAGTTTGGAACACTAGATAAATATTAGTTTGTGATAATTTGTACGGCCACTCGTGAAATTTAACTCACACACCAAAATGAAAAAAAAACACATCCTTTATTGGGCGATTATTGTAGGAAGGTCGACGCAATTCTGAACAAGTCTAATTAATTAAGATGTAATACTAGTTGATGTATAAATTGTCTTATTCTTCGTTGCAAAAAAATAACAGGATTCGTTTCTGCTTTTCTATTGAATTAAAATGAATAAAAAAATCTAACTTTCAAATGGAGTCCGAACTGTCTGGGCAATCACCCAATCGTGCGTTCATTTAGCCAGGTAATGAAATGTAAAACTATTTAAATATTTAAATAAATAGGGACGGGTCATTTTGTTATATCAGTCGATTTATCAAATATAAGCACATTAACCTGCACAGAGTTGTATCGTTGCAAGACATTCTTCTATAAACACTGAATGAACATCATCTACCGTCCAATTCAAACATGTATATTATCTGGAATTATTTTCTACCAATGCTCATAACGCAGCTCAAGTAACGATACGTATTAGGCTGATCTATTACCGGAGAAATGTTTAAAAGAAAAACTAAATCAATAACCATTTCTTTCACAGCCAGAAATAAATTATCTGCAATTTGGTACATAAACATCATCTTCTACAAAAATGTATTAGACAATCAATTATCGAGGTTTATTTTAAACACGTGAAGAAAATGCTGAGCTGGCTGAAGTAATCCTCAAGGTCGATTATTTGTTAACTTGCCCTGGATTCTTGAAGAGATGTAATTTCACTGGTAATTTTTTGGCTCTCCAATATTTATCTGAATGAAAGGTTAGCCGGTTTGTTAATGTTCAAACAGCAATCGAAATCGGTACAATTATAAACCGTTTGTAACGCTTTTCGTCGATAAGTTGGAAAACTATTACTAAAACAGATTTTAAAAGTTTTAACTATCATTTTGTAGAGTGGTACAGCATAGGATTTCGCTTCCTGGCGCCTTCTGATAACGAGGGAGATTATATTTTTAGTCAAATTGTTTCTCTCTATAATACTTATTTTAGACTTTACAAAATATGATATATTTGTTAATAAATATGTTTTTAATATTTAAAAAAAGATACTTAAATCCCTTTTCAAAAATGTGCGGTTTTGTGAAGTTTGAAAAAGGTCTGCTTTTTTAAAACATTTATGTTAACAGTTAGTGGTACAATTGAATCATAGTTCAAATTTTGCGAGATATTCTTCTCACAAATATTGACCACACATTCCGGGAGATTAGATAAAAACAGTACAAATTGAACTACCGACCGCTGTATCAAATTAACCTGCGTTCTTTGATTTGAGCACACTTATTACGTACTGCAAGTTTAATAACAAAGACAGTGTCATTCAAGTAACAACACCTGTTTCTAATATCATTAAATTGCATTTTAGTCATGTAAACACAACGTTATTTACATGTTATCTATTTCAGTGAAGATTAATTTTAATACATTTTATGAAGACCACTTTTGTGGCTGCAACTTGTCAAAATGGAAACTTAATGTGAATGATAAAAAGCCATACCATTATCCCCAAGTGTTGCCAATTTCAATTTGATGAATAACATTTTCAAAAACAAGACGATAAACACAGGTTGGGTACATTTGAAAATCAAAGTGTGCCTATAACAAAGCCATGAAAGTAATATTTTACAATAGTTTTTACACACACACAAATAATTTGATATCGATCGAGTATATACTTATTTCGGGAGAAAATTAATCCCGTATAACATATTTAAGGTAGCGCACCCCTAATGGGCACATATCCAAATATAATTTAATTAATTATTTTCTCAATCAGCATTATTTCACTGAACTACATGCAAATGTGTAGGTAGGCTTTCCATGCTTTAAAAAAAATTGATATCGATCGAGTATATACTTATTTCGGGAGAAAATTAATCCCGTATAACATATTTAAGGTAGCGCACCCCTAATGGGCACATATCCAAATATAAATAATTAATTATTTTCTCAATCAGCATTATTTCACTGAACTACATGCAAATTTGTAGGAAGGCTTTCCATGCTTTTAAAAAAAAAATATACCGATTTTTTCAAAACCACCCTCACGCTCGGCTTTTGTTCAGTTTATTTTCACCCCTGAGGTATATAAAAGTTCCATAATTCATTTAAATTTCCAAATATGGGCATGCAGTTGGTGTGTACAGATGCAGTAAAGGTGTTAAAAATTTAAACAAGATGAAATAAGTATTCGTTTACAGACATGTATTTTTTACAAATTTTTATCTATGGAATAGCGCCATGAAATGTAAGTGATTTCAGCTAAGTAAAAATTGGGTCGGTTAAAAACAAAGTGTCATAAAATTCAGAATAGTATCATTCAAGTTATATTTTAAACTATCTTTTTATAGAAACACTATATACAGCAAAAATACCAAGAAATAGACAGATTTACCGTTTACTTTTTGAAATAAAAATAAAAATGCAACATGCATCATTCGTATTTTTAGAGTAAATTACCCAATTTAGCCATAACGTTGTTTTAATTTTAAAAATTGAAAGATGTGCATACAATTTTCAACATATTTAACAATAAACATAGCTTATATGCTATATTAAATCAAATTACGTTAGAAAAGAAATAAAACGCGTCGCAAAAAGTATGCGATGTCGGCAGGATTCGAACCTGCGCGAGAAGATCCAAAATATTTCTGTTAATTGCCTTAACCACTCGGCCACGACAACTTCAGCTTAGTGCAACCTTAAATTAAATATCCATAAGTAAACATGTAAAAAGGCTCGTCGATCTTTGAAGAAATCGTATTTTTCAGATGATAATTGGATCAAAGTCAATATTTATAGTGAAAATAATGTATTCTAAATGAATTAGGTAAACACATATCAAAATTCGAAGTTTAAAAAAAATGCATCTCTCGGAAATAACCGATCATTGAAGATCGGCAAGTATCGTAAAATAAATCGCGGGAAATCATTGGAGGTGCGCTACCTTAAGTTTAAATCTTTTAGAAAAAAATGTTGTTTCACAAATGAGACGCGTTCTGAAAAAACATGGGCATAATGCATGTGCGTAAAGTGTCGTTCAAGATTAGCCTGTGCAGTCCGCACAGGCTAATCAGGGACGACACTTTCCGCTTTTATGACATTTTTGTTTACAGTAAGTCTCTTCTTAGCAAAAATCCAATTTAGGCGGAAAGTGTCGTCCCTGATTACTAGGACTGCACAGGCTAATCTGGGACGAAACTTTACGCATATGCATTATGCCCAGTTTTCTCAGAACACGACTCAAATCTTGTTAACAGTCGAACGCTTACAAATAGCCAAAAATTTGAACAAGCCCCTACCAACATCACGCACGATTCTGCCAGTTAGTTGGTGCACATAAGTGTGATATAACAAGGGTGTCTGGGGATTCACTACAATCAATAAGCTAACATAGAACTCAGTAGCATTTGGTATTTGATCCTTTTAAAATTATACACTTTTCAATAATATTACTCAGATGTTTGTGATGCCAGATGCCTTGAATTGGATTACTATAAATATACAAGGTGTTCAACCAATAAGTAAAGCTCAATTTGGTAATTGTCGGCTCGGGTACTACTTTCATGTACCCCGGGTACATGTTAGTATACTTACATGTACCCCGGGCACGGTAAAAATACTAAAACGTACCCGGCCGACATTAGACTGTATCCGAGTTTTATTCTCGCCCAAAATCCGATGTCGTAAAACGCGCTATCGATTACCGTAATTACGAAACAAACTTCTTTTTTTAAATGTATCAACATGCTTTTTGAGTATGAGTTTCGATAATATAGAGGCCATTTAACAGAAAATTGACATAAATATTAAAATAATTAATTTAAAAAAGCCGACAACGACCGATTAAGCGTTAAAATTCCCGGGTACGTTTAAGTATATTTACTGTACCCTGGGAACATGTAAGTATACTTTAGTGTACCCGGGGTACAGGTAAGTAGAACCCGAGCCGACAATGACCAATCGAGCATAAGTAAAGCAGATCACTAATCAGCTTCTCCATCATACATCCTTCCTCGCAACGATCGAATTTATTAAATCAAAAGCATTCTTGATAATCAACACATCACCCTTTTCCTTTCAGGTTCTGATCTGGACAGAGTTAGGTTAGAGTTAGCAATCAAAGCAAAGTATATAATATAAACTACCAATCTCTTGCACGACGGTTGCGTTACAGTCACTGCATTTAAAAAAAACCCATCTCATACCATAATATCTTATATCAGTCTTAATTCATTATTATAAAATTGATATGAGCTTTTGATGTTAACAAACCAACAAACATACGTATGTCGAAGCAATGCCTAGCGTCACTCAATAAAAATTATGTTCAATTGTTTGCATTTGTGAAGTGCGTGGAATGATTCCATCTGCGTAAATGGGCAATAAAATAGTTCCAAAGAGTTGCATTAAAAAGTTTTGCACGATGTATCGTAAATTTAAAATTCATATTTCATTATTTTACGCCTCTGATCCTAAAATAAAATCCAAATCAAATATACTTTAAATGCGTTTGTTCGGTTTTGCCCTGTTTCTGGGCAATATGGCATGCTGAGCCTTTCGCAGAGGTGTATGTGAGAGCAAGGAACGACAACTCTGCGTAGAGATTGATAAACTACTTGAACCAGCTACAGACTCTCTAGTAATGTGCAATTATATAGAACACGGTTTTAAAACAACACAATAATAAGCAACATCAAACCGTTGGTTTAAAGGGGCCTTTTCACAGATTTTGGCATGTTCTGAAGTTATTCATTGAATGCTTTCTATTGATAAATTTAAACATTTGATCGTAAAAGCTGCAGTAAAAATAAAGAATAATATTTAAAAAAGGAAAAAAAAAAGCCTGGACCAGGTTTCGAACCAGTGACCCCAGGAGTCCTGCCGAGTTCCTAAAGTAAACACGCTTTTATCCTCTCGACTATTCTGCCGAGTATTCATAATTGATGTATTTAATACCTTATAAAAGCAATCTTCGTAGTGTCACAAAATTTAACGACAACAACAGAACTCTCCAAATTATTCAATCGTTTCGCGTTGCAACGCTTTATAAATTTTAGGTTTTAAAATCGTCAAAAGATGCATAGAATGGCTACATTAGACCATGGTAAATGTTCAGTAATACTGTTTCCTCACAAATATCATAACTAAAACGAAAATTTGCGAATCTGAAACAACTTTTTTCAATTTTCTCAATTTACCAAAACGTGAAAAGATCCCGTTAAAACAGTTGGTCAATTGTCTAATGTAAAGCAAGTTCGCAAAAGTAACCTTTTAGAATTAGTGCAAGTATTAAATTTGATATGCTTCGCAATCTCGATCCTTTATTAATGCAATGTAACTGTGAAATGAGATATACCATACAAATCAATTTTCTAATAGAAACTACTTTGATGTCTGCTCTGTTATCTAATACAATACGGTGTATTTGAATATGTAAATATTGAATATATGTTGGAAAGATTAGTGAAATTATTGTTGCTACTAACAAATAACAACAAATGAGGAAAACTTAAAGCATGTAAATTGCGCTCTCAACATGATGCATATGAATAATCAGATGCAGTGATTTATTGCACAGAATGTCAAGATCTAGCGGTCGGTGTGCTTTGAGTACAGCCATGCTAAAACATCATAATTTATGCGTTCAACATGATATGTCGTCAATGATTTAAAAATAAATCGTGACATAATACAGTTCTTATAATATGTGAAGATATTTTGTAACAAATCAAATGTAATTATTATAAAAATCCAGAGAAACATTGCGTTCCAACACGTATATGTACTTTCTCTAGTCCAAATGCAAAATTCTGTGATAATGAAATACATTTATTTGTGAAAACAGCAGATGAATCGATAAAACGCTGACAGACAAACAACAATTTCTGGTGTGTGATTTAAACATGTATGTTTGATAATAATTAGAAAAATGACACAATTTATGTAAGCACGTTAAATTGTTGAATGTATTAAGAGTAATTAATTGTGAATGTAAAAAAACACGATTTATTGCGCTTGTAGATTTTAATAAAAGTGAGTTTAAACGAATGTCTTGTGTAAGATGTATCACATAGGAGAGTGATGCAAAATAGCGCTTATCATATCATGTGTATTCGGCCGTTTGGTACTGACATGGTGGCGAATGGTAACAAGTTGAACATGCATAAGAAGGAAACATGTGCATGTAGATCTCCGATTAGCACATTTTTCTTTCATATAACAGGAACATTATTCAGACTGTCTACCTGTCACCACATTAAGTTTAAGAACGGTTAAAGTAAGCCTTACTTATGAATGTATTTAAAGTTAACAAATATACGTATTGCTTTATTTCTTTCTTTTTTTTTCAAGTACCATTGCATTTTATCAACATAAAAGATATACAGAAAAATTAAATCTATCCGTCAAACATTTCTAAGAAGGAATCTTCTTCTACATATGACCAGACTATCTATCGGGTTTTATCTTGTCCTTCGACCAACGGACTCAAACAACTCTATTTTATTCGATGTTTACTTATCCAATTGATAACTTGATTTGTTTTTCATTTCTTAATCTACATCCCAACAAGCCGGTAACAGGGAGAGATCTAATATTAAAACTTGTGACCAAACCATCTTTCGTTTTTAATTATTTTTATGGTGAGAAATAGTATTGTTTATAATGCATTGTTAATATAAAATTGCCATTGATATTTAAAGCAATAAACTATTATTAAACTATAATATAAGGTCAATGACAAACCAGCTATTTCCTGGATACAAATACACATATGAATTAATGTATCAATATTTTCGTCAGTTCGTCATGGACCTAATAATAAAAACTCTTATATTTCTATAATGTGTAACCAAAATGGTTGCTTTGTTTTTAAGAATGTAAACGTAAAACTTCCAAACTTTGATCAAGCGAACGACAAGAGAAATAGATGAAGAAATCATCATAATGTAAAATCTTTTTCTGGTGATCGACATTTTGGGCTGAAAATATCGCATTTCTGCAATTCATATTGATTCGCACTACACGAACTATGTCATTAAAGGAGTGCCGAAAAGGAACAAAATCATTAACCAGAAAAATTCGTTGATGGTCTATTCTATATTTACTTAACTCCTTAGAGTTGTATTTTACACCAGGAGAATGGGGGTATAACATGAGGTTTACGTGCCGTTTTCTATTCTACAGCCGTCTTCAAACCATTTATTTTCAGAATAATTGCGAGTTTACGTCTCAGAGCCATGAAATGGTAATTATGTAACACTGGTAGATATTTGTGTCTGTTCAATATTTAGTCTATGTCACTTCAAACAGAATTCAATGAATAAATAGGTAAAGCGAACGCGCATCTGTCTTCGATAGAATAATTGTTTCAAGCAATTATTGCTCATGATACAATATGATGTTGGGACGTACTTCCCTTACACAACAGTCATCGAAAGCGAAAACATTACAATAATAAATTTAGTACGTTTTATTTTTACTGCGTAAGATTACATGCGCGTTTAAAAGCAGGGAGTTGCTAAAATACTAATCTAAATTTAGTATCTAAATAAAGGCAGTACATGTTGCAAGATACTTAAAGCGTACTAGTGATACAATTTTGGAAGCATATTTAAAGTTATGCCATATTGATTTCTTTTCCGTCGTCATTTTTTAATTTGCTTTTTTTTATTTTCTTGACGAACACAACTTGCGAGATTTATACAGACATCATTAAATTACAATTCTTGTAATATGGCATTCAGAGTTGCGATAGTCGTAATTCAAATAATCATTGGATATTGAAAGGTCAAAATGAGACGACTCTGTGGACACCATATACACAGCATTGCGTCTCCTCGAAATATTGCTTTAATCCAAAGATAGACGTCTGGGATAACTCTTTCAGTGCTGGAACCGAATTTTGAAGGCCTTTGCAAACAGTTTGGATCCAGATGAGACGCCACAGAACGTGGCGTCTCATCAGGATCCAAACTGTTTGCTATTATTATAGTATTCTTTGAAAAAAATCGAAGAAAATGCTAATTTTAGAAATTCAGCAGACGACATTTTAGCAGACGACAAATTTCCCAGCATGCAAAGGGATAATAATCCTGTACCGTCGTGTTCCCATGATGTTAATCGCGCATAGAAATATAACTTTCATTTCTTCCCATGGTATATGTCGGATATATTTGCGACAAAAACATGCCGATTGATTGAAAGAATGTCCAGATATAAATGAATTTGCAGCATAAAACCCTAAGTGTGTCGTTTTATAATTAAGAGAACATGTACTTGCTGTGTAACATGGAACAGTAACACCAGTAAATATTATCATTTTTTATAGAAAAGCAGCGAGTCTGAGTATTACAACGCATAACAAGTATGTAATGTATGTGTGTATTTTATATCTCTGTAGACTATGTAACCTTTTTTTTCTTCCATGACATACATGTCCTTTTCTCCTTTTCATACAGATTGTTGTTCTGTATTTTTTTACTGAAAAGTGTACTCATGATGGTGTAAGGGGGACCACTTTATAAATCTAAAGGCTTCATTACATTGCTATTATCTCCCTGTTGAAAATGCTCAAGTACTTCTGTCAAGCTGGGCTTATCAAATTAACAGTGCAAGGTCCTTCATAGAAGAGATTTAAAAGCGTTTTTTTAATTGTGTGTAGACATGGAGAAAATACATTTTGATATTTTATAGTAATTTACTTTTATTCATAGTTTTAGTCTACATGGAATTCATTTGTTAGTCAATAATTGTTAATGTATATATGTATGCAATTATATAGTCTCTTATAAATCATATTATGATTGGTCGCATAAATGCAACTGTGCTTTTATATGTATTTTAATTGTATATGTATTGCGAATGAGACTCTAATAAAACATTGAATTGAATTGTGTCATCTTCATTGTGCATGTATCATCAACCAGGATCCATAAGGACAACTACAAATCTTTTTTTCTTTTAATATTTAATTTAAATATAAAATAGTAATACACTAGTTGATATTTTAATGCTTTTCTTTAATTAAAAGAACATTCATATATATTCTTATGAAAAGATCATGAATGCAGACACTATCACAAACAAAATCTCAAAACAACATTGCAAATAGCACATGACATATCATATGCAGGAATATGCTTTCCAGATAAAAAATGCTTAATGATTTTTTTTAAGATTCTAATAAAGTTCCATGAAATAACAAAAACACACATTTTTGCACAATTCCATTTTAAATCTCTTCTGTTCAATATACTTCACAAAAAACAAATACAATCTTTTTAACTTAAGTAGGAAACTAGACAAGATAAAAAAACTTACTTTTTACTGTTCACTTTCTCTCAGACAATTCACAGATTTTGTTTTCTCGAACAAATAAACAATTTACAAAATATAAATACTCCAATAAAATGCAGATGCATGACAAAGAGAATGACAAGGAAAAGGCGTGTCAATTGTCTCAAAAAGGGCAGATCATCTAAATCCTACTAATCCATCTTTCCCACATCCTAATCCTCATCGCTATGCTCCTCCTCAGCCTCCTCCATGTCTTCGGCAGCTTCCAGCGCCTCCTGTCGCGCCGCTCTGAGGGCTGCCTCCTCCTCGGGTGTCGGGTCCTCTGCCTCGGTGATCTCCGGTCCGCTGGGGAACTCCTCCATGATTGCGGGCACTGCTGGTGGGCTGTAGTTGTCCTGCGAGTACTTGTGACCATAGCCGATGTACACGTTCTCGAATTTCCTGTCAGAAGAGGAGAGAGATTATTGGGTGTTTGGTTACAATTGTACTTGTAAAATCAATTTTCATATGAGTTTGGTATTTTGGCATATAAACAGAAATAATTCTGTTTAAAAAAACATTTCATTGTGATTTCATTCTGTTTAATATACATGTATTTAAAAATCATTTTATATTTTCTTCATTTTATGTTTAACAAACTACTTTTACATGTTTTATTGACTATACTATGGTAAACTTTTAACAAAACTAATAAACACAATTTAAGTTAACTTTAATACGTATTCAAAAAAATTGAATATACATTTAAGGGAACAAAATCTTAAAGAAAGTGTGGACAATCAGAATGTTATTACTTACAAAACAGAAAAAAAACTTTGATGTATAGAAAATTTGAATAACAGTTAAGAAAAAGCAGTACCAGATAATAAACCAAAGTACAGTTAAATAAAATTGATAATTATCTTCTGCTGAACACTAGAAACTCTTTTGTCTACACAGTATATGTACACTGTTGGGAAATCCCTAATTGCATATGCAGATGCGTTCATACGTTCATACATAACACAGACACAATTGTGGTTTTCTCTCTTCAATGATTTCAATGTCAATATTTCATTTTCCTAATATTAAACCAACCTATGAATATGAACAAGGATATTATATAAATCAATTAACAGTCTTTACATTGTACATGTATCATCAATCCAATGTTGTTTACTTCAATTAAATTAATTACAAATAATATAACGCAGATAAAAAAAGTGTACTCCTGTTTGTTGCAGAATCAACATTGTGTCTATGTTAAACATAAATAAATATAGAGACCAAACGCCAACTAAGACGTTTATTCTGATTAAAAAATAACCAATCATTAATACACTTACTTTCCAGTGGCAAATGCATGGGCTCCGGGCCAGAGGTTGGAGTGAACGCATGCGATGGCAAACTGAGGAATGAGATTGGATGAGAGTTTCATTGTCCAGGCTTGCATGCTGCCAATCTCAACATCCTCTGAAAGGGGAGTGAGAAGGGGCGGGCCTTGCTCTGGCTCGGGCTCATCTGGCTCCTCCCTCTCTTCCTCCTCCTCCTCATCCTCAAATTCATCTTCATTCTTCTGCACTGGGTTCCACCAGACACAACGACCCTGAGAAAGACAATCATAAGTGTTAATAAGAGTACATTATAATACAATACCATAGGAACATCATAGGCAAATTGTTTATACAAACAAACATAAACTAGAGCTTTACCACAAACATGACTTATTGACTTGCACCCATTTGTCACTATAACAAAGGGCAAATAACTCAGGAATGTGTGAAAAATAGGCATACAAAAAGTTTCTTGCACATCGTTCATAACTTCACTTCCAGAGGGGGTAATCACATTATAGTCAAGATGGCGACGTCCATAACAAAGCGGTTATTTTTCGCCGTTTTAACCCTTTTTTACTTCTGGTTATTTTTTAAATGACGCTCACTTTCCAGCCATATCAGTAAAAAGTTGATTAGCATTTATTTTGTATTTAAATTCCCTTTATATCTTTATATCTCGACTTTACCCCCCGAAGATTTTCTTAGTGGAGCCCTAATTAGGTCATCCCGCTAAGAAATTTTGCACCGAGTAAAGTCAAGATATAGAGCGAATATTACTATGAAATAACAGCAAGTAACTGTCTTCCTAATATGGCTGGAAAGTGAGCGGAATAAAAAAAATAATACAAGTAATACAGGGTATAAAACGACAACAATTACTTACCTCGGTATGGACGTCGCCATCTTGTTTGTCACGTGATTACCCCCTCTGACTTCAAACCCATGACAAAATTTTTAATTAACAACTTTATCCTTTCAGTCATGAAAAACGAGTCTTCTTAATAAATTTTTTCAAAGACTTAGTGACGGACCAACAAAATAACTACAATATATCCCCTATAAAACTAGGTTTGTGGGGTTTAATGAGCTCAAAATATTGAAAAACAAGAAATGTGTTTGTCAGAAACACTATGTCCCCTTCTGCGCGGCTTTGATTTAGTTTTTTTACCTATGACCTTGAAGGATGACCTTGACCTTTTACCACTCAAAATGTGCTCCTCCATGAGATACACATGCATGCCCAATATGAAGTTGCTATCTTCAATATAGCAAAAGTTATGGCAAATGTTAAAGTTGGCACAAACCAACAGACAGGGCAAAAACAATATGTCCCCCACTAGTGGTGGGGGATATAAAAAGCTTTCATTACTCAGTAGCTTTGGAAAGAGATGCCAACAACAAATAAGCCATTCTCTGTGAAAAGAGGGTTCAATCCAATGTGTGCAAAGTGTCTTCCCAGTTTAGCCTGTGCAGTATGAAAAGGTTAATCAGGGACGACATTTGCCGCCTAAACTGGAGTTTTGCTATGAAGAGACTTTCTTTAAACGAAAAAAAGATTAAAGCGGAGTGTCGTCTCTAATTAGCATGTGCTGACTGCACAGGCTAATCTGGGATGACACTTTACGCAAATGCAATAAACCGCCTTTTCACAGAGCACGGCAAAAATGTTTATTTTAAAGTTCTGTTAAATCACTTAACACATTAAAAGCATTTATTAACCTAAATGATATCAGAGTATCATAATAAAATTATACAAAGGAAAATCTGAATTATATTACAAATATTACTATGAACAAAGTCATGTTTGAGGTCTAAGCATTCCCATGCAAAGTCTTTAAAAGCTCACCTGTGGCAGAATGTGCATCACATGGTGTACCCAGTTGGCCAGGTCTGTCAACTCCTTCACTGGTATGCCTTCAAAATCGAGGTTCTCCACAAAATTGTCACGGCCTGAAATGCAAAACAGACTTGTACATAAGGTGCAAGATGTACTTGGCAGTTTTTAGAAAGCATCATACAATCAAAGTATATAATTGTACTAGTAGAAATTGTACTAATACGTTTAATACTGTTAAGTAATGATCATAATGTAATATTATTAAATTATCAAAGTATATAAGATCTGCACTTGTTATTATATTTATAATCTTCTGGTAGACTTTTGCCCATTGTTATAAAATTGTCCTTCTCAAACAGGCTTTCTTAAACATGTCTGTAACAGTAGAAAAATTTTTGGATAAATTATTTTATTGATGGAAATCCATACAAAAACTTTCAGACTTTAAGTTGTACACTTGACAATGGCCTTTATGCTTAAATATATTACAATGCAGAGATCATTTAAGTGTAACAGCGATGCCTACCCTCTCCCTCCTCCTCTTCCTCCTCCTCCTCATCAAACTGGTAAAAGCCCAGGGGTGAGATGTGGGTGCCTGCAGAGATGCGGGCGATCTGGGCACGCAGGTAGTTGGACTCATTGCCTGGGAAAGGGGGATAACTCACAACCTATAAAGAGGGATAACTGCTGAGTTTTAAGCATTTTGATATAGTAATAAACTGATTTGTTTCAGGAAATAACCCTGTGAACATTTAAAATAAGTGTTGTTGGTAATTGACAAACCTAGTAAAACATGTGCAATCACAAGTAATCCAATAAAGCCATCAACATATGCCAGGGGCATAAAACTATGCAGCTAACATGCCTTCTGAACCATCTACATGGATTGAAAACCATGCAAATAGTATGCCATTCAAGTAATTAAAGAATATATAAGCGTTAAATGTTTAGAACAGTAACTTTCTGTGTTCACCATCAGAGCCACCAATGTACCCTTATAAAAAAATGCTCCTTTCAGCAGCAGTGTTTCTTTAAATCGTTTCGGGAATATCACCTATACCAATAGCATTTGTAACTTAAGAGTCAATTTAATTCAAATTGAGAAAATACATTCAATTGTGTGATTTATAAATTTGTATACTTTACATACCAGTAAAATGGATATTTCAACTTCAAAACTCATGTATGCTTGACTAAGCTTCCATATTACTAAATATCAGAAGGTAACACAATAAATTGGAAATTTTAAGACAGGATTTTGAGAAAACAAATGGAAATATGAGCCAATAAATCAGCCAAATAGGCCATAAGCAGTATAAATTAAAAAAGGACACATACAATTCTAAACAAGAGCACCGCATAACGGGTGCCAACGCTCGGCTGCAAAAGCTTGTCAGAATTTATTTTTTTTGTGTGGTTAGGGTGACCTTGACCTTTGACCTAGTGACCCAGAATCGGGTGAGAGGTGTAGAACTCATCAAGGTGCATCTACTTATGAAGTTTCAAAGTTGTAGGTGGAAGCACTTTGATTTTAGAACCAATGTACGGTTTTAGCACGACACCTACGGCGGACGGCGGACAATGAGCTGGCTATGACAATACCTCAGGTTTTCTCCGAAAACAGCCAAGCTAAAAATGGGTGTGGCGTGTAGAAATGAGATAGGTGAATGTACATATGAAGTTTAAAAGTTGTAGGTGGAAGCACTTTTATTGTAGAGGCCATGTTCAAGTTTTATATTAGAGGCCACAGCCACCTTGACCTTTGACCTAGTGACCCAAAAATGGGTGTGGCGTGTAGAACTCATCAAGGTGCATGTACATATGAAGTTTCAAAGTTGTAGGTGGAAGCACTTTGATTTAAGAGCGAATGTAAAGGTTTATGTAAAAGTTGAATATTAGAGGTCACAGTGACCTTGACCTTTGACCTAGAGACTCAAAAATGGGTGTGGCATGTAGAACTCATCAAGGTGCATCTACATATGAAGTTTCAAAGTTGTAGGTGGAAGCGCTTTGATTTTAGAGCCTATGTTAAAGTTTTATATTAGCGGTCACAGTGACCTTTGACCTAGTGACCCAAAAATGGGTGTGGCGTGTAGAACTCATCAAGGTGCATCTACATATGAAGTTTCAAAGTTGTAGGTGGAAGCACTTTGATTTTAGAGTCAATGTTAAGGTTTTAGCACAACGCCTACGGCGGACGGCTGACGTTGGGCGGCAGACGACGAGCTGGCTATGACAATACCTCGGGTTTTCTCCGAAAACAGCCAAGCTAAAAAACTGTGCTTTAATAACATTCTTGAGAAAGGCCTGTGCAGGCAGAACATAGTACTTACTGGAGCATCCAGTCTTCCTGTTAAGAACTTCTTGATGCTTCTGGCAGCAGTGATCTGAGCAGGGGTTACTGCAGGCAGCTTGATCCATGGTTTGCCAGCTAAAAACAGTCAAGGACTGTTATAGTTGTCCATGTTTTTTTTTACATTAAAAAATGATGTACCAATATTATTGAAATGGACACAATATTTATAATATAATACCAGCAATAACATTGTGATTGTATAGGTATCTGAATGCATGATACACTCAATTACTTGTTATTGTCATATATATCTATATTTGTTGAGCCATAAAGGCATATTGAACAAGGCTATTGTCAAGCAATATGGTCCCCTGGCGGCTCCAAAATTTGTCAGAAATTCCACCATTTTCAGAATTTTTTTTGGCTGCCATAGCAACCACAATTTTTGACGTAAGAACAAAATGAAATGACGTGCATAATGTCCATATTGCCATCTATCCATGTGTCAAGTTTCATGAACAAATATTAAGAACTTTTAAAGTTATCGAAGGAACCAGAAAAGTGTGACAGACAGACTCACAGACTGATAGACAGACAGACGGACACACAGAGCGCAAACCATAAGTCCCCTCCGGTGAAACCGGTAGGGGACAAAAACATATTAAAATACAAACATTAAAATATCATATGCAAACAAAAGAAAAGCTAGGAAGAAGTTTTCACTTAGGTAGCAAAACCTGTAAATGTCTATTATAAAATCTGGCTTTCAACTTACGATCATTACAAATGAAGTATGTTTTCTTGTTGGGTCCGGCCTTGACCTCGGGCTGAACGACAGGGGGCGGTTTGAAGTCTGGCTTAGGGACATCATCCTCCTCCGCCTCCTCATCACCCTCCTCCCCATCCTCCTTCTCTGTCTGCTCCTCATCAGCCTCATTCTCTGCCTGAAAAACATTCCACAATATATGGCCATGCATATGTTTTGCGTTTTTAACAATGTTGTTATTTTAAGAAATAATTTGTACCCCTGAAATACAAAGTTCATTTTAAGAAACAAAAAGTATAAAAGCAAACTATGACTGATAATGAGAATATCTATCCATGTCAGAAGCATTTATCATATATTCAATTGGTGGGAGGATAAATTTTCCTAATTTTGTCCATTCTTTCATATCTACATTTATTATCCTTGTTTGATGCCATTTTCTACTAACTCCGTATCCCTTTTCCTACATTCTATATGCTACAACGATTATGCAGTATGTGTTGTCACAAATTATCCTTTGGACTGCAATTTCAACCTTAATGGTCTTAATTTGTCAAATAAAGAAAGTCTCTTTTAAAAACAAATTATGTCTAAAACAACAGGCTTATCCCTGAAGGCAATACACAGGCTAATCTTGGACAACACTTTTATTAATGCTCATGCATTTAGCCAATTTTCCAAGAGCGCGCCTAAATTTTATGTAACCAACCTCTTCTTCCTCCTCTTCCTGATCCTCCGCATCGTCCCTGTACTCCACCTCGGCCACATAGTAGTTCTGCTCGGTGCCAAACACCTTGCCCCAGAAGCGTACGTGCTGCAGAGTATGCTTGTCCACGAGATGCTTCAGCGCCATCCACACACGGATCACCTCCTCTCGGTTAAGACCCACTCCAGCTTGCTCAAAGTAGAAGCACAGCTCCATGAGATTTGGCAGTGGTGTTTCAGCATCGTCTTCCGGTTCTTGTTCCGCATCTTCACCTTCACCCTTCTGAAAATTATATTTTGTACTGTAGTTAATTTCTAATATATTTTAAAACAATACAGACACAGCATAAACTTGGCTTCTTAATGTGAAAAGTTGTTTGCCAGCCTGGTAAGTCCAGTCAGAAAGCACTTGCCATCAGCGATTTTTTTCCTTTTTTATAAAGTTCCAGAAAACAGCACTTCTCCAATCAGGGAAAAATTACAAATTTCCCAATTGCCATCTGAAAAAATTGCAATTAAAGGTTTAAAAAAAAACATTTACTTTTTTCCCTATGCAGCTGTATGGGTTAAACCTTAGTCAATATATAATATTTACATATTGACAACACTTATTCTCAATTTTAAAGTATTTGTTAGCAAAAATAAAATACACCATGTCCCATTTATAAGATTCATGAAGCTAATTTTCCCATTTACAGGGTTTTTTGTGCTCCTTTTTCCCAATTGGGAAAAAAATAGCCATGGTAGTGAAATGTTTTTTATCCTTTATACAGTAAGGTCCAATTTAATAAAACACATTAAAATAAATTGTATTAAACAGATACTAATAGCAATGACCCATGTTACTGTGTAAATGTTGTCATGCTGATTAAAACTGTGCAGGGAGACATTTTCTGAAGAGCATTATTCTGGAATTATATTTCAATATTGAAAATTATATTGTACATCGAAAAATAAAGAATGCCTGTACTTTATTGCTGATATCATTAACAGTCAATTAAGATAAAGGCCTGTTTAATTAAGATGAAACCAAAAATAATATAAAAATTACTTACTAAGCAAATGTTTGATTATAACTGTAGCAGATCCTAATATTATATAATAAAATCATTTATGATCAGTTCTAAATTTAAACATTAAATTGCAAATTAAACTACGTAATACAAAATTACCAGATGTAAGTTAATTAATAAAATTTTGCTGTAATATTTTTTTAGCTGTAGACCTGAAATGACATATATCGTATTCATACTGATAAAAAAAAAATCTATTAAATACATGATTAGTGCTTGATCTGAGGATTTTGATTTCCAAACAACAGTATTACATATTGACACACCATGTACAACAAGTTATACAAGAACACCCACTTATAAAACCTTGTGAGACAAAACCCCAGCATAAAAATGATTCTGAAATATCTGAAAAAATAATTTACAACACAAAAATTAATACAACAAGACTATTGTCAAGCAATATGGTCCCCTACCGGTGAAACTCCACCATTTTAAGCAATATTTCTAGTCTATCTGTTGCCAAAGCAACCAGAATTCTTGACGTAGGAACAAAATGAAATGCTTGGATTATCTCCATATTGCCATCTATCCATGTTTCAAGTTTCATGAACAAATATGAAAAACTTATAAAATTATTGCAGAATCCATCATTTTCAGCAATATTTTTAGTCTATTAAAAAAAAATGTGTTGCCATAGCAACCAGATTTTGTGATGTACAAACAAAATAAAGTTACGTGCATAATCTCCATATTGCCATCTGTCTATTTTTCAAGTTTCATGAAAAAATATGAAGATTATGTAAAATTATTGTAGGATCCAGAAAAGTGTGACAGACTGACTGACTGACTAACACACAGAGCGCAAACCATTAGTCCACTCCGGTTTCTCTGGTAGGGGACAATAAATCATACATGAATATTTGCAATTCATTTGTTTCTGGGTGACGTAGGACCTGACAAGTTGTCTACACTGAAGTTTTTTTAGTAAAATCAAACACTTTTTTAGTTCAAATCATTCACACACAAAAATTCAAATCGTCTTTTTTTCATTTATTAAATGAAAGCTTTTTGATATTTTTCTTTTTTATGTTAATCTGTTCCATTTTTGTCTAGACGTCTGAAGTTAGGTTGAAAGCATGTACTGGAAAAAACACACATTTGAAAATAAAATCACTGAATACTTACTGTAAATAATTTTCTTTGAACTTGTGCAAGTGCAACTTCTGTGGATTGGTCAATTTTGTCTTGCACTGTATCAACATTGGATGTGAATTTTGAGCGTTTTGTGTCTTTGCTTATATCTTCAAAGATGTCATAAACATTTTCTGGTCGTTCATCTAATATTTTTGTGAGGCATGTGCTCAGATGATCATACCTGAAAAACAATTAAATAAAAATGTAATAGTATATTGCACAAAAATAAAAATAAAGGTCTATAATATTTAAGAATTTTTCTTTTTCACCATTCATCTTTACTTTAATAATCATGCCAAATTTAGGTTGTTTTGTTAATGTTGAACAACATAATCTCAAGTAAACTCATGTACTTCTATTATTATTTTCCCAAAAAGTGCAAGATGCAAGAGACTCCACTTTCCAGGGATGATTCTGTCTTTAGTATGGCTGGAGTACAGATATAGTACATATGTTTTTTTAACAACTTAATTGTAGCCTCACATTGTCCTATATTAAAAAATACTAATTGTGTATCTTAAGATGGGTTAGCAAGTGGCTGTCTTGTATACTGGTCATCTGTATTATCGCGGTACTTAACAATCAAATAAATATGGAAGCTGAAACAAATACTGGCATTATAAAGTATGGATGCCTTTGCTAATAAGTAAATCTCCCATCTAAATTGTATTAAAATATAGTGTTTATATTGCGTGTAAGGCAGTTAAGACACAGTTGTGACCCTTCTACAGTGCTTGATACGTATTATTATTTTCGCTGTAAGTAGGTAAACCGTTTGTATGCCACTAAATCACAGTTTATTTATAATACATGCCAAGAAGCTTCAATTTTGAAACAGTAAACGCGCTTATAAAACATAAAACTTTATATTAACATGGATATGAATGGTTCAACTGCCGTATGAACTGCACCACGGTCATAATACCACTCCTATGGACAATGGATGCATGGAAAGTGCTCCACAATCTTTGCAATTTAATATTTTTTTTAGTGATGCATAACAATGGGTGGTAGCTGGACCAATTTGGGTATTAATGATACTTGGTATAAGGGAATGTGCAAAAAGACAAAGTGTAAACAATTTGAAACAAGAAACCGTCGGAGTCGGGTGATGCTCCCAAAAGTGTTTTTTTCACAATATTGCACTATATATTCAGATAAAAGGAAACGTCTTGAGGGCACAGTAGTTGGGGGTGCAATAATTTTTTTATAGAAAATTTCAAAGGGCCATAACTCTGAGAAAAATCGTCCGACCAGAACCCGCTGATAATATGCACATCTCCTCTTGGTAGTGAAGCTTCCCATAAAGTTTCATTGAATTCCGGTCATAAGTTGCTGAGAAATAGCCCGGACAAGAATTGCACTATATGTACAGTTAATGGAAAATTTCAAAGGGCCATAACTCTGTGAAAAATCATCCGACCAGAACCCGCTGATAATATGCACATCTCCTCTTGGTAGTGAAGCTTCCCATAAAGTTTCATTGAATTCCGGTCATTAGTTGCTGAGAAATAGCCTGGACAAAAGTGCACGGACGGACACACGGACGGACAGACGAAGCGGCGACTATATGCGGGGGAGCATAAAAAGGCAAAATACTAACCATGTAAATAAAAGAATCGTTAAATTGGGTGAAACATAAGTTTTGATGGATAGCAACAACAAGTTTAATACCAAAATATTGGTCATGATCACAGGGTAAACTGTTTTATTACATGGAATGGAAAATGGGTCACAAATAATGACGTGTAAACAACATTTTGGGGAGCAGCAAGATTGCACTTTACTCTTTGACAGTTGTTTACCATAATCGACAAAGCAGGGGTTTGGGGGCGGTAGCTCCCGATAATAAATATATAGGATAAAAAGGATTATTAGGTGTTGTGTTAGCTGTTGAGTACCGGTAAAGTGCAATTGCTCCAGGGGTGCAATTAAAATAACATTAAAATAGCAATACCTGGAGAATAGTGATAACTTTAGATTTTCTAATCATGCAATTCTGATTTCTGTTGACACACTTTTAACAAAAATTAATTTATACTAAATTTAAACCAAAAAATACAAATGTGTTTTTTTATGTTCACTCCTTCATGTAAACAGATACTTACAAATTGTATCCAGATTCTGTGCTTGTTTGAAGAAGATAAGATTTAGCATTGAGGAATTCGTTTTCCTTTGGATTTATGCTTGGTGTTTCCATGTTTATTTTTCTGCACTTGTTCCAATAAAAATAGCTAAATTGTTTTGTCAAGCGTCGTTACTAATATCTACGGTTATGTTTACACTTCCATTTGTTACGAAGCACTTGCTAAAAGAAAACTATTTCGCGGAAAAGCAGATTTTCTTTTTCCAAACGCTCGAGATGTTTTGGCTTCGTTTCTAACCTACACATGCGAGGTTGCTACGGTAAACATGGCGGTCGTTGGTGAAAAACGTCACTTCCGAAAAAAAGGTCCCAGATACTGATGACGTTTCACGTAGGTCATGTTCTTTTGTACACTTCCTGTATGTATGGTATTTACATTTTATCGCAAAAAAATATTGACAAATATATTTAAGATATTATTATAAAAGTTCTCGACGCTGCAAAGGGCCGATAATGAATGCTGTATTTGAGCAATCAACATTCAATTTACCTTAAGATTCAATCTGCATTGAGGTTTATTTCGTTTTAGCTGTATGAAGTAAACCCTTTCTTTTCAGACTAAGTAAATTTTACGAATTAGTCATATCAGACGTTTCAATTGTTATAAGTCATGTTAATTTATAAATGGCTTAAACTATTGCTTCATTTAAGTCAGTTAGTTATTTTTTTCTACTCAGTGACATTGTTTTTTTGTTGTTAAATTACTACGTTTGTTTCAGCTATATGATGAATGATTAAAAAAACGAAATGTAGTTTAAAGACAGTCATATCTTTGGAAGATGTTATCAAAGAAAAAGGAATCAGCTGGACTAAATGAAGGAATAGCTGGTAAATATGTCAAGAGAGACACGCCTCCAATATTGCGAAGTAAGTGTCATGATGATAGATAATGCTTAAAAAAAGATACTTAATTATTTAGTGTTTCTTTTCATGTTTGGCATAATTCGCTTGAATATGGACCATGCTCTGTGAAAAGGGGGTTTAATGCATGGGCAGTCCACACAGACAAATCAGGGACAATACTTTCCACTTTTATGATTGATATTTTTCGTTCAAAGAAAGTCTCTTCTAAGTAAAAATGCAGTTTAGGCGGAAAAATTAGAAAGTGTCGTCCCTGATCAGCCTGTGCAGACTGCACAGGCTAATCTGGGACGACACTTCATGCATATGCATTAAACCCTCTTTTCACAGAGCACGGCCCATGTGTAATTATCAAGACGATATTGATATTATAGCAACCTCAAAAGACATATTAAACAATTAACACGTTGAAAGACTTTGGGATGTATGGAGAATACAATAATGTGTACAACAGTGATGTTTTTTTAACTATTTCACAAACAAAGGTACTACTACTTGATAAAAATTGTAGGAGTCCGAATGTCACATTAATGAGTTCAACAATTTACACTTACGCCAATAAGGATATGAGTTTTCTGTTACATGTAATAAGACTTGTTAGGGGAGAAAATTCAACTTCTTCTTGTAAATATTTTAATGACTAATGTAAACAATTGTATTTTTTTTCTTCTTTTCTGTAATCAGATCTCTTAAGCAATGTGTTAATATACTTGTAATCCTCTCCACTCCAGCCTACCATCAGCAAGTTCGACCCCCATCTGGCCAGCGTCGAACTGGTGTTAAAACTCCAGCGTCTTATATTCCTCAGCAGACAGTGGCCAGCACCAGTTTCCCTTTTGTCAGCAAGCAGCTGGGCACCAGACCTAAAAGCCACATAGGAATATCTAGTCATGAATCAGGTCAAAGCTTACCAGAGCGTCAGACGCAATCTCCCAAAGCCCAGTCGCCAATTCCACAACCGAAACTGTCTCATGCTGTTTCACAGCAACTACCAAGACAGCTTTTGTCTCCCGCCGTTCAGTCCTCTGTCTCAAATGCTGGTACTGACATGAAAAGCCTTTCAAATGATATGCAAAGACTTAATGTGGAACAAGTATCCAATAATAATGATCAGGGTTGGCTGACGGTGCATAGTGGTGTTTCAGTGCCTCAAAATAATGGTTTTAGTAAACCGGGTGTTGTGAAGTCTGGTTCCTCCCCAGCCTTGATTCAGCATCTAAGTCCACAGGGAACGAGTGCTAATAATTTGGTTACAAATACCAGTAACCAGCATGAGTCAATTAATGATGGTTCCTATCATACACAATCACAGAATGCAAGTGAGATGCAACAAGGAACATATGGGAACCAGGAAGGTAAATTCTTTTGTCATAATCAAGTATTGCGAAACAACAGGGACTCAAATCTATAATATTGATAATTGTTATCAAGTGAAGATTGATGATGGGTAAATGACACGTATACTGTCACACTTGTACTACCTTACTGTATGCGCTCACTTCTACTTTGATGTGGAAGAGCATTTGAATGCAAACTGGGAGGTCACAGTTTTTTCAGCTTGGTCATACAAGATGTAGTAAGATAGAAATAGTTTGTGACTGTCTGTTAATACCAGTATATCCTGTTTAGAGAATTAACCTCTTTGCAACATTTATATATTTTTTTTTTTTTTCGAAGAAAAGAGGGTTTATAGTTTTTGCATTGTCAGTCTGTCACACTTTTCGTGTCCGCTCTCTAATTCAAATAGTTTTCATCTGATCTTTACCAAACTTGGTCAGAAGTTGTATCAAGACAATATCTAGGTCAAGTTCGAATATGGGTCATGCCGGGTCAAAAACTAGGTCACAGGGTCACTTTGTGCATTTCAAGAATTAAGCATGGTGTCCGCTCTCTAGTTTATGTGGCTTTCTGATTTATTTTGATATTCTAAGACATTTTATGCCCAGAAGGAGGGCATATTGTTATCGGACTGTCCATCACACATTGCATTTAGATTTCGAAAAATTCTCATAGTCATAACTTCAATGTCGCTTCAGATAGCAACTTCATATATGGCATGCATGTGTATATGGACAAGGCCTTTCCATACGCACACAAATTTTGACCCCAATGACAGTGACCTTGAACTTGGGGTCCGCGTTTAGGTTTCAAAATCTGCGTTAAGGTTTCGAAAACTCATAACTTCTACCAAGAGTTTATAGGGGGCATAATTCATCCTATGGTGACAGCTCTTGTTTATTGAAGTTTTTCATTGAAATGTTACTGTTGTTCTGTGAGAGGAAAAAAAGATTTGATTTAATAGAGGTTTTAGCTGTCTTTCCAGAAGGTTAATTATCATGCGTGTTATTAGTATGTCTCAATTTCTCAAAAGCAAAGGATGTTATCCAAAATAAGGAAACTTATCATATGTATATTATCTTGCCATCATCAGAACTTGGTTTATGTTCCTTTGACAAAACATTATATTATATACCTTTGGGGAACTACATGTAGCTGACAATATTGTTTTCATAAATATTAAGAAGCCAACTACTATCCAAAAGAATTGCACTTAAACAGTCAGTAAATTGGACAAAAAGTAACCGATAACTGTAAATATGACACAAAATATACTGCCTGCATTGAAGCAATTTAAGTAATGCATTTGTCCAAAGTTTTTATCACTGAACAATTAAACACAGAATCGTGATATCTCTCATTCATTATTTATGAGTAAGACATTTTGCTCACATAATCTCCCACATCAAAAATCACATAAATCAAAAAGCACTGCATATTCAAGAAGATGTCAGCGTGACATTTGTCTTAAGCAGTGTGGTTGCAGATATGATGATAATAAGATGCTATTTCAGTAAACTTAACCAGTTAAGTTGCCATGAATATGAACTGAATTTCTTTCCTTGTGCAGTAGAGCGTCCTGATGAGGGTGGTGGACAATTTGACAGTGTTGTGTACATGAGTGGGGAGGCCGGGCAGGTGTATGACGATTTCGAGATTCAGCAGTACCACCAGGACATACGCAACCACTATGCTTCACAGAACCAGGCCCAGCAGGGCTCCAGCATGGCTGGTGTTGGTGCAGGCTCCCAGGGTGGTCAGGAGGGCGGGACACCCAGTCAACACCTTACCCTGGCACATCAGACATCCTTGGGTATTGTGTTTTCAGGTCCTCTTTAAATACAAATGTACTGAGTGAATATTTATCAAACTTGTGAATTTTGACTGTGAGTAGTTTTGGCAAAATCGTGTTCTTGGGCTGTTAAGCCACTATACAATATATTGTTCCAAAATAATTGGTGTTCAACTCATCTAACTGCTCTCAGATTTCTCACAAAACTTTAATAGCTGAATGTTTATTAGATTGTTATAGAAGGAGATTTAACTGCAACCAGTTTTGTTTGTTCCTTTGTCTTTGTGACTGTAGTAGAAGTTATGGTGGATTTGTCTGATTACAAATATATACGTGGGTGCAACACATTTATAGTGTGTGTTATATTGTCTTAAACATTGCTGAAGTGGTTAATATATTATTATTTTGTAAGCATACAGGAAATGACAGTCAGCCCTAACCATAGAAATAACAATCAAAGGCCCAATCTCTGTATCAGTGATTTGTGTGCTAAAAATGACAACGCATATTGGGCTGTTTCCCATTGGCAAAAATATGGTAAATGATTTTCCCCAAATATCTGCCTAAAATTTCCCACAAAGGAAAATTCACAAAACATTGTTATTTACTGGAGTAAGAATATTTTTAAAGTAGCACTTTAATATTATAAAATTTCAGTTGAACATTATAATTTTTTTATTATTATGAACAATTCGTATTATGCTATATTTTTTATGCTCATAATATGTCTTTTTCCTTTATCTGATTTATAAGGCTAATTTTCCCACATCAGCTGCCACAGGTTGTATAATAAAAAGCAAAAACATTTAATGTGCTTACCTCCTAACACAGGTAGTTCCGGGTATGCCAGTAACGAACACCTCCCGCTGCCCCAGGGCTGGTCAGTTGACTGGACGGTGCGAGGACGAAAGTACTACATTGACCACATAACACAGACCACCCATTGGAGCCACCCACTAGAGAAGGAGAGTTTGCCCACCGGCTGGCACCGCATTGAGTCCAAGGAACTGGGGGTCTACTATGTCAAGTAAGTTTTTAACCAGGTTTTCCGAAGGAAAAAACTGGTTATTAGATTGGCGAATGCGGGCGGGCTGGTTAACCAGGTTTTTAACCAGGTTTTCCGAAGGAAAAAACTGGTTATTAGATTGGCGAGGGCGGGCTGGCGGGCTGGCTGGCGGGCGGGCGGAACAAGCTTGTCCGGGCCATAACTATGTCGTTCATTGTCAGATTTTAAAATCATTTGGCACATTTGTTCACCATCATTGGACGGTGTGTCGCGCGAAATAATTACGTCGATATCTCCAAGGTCAAGGTCACACTTTGAGTTCAAAGGTCAAAAATGGCCATAAATGAGCTTGTCCTGGCCATAACTATGTCATTCATTGTGAGATTTTAAAATCATTTGGCACATTTGTTCACCATCATGGGACGGTGTGTCGCACGAAAGAATCACGTCAATATCTCCAATGTCAAGGTCGCCACGACTAAAAATAGATTTTTTTTAAAAACAAACTTACAAAGGGGGTTAATTTTGTTTGTTCATTTCAAAAGTTCAGTTTGAGTTTTCTCCCTTTATCAGATTTTTTTTTTCACAATGAAAACCTGGTTTTGTGACAATTTTGTCCCTTGTCCTTTGATTGCAAAAGTGAGTTCACTTATGATGTTTTTTTCCCCCCAAATATGGAATTATTGATATATTGGACGTCATCTTGCTTTACATTTTTGTGGATATCTTGACTGAGTTCATAAATTGTTCCAATCTTTTGAAAAACATAGCTGCCAGGCCTCACCAGGCCTCAAAGCAGTTTTTCTTATATGGCTGATATGAAACATTGTGATCACTAAAAGGCACATTTTTGCCAATCATCATTGAACATATCAGATCACTATTTAATTTTATTCAGATGACATCAAAGCAGTGTTCTTAAATGGTTCCAGTCTACTGAAAAACATGCCCTTTTGCCCGAGCGGTTGGGCGGTTTTCCATATCCATGTATGTATGTAATGAAACATTTTGCCCAGTCATCATAATACTGGCCCAGTACATTTTGTGGGCTTAGCGCAAAACGGTTGTAACTCACATTTTTACCAAAAATCATATTTTTTCATTTTTCAAGTTTTTTTTTTTACTTTACATATCCTAAATAGATATTAAGATTATATTCTGAAAATTTACCCATGAAAACATGTATTTGGCTTATGGTTGTATTTAATTATGGATAATTTTTGTTATGCAAAACAGTTGTATCTCAAGTTACAACCTTTGAGCACAAAAAATTACAAAGTGTACAATGTTGGAAGGGAAGTAACTCATCTTTACATCTTTAGTTTATGACATCATAATTATGACATCACTGTTTGATTTGCTTGCCATGTGGGCCTTGACATTCCAGGGTTCGACATTAACTTTTTTTACAGCCAGACCATCGGACCAGCTCCTCTTAAAATGTACTAGCCCGAATCTGATGTCTACTAGACCATAAATGGCATAGCAAATAAACACAATTGTGTCGTGTAAATGTTTAATCAGGTTTTATCAGTAAATAATTAGTGAACACAAGAAAGTTATTTTGATGCACAGAGTAAAAAATAAAATAAAACTATTTAATAACATAAATTGTTTGTTATAATTTCACTGTTTATCACCAGTTAAACAAATGATGTCTGTACAGCAGGTGACATTTATTCAACGTCATCAAATTCTGGCCACCTTGACCGCTGTGCTCCATGCTACCACAGCTCCAAGACCCTTTTTCCATCATAATCTGTGTCAGTTTTACCGTCGGATTCTTCTTTATTAACTCATTTGTTGGACGAAAATCCAATCTTGAACAAAGCCATTCTTTAAATAACACTTCTCGTCTGCTACGCCAAAATGTTTACATTGATGATACCGATTTTCGATAGAAGTCGTAAAAACATGATGTAAAGTTCTAAGACACTGCAGAAATTCGTTAATATTCATGACAACTTGACCAATGGAAACAAGCAATTTCTGCAGGAAGCTCTCCTTCGCGTCTAAAAATAGCAATGAATCACGTGAATGCTCCGCGTTTATTTATATACGCTAGTTTTGTTCTGATGTAAATAACGGATACGAGAGTTATTTTACACATTAAGAGAAAAAGGTTTTCGGTTAGTTATAGTTATATGAATCAGTATAGATTTTTTTTATGTACGACCAGTCGGACAAGCTAGCCCACAGTTTTACTAGCCCGACCACCGATCTTACTAGACAATGTCTGTCGGACGTGCCTTAGTGTCGAACCCTGCATTCTAAAGGTTGTTTTAATTTTTTTTTTAATTCTCAAGAACATACATAAGTACCTTTACATCTTTCTTAAATCATTTAATATTTGTATTGTAATTATTATAATTCAACTGAGTTCAAGTCAAAACAAGTTTATCTTATCAGCTTATTTTAATTTAAAAAATAATGAACTTTAATCCTCTTTCTGAATTCAAATACAAACTATTCAAATATAATTGTGATATAAGAAAAATGATAAGACAGAAACTAGAACAAAATGCGATTGATCTTTTTCCTACCTTTTGAGCATCATTATTATAATTGTCTCAGTCTGACATGCTACACACTGGTACCATTGTCTCAGTCTAAATTGCTATGTACTGGTATTATTGTCTCAGACTGACATGCTATTTACTGGTACAATTGTTTTAGTCTGACATTCTATATACTGGTACCATTGTCCCCATCTGACATGCTACGTACAGGTATAATTGTAACAGTCTGACCTGGCTATGTACTGGTACCATTGTCACGGTCTGAGATGCTACACACTGCATGGTACCATTGTCACAGTCTCACATGTTACATACTGGTATAATTGTCACAGTATGACAAGCTTCTTACTGGTACTATTGTCACAGTCTGACATGCTACGCACTGGTACCATTGTCACAGTCACAGATGCTACGTTCTGGTTCCATTGTAACAGTCTCACATGCATTATACTGGTACTATTGTCACAGTCTAGCATGCCATGTACTGGTATAATTGTAACAGTCTGACAAGCTACGTAGTGATACCATTGTCACAGTCTCACATGCTAGCCACTGGTATAATTTTCACAGTCAGAAAGCTACGTAGTGGTACGATTGCCACAGTCGCACATGCTCCATACTGGTATAATTATAACTGTCTGACTTGCTACATACTGGTACCATTGTCACAGTCTGACATGCTACATACTGGTACCATTGTCACAGTCTGACATGCTACATACTGGTACCATTGTCACAGTTGCAGATGCTACGAACTGGTACCCTTGTAACAGTCTGACATATTACATACTGGTTACATTGTCACAGTCAAGCATGCTAAAAGCCTATGTACTGGTATTATTGTAACAGTCTGACAAGCTACATAGTGATGCCATTGTCACAGTCTCACATGCTTAAGCCACTGGTATAATTTTCACAGTCAGAAAGCTAAGTAGTGGTACGATTGCCACAGCCGCACATGCTCCATACTGGTATAATTATAACAGTCTTACTTGCTACATACTGGTACCATTGTCACAGTCTGACATGCTACATACTTGCACCATTGTCACAGTCTCACATGCAACATACGGATATAATTGTCACAGTATTACAAGCTACATACTGGTACCATTGTCAAAGTCTGACATGCTACGTACTGGTACTTTTGTCACAGTCGCAGATGCTATGTTCTGGTACCATTGTAACAGTCTCACATGCTACATACTGGTACTATTGTCACAGTTTAGCATGTCATATACTGGTATAATTGTGACAGTCTGACAAGCTACGTAGTGGTACCATTGTCACAGTCTCACATGCTACATACTGGTAAAATTTTCACAGTCTGACAAGCCACATAGTCCTGGGTACCATTGTCAAAGTCTGACATGCTTGAAACGGGTACCATTGTCACAGTTGCATATGATTCATACTGGTACCATTGTAACAGTCTGACATGCTACATACTGATACCATTGTCACAGTCTAACATGCTATGTACTAGTATAATTGTAACAGTCTGACACGCAACATAGTGTTACCATTTTCACAGTCTCAAATGCTACTCACTGGTATAATCTCACAGTCTGACAAGCTACATAGTGGTACCATTGTCACAGTCTCAGATGCTACGTACTGGTACCATTGTCTCAGTCTCACATGCTACGTACTGGTTAAATTGTCACAGTCTGACATGCTACATATTGGTACCATTGTCACAGTCTAACATAATATATACTGGTACCATTGTCACAGTCTGACATGCTATGTACTGGTACTATTGTCACAGTCTGATATGCCACATACTGGTACCATTGTCACAGTCGCAGATGCTACGTAATGGTACCATTGTTACAGTCTGACATGCTACATACTGGTTACATTTTCACAGTCTTGCATGCTTTGTACTGGTATAATTGTAATAGTCTGACACGCTACATAGTGGTACCTTTGTTACAGTCTCACATGCAGCAATGATGCTACCTACTGTATAATTTTCACAGTCTGACAAGCTATATAGTGGTACGATTGTCACAGTCTCAGATGCTTCGTACCAGTACCATTGTCACAGTCTCCGATGCTATGTACTGGTACCATTGTCTTAATCTCACATGCTATGTACTGATATAATTGTCACAGTCTGCCATGCTTAATATTGGTACCATTGTCACAGTCTAACATAATACATACCGGTAATATTGTCACAGTCTGACATGCCACATAATGGTATAATTGTAACAGTCTGAAAAGTCATGTTGATGAATGATCTTACTTTTGCTGTTATACCCAGTTAAGGCGTTATGGTATCAACTCTTTAGCTATTAATTCTTTTATGTTAAATAACTGCAGTCCAAATTGAACAAAGTAACAAGGGAATTATTGTGATGCTAAAATATGTTTGAATACAAGTACATACTTAGAAGTCTCAATTCTATTTTCCAAATCTCAATTCTACCTTTTTGAAACAAAATTAACTTGTTCTAGAACTTTCTTTATTGTTCATTTTATTAATTTACCTATGTTCAACATAGTGTTAAATTCCTTTTTATTCATTAAAAAATCAAGTGAATGAACCGTGAACAAATAATTATATTTATATAATTAATTATAGTATTATATATAAGCATTATAGAAAATGATGTACATTAACGGCAGGAAATAAGTTAATTAATTAATTAAGTTGGCTTGAGTAAAAATCTTTAATACTGGAAATATTATTTTTCGCTTCTTTAATTGCATTTGTCGAGACTGCATTATAAAATCACAAACTTTTTTGATAATGTATAATAAAGGATAAAATAAATACCTCAAAGTTTGAATCTTAGTTGATCATGAAGATCTCTAAAATAGTTTTAGATGATTAAAAAAATCGTTTAAAGATCTCATTTAATTTAATTTATTAAAGTAAACAACAAATTATATTATAAAAAAACGTATATCAATAATGTGTTGAATAATTATGAATACATTTTATACACCATACTAAAATGATTGTATTTGTTCAAAAAAGTGTTTTATGATTTTTGAAAGTTTATGGTAACTAATAAGTTTTGCTTTCTTTTACTAATGATGAAGAATAAAGAGTACCGGTATATGATGAGATACTTCCATTTAACACACAAATAAATATTAAAATCTGCCCAAATTAAAAATGGAAAACGTTGTAACTTGAGTTACTTCCCTATTGCATAAAAATAATAAATGAAATTTTCCAAAATTTCAGGTGGAAAATGGTTGTAACTTGAACATGTTCAAATATCTCTTTCCATAATTATTCTACAGATTGGAAATGAGTCTTTTAACACTGCTTGGAACTAACCAAATATAAGCTTTTTTAATAAAATCCAGCAAGAATTTTTTTTTTAAATTGAGCAGTTTTTTGTCTCCTGTAAAATTTCCAAAAATGGAGTTACAACCGTTTTGCGCTAAGCCCACAATTTGTTTTATTTATATCTCATCTGAGTTCAAAATGGTTTTTGTCTGTTGAAAAACACTTCTGTACGGAACTGTCATCAAAATACGCTGTTTGACCTAAAAAAGTTGAATTTTTAAATTATAACTTAAGACAAAGGTAATGATACCAGCCAGGCTGTATCAAACTTAATATCTGGGCAAGCCCAGTTAGTGAGGACAGTGGTCTAGTGGTAAGATGCTGGGCTAGGGATCGGAAGGTCCCTGGTTCGAATTCCGCCCAGAGCACTGGATTTTTATGAGCAAAAAATTTATCCCACACTTGCTCCTCCTCTCCCAGGTGTATGTATAAATTGGTACCTGTGAGGGAAATAAGTCAATGTGCCGTGGCTGCCTTGTGCCCCATATGTAAACGGACGACTTAAATCATAGTGATCAGGGGGGTTAATGTCAAAGTTGGCTGAAGATGCATACATTATCGAAGCAGACTGCACACCTCACCTTTATCTTTTTAACCTTTAAGTTATATAAATGCCATGAAGTGCTTGCAGGCTTATGCCAACGTTAAACATACTGTTATTTAATTGGTCCCTTCACATTATATTGAACAATGTGCCGGTTCAATAATTTGTTTGCAGTCATTACACCAGGCAGGCACAGTACCAGCACCCATGTGCCAACCTGATGCAGTACCAGTTTGGTAACCATGGCAATCCTCTACCCATCACGGCTACCCAGCAGCCCCAGTCTCGTGGAAATCTAGTCCCAGCCAACCCCTACCTTAACACTGGTGAGTGCTGAACAACAGGCTGCTACAGCAGGCAAAATATATTCTTGCTCATTTCACAAGTTGTACAATATACTGTTAATTGTTGATACAATAATATAATAACTAATGCTAACTTATTCTCAGTATTATAATAAAATATACACCGGCTGTAATGATACTAAATAATAGAATATTAGGAAACTTTTTAAGTAGGAACAATATTAAGATATTCATAAGTTTCCTTAAGTGTCTAGGTAATTCATACATATTCTTTTGTATATTATACATTTAAAAACAAAACAAAAAGTACATTTATATTTATTAGCTCATCTATTTAAAAAAAAAAAAAGAGCTATTGTCATCACCTTGGCGTTGGCGTCAGAGTCGGCGTTGGCGTCGGTGTCGGCGTCCGGTTAAGTTTTGCGTTTAGGTTCACTTTTCTCAGAAAGTATCAATGCTATTGCATTCAAACTTGGTACACTTAACTTACTATCATGAGGGCACTGGGCAGGCAAAGTTAGATAACTCTGGCGTGCATTTTGACAGAATTATGTGCCCTTTTTATACTTAGAAAATTGAAAAATTTGGTTAAGTTTTGTGTTTAGGTCCATTTTATTCCCTAAGTATCAAAGCTATTGCTTTCATACTTGCAACACTTACTAACTACCATAAGGGGACTGTGCAGGAAAAGTTATGTAACTCTGACTGGCATTTTGACAGAATTATGTGCCTTTTTTATACTTAGAAAATTTGGTTAAGTTTTGTGTTTTGGTCCGCTTTATTCCTACATTATCAAAGCTATTGCTTTCATACTTGCAACACTTATAAACTATCATAAGGGGACTGTGCAGGCAAAGTTATGTAACTATGACTGGCATTTGGACGGAATTATGGGCCCTTTATACTTAGAAAATTGAAAAATTGGTTAAGTTTTGTGTTTTGGTCCACTTTACCCCTAAAGTATCATAGATATTGCTTTCATACTTGGAACACTCGCAAACTATCATAAGGGTACAGTAAAAGGACAAGTTGCATAACTCTGGTTGTCATTTTTACGGAATTATGGCCCTTTTTTGACTTAGTAACTTTGAATATATGGTTAAATTTTGTGTTTAGATCCACTTTACTTCTAAAGTATCAAAGCTATTGCTTTCAAACTTCAAAAACTTTCATGCTATCATGAGGATACTGTACCTGGCAAGTTGAATTTTACCTTGAACTTTGAATGACCTTGACTCTCAAAGTCATATTATTAAATTTTGCTAAAATTGCCATAACTTCTTTATTTATGATTAAATTTGATTGATACTTTGACAAAACCACTCTTACCTGACATACCACAATAGACTCCACCCAAACCATCCCCCGTGCCCCTTCCCCTCATTTTGTTATCATTTAACACATCAATTTTGTCATAATAATTTACTTTCCAATAAAATGCCCATAAAATATTTACTTTGATTATCATTGTTTATTATATCATATAAGGTTGTTTTCTCCCCAATATATCTAACCAAAATTTCCCCAAAAGAATGCAAAACGTTTCCAATAAGCTCAATAATTGGTTTCAGTGTCAGGGCCCTCAATCTGTCAAATCCACTGCCGAAATTCGGCCGCATTCCCCCCCCCCCCCCCACCCCCCTGAAAAGTATACTTTTTTCCCCTTTTTGGGGGAAAAATTCCCCCTAAAAAAAAAAATAAAAAAAAAAAAAAAAATTTTTTATAGATAGATGTCTCATGATTACTATATCTCAATTCTATTTTAATTTATTCTTGTCAAACATATTAAATTATGAAATAAGCAATTAATATAGTGCAAACATGATCAAATGTAATAATTAGAGAGTAAGTTAAAAATCCCCCAAAAAGGGAAACGCCGCGAAAATTCCCCCTGCTATGGGTAGCGACCCGCTTCCCCTAAAATGGATTGAGGGCCCTGAGTGTATTATACAGCAATATGATTTGGTAGCATAATATAAATTTAAAATAGCATGTGAAACATGCACCTATGCACTTTAACATGCAATTAAACATGCACAACAATTGAAATACTGCAAATGAATTATTTATAATTTCATATAAATAATGTTTCATTATTTCCAACTTCGTGGTTATTATGCTATTTTTCCCAATCCAAAAGGCACAGGCTGTGCAATTTAAAGCAACAAAATTCACTGCATAGGCAGACTAAGATTAAAAATATGGGGCCACGGGCCCAGAGCAGATTAAATTCACATCAGTTGTCAAAATGGCTTCTACAAGTCAATTTCAGACTGTATTCAACAGTTCATGTTGTCAATAAAGGTTATATTATGTGACCCACTTATAAATCAGTCATCTATAAGTGACGTTTTACGGGTAATGAAGTTGGGGAGATGTAGTGTATATAATTATTTTTTCTGTCATTTTGAAAGGGTTTTATGAGACCAGGTTTAATCTAATGTCTAAGATAATTGACATGTTATTTTCAATTCAGCGTCTTGCAATTCAGACAACAAAGGTGACCTGACTTGCATTAACTTCATTTGACTGATCATTTAATTACTATATCCAAATATGAAAGTCATGATTATCTGATCAGAATGTAGTTATTAAAGTAATAAACAATACAATTTGTTGGGAATAAATATGGGCCGTGCTCTGTGAAAAGGGGGTAATGAAGGTGCATTAAATGTTCTCCCAGATTAGCCTGTTCAGTCCGCACATGCTAATCAGGGACGATACTTCACGCTTTTATGATATTTTTCATTTTTAGAAAGTCTCTTCATAGCAAAAATCAAGTTTTGACGGAAAGTGTCATGCCTGATTAGCCTGTGTGGACAGGCAAATATTTGTTTCTTGCCCAACATACTCATATGTGACAAAAATTGTTCTTTTTGTTTCAGAGATCCCTGAATGGCTGCGTGTGTATGTGAAGGCTCCCCCTGAACATGACCACAAACTCAAGGTATCTTGCAGTGCTGTGGTCTACCATGAAAAAGTGTTAATAGTTTGTCAACGTTTTCAAATAATCTAAGAATGGCCAATTTGTTTGACCTCAAAAAAAGTATTGTCAAATTTGAGATTAACACCTAAAAAACTGACATATTCAAAAAAGTTTACACCAGCATAACCTAAAATGAAATAGTGCCTTTGTTTTGTCATACCTTTCTTAGTACAAAAGAGGTTTATACTTGTATTAAACACTGCATTTATGAGGCTAGATTGAACTTTACCGGTACGCAGTTGTTTACCACTATCAACAAAGCAGGGATTTGGGGGCGGTAGCCCCCGATACTTAGGAAATATATAGGATAAAAAGGATTATAAGGTGTTGCGTTAGTTGTTATGTGTTAGGTGTTAAGGGTTAGGGTTAGGGTACGCTGTTTGATGTTAAGTGTTGCATACCGGTAAAGTTCAATCGTCCCCATTTATGATTCTGTTCAAATTTGTGTTTTTTTTACAAATTCTGTTGCAAATTCTGTCTTAACACTAAATGCCAGTTTTGTTCCACAGATTATCAATATTTATATTCTTATCTGTATGACAATCTTTTGCTATATTTTCAGTGGGATCTATTCCAGCTGAATCAAATGGAGACGTTTTATGCCATGTTGAATCGGCTTTACAAGCAAGAACTTGAAAAAATTGTCATGAGCTATGAGGGGTATCGGGCTGCCTTGAATCAAGAAAAAGCACGCCGCCAGCAAGAAATGCGCATGGAGCAAAACAAGGTTGCTAAATCTGAAGGCGATGATTCAAGGAAAACGCCAGATACAGTTGCATTGCAGACGAAAGTTTTAAGGTCAAATTCTGGTGCAGCCAAAGGTCAGGCAGGTCAGTCCCAAGGCAAAGGTCAAGGTGACAATGACTCTGGTTTGTTTGACTCTGACCAAGGGACTATGTATGAGAATGATACGATTCTGAAGCAACATTTAAAGCAACAAGAAATGCAGCAAAAACTGAAACTGTTTCAAGAGCAGCAAATGATGCTGCATCAACAGCAGTTGCTGCAAAAACAGCAGCAGCAACAACAGCAGCAGCAGCAACAACAACAACAGCAGCTACAGGCTTCAGCATCTAGCCAAATGTCAAGTTCAGATCAGTTGCATTATTTGCTGATGAAGCGGCAACAAGAGCAGTATCGACAGCAGCAAGCTGCTTTTCAGCAACAGCAGCTCCTGAAGCAGCAACAGTACCAACAGATGCTGTGGTATCAGCAGCAACAGCAGCAGCCCCAGTCACTAAGTCACACACAGTACATGGTGCCTCACCAGGGTGCCCTGATGTCTCACATGCAGCAACATGGGGCTCAGTCTCAGCAAATGGCTTCCCACCTTGCTAATACTCAGTCGGTCTCCCAGCAACAGCCCATGTTTAGTTCTATGCAATACGGTATGCCCCACCTCTCACAGCTTCAAGGTCAAGGCCACATGTCCCAGATACAGGGTCAAGGTCACATGCCCCAGCTGCAAGGTCAGTCTATGAATCTGCAGTACCAAGGTCAGCAACACTTTCAAGGTCAGCAGCAGTTAGTCAGTCAAGGTCATCTGTCTCATGCCCAAGGTCAAGGTCATTTGTTGCCAGGGCAACCTCAGCTGGTCACATCCCAACAGGTCCAGCATAATCCTCAGCAACAGCTGACGGCTGAACAACAAAGGCTTATTGCACAAAATATAGAGACAAACGTTTAGGAAGTTTGGAATAAGAAGTGATATATTTATTGATTCTACAATATTATGTGGCATGTAATTGTTCTAGCTTGCTTACATTTGTGTTGTTGGTTTGTTATTTGTGTCATATTGAAAGCCGTGCAGTATTGAAAATTGTTGATTTTTCTGGACACAAATATTTTACACAAAAGATGAATACAGATTGTTTCTTTTTTTGATCTTCAAAGAGAACTTTTCACAGATTGGTGAATTGACCATTTCTACCTTTTTATGTCCCCCACTATAGTAGTGGGGGACATATTGTTTTTGCCCTGTCTGTCTGTCTGTTGGTCTGTTGGTCTGTTGGTCTGTTTGCGCCAACTTTAACATTTTGCAATAACTTTTGCTATATTGAAGATAGCAACTTGATAAATGGCATGCATGTGCATCTCATGGAGCTGCACATTTTGAGTGGTGAAAGGTCAAGGTCATCCTTCAAGGTCAGAGGTCAAATATATGTGGCCCAAATCGCTTATTTTATGAATACTTTTGCAATATTGAAGATAGCAACTTGATATTTGGCATGCATGTGTATCTCATGGAGCTGCACATTTTGAGTGGTGAAAGGTCAAGGTCATCCTTCACAAGGTCAAGGTCATCCTTCAAAGTCAAACGTCATATAGGGGGACATTGTGTTTCACAAACGCATCTTGTTGTAATTGGCTCAGGTTTATAGTCCTATAAGGAAATTTAATGCATGTGTATTTAATAATAAAGATAAGTTATTGCAAATAAATAATATTATAGATTTTTAAAGCTTATTTAACATCTTAAGGGAAATCATGTTGAATTTATATATATATGTTTTTTTATACATTATACACACACGGTTATGTTCATAAATGGGAGTACCAAAACCAACTGCGTAAGTGTACTTAGAAAATAAATGGCACTTGATATAAGTTATGATGTATTAAATTTAAAAAAAAGTGAAAATGTTGTATCAATCTACAAAGCAGAATAACTAACAAATGATACATGTTGTAGACAGAGCTTTGGCCAACTTTTCGTATTCCTTATTCTGATTTTCAAAAGCCATGGTGATAACAAATACTTATACATTTTGCAGTCAAATATTAATATGGAAAGAACTAAACAAAGAGAACCAATTGTATAATACTCTTCGTGCCTAATATACTTATTGTAACCTACGTACGTTTGTTACATGCTAATATATATGTCCTAATTGTTAAAAGAAATTACCTAATTTAGGCTCTTTCTGTTGACAAAATCTCTTTAAAGTAAGATGAGTTGCGATTTGAAGTAGTCAATATTTTTGTGACACAGCATGAAAAAAACTTGCCATGCTATATAATATACCAAAATCAGATTTGGTTTACAGTTTTTAGCTCATCTGTCACAAAGTGACATGGTGAGCTTATTTGACCGTGTGATGTCCGGCGTGTGTGCATGCGTGTGTGCGTGCGTCTGTCAACAATATGTTAGTGTAGCCAGTAGAGGTCACAGTTTTCATCCAATCTTTATGAAATTTGGTCAGAATGCTCATCTTGATGAAATCTGGGTTGGGATTGTATTTGGGTCATCTGGGGTCAAAAACTAGGTCACTGGGTCAAAAACTAGATCACATAATAGGTCAAATAATAGAAAAACCTTGTGTAGACAATAGAGGTCGAGGTTTTCATTCAATCTTTATGAAATTAAGTCAGAATGTTTATCTTGATGAAATATGGGTTGTATTTGGGTCATCTGGGGTAAAAAACTATGTCACAAGGTCAAAAACTAGGTCAAATAAAAGAAAAACCTTGTGTAGACAGTAGAGGTCACAGTTTTCATCCAATCTTTATGAAATTTGGTCAGAATGTTTATCTTGATGAAATCTGGGTTGGGATTGTATTTGGGTCATCTCGAGTGAAAAACTAGGTCACTAGGTAAAAAACTAGGTCAAATAATAGAAAAACCTTGTGTAGACAGTAGAGGTCACAGTTTTCATCCAATCTTTATGAAATTTGGTCAGAATGTTTATTTTCATAAAATCTGGGTTGGGATTGTATTTGGATGATCTGGGGTCAAAAACTAGGTCACTAGGTAAAAAACTAGGTCACTAGGTAAAAAACTAGGTCACTAGGTCAAATAATAGAAAAACCTTGTCACAGTTTTCATCCAATCTTTATGGAATTTGGTCAGAATGTTTATCTTGATGAAATCTGGGTTGGGTTTGTATTTGGGTCATCTGGGGTCAAAAACTAGGTCACTAGGGAATATAATAGAAAAACCTTGTGTAGACAATAGAGGTCACAGTTTTCATCCAATTTTTATAAAATTTGATCAGAATGTTTATCTTGATCAAATATGGGTTGGGATTGTATTTGGGTCACCTGGGGTCAAAAACTAGGTCACTAGGTAAAATAATAGAAAAACCTTGTGTAGACAATAGAGGTCACAGTTTTCATCTAATCTTTATGAAAGTAGGTCAGAATGTTTATCTTGATGAAATCTGGGTTGGGATTGTATTTGGTAAGTCAGGTGAGCGATTCAGGGCCATCATGGCCCTCTTGTTGTTGTTGTATTTTGTATGAGATCTCATATTATGTTGGCATTTGTATATATCTGCAATTTGTGTTTTAACAAAGACAGTTTACTGTGGTTGTTTTTATGTCCCCGAAGGTGGGCATATAGTGGTCGCACTGTCCGTCCCTCCGTCTTTCTGTCCGTCACATTTTGCGTTTTGGTTTCAAGAAATGCTCATAACTTCTATGGTGCTTCAGATGTAACCTTCATATTTGGTATGCATGTGTATATGGACAAGGCCTTTCCATACGCACACACATTTTGGCCCCTTTGACCTTGAACTTGGGGACTGTGTTTAGGTTTTGAAATCTGCGTTTAGGTTTAAAATAATAACCTCTCATACCTCCTTTGTCGCTTCATATGTAACATTCATATTTAGTATGTATGTGTATATAGACAAGGCCTTTCCATACACACTGTGTTTAGGTTTCGAAAAATGCGTTTAGGTTTCGAAAAATGCTCATAACTTTTATCAAAGCGTTTATCGGGGGCATATGTCATCCAATGGAGACAGCTCTTGTTTTAACATTTTTGTTGTTGTAAAACCTGCAAAACATTCGAGCAGAAACAGAACAAAATATCAGATGTTTCACTACCAATGTATAATACTAGTAAAAGAAGTAAATCTGATGTGCATTAATAAAATAAAATTGTTTATGGTTTATTTGCAACGGAAGCTAACGAAAATTATATCTTGATTAAATTACTTATGTCATAGTGCTGTTAAGTTTATAAGAGCGTAGCAAAGGCATCATTTGTTGTTATACAATCTAATTAATTAATGATAGTTAGTGGGAAAGATAAGAATTTGTTAATGATACTCTTTTGTTTAGAAACCATGTTTGTTATGAATGTGTATGCATAATAGCACAAAATGCAATATCATAGGAGGAAGACTGTGATGATATTAACATTTGTGCTGGGGTATGTGTTATAGGAGCTGTCTAAATGTTTATGGCATTTTTTGCACAATTAGTGTAAAGTTTTTAGCTTCAGTAGTTGTCCATTAAGTTTATGCAGACAATACCTAGACAATACCTGTAGAGGCGTTTGTTTAATTCAATAAAACTTAAATGAAGTGTAAGAAGGCATGACAAGAATGTTCATTGTTGCATTCCTATGTAAATACAGGTATTTCCCTAACTTATGAAATCTGGTCTCAGTTGCCTGGCCTCGGATTTTGGATGTTTTTTTTTCAATAAGTCATACTATTTAGTAGATTTGACAGTTTTACATGACAGGCACATTACAATTTGTAAAGCAGCAGTTTGCTAATGGCAGCCAAGAGATAGCTTATGATAATCAAGAAGCATTAAATACGGCTGATTATACATTTTGGCTATTTCTGTTCAATGGGTAATATAAATTAAAACAGTATCATATTAATATGCATTCAAATTTTCGTTCATCAAGCATCTGATTCCCATAGATTTTAGATTTTCCTCTTGCTTTTTAATAACTGCAGTTACATTGATGTTGAGATTCTGCCATGACAATATTTAGCTCTCCAATAACAACATCAGATATGGGTGTTTTAAGGACAAATTGGCCTCATTAATTGATGGCTAGCCTTGTCATGTTCTCGTGTTCCTATGTATTTACCTATATGCCCTTGTGAGATGTGTTCAGATGTTATGAAGTGTTGTTGTCCCCTACCAGTCTCACGGGAGGGGACTTATGGTTAGCACTCTGTCCGTCCGTCAGTCCATCATCAATCACATTTTTCTGGATTCTGCGATAACTTTAAAAGTTCTTAATATTTCTTTATGAAACTTAGATAGATGGCAATAAGGACATTATGAATGTCATTTTATTTTGTTCCCATGTCAAAAATTCTGGTTGCTATGGCAACCAAAAAAAATATTCCGACAATGGTGGAATTTCTTACAATGTTGGAGCCGGTAGGGGACCATATTGCTTGACAATAGCCTTGTTTTCCATGTAACTGTTTGATTTCTTAGTGTAGAATGAGGTGTTTTTTTTAAATAGCTTTATTTCCCTGTCAGTTAAATGTTGTTTGAAATCACAAATGTGCTTTGTTTCATTATCTGTTGAAATTGTTCTGCCAATTACAAGATATATATTGATATATATTGATAATCATAAGATCAATTAAATATATTCTTGTGTTTGCTTTTTTAAAATGTTCAATCCTTTGCTTTCATGACCTTTTTTAATAGAGTTTGTGTATTACAAGAGGACTTTGTCTCCAAAGAACATAGAGCAGTTGACCACTTTATATTTACTTGTGTTTAGTAATTGGTGTTTAACCTACTACTCTCTGTATACACAAACACACTCTCAAATTCTTGAGTATTGGTCCTTTTAATACATTCAGAAAACTCTTTAAGTTTGAATCATTAGCAAAAGATCATGTAGACAGATTTTTCTCAGAGTTTTGTGTTCCTTGGGCCCGTATTCACTAGCCCATTCTGTGGAATAATGAATTTATTATTGCCATGATAAACTATTTTTGTTAACAGCCTAGAAGATTTGTGAAAAATTGTAAGTACCGGTAATTTTCACTTGATTCCAAGTTGCTTTCAAATTAGTGTTCTTGTTGGTTCACAGGCTTTCAAGCTTGGTTAGAGGCATAGGTTGAATACACAACTTTAGGCATGTGAGTTTGGTTTGTTGTCGTCGTGCTGGGTTTTCTTTTGAATTCTAGCTCACACTTATAAAGAAGACGATTCAAAATTGTCTGTTTTAGTCAAAATAAAACCAATACATTTTATGTTCAATTCAAAATTAACCCATTTATGCCTAGTGTCTAGAAAAAAGTACTTGGCAAACAGCGTAGACCCAGATGAGACGCTGCATGATGCAGAGTCTCATCTGGGTCTGCTCTTTTTGCTTAAATGAATTTCTGTTAGAAATATTCTTAATATAGAAATAAATATACAAGACATCCCTAATGTTTTAATAAATTGATCCAATTTAGAAGGATGGGAGAGTCCACTAGGCATGAATGGGTTAAACCTATATTTTTGTGATTCTGTTAAGCTAGTTATGTTCAGGTGCAGGGACACTCTGAGTCATTAAATTTGCAGCCTTAGGTGCAAACAGAACTCATAAACTTCAATATACACATACTTAATTCCAAGTGTATTCTTTATTCTAAAAGTATAAGAATGTGTTGTGAATACGGACTCTAATTGTACATGTGCCATTCACAAGTATCTCATGTTGTACTAATATTGCTGTATTTTTTACCAGCCTTGCATTGTATCAACTGGTTTAAGTAGTGGGATTTAATTTATGTTTACTTTCTTTTCAATTAACATAATACTGTATGATGAGTATTTATGATTTGTTATTTATTTCAAAACACATGAGAATATTAGATCATTCTAGTTCAGGCCTAGTGTTTAAATTACTTATTCAGTTTTTTTTGCTTTTATGGAAATAAAAGTGAATTTTTAAAAGGGCTGGATATTCTAACTATGTAGAATTGCATGTTGCAGATTCCCTTAACCACTAAGGTACTTATTTTGATGTATTTGAAGTTACTTAGAAAGTTCAATTTAATTAAAGACTTTTTAATATATTCAAGTTTTAAAGGCTTCATTTTCAACCCTTAGATACTGATGAGCAGCAAACAGCATAAAACCTGAACAGACTGCAAATTACTTGCAGGCAGTTCTTGTTGTAAGCTGGTTGCAAAAGCCTTTTTCGCTTTGCATCTGATGGGGAAAGGGTTAAATGCTTTTTGTAGAATTATGCTGAGCTTTGTATACTCTTTGTTGCTGAAACAAATGCAGAATAAATTAGGCAACTGGAAGTATAAGAACAGTTTGGACAGGCTAGTCTAAAAGAAAGTATGAGCAAATTTAAACATTTTTTAGAATGGAATATACTACACATCGATGTTTATATATTTTTAGGAATCTTGCTTTTAGGAAAGTTGATTTTTAAAATATTTTGTATGTAAGATTCATACAGATAATCAGGTACTGTATTTATTCTTTCTTCAACAATCAGGATATAACTTTGAGAAGACTAGATGAAGATCTAAAATTAAATCTTTATTGAAACATATAACATCTTTCACATTGTTTTGTGCTCAGAAGTCATTTCTTCCTCACTTAAGTGTTTTTTCTCTACCACATCATTATTTTGACATGTCATGTATGGACAGCATTCATAGTACAAGATAATGGTTAGCAAAGAATCAGGTGACCTAAGACAAGGCACAAACATTCACTTCTTTTTAAGTTTTTCAAGATTAAATTTGACATTCATGGTGTAGATTAATAAAGCATGTCAAGTTCTATTTTTCTATAGCAGCATCAATATCTGTGGCCGATTTTTCGAAGTTTTGCACAAGCTGGTCTTTTGCTGTTTCCATGACAATATTCAAGTGCGTGTACAGAGAGTTGTTCTATAACAAAATATAATTAGTCATGGTCTGCAAATTAAATAACTCAAGTTGTTAACGAGAGTTTCTTTTATTCAGGAGTGTGACTTCTCCTCCAGTCTGCCTTGATTCTCCTTTTTCATGGTAACAATGAATGTATTTACTTTTACACTATATTTAAAAGTGAAGTTTTTTTTAAACCTTTTAATCATATGATATTTTGTCTAGCATCCAATCTGTTCCTTTCAGGCTCAATAATTTGCCCTAAATATGGGTATTGTAATCTCAAAATGGTTTATGCATTTTGTCACCAATCAAGTCAAGAGAACATTGCAAATATTTTTAAGTTCTGTTTATAAAAATATCTAATAGCCAAGTATGCACATGTAGAAGTATGTATTTTTTCTTAATTTGCTTTGTATAAATTACTTATGAAAAGTTTTTATCAGCTTTCATATCATATGTGACTTGAAATGTGCATTTTTGATTCGAGTTATACACCCTGTTATAAATATGTATTTTATTGTGTGATGTAGTAATGTTCTGCTTGAAGATTGCTTTGTTTGATTTTATTCATGGTTGTAAATTTTGAATCACTAAATTATTGAGATTGTTGATGATTAAAAATTCGAATGTACAAAAAATAATTCTTTGTTATTTGTGTAAAGATATAAAAAATGGTCTCGATCTTTGTTACAAATTGTACATTTGATATGGATTTTTCTACACTTTGGTTTCCAAGAAACATGTCCGATAACAATCAATAGTTTTCAATGCTTGATCTTGGTCTTGTATTTTCTAAATAATTATACACCAATGGCATCCTTTGTTACACTATCGCTTGTAAATGTACTGATCAATATTAACAAGTGTTAAATACAAGACAGATTAAAGTAGAAAATTTAGCTTGCTTTGTTACAAACTAGTTTAATGAATACATAAACACTATACAAGGTATTCATTGATAAAAATCAAAGATCCGATATGACGTCATTTTAATCAATAAAAACGTGAATGTAAAATTTCATATAACAAGAGCAGCCTAAATAAAGTTTAATAACGTTAACATTTTACGTAAGTATTATGATAGAATTCATCACTAATCACTTATAATGCTTTTGTTACATTTTAGTGTATAGAATGAATAAGTTTAAATGGATTTTGATAGAGCATGTTTTTGCTTGTGCATTTCACTGTTCATATTTCCACAATTATTCAAAACAATCCCTCTGCCCATAACTTCTATTGAATAACCCACACTTGATTTCCTATTTTGTCTATGGAAAACATGCATTATATTTTGTTACATTTGTCATTTTTAAACATATTTAATTCATGTTGAAAATTTCAACTGCTAATTGTTCTTATCACACATTTTTATTAAAACATTGATTCAACTGAGACAGTTTGCATACATAATTTTGTATTCATACTTTATTAAATCTAAAGACAACAATAGTTTTATATAAAGAATATAACCTTGATATTTCAAAATGTCATATGTGGTTTATTTGTACAGAAGAAGATGTCACAATGCAATAACTCAAAGTTATTTATGTAATATGATTGAGCAAATAAAGCTTTACTTTTTACAACAGCAGATAAAATTGTCTGATTAATCCATTCTTAACAAAAAAATAATATTATAGGGCACTTTTTTTAATGAAAACCTTCACAGAAATCTTGTATAAACAAGTGTTTAATGCAAAGAAAATACACAAAAAAATCCTCAAAAATAATTTCTTATAATTTATTTTATAACACTTCTGATTTCATTGCTTCAAATTAATGAAAGTGACAGATATTAAAATTCCAAGCAATAAAAAGTACTTCCTGTCTTTTTTCAAAATATTTGTATTTGGAATATTCATACCAAAAATAAATTAGTCAGATATTTCTGTGTTTGTCTGTTTTAAAAAAGCTTAGATATTACTTAAATGCAACTGAACTACAGCATGGATGTAGTAACAAAGACATAAACAGAACACAAGAAGACTTGGTAAAAGCAATAACAAAGTCCATTGTAGCAATGAATTGTACCCATTAATGGTTGAGCAACTATGATAATAATTTATACAGAAACAAAAAATACCTTCAATTTTCAATAATGTCAGCTACTCCTGAATAACATGTGTATAAATAGTTCTTGAAAGTTGTATGATAAATTCTAACCTTATTTTAAATGTGTAGTGTAATTTAAAAACATATAGAATCAAGAATTACTATGGCTACCCACTCTGTAAACTTCTAATAGAACAAGTTCCTCTAATAATGATAAGACATTTAGCAAAATATATTATTTAAAACATAACAAAATATGTTATAAAAACATCACAGATATGACAACCGTTAGCAATGGCAAGCATCATTGTACAGGCACCACAAATAAACTAAACACAAAAAATAAAATTTCCAAAAATAAAACTCAGACTTTTCTCATAAATTTATCTCTAAAGCTGATGCTAAAAATTGCCTTTTACATGATTACATTAATACTATTTCAGAAATGTCTCCAGAATGTACATCAAAATTATTAGGTTTGCCAGTTCCTTAAGGTGTGCCAGAGAGATACCAGAATAGTTATCTGCAGAATTTCTATTTGGGTCCAAAAACAGCAACATATAAAAAAGAGTCAGAAACTGTTTAATGTTCATTTGTTTCAGAAGATTGATTGAGCAGTTTAAAAAGAAGACAAATCATGAAACACTTTTATTTTTTTAGCACTGAGACAAATTTGTCAACATTACGGCTGATTAAAAAGGTTAAAAAATACAGCCTACAATAGGCCAAAAACCAGTAAGGCACTCAAAGTTTTATAAGGCATGATATAAAAATGCATAATGGGTGTAATGTTCAATGAAAAGCTATCCATTTATTGTCACTTTCAAATTCTTTATAGTTTTTGATTTTTTCGAATTTTCTGTGCTGCCTCTTCTACTTCCTGTGGGAGTTTCCTCATCCTCAGTCGGTTGAGCCATTATGGCCACGTCGGCTCGGTCATTGACATAATCCTGAAGGGTAAAGTTAGGATCTTATCCTCACATCAAGAAATCTATGTGTGACCTTTCATGTTTTTTTTTTGGTTTATGGTTTTGGGTATGCTTAAAATGATATTTAACATAAAAAGTTTTGAAACAATATTTTAGTGTACTGCACTAGGCTGATATTTGAAAGCTCTTTATGGAAATAAGGGCAAATCAAAAATTTCTTATGCCAAATCCACTGTTTTCTGCATACAAAATGACAAAATAAAAGTAATTTACCAATATTCACCACTTTAAAACAGTTTAATAAAAAATAAATAAACACGAAATAAACAGAGACCTCAGAATTTTGTATATTTAAAGAATTTACTTAATAAACTTTTGCAACTAAGTTCCTTACTCTTATTTTCCTGAGTTTCTGGTCGAGGTTCATCTCCTGTACTGGCACGTCCAGACGTTTGTGGCAGATCTCTGCTATATTGTCAATCGCCATCAATATCACACCAAGCTCTGTGCGCTGAAAGATAATACTTTTCAGTCTGGCTCTGGGAAAACTGGGCTTATTACATGTGCATAAAATATCGCCCCAGATCAGAACAGGCTTATCAGGGACAAAATTTTCCACTTGAATGCTATATTTTGTTTCAAGGAAATTTGTTCTTAGCAAAAATCACTTTTAGGAGAAAGGTGTTGACCCTGATTAACCTGTGCAGACGGCACAAGCTAATTTTGGACGACACTACATACATGTATTACGCCCTGTTTTCACAGAATGAGGCTCATTTATAAACATGACAGTTAACATCATTCAGATAAGGTTAAACTATTAAACAAGATGTGGGTGTGTTTAGAGACTTGATTGATAAAGTCCATGAAGTATTAAAGCTTAGTAGCAAGTATGATAATGTCAAGGTCAAAGTGATGTCATGTGATGTGCCAATGTTTATGGTATTCAAAGACATCATCCAATCAAGTGTCAAAGCTTTGTAGCAAGAGGTATTAATGTTCTACAACACATGTCAGTTTGGATACATTGCACCTTCTGGAAATCAGAACATTTAATGGGCATTTAACCCAGCGGCATAGGCATGGTATTTAAAGGACATTAAATACACATTTAATTCAATTGTGTTTTGGTTTCACTTCTTTTTCTGCATCTTTTTATAAAATACAGTCCAATCTGCTCAAGCGACCGCCTCTTAATAGCGACCACCTGTCAATAACGACCGTATCGATTTCCCCCCGAACGATTTCCTTATATATTAAACCTGCGAATAAAGCCCGCCTGCCAACGACCAGCGAATAATTTGGATTTGAAAAACAGCATACATTAACTTATTAATACATAAAACGATATTTTTCAGCATTTTCTATTAAACATTGTACGTTGTCATCGGTTTGAAAAAAAAAACTTGTATTCCTTAAAAGAGGCTGACAATGACCACTTCAATGATAACAATTAACAATTTAACAACTGTCAATAAAACAATGGCCGCCATTATGCTGTGATAGTCATGTTATAAGCATCGTACCAATGCACTGGTCAGTCGCTATGGAGATATTGGCAAGTGTCAATTTACTCAACTCTATAGCAGTTTTTTGTTTATTTAACACACATTGAAAATTGGTAGCCGTCTGCTTCTTTTATGCATTTGACAGTTTGTCAAAAGTGTAAGAAGTTTCCTTTTTAGTGACTTGCGATTAAGGTACTAATTGCTGAAACATATAAAAGAAAAGTTTGGGGCCCACATCAATTAGTCATTAGGGCAATTTACGGTTTGTTACAATTACGATGCCAATTACACAAACATTTTGATATTCATTCCTTTCTAAAACATTTCCGTGATAATACATGCTAATTGTGTTTTGTTGCTACTACTGGTATGTTGATAATCTGCCTGGTATCTTATTCTTTTAGGTTTTGAGATTGAAAAAATACATGTAAATATAACAAGAGCACCTCATAACTGGTGCCACACACGGCTGGGAAAGCTTGTCAAAAGAATTTTTTTATTTGAGGTCACAGTGACCTTGACCTTTGACCTAGTGACCCAAAATGGGTGTGGCGTGTAGAACTCATCAAGGTGCATCTACATTATGAAGTTTCAAAGTTGTAGGTGGAAGCACTTTGATTTTAGAGGCAATGTAAAGGTTTTAGCATGAAGCCGGCGGACGACGAGCAGGCTATGACAATACCTTGGGTTTTCTCCGAAAACAGCCTCGCTAAAAACAAAACTGTGTTTCCAATCATTTATTTCATTAATTTATACATGCATTAGTTTTCCCTTATTCAAACAATAGAGCACATACGTAGATAAGGTACCTGATAAAAGCCTTCTAGCATACATGTATTTTGCAAAGTTTCAATCGACCCTTCCAATAAAGACCACCTGTGAACAAAGACCACAACGACCAAATCCCTTGAGTGGTCTTTATTTGCAGGTTGGACAGTAGGTTTTAACACTTTACCTCTTAGATACTTATTTTGATGCATTTGTGGTCCCTTAACAAGTTTAATTTAATTAAAGACCTTTCTTACTAGATTCAAGATTTTAAAGCTTCATTTCCAACCCTCAGATACTGATCAGCAGCAAACAGCATAAAACCTGAACATACTGTAAGTTACTGGTTTTATGCTGTTTTGCACAAAGCCATTTTCAATTTGGTTCTAACGGGGAAACAGTTACCAAACTTAAAAAAATAACTAAGTACACACTTAATATATTCTAAAGCCTACTTATTTTATGTCAAATTGTATTTTTCACAAGCAGTTATACATTTTCAACAACTTAAGAGTATTTCTTGTAAAAGGGATCTTTTCTGCATTGCATGTGATTCAGTAAAAAACAATCTTACAGAAAGTCAAATAATATTATTACCTTTTGCCTCATCCCTCCTTTGGTTTCATTATATTTGTTTTCCACTTTCTGGTTGTGGGCACTCTCCACTTCCTGTACCTGTTGTAACCGTGACAACTCACTGTTGATGGATATCACCTGCTTGTTGTGTTCGTTCTTCATTACATCCAGTTCACCCTTCAAGTCTTCCAGCTGCAAGCAGAATGAAAATTCAATGAAATGTTTCTTTGTAGTGAAGAGTTCACTGGGATGAAATATTGACATGACATGAAATTTGGCGAATGCCTCTCTTTTGCGTCCAAGCAAAACGAAGGTATTTGAATTGAATACATGTAAATAATGTAACATGGTATGCACGCATCGGGCACTGTTCCTATTTATCAAATTGTCAAGCACAATCAAAGTTGGCTTTTATTTAATGAAAATACAGTGGCAACCTCTATCATAAAAGCAACATCACACGACTGATAATATCTCTAATTTTCCAAACAGAGCTTGCAAAGCAAATTTAATAGTAAATTGATACATCAAACATAGTTTGTAATGAATGTCGTGACAAATCTCAAATCTACAGAGGGGTAAAGAGCCAAAAAGGGGTACATATGGAATGTATGCATACATATTTTGAAATCTTTAATTTCTTACCTCGTCTGACATTGACACCAGCTTATTGACTAGATGGACATTAGAGTCACTGAGTGTGCGATGTCGAGACATTAGTCCTTTCATCTTGTCATCGGAGGCTGCCAGATAATCTTCTGGCATTACGTCTATCACACGCAGCAAGTAGTCTTCAAATTTCTTGTAACGGGAAACCTTTCTGTCTAATCTTGACAACCTGAAAACAAAATAGTTGACGTATTAGTAAAATTTGACAGTTTGTTTTCTTGTGCAGTAATTAACAACTGCATTATATTGACATTAAATGACAAATCTTGTCTTGACAAAAACAGTGTTCATGCGATCTTGGTCTCAGTAAGTATCAGATAATAAATCCTATAGCTATTGTTCAATTATACATTAGCATCGTTGAAGATGGTTTGCTTTAACTATAATTTTGAGATTATAAATTATGTACTGCAAAATCATCATTATTTGTATTTCCAGACGAAAAATTATTCACCATGATTACCCCAGGCGTGAGAGACATTATTATCTAACGTAATCCACTCAAACAGTAGTACAAACATATCCATGTCTGACAGAGACAAAGTCCAAGTTTATCTTTTTCATAATCAGAAATCCATGAATACAAGCTTCATGGAATTGTCAATATTTGAAACTCCACAAACTTTCATGACATCAAATGATTTTGCAGTAACTTTTATTCACTTTTATTTGTTTAATTCAACCTGAATACATAATGACGACTTTGCTTATTTTATATTGATGACACAATTTGTTTGGATATTTAGCTGTTTGCAAAAGTATTACAGTCATATCAGGTCATATCAGGGCTAGGCTGACAACTGCCCTAGGCCAATCAAAGGTAGGGGGATGGGCTGACAACTGCCCTAGGCCAATCAGAGATAGAGGTTGAAAGACCGTTGAAATGATTTCTTGACCAATCATCACACAAGTATGTGGCCGGGCCAGAAATCGAACCTGCAATCCCGACTGGTTTAATATGGTACCAAATTGAGTACGTACGTTTCTTTGAGCTGTTCTAATTCCTCTTCCAATTGTTCTAGTTCTACTGTCTTCTGTTCCTTTAACTTGACCTCTGTTTGATATTTCTGAATAGCTCGCCGTCGTTTTGCCTCATTTTCTTTCAAGAAGGAACCAAACTGAGCAACTCTATCTTTCATCTGTGACACAAATAATCAAAGATATTATTTTTTCTTTCCAGACCAATACATTGACATTTAACACATTCACATTTCACAAGATAAAATAATATATAATATATATAAATATAACAATATTTAGCAAAAAACACATTTCTGTTGATAAATAAAACAAAACAGGTAAGTTTAATTAAAGGGACCGTCAATTACAACGACGAAGAAAAGAAAAGTTGTAAAATACTGTATTTTTTTACAATTATTTGTTCATATTGATTAAAATATCACGACTGGTAAGTTACATTACTTGAAAAAAGTTGTAAAGTTTTCATATTTTCAGTATATTCGGTAATAAATTTTACTGTGTATGTAAACCCAGGAATGCAAATTGTGCATGCGTAGTGAATTGTACATAATTATTTTATATATAAAATGATCAATCTACTTGCATTATTTATAGTGTGTATATATATTATGTCACCTAGTTTTGCGATGTACTTTTGATTTCACATTGCAAAAATTTAAACCCCAAAGTGAATACTTTGGTCACCTGAATAACCCTGCTAATTGGAATTAGCAACAAAGTGTATTTTGGAATAGATCACTCTTGCATTGGCGCACACTTAAACACACATGGACTTTCATTTAGACTCAGGACTTGAGTAAATCATACTGATGTTTTGACCAAAATATTAAACCAATACCTGGCTTTTTGTAATAAACTATACTTGCACTCTTTCATAGGGTAGCATTAACTTAATCTTTCTGAAAACCCTGACTAACAGGGATTAGCTTTATGCCCTGTAACATGATTCTTTAAATGACAGGGATATGCTAAGACCTCTCAAATGCACTATGCAACATGATTCTGTTTTCTTTCCACCAAACATTACAAATGTGCTTAGCACTTTTACCACCACAAAGGCAGTAATTGGAATAAATCATTTGACCACGCCAGTCTGAATTCTTAAACTGTTACTCAAAACTAAGTAATTATTACAAGACTGTCTTTATAAAAAAAGAATCTTAGCTAAAGCCTGATTTAAATAAAACACGTGCAGGACTTGCGCTAATTTCAATCACTCCTATTAATGTTTAGACCAGATTCTTAGCCAGGGCTATTATGGTCATTCTATACAGTAATGTGCTAAATCTTAAGAATCTTATTTACTCACCTTCTGCTGCCTCTTTTGTATTTCAATCTGCCTTTTTGCACATGCTTCCATTCTTTGTCGGAACTCATGGCGCTTTGCTTCTAGCTCTGCCTGTACTTTGTCAACTTCAACCTCTTTTTTTAACAGTAGCGTTCTTTGTAATGTGTTAATGCCAGTCTCAATAAGTTTGTCCCCTGTCTCCTTAACGACTGGAAATGCTGTAATGTCATCCTCGTCATCTCTGAAAATTGACAACCAAAAATAAGTTAGTTAGAATTTTCCTTTTTTTTAAATTTCTGATTCTGACTCTAACTCTGACAATGTTTACCTGGGAACTTGACTGACAGTCTGATACAAATAAATATGCAGAAAGATACATAATAACATTTTGATTACATCAGGTTTCGCTCATACAAAATACAGCTGATTTACAAGGTTATAACATCCTGACTTTTGACTCATACAATATGGTCACATGACAAAGTATACAACATCTCTGTTTACATATCGAAATAAAATTAACTAGTGAGCTCATTTCACTAAATATGTAGGTTCTTCAAAAAAAAATATAGATGCAAATTTCCCATCAGTTAGCAGGCTTGACTCAAACATAAATCCTATTTTAACAGATCAAAAATATTAAAATGAAAGCTTAATTAAATATGAAAATTCTTAAAAAAGTAACTTTGATAGATGGGCACTGTCCATCCTTTATGAAGGGCTCAATATTCATAGTAGTCAAATCGTCCGGGACAACCAAAATATTTGTCTGAACAAGTCAAAAAATATTTTGCTAGTCGGACATGACAAGAAAATCAAGGTTATCTTTCCCTCTAATGAAGTATAAGAATATTGTTTTTAAAAAAATCCCGAACTTTGTCTTAAATTTACTTATAAAACTTTATGACATGTCAACGTTAATCTTTAGTATTTCAATACTTACACACTAAGCTGTATTCTTTGTATTCTTAACATGGGCTTAAATTGCTCAGTTCAAGTAACAACACTATTGCAGTTAATGCTCTTAGACTTTTTTTAAAAAACATCATTCTTGCTTGCCTTTTTTAAAGTCTGATTTGGGTAAAAATTGTTTAAAGTTTACAGACATTATGGAGTTATTGTCTGTTTTGTCTGTTTATAAATGAATATTTGTTATGCGCAATAAATTGCATAATTGGCTTTAAATTATTTAAAACAGAACAGAACAGAACTTTATTTTCACCCAAGTATATAACATACAATATGGGCAATATAACAAAGTACAATATTAAGTACAATATTGAGACTTCCGATAATTTTTACAACAACAACACATATTATACAGTGAGAGTGGGGGTATGAACGGCAGAGTGAATAAATATATATGAAGACAGTGAATTTATAGAATGAAGCAACACCAATACTCATGCATAGTGGTTATTGCCTGCGAATGATGTAATTGTAAGTAATTAATTATGTAGCCCAATATGTTGATGATTCTAGAATAATTAGATCTTTAACCTTAATTGTGCGGTGATATCTTGTGCACACGGCATTTTCTTTAGCACGCGCTGATTCGGGAAGCATTTGCTAAATGTTAAATTCTTCTTTTTTAAATTGCAGGTTTAATTTGTGAGATAAAAGCAATATGTCCCTAAAGCAATTCTTACACTTTTGTGATATATAATGTATGTTGATAGATAACAATGTCAGTAAGTATTCATCATTTGTTTGTGTTAATTAAACTGAAAGATTTAGAGACAAAACATTGGGAGATACCTTTCTATAAATCATGCTATGCTACCAAATTTGCTGTAAAATTTATTAACAAACTTTGGACGTTGATAAAGTTGCATTTAAAGGACAGGAAAATTAATGTTTTTGTCAGAATACATGAAATTTTAGAGCACTAGTCGAACATGATAAGTAGATTTTAATGTGAATGTTGAACCCTTGTAGGTAAATTTGCAAATGCTGTTCACATTGTTCACAGATGTAATTGAGATGTTCTGATTTTAAGGTAAAATAAATGAAAACTCTTGCAGAATATTTGTCAATTAATTGTTTAAAATAAATAAGGTGATATTAATTGGATTATAATTGATAAATAAAATATCAATCTATTATGTTATAAATAGGTCAAGTGTTTCAACGAGTATGCATACAATAAACATCGAACCAGAAAGTTCACACATACATTCAACAGTCAATGACCTGTATAAACGTACCAATGTACTGAATAATAAATAATACATGCGAGAAATCGATGCTAATTGGCTGTTTGCTGTAAATAATTAATTGTAACTTGTTTAGCACGCGATGCGTTTTTATGCAAACCTGTCATGCAATTGTGTGACGAATATGTTCTTCTTTTGATTATCTAAATCCAGTTCAAATAACTTCTGACGATCTGAGACCGTTTCAGCCATTATTCCTCAATAAATTGGCTGCACTCTGCGAGTTTAAGTATTTATCGTTTGCTGTTATAACTCGTCCGCCATTGTTAAACAACTTTATGCAAATCAGCGCACCTAGGCGACTAGACTGTCACGTGACTCGAGTTAAATCAATATGTAGATAATTTCCCGCGAAATGTAATAACGAGAATGCCACAGAAAAGATAACGAAGTTAAAGAATCATAACGTTAAAATGATTATTGTGCATTATTTATTTAAGATTGATTTCTTTAATTGATTAGTAATTAAATTAATTAATTGCTTGTACAATTGCAAATTTAAGAACACTTTGACACTACGAGACTAATTCAAGTCACTTATAATTAAAATTTGTTTTAATTTATTTTAAAGTTGATTTTCACAGTAACGGTAAGCCACCATTACACTTAAAACTTATGTTGCTTTTGTAATCTCTCTTAATCTTTGTAGTTTACTCTTGTGTGGCCATATATTTCTATACAAATATTATTACGCCATGATTTATTTAATAGTAGTTTAGATTTAAATGAATAAAACGGAGACATGTTAAATGTTTTGAGTTTTTCAGACAGCATAATGATACCGCAGAATTTAGGTCGTTCAGAGATGTTCACATTTTTGAAAAATAAGACGACTTCTCTAACTAAACAGTAAGTAATGATGATATTATTTTATATATAGTGTAAGTATATTCACACGGAAAAGGATATAATTAAACATGTGTCTGCCCTAGAGTAAAAACCCGGAACCTCTTGAAGCAAACGCTAAAACTCTACCACTGCAACACATGAGCTTTTGACTTGGAATGGTAGTTAAAGTTTATGACGTATTTGCTGAATTCTCGATGAAAAGCGTTACAGACGCGTCACTACACTTGGAGCATTTTCAAACGCAACACTTTTCAAACTTGAATATCTCAGTAATGTGTGAAGATTTTGATTTAAAATTGCACATGTGATCATTTTACTATATTCTGTGGAAGATAACGATAATAGCACTCATGATAACAGTCGGATGCTTTTGCACGTGGGGTACGTGTGGTTTCATCTTTTGCACGTGAACATTGTGAAACGCTATATGATTCTAATTTCATTTCAATTTCTTCCAATTAGATGGGTGGATACGCGAGGACAATATAAAATTAATTTTAAAATCAATATGCCTAGCGCAACAGCGCAATCGGCATATGTTGCAGGCTACCTTCCCCACTTGCTGAAGCATCGTTACGGATCCAATAATTTTACTTTGGGAACACAAAATACCTTAAGTGATAACTCTTGCGATGTTTTGTGCAAAGCGATCAAAGGGAATTGGTTCTTTATCAATATTGATATGTATGCTAAAAGTTGGTAGTTAATAATGTTACGGATTGTATACGCCTGAACACGATGAAAAGTGATGCTATTTAATGCATGACAATTTGCATTCAATTAAAGGTACCGGTACTATCCTTTTCGGCGCTCTGATTGTGTCAAGCGATCTGTGCGTGCCTCACCAAAAGCCAATCTTTTGCCACTACATGCCGGTGAAGAGTACGCCGGAGAAATGTAAAAAGTGCGTCGAGTTCGCAAGTCAGACCATCAGCAACCTGATGCCATGTAAAATTAATACCAAAATCTTGTATTTCCTTTGTTATAATGGGCATAACCATTATATGTAATATATCATACATAAAGTTACATAAATTTTCTTTGGTTCGGATAAATGAAACATAAAATTAAGGTTCTATTGTATAGATTATGGCCAGGAGAAAAGTATATATACAACTTGTGTATACATGACATAATTTGTGAATTGCATTACGTTAATTAAGCCCCAAACGGCGAATCTGTCATTGCACTGCACATATTGAGGATTTACTTTGGATTCTGCATATTAATGACGAATTTGTTTATACGTAAATGAGTAGCTAACATACTTACATAAATAGTATTACCCTTTGTCATATGTTCGCTGACAGCGGGATCAACTGTTGGGCACCGCCTGCAGATTTATCAGTGAGTTCGTCGGCAATAAAGATTTAATTAAAGCAATCAACAAACAACGACGGTACTGTGTAGCGTGCATATAAAACGTATACTAGGATTCAATTATTGATATCAGTTTTGTGTTATGTGTTGCGCTATGCTTATTGTTTCATGCAAAGATAATAAATCATTAAAAATACGATATTTTCATTTCAGTTCAAAATTAACTAAAAAAGGACCACAAGGTACCGAGACATTACTACAGAAAGCGTTCAAAATTATTTAACAGTCTTTTTTGTTATTTACGTTTTTTGTTCACACAGTTATATATATCGATCTTAAAAATCGATCTTCAACAAAGCGTTTAAACTTATTTATACAGGGTTCATGCGCCATAGTAGGCCTATTAATTTACGATGCTATTGGTGTCGATTTTTTCTTAAAGGATCAAATTACCACGTGCAGTAAACAATTCAAATGAACCAACTGTTTAGTCAATAATTGTTTTTGAACGTTCTTCGTCAGACGCTAAATAAGATGAAGATAATGTGCTTCTTTTTAATAGTTTATACATTCACAAGGGAATAATATATTGTATTATAAGTGAACATAATCGTACATTTGTTGCATTAATGAAGTATTTTTCTCAATTTTACAGTGCTATTTAATCTGTTATGGACTCAACTAAAACATCGATAAATACTATGTATCGCGTATTGAATTAAGAAAATCCGATACCGTTGGATTTTCGTACCACAATCTTAAAAAATCATCCAGATTCGAAATCAACAAAAAACAAGACATTTATAAATTGTCTGCATTATTGATAAAATTCTAAGATATTTGTTGGTTTTCCGTTTTTAGAAGCTGTTTTGCTAAGGCAAGAGGCCATTCTATCCAGCAAAACTTACAGTTTTGGTTTACAGAAATCAACAAAGGAGGGATTCCTGAACTATCAAAATTTCCAAGCTATATAGACAGTTATTATCTGTGGTGGTCTTTATTGGTTCTGTTTGTTTACTTGGATGGAACATGTGTGAAATTTTGTATAACTTTGAAAAGTATATATCTGTCTATCTATAAACAATAATCATCTATGGTATAATAAGATCAGATGTGCAAACAATGTCAAAGGGTTGTTAAATTAACAATTTGGAGGCAATTATGCTGAAAAAATATGAAAGTTCCAATTCAAATTTTGTTTGTATATCGACAAGTGTCTGCCAATAAATGTCAAACTAGTAATACAAAACTTACCACAAGTATGTAAAAGCACTAAGTACCTGTTGTGATCATTTTTTGTAAGATAGTGTAATTCTAAACAGTGCAAATTACTTGTTTAGTAAATGCATAATTCAATTAATATGATTTCCTTTCTATTGTGTAATGAATAAATTGGTTGTTACTTGTTAATCCATGATGAATGTTTTATGGCTAGTAGAAAACCAGCATTGTTAATTTTGTAAAAGGTAATACAATAACACCACTTTGTAATTTCATATACGTAAATATTCTTGTACTGTAGGTCAATGACAGTATTTTAGTATTACTCATTTTGTCACTATTATTTATGTGCAAATAAATGATGTGACGTGTTTTGTATCTCCACACAATACCACATACCTTTTTACATATGTACTGTGTTATGTGTTATTTGAATGTTTAAATAAAAATATATGGATGATATAACATGATGCATTCTAATATTTGCATTCAAATTGTAACTATAGAGCTAAGTGTATGCAGTTTAGAATGTGATTTAAGAATTGCTACAAAATGGCAAGTTTTTTAGTGGCGACAAAATTTAAACTATTCAACAATAGTTTGGTTTGCGAAAGAAAATTAGAAACCTGCAAGATACCTGTATTTATTAAATATTTAAATTGCGAAACAAGTATATTGTTATGCTGTTACACATAATTATACATTGATAATAAATAAGAAGACAATTACCGGTGTTAACGTTTCCCAACAGTAGAAATCAATCTTCTGATGAAGTCAGTGGTATACAGACGAAAGCTCCAGGTATGGCTTTCAATACGTAGTGTGTGTTATTTGACAGTCTAAGACTTATTGGATTTCAAAAAAATCCTGTCAAATTTGTCAATCAAAATTGATTTGACTCATCACATGATTTTGATTATGTTAAATCAGTAACTGTATGCTAAATGCAACTGCTTTAGCAAGCTGTCAAGTTGAATTGAGACATTTGATGAAACAAACTGTTTCCTGGGTAGGACCAGTACTTAGTGTCTATACGACGTACCATGACGTCGAAAGTCTTTAAGACCTACTAGGTAGAAATAGAAATGTACTTCGACGTACAATTTTCACCGACCCTTGAGTGTTAGCCAATCAGAAGACACCTTACATCTGTTGCTTTTAGAGATATTTGACATTGAACATTATTATTATTTATAACGAATTACGCGACTATCGATCGCTTACTCATACATATTGTGCGTATTTATTAAACATTATTATTATTATAATTTATACCAAATTATGCGACTATCAACCGCTAACTCATAGATATTGTGCGTATTTATTGACCTGGCGTGGCGGAATTAACCTCTAATGCAGGTTATGGTTATCACAAAATACGACCAACGGGGAGGTTATTATACATTATTTATCCCGTTAATGTTTGGTAACTTTTTGGTTACCGTTGGGAATTTCCTACACAGTAATGCGCTGGACAGTCGTGATACTCCGCCCCGCATGATCAATAAATACTCACAATATGCTGAATAATTTTTATTTTAAAAAGGTAACAGTTTAATCTTCTTAAAATGTGTATATAATCTATTTCAAGGCATTAAATAGTTGAAACTTCTATATGTTTTGTTTTGCCATTCTGATATTTTTATTCATTTTGTCCTCAATTAAAAGAGATTTTAAACATTTATTATGAATAAATCTGAAGGAAAAGCGGCTCAAGAGACACATGTTTTGATTGGCTGTTCAGAAAATGTGTACGTCGAAATACAAACATGTATGTAGAAGTACAAATTGTACTTTGACGTACAAATATATACTTCGAAGTGTATTTTATCTTTGTATGTCGACGTACAATTATTGTTCTTCCACGTACGTTTCTCTTTTTACCTTGTAGGTCTTCTTGACTTTCAACCCAAATGGTACGCCATAGTATGTTTTTAGGGCTATCTTAAGAATGCTCCCACTTTAGGGATCAATACAGAGACCTCCCAGTCCCAGTGACTAAGCCAGTTAGCAGACACCCCATCCACTATACCACAGCCACCGAACCCGCTTTAAATTCCTGTGGCTAGAAAACAAAAGAATTATAAGATGCTAGATCTTTAAGAACATGTAACATGTTTTAAGATTGATTTTTTTTGGATGCGTTACTTAATTATTGCAACAATTATAATATGTTGAACACAATCATGTCCGTATATTTATTAAAAATACATGGCTATAAAAAAATTTTAAAAGCTTTTGCCCGTAAATTAGGAAGCACCTATAATCATATTAAAAATAAAATAACATATAAGTAATGATGATCATAGATAATAATAAATAATTAAACACGTACAGAGCAATCAACACCTTTGAATTATAATTTTCATGTTTCCATATAATAACAATGCACTCAATTTAAATTAAAAGATGACCAAAGGGGTTACAATTAATTACATTGTAAACATTACAGGATAAGAGATCTCCTCTATTTATGTTGATTTATTTTAATTAATATAAAAACGGTCTACTAATAATAATAATAAAACGCAAACTCAAATCATACATTATTCAAACAAGTTGTATACTGTCCGCGCAGTTTAACTAGTTTTATATGACTGAGAAAGTGATTCGATATTCCGACATGCACATAATTAATTATTTCCGAACATTCTTGAACTAAATACATTTAATTTCAGTAACATTTGCCTTGAGAGACTTCAAACAAATCTATAGGCAATTACAATTTACAATACAAAATATAATACTACTCAGTTTTGTATCCAGTAGGGATAAATATAAATTTACAAAGAACAAATTCCACTCTTTTCTGATATATTTCGCCTAAATAGGCTTTTTCAAAGTTTGTTTTAACAAATTAACTACATTTTCTTTCTGTTTCTCAAAAAAAAACAATTATAAAATGAAGTCAAAAAACAAATAAACAGGAAATGACGTCATGACGTTAATTACTATTATTATTATTATTATTATTATCATTATTATTATTACATCTATCCAGTTTTTCATAATTAGTTTATGATTAATTATCTCATTATAAGAATATTTATATTTTCATTATCATTATTACTGTTACAGTGAATTTTACATGCATGTGTTCCTGGCGCTAATAAGCGTCACTGCCGTTTCAACGTGGAATTTGTTCTCTGTCAAAATATAATAGTATTTTGGTATTCGTAACAAATATTAAATGTTGACGCAAACATGTTTTCACAAGCTTTAAAAAATAGTACAGTGGGCTCTTATTAGTTTTGTACATGTATTCTTGTCAGTCATACACTCGCAGGAAGCTTCTAAGGAACACAATTATTGATTATACCAAACATTTAAAGGGTGCAAGGTACAAAAAATAAAACACTTATCAAACTTCAAATTAACTGAAAAACCAGCTGCTCCTGCCATGATATTATACATCTTATACTATTCCGTCTTTTAACATAAAACGAGAATAAAGAACCCATTAATTTAACAAACATTATATATGCATTTGACGAGCGTGCAATCGATTTTTGGTGATGATGGTGGTTGAATGGGCACCCTTTATATTGTGCTTAATCGAAAATCAAGAAATTATTTAAATGTTTACTATGTCAGCATCATCAAATATGTGCTTTAACCATACTATACTAAAGTCCATTAGTTTCGGCTTAGTTATCCGGTGCTTATTTCATGAATTATCCGGTGCCAGCCATCGTCATATAAAATACATGTTTGTCTACAAACTAAACCTTTTCTTATCATGGCAAGGACTTTACACGAATAATGATTTTTTTTAAAGAAAAGGAAATAAGCTCAGAAGTATAAATTACATTAGTTATATGTACCAATATCTGCATTTGACTTCCGTTTCCATTGGTTTTGTGCATAATTGTTGTACAGTGTAGGTTGCCACTGCGATTGACGTTTTCATTACTTAACGCGAGTGTCACATTTACTGAATGAATGACAAAGTTGCTCCGTGGAATATTGTTTTTGGTCAAAAATGTAAACTTAAAGCCTCATATAAGGTGGCAAATCCAATTATTATGCATAACAACTGGTCTATTTTTTAACGCATTTCAGTTACTCTTGCATAAAAAATGATTATACCACAGCTTTCTTTTTTAACAAACATATTTTATGTTAAAATATAATATTTACTTCAAATTCACTTACCCGGTATTGTAGATTTTTTAGTATCATAAATCATATTTTTGCTTTGTTATTTGTACACAATTTTTGTAATAAACAACAAAAAAGTAAAAGCCCTCCAGTTAAAATGTGCTTTTCTTTTGTTGTTTTCAGACTTGACAAGGATGAGTCGAACGATTTGTTACTGGCTATAAGGTTCGAAGCTTTGTAAGAAGTACATGAACATCATCAAACATCACGGAAGGTGTCGTTATGCAGCCAGTCAAATATTACAACCGCAGTGACAGACATGTACTCTGGTGTTAATGGAAAGCATTTTATCTCAAAAAACTATATAAACAAACCATTTTATATTTATTTTTGCATAATCAAAACAAAGTGTATGTATGAACATAAGTGTAAACATGTATTTATGTTTTTTGCTTCTTTGTTATTACTGTTATTGATGAGATACATATGCAATCTGATTATGCATGTTAATAAAACGAATTGTTTTTGAATTTGTATCACCTGCATTTAAAATTGTGTATATGGATGGGCGCAAATTCCTTGATGTATGACAGAAACCTCACAAAACATGGAGCTTCATGTAGAAATCTTCTATAGTATCTGAGATAGAGTCCTAAAAAGGTAAATCATAAATAAACGGGCAATAACTCTGATTTAAGAAAGTGTAGGGTTATGGTTCTTGTGCACTTCAATTCTCCTCATTGAAAAGTTTGTGACAAACGGATGGACAGCTGACGCCAATCCTATATCCCTCCTTTGGCCGAGGATAAAATATAAACCCAATGATGCTTGTTCGTGGTCTTTTAATTTAAGTTTCTTTAGTTTCCAATAACATGCTCACATGGGTTTCTTTAATATATCAAAATAAACACTACATAAATAATCTCATTGTATAATAGTAAGCATACAAATTTCACATGTTAAATACAATAGTAATTCAGTATCAACTTCATATAGAAGTACATCAGTATTCACAAAGTAAGTTTAACTTGTCAATGTTTGAATTTGCAAAGCTTGCTATACAAACATATAAAAGCAACAATTAACACATAACAAGTTATCTTACAAATGTCTTTAATTTTGGGTTAACGATACCAAAAAAACATTAAATTGTACTACCGGTAATACATGAATACATTTCAAATGAAACCTGAATATCTGAAAATACTTAAAGATGCTTAATGCAAATACTCAACAGCCTAAGTCATAAAAGAGGGCTTCAAGATCTTATTACCACTGCACCAAGTAATAAACATGAAATGTTGTTCGATTTGTTGAATTGTCAAAATGTTTGATGATTTTTTATTTTTTTTTATTCAATCTTTACTTTGATTTATTTCTTTCACTACAATACTTAAACGATCATGTAATTCCACAGAACAGTTATGTAGTTTGTCAAGGCTGGTCCATTAAAAAGAGTTAAAAGAACATTACTCCGTGACACTATTTAACATTTTCTATTCCTGTAAACTGTTAATTTTATATCAAGATATCACTTCAAGTCTGCTAACAGATACTGTCATCTCCTCTCTGAAAAGAAAAAATATATAGATAGTAAATTATATGCAGGCAAAACATTTAAATAATATTATTAAGTAAATACACATAACACACACCACATTAATACTGACAACCAAGTAAATCATTTTTTTAAATGAAAGTTCATGTACATAGTTACAACCATAACATTATTTGATGAAAAATTCAGCAAAATAACTCATTTGGAATTTGAATGACTTTAATACTATGTCTGCTTTTAAATGGTTGTGCTTGCTGCACAGATAATTTGCATGATCACATATATATTAAATAGAATTTGTTAGAAAATACATGATTATGATATAGATGAACATGTGTATACAAACAAATAGAGAATATGAGCAAGTACCTCAAACAAAATATGCTGAGCAGCATCACGAACTAAGCTTTGCCTTTGGACGGAAAGGCACAGTCAATCTAAGCTTGCATATCACATCATATAAAATTATGTCCAGCAAAAGACGTTTTCTAGGCTACGCATCTCTTCGAAGTAAATGTAAATTCGCTGTTCTATGTTGTGATTCGCAAGAGAATGTCTGTGTGATATGTTGAATCTTCTAAGGTGCAATAGTAGTTTGCACACATCCATGGTCCATGTTGCATCCGATATCTTAAAATAGACAATATATTATATAAATAAAAATGAAGTATTATAGTTTAGTCATATGAATTTTTATAATTGGTATTATAATTTTACTACACAAGTGTCCTTAAGTTAATAGAAATAACATGTTAAGCCGCACAATGACAATTACAATTTATTTCCAGTAGCTGTATGTCAACTGTTGTTTACCATACAATATAATAACCAAGAATGTTAAATGTTATTTTTTTTTAAATCAATAGATACGTATTAATGTATTGTTTTACAGCCGTATTGCTATAGTGGTTGTAGTGGTTAAATTCTCCACACAGTTCTATTTTTTAATAAATCAACATTAATATACTTTACCCCACCCACCATAAACATTGATTATTGTGTATTCAAAAAAGTTATTTTCATACGGCTAACAACACATCAAAATCAATATTATACATATTAAAAATAGTTATCAAACACATCCAACGATTATTTCCAACTATATTTTAAATGATAATTGATTTTCTTACCTAAAACGATGGATTGACAATTTGCTTTTACAACGGCAGTAACGGAATATCCGAATTACGTTGAAACCGGAAGTCATCAGTCTACAACGGCATTATGGTCTATTGGAAAGTGGAGAATGAGTTCAGTAAGATATTTTTGTATTGTACAATATTTTGTTTTACATGGAATTGCATCATGCATACTTGCTTTAGTATATGTTTCATTTTCTTGATTTATCTTTTGCCTTGATTGTAATTGCGACTTTGCAAACATACTAATTTTAAAGAAACTTATTGCAACTGTCAATTTACTGTACTCGGTAACGTCGGTGTTCATATATTTTCGGACTTTGAATTTTAAAAAACTGTTCTTATGTCTAGAAAAAATACTTCTTCATAGGCATCGTCAAATTTAGCGGTTGTATAAATCGTTTATATACCCGTAAAGTAGAGCAAGTTGGTAATTAACAAATATGGTTTCATGTATTTGGTGCAATTTAATATCTGTTTTGAAAAAGTATGCACATGAACAACTAGAAGTGCTGTCAGACGAAGCATGCATTCTACAAATACAAGTGCCACAAAGTTTCGCCACCTGATTCAAATGGCATTAAAATGTGTTATCTTTCAATGTTCACTTTAGACGTCATCATCAAGCTCAAACAGCCTTTTTGACAGTCCTGTGCGTCTAGGAAAAAGGAGAGCCTCCCAACGAAGAGCAATCTCAAGCACAAGTGCCACAGAGAGCCCAATTCGACCAGGTATATACAGGTAGCTGCTTAAAAAACTTGACGGTGGGCCCTTTTGTCAATTTTATAGACAATAACAGGGATTTCAATTTAGGCAGAATCCTGCGTTTTGATGCAAGACAGTTTTACATCATTTTACTTCCAAAAGGACAAGAAATGATCTTTGTTGCTACAAATAATGCTTTTTTAAAATTGTTTTAACCATGAATATGACAAATAAGCTTTTACACAATATTAAACATTCAGAAAAGAACACATTTAAAATGACTTGAGTGTTTTGACCCGAAGCATTTTCATTTTGACCCCTTATAGTTGGCAATGGCAGGTCATTTCGACTTCTGGTTTTCACCATATACTGAAATTAGTGAAAAAAATCTTTTGTACACATGCCTTTTGACTTTTTCAAACTTTCTTCAAAAGCAGTGAATTATTATTGCTAAATGCATCATTTGTAAAAAAAATAATTACAATACTATACAACTTGTAGGTGAAAACTTAAAGAAAATTTAAGGTACTTTTAAATACATAGGACATACAATGCCGCATGTCAATTGGTACGAAACAGAAAACACCACAAAATCAAGTAACATGTTCATCCATTATTTTTTTTAAATATAACAAAATGTTTCAGCTCGTGGCAGAGGAAAGAGCAATGGTCCGGCTTCCCGAAAGGCAAAATATCTGTTCGGGAAACTGATCCAAATAGGGATGAAGTTGCCCTTTCTGTCATTCAAACAAGGAAAGACAGATTTCGAGTAAGTATTAACTAGCACATAATATGTGTAGTTGATCTCCAAGATTTGTGATAAGCATAACCTAAACACTTTGAATTATATTGTCTATGAACGTTTTAGACTGAAAAATATCATTGAGGAGAAGTGCAATGCAAAGGAACCATACCATACCTCTTATAGATGTTTAGCTTTCGCCTTTTGCAAGTTTGTATACTTTTATTTTGCCTGAAGCTTAACTTGAAACATTACTCATATTTACGTTTCACACCATAGGCTATACGAATTTATTTAAGAGAAGTTTATGCAAAAATATATATGGTGTCCGCCTATCGACCGGGAGGTCACGGATTCGATCCCCGCTGTGGGAGCGTTCTTTCGATCTCCCACATAGACACCAAGTACTGGTTCTAGGCCCAGGAAACGGACTCAAGAGTGTTTCAAATAAGTAGGAATTACTTTCTATGCAATCTAGCTAAAATTAATAGGTTTAAACTAAAACTAAACTAAACTTGTATTCTTTGAGTAAGTGCCATTTCGAAGTTTTAATACTGGCACTTGGATTTTGTATCAGGAAAGTGTAATCTATTTCTGCTACCAGTGGCAGTCAGCAAGGCATCCGTGTTCTATGGACGCATTTCTAGTTTTAAAATGATATTCCAGTTTTATTTACTATTTATAACACTATTGTTTATTTTCTTACAGTTTCTTGATGAGAACCCTGGTCTTATATTGGAGTTTCATAAGCCAGTAGCCAGGGGTGAAGGTGGATTCCATCCGCCTGAGGGTGATGAGTCACCAGACTGGTGTGTGTGTGTGTGTAAAATGCAGAGAAATGCCAACCCAGGCAGAGCGAATATGCTGCGAAAATTAGCCAGCACACTGCTTTTCACTAGTGCCTGTAAGTGACAAATGTTATCTAACGGTTTTAATGATTAAAGAACATGACCTCTATGTCAACTTGCCAGGTACAGTACCCTCATGATAGTATGAATGTATTTGAAGTTTGAAAGCAATCGCCTTCAGCTGGCTTGATACTTTAGAATTAACCAAATATTCAAAGTCACTAAGTCGAAAAAGGGCCATAATTCCGTCCAAATGCCAACCAGAGTTATGCAACTTGTCATGTACAGTCCGCTTATGATAGTTAGCGAGTGTTGCAAGTCTGAAAGCAATGGCTATGACTTCAGGAGTAAAGTGGACCAAAACACAAAACTAAACGAAATTTTCAATTTTCTTTGTATAAAAAGGGCACATAATTATGTCAATGCCAGCCAGTGTTGAATGCAATAGCTTTGATACTTTATGAAAAAAGTGGACCTAAACACAAAACTTAACCAGACGCCAACGCTCAGTTAATGACAATAGCTCATAACTTTTTTTCTCAAAAATATATGAGCTAAAAATGGCTACAAATGACCAATAACAATTGCATGTGTGTATGTTGACAAACCATGACACAATAATGATTTTGAAATTAATTGTCAAGTTGTTAATTTAGGACTTCACAGTTCTTGTGCTGGACCCTGCAGTACTGAGACTCGCAAAACTGCAGCGAAGGGACATTCTTCTGCTGGATGATGCAGATGAAGAGCACTCGCACAAGGCCCAAGGCCAACAGACATGCCTTCAGACCATATATACTGTAGGCACATGGAAGGCTTGAAGTAGGAAACTGGAGAGTTATACCATCATGCTGTGTTTGGACCATCAGAGACAAATACCCTAACCCCTTCCGAATTTATGTGGGTTTCGTTCCTGCCCATCTTGTTTGAAAAGGTGTGGCATTAACCCTATATACACCCTTATAGCTTTAAAAGGCATCAGGTTGAATTATGGTCATGCAGGGCTTTTTTCCTTCTGTAGCAAGGGCATTATAAAGGCCCCTTCCCTAAGAGAATTTCGTTAAAAAATCATGCAATTTTCCAAAATTATAGGCTAACTTTGGGAAATGTGTTCCCCTTTTTCATTTTCGTTGAAAAAAAATTCCCCAAAATTGAAGGTCATGCCCTTTACCCAAATCAAGAAAAAAGGCCCTGTCATGTATTGCAAAACAACAAATCATCAACTTTTTATTTACGAAACATTATTATTTTGAATAAGACAATATAATAAAGTATTAATAATAGTAATTTTTGGTAAATTATAAAATTAATACAAATTTTCTGTCTTAAACATTTGTTAACCCTTCGCATCATGTGAAATTTGTCGTCTGCTAAAATGTCGTCTGCTGAATTTCTTAAATTAGCATTTTCTTCGATTTTTTTCAAAGAATACTATCAGAATAGCAAACAGTTTGGATCCTGATGAGACGCCACGTTCTGTGGCATCTCATCTGGATCCAAACTGTTTGCAAAGGCCTTCAAAATTCGGTTCCCGCACTGAAAGAGTATAAGTATTATTTTATGTTTATCTAAGTTGACTTAATGTCTCTGATAAGAATGTAAACTTGCAAACTATCTAAGAAATTGGTCCATAAAGCTTTCACGTCGGTCAGTCTCTTTTGATGTTAACCCAAGTTTTTATTGCAACGTAATTATTGAATTTGGTGTAGTTGTTTTATACCGTTGGATCAAGCTCCTGATTTTGGCATTGATACCTCATAAGTCAAGGTCGTAGGTTCATTTTAACAACTTTTTCTGTGACAGCCTTGTCCAAGTATGGTCATTAGTTCTGTTGTCCCACTTCATAATTTGTATAGGTGTTGCATTCAACAAGAAGACGCATATTGAATTTGGCGTTGATACCTTCAAGGTCAAGAAAAATTGTATTGTTAATGTGTATAACGATGTTTATCGACATGATATATGACACCCTTGTATGAGTGATATTGCAATGTTCTGTTCGACTTTCCGTCTTCACATTTTGTATAATTTTGTTTATGACAAGACAAAAGTATCCATTTTAGTGTTGATACACCAAAGGTGAAAGTCATATTTTAATTTCAATATATATATATATATTTATTGTGTCTTAGTAATAAATCTCAACCTTGGTATGGAAATTGCATGTAACTAGTTCTGTTCAGAGGTCAAAGTCATATTTTAACCATTCAATTTTATAACACATAACATATAACAGCTGTATGGACATTTTAGGGGAAAGACATGTTTCACAAACATTCCTTGTTTATTTCGTATATCCATTTTACGTGTTTGTAACTTAATTAGTAACACTATTTTCTGTGTGAACAAGTCCATGTATGTTGTATTGATAGCTGTTTTTTCAAACTGTGTTAACTTTCATGTAAGTGATACGCATTTATGGGTAGAACAATTTACATATGTGTCGCGTTTTGAGAAAACTGGGCATAATGCATGTACATAAAGTATCGTCCCAGATTAGCCTGTGCAGTCGGCAAAGGCTAATCTGGAAAAAAATCTTTCCGCTTGTATGGTATTTTTCGTTTAAGGAAGTCCCTTCTTACCAAAAATCTTGTTTACGGGGAAAGTGTCATCCCTGATTAACCTGTGCGGACTGCACAAGCTAATCTGGGACAACACTTTACACACAGGCATTATGTCCAGTTTTCTCAAAACGCGACACATATGATGCATGTATATGCTATTTGTTTATGCATTAAATGAAAAAACAGCATATAAATAAGTTTGTTTATTTTTATTGGCAGTAAGAATATCCACATGTTAACCAATACACACATGAAATGAAGTATATCTGCACAGTCATTACAAATAACATGCAATTTCAGTAACTTAAGACAGAGAATTAAAGTATCAAACTGCTTTGCAATTGCTTCTGACTAATTTAAGTAATTTTATCTAGTTTCTTTTTGGAATGCTGCATACAAAGATTCAATGCTAAGAGCATATAAAGTCAAGATGAATGTTTGACCAAATTAAAACAAAGGTAACATGTATGTTAGCTTTTGATAATGTCTACAAGGATATAAATATTACCTCGAGCTGAGAAGCCTTGGCATCTAAAATTTGTAATGCGCTCACATGTTTTTAGAAAAAAATATTTTATCATATTTACAAAAAGATTGGAAAAACCAAAGTTTGGCTCATGTGTTCAAAATGTTAATTGATATCCATGGTCTATGTTTAAACTTCGGTTTTTTAGTTAGGTTTTGAATGAAATTGGAAACATAGATGTAAAAAAATAAACACATTTCCACAGAAACCAAAAGACAATGGTTTAAAAATATACATTGCAATTAATTCTGTATTCAGTCAGCAAGCAACAACAATAAAGGCTAACATAAATGATAAAATATGAGTTGTTTTTAGAACAAAATAATAACTGTATATCATGTCAAATACATGCAGAAATATCTAATAACATATTAACTCATTACACCAATGAATATCATTCACAACTCACCTGAGCTTTTGCTAATCTGGGGTCTGTCTGATCAAAGATAGTACGACTAGCTTAACCTACGATTGAATTTTGAAATATTAAAATATAAGTTATTTTGATCTGTTTGTTTCAAATATAAAGGATATTTGACAGCTTATTTGAAAATGTGCAACAAAAGTTATTATAAATGTGACGGTTACATATTTATGGCACTTTGAAAATTGCATCGTATGGTGCCAATGTCGTAGGATGTTTGATATGACGGGTCCCTGCTTCTTCCAATAGCATATGCCTTTCGCAATGAACCTTATTAAAAAAATGTATCCTCTGGTCTTGAAACCCCTTAACTCAAACACAAACATGCACTGAAGGTACATCAGCATTTGACATCATTTCATCAAATCAATCTAACTAATAGGGACTCCTTACATCAACAATTAATTAAGGTTTCCACCAACTTTAAAACAGCTGTCTACTCCCAGCGTCTTCCACTTTTCCCAGTGTTAGATAAAAAGGGGCGACCATTAATTGTAGGGTAATATAACCTTGACAAATGTGTTCCCTTGTGTGAATAACATAATGTGAACCAAAGAACTTTACAGTTGCCTTGACAGGGACCTTGGATTAAACGTTCACAATGCAAATTTCAAGTGAAAAATGGCCTTAACCACGTAAAAATCATTGATGGATACCTGCCTAATCAAGTTCCTCTGAACAAGCAATCCAAGATTGACTAAATATTTTTTATGATTTCAGAGAAATAGATTTTTAACGAATGAGTCACAGCTCTGGCAAAATTAAGGTTAACCTGCACTTATCAAATGTGTTTAGGTAAAATGCCTTAAACATTTAAACGCAATATATTTGATATATTTCTTTTTTAGAAATGCAAGGCTGACCAATGCCAATAACTGCCATGTTTTTTTATATTTCAACAAGAGCTGTGTTTGTGAAACACAATGCCCCCACCCATATATTTTACCTTGACCTTTGACCTTGCAGCTATGACCAAGTTAAAAGTTTAGGAACAGACACACACATACAATGACAGACACACACATACAATGACAGACAGACACACAAATACAATGATGACAGACACAAACAGACCAAAAACATTATACCCCGATTATTCGATCTGAAGGCATGAAAAGGTGGTGCTTAAATCTATTAAATCTACACTTTTTCACTCACATCATATGATACTCAATGTAAATCAGAAAGACAATGCATGTGACATCAATGTTATTGAGAATTGATCATTAACAATACATCTAATATCAACATTATTGTTGCTCTGTTCAAACAATTAAAGTACCAAGTACTTCTTTTTTCAGTTAAATTTCACTTTCTCTTGAACCTGGTCTGTTTGGCCTGAACAATTGCTGAGGTAGATGGAGAGGATTTTGGGGTCAAGTGTTTCGCCAATCTTCTTGGGTCACCTTCTTCCAAGACCATTTTTTTGCCCATTCCTACTTTATCCTAATCCGTTTTTGTACAGCATTTCTGCCATCTCTAGAACATAACCATAGGTCTTGGCTCTGGAAAGACTGACCAGCGCTTGCTTTTTTGTTGTATCATCTGTGATACATGTGTTAACAACAAAAAAGAATGTATTACCAAAAAAATAATATGACAACTAACTAATTTGTATTAACAATATTATTGCAGGAAACTGTCACAGATGACCTATGTTCCCCCAATAGGCTTTTTCACAAATATCCACCATCAGGGCAAAAAATCATAATTATTCTAAAACACAATTTGCTGTATTAATTTTAAATTAAATGAGTGAACAAACTCATTTAATTTCTTGAATTCTCAAATATTGCAAAAGGAATGGAGTACTTATGGTCAATATTTTATGTTCAACAGAAACTACTGGTTTAAATAACTAACATATTTAGTACTTATTGCCTGTATTATATCCGTATTGTTTGATAATGCATTTGTGCAACTACAGTGACTGATAATTTATTAAAATTTGATAGTATGATATCAGTTTAAGGTTATTTAAAATTACACAAAATGTTTGTTTTCCGCAGCTATAATTAAATGCAATTAAAGGGGCATATTGAAATACAATGTGCATATTATTCCCAACAAGGTTCAAAAACTCTTTTTTTCTATAGTTTCATAGAAAATCAATGAGTTTCCTGAGGTTTGGAAAAGAAAGGAATACGAAAATATAACAAAAGGGAATAAATACAAAAACAAAGCATCATCTACTATTCAACAATGAAATTTGAAGTAAACATGTTTAGTAGTTTTATGGGGAAGAGAGAGACAAAACAAGAACTATACATTCTTGATTTTTTTACATATTTGTGCATCTGCCTTATGTTACATCTAAACACACTTAAAGAGCTATAATTAAATATAAACCAGTTTACCTTATTTCTCCATCTTTGTTGGTTTTCAGAGGTATGTTGCTGTGGTAGTTGTGGTCGATAGCTGCCAATAGGTTGCGGATTCTGTACACAGGCGGTGAATATGCTAACCTCTTTGCACAGTACATCAAAATTAACTGGTGGAACACTTCTATGTCAGCAGTGGTTCTGAAATAATAGGACATAATTATAAACTTTTGAAAATGTTTCAATGTTGGCTTTATTGAATTCCTGATGAGCATCACATAAAGTTAAAAATACAAACAAATATATTGAAAAACAGACATAAACAAGTTACCTGTAGTTCAGGTAATATGACCCTTTGCTGAAGAATCTCTTGTCCAGGATCCCAGCACTCAGGTCTTGTAAAACTCTTGCACGGTCTGAAGTTGAAAGCCAGGGTTTTTTCACGCACTTCGTTTTCATCTAAAGGATCACGAAGACACCCATTTATTCCAGGTCCTTGAGACAGGATCCATTCGTGCTTGTTTGTGATGTAATGTAAAACTACGCGCCATATGCTCTAAAAAAAACAAAGGTGACTTTTTAGAAAAACGATTATAAGAATGTACCTGCTAGATTCTGATTTATTGGTATTTAATATGAACATTTTAATGGCATAACACTATCAATATGTATATTGTCACTGATATGCTTTAAATTTACCTTCTTCAGAAATTTACACATCTCTAATGACACAAGAGATGTCACTGTAGGTCAGTATCAGATATTAATTTCCCCCGATTATTGCTTTATTACGTAAATATAAACAAAACGTTACACTGTTGTAGCAAGGCCTCCTAAGTCGCACTGATGCCCTCCAAAAAGTGCCTTGACTCAGTTTTATTTTAAACAAAACTAACCAAACGAGTAAACCTTATCATATCAGTGAGACTTAGCCAATGAAATATGGGTCTTCTAGTTATATATCGGAAACGAACTCTACTGACAGATAAACAGACCGACCGACACCGAGAAAAAACGATATACCCCTCCTCTTCAAGTGGGGGGGGGGCATGAACATTTGATAGGGGAATTAACATCATAAGTGTAGGAGAAGATTAGTGAGAATAGTGAGAGACTCACAGGACACTTGGACAAGATGCACTACATGGACAAAAAACACCGACAAAAATATTACATACCAGAAATTCTTCATTGGAGTCAGCCTTGCTGCAGGCAAACCAGAAGTGGTTTACAATGTCCTTCAGCCATGGTATTAACATTTGGTTTGCTTTCTTCTTCGCAATCGGAAAATAACAAAAGAATAAAACACATTTAATTACATGTCAGTTAAAACTCCAAATAAATTTACAAACACTATAATTTTGAATAAAATTGTTAATCCAGTACCGCATATTGTCTTATTTCTACTTGTTGTCTACGGTTTCTCAAATATTTAAACTATGATGAAAATGAAAGCAAACAAATGTAAATAAATCAGATTTATTTTTACCCTTCCAAGACGTTCACCAAGGTTTTTGGCAGCATGCCAAATATCATGTGAATGTTTGATTTCTGGGTACTTTTTTCTACAAAAGAAAACAAAAATGTGTCAAAAATAAAAGTGGCTTTCAATTAAGTTGCATAACTATAGCACACATCACAATGTTTAATGCGTTTCACCTTTTGTACAATTGTATCAATGCATTTCAACAATATAAACTGTAATATGATTGCCTATTTACTGAGGCAATTAAATAAACATAAGCATATAATAAGCATTCTTGAGGTATCATCCGGAAACCATTTTACTGTTTCGAGTCACTGTGACCTTGACCTTTGACCTAGTGACCTGAAAATCAATAGGGGTCATCTGCCAGGCATAAGCAATGTACCTATGAAGGTTCATGATCCTAGGCCTACACGTTCTTGGGTTATCAACCGGAAACCATCTGGTGGACGAACCTACCGACGGACTGACCGACATGTGCAAAACAATATACCCCCTCTTCTTCGAGGGGGGAGCATTAAACACAAGTCAAGTGCATTATTTTTTAAGCTGTTGAACTTGTGTTGAAAAGTTTGGCACATGATACATGTATCGCCTTTCCATAGCGATTTAGGTGAAGACTTTTTGACAACTCTTATCAGTGATACACTTACTCATAATCGAGCCGATTCCTAGATGGGCATCTGTCACAACTTCCTCAACTGCAATGTTATTGTCAGTCAATTCCTGGATGGCCTGTTTAAATCCAACTTTCTCCATGCTGGTTGATTTTCAGTCCGTTGATCTTTTGTCCAGGGTTTTTAAGGTTAAAATTAATCATTCCGTCCGTCTCCTAAATAAAAAAAAATGTTGTACTGATGTTATTCCACAATATATAATTCATCAACACAAAAACCTTAAAATTTAAAATAGAATTAACAATAATGTTATCAATGATCAAACAATTAAAATTTCCAGCATTCTTAAAGAGGCCTTTTCACAGATTTTGGCATATTTTTAAGTTTGTCATTAGATGCTTTATATTGATAAATGTAAACATTGGATCTTAAAAGCTCCAGTAAAAAATCAAGAATAAAATTTAAAAAAGGAACAAAAAGTAGCCGGTACCAGGGCTCGAACCAGTGACCCCCGGAGTCCTGGAGTTAGTCTGAAGTAAAAACGCATTAGCCCTCTCGGCTATTCCGACAGGTATACATATAATGAGTATTTTATACCTTATATAAGCAACCTTCGTAGTTTGGTAAATTCAAATGACAACAACAGAACTCTCCAAATTATTCAATCGTTTCGCGTTGCAACGCTTTATATTTTTTAGGTTTTCAAATCGTCAAAAGATACATATAATGGCTATATTGGACTATGGTAAATGTTTAGTAATACTGTTACCCACAAATGTCATAACTAAAACGAAAATTTGCGAATATGAAACACTTTTTTTTAATTTTGTTAATTAACCAAACCGTGAAAAGATCCCTTTAAATTTCAAGAAACACCAAAACAATACAAATGTTGTGAATAATATAAAATACATTCAATGAAAGTTAATTTTATAATGGAAACGATACCTTGAAAACTAAACGCTGATATCCTATAAGTTAATTTGCATTTCCTCTGAATAGGGGAGAAATACATTTAAGCGCCATTTTTAACCCATGATAATCAACTTTCTTACCCATTACAATCAACGTGTGGCCTTCAAAGCTGCTTAGCACCTCTCTCTGCTGCCTCTCCAAATATTCGTTAACCGTAGAAATCAGGTATGTGCTCTGTATTTTATGAAATTATGTGCTGGACATTATTTTAAAGTGCATATGCTTTGCCCATAAAGCAAGCTTTCCAAAGTTATTACCAGATGTTAAGGTTGATAGTGCAAACATCAGGTCGCCACCACGTAGCCTCCGGTTCAACACAGGCTGAGCTCACCAGCGGTTTAGTATATGGCCACCGCCACACACCTGAAAACAATTGTCATTACATTATAACACAAAATAACACATCTGGTGTAAAAGAAATTGCACATTAAAGGAACATTTCTTAGGAGATGCAGTCTATATTCAGCTACAGTTATAGATTTATGACAAGGGCTGTTAATAAAACACCCATGCCCCCAAATGGGCTGTCAGTTGTAGTGGCAGTACTTGTGTGAATGTTAGAAACCATTTTACTGCTTCAGGTCATCTGCCAGTTCATAATCAATGTACCTATGAAGTTTCATGATGACTAAGCGTTCTTGAGCTATCATCCGGAAACCATTTTACTGTTTCGAGTCACTGTGACCTTTACCTTTGGCATTGTGAACTGAACATCAATAGGGTAGGGGTCAAATGCCAGCCATGATCAATGTTCCTATGAAGGTTCAAGATCCTAGGCCTAAGCGTTCTTGAGTTATCATCCGGAAACCATTTGGTGGACAGACCAACCAACGGACAATCATGTGCAAAACAATTCACCCCTTCTTATTTGAAGGGGGGCATAACGAGTCTGATTTCTGAATAGTTACAGGGACTCACTGTTTGCTGTAAAGATGCATATAACTTTGAAGGTTTTATAAATTTACAACATGTAGTTAGCAATGACTTTTTTCCTTTTATTTCTGTTATCCTTCTTAAATGCATGATTGGTTTTTTTCTTACCAATTTGAGATACAACGCTGATCCAATGAAATAATCTGTGACACAGATATTTGTTGGATCTGTGCATCCTGTCACTGAACAGGACATCACTTTCATACGGGTTAGAGACAAGATTGCCGAGACATATGCAAAACAGACAGCGGAACCTATCAAGTGCACACTGTCTGCCTCAGTCTTTAGCCTTTGAATGCCAGGACAAGGGTCATCATCTGCAGACTCTTCTTCTGCATCAGCATCATCATCACAACCGTCTTTCCAAATGCCTCTTCTTTAAATGCCGCTACCTCGTAGTTTTGGTTAACATCATCTGGTCTGAAAAAAATCAGCATTAAACCTAAAAATACATTTATCATTATATCGAATCTGGAACTAAAGTTCTTCAGGAAAAGCATATAAGATAACTTATATATTATACATGTTTGTATATATCTGTTAAATATGTAATGTTTAAGGATTTACTAAATATTAAATTACGCAAATACATTCCCTTTATTATACATTTGTTTTCAAAATCTCACAATCAATCCCGTTTATTATTTTGAAAGTTTGTCTATATCAGTTTAACATTGATTGAGTAAAGTGTCTGCCAACTAGGAAGCACTGCTTTCACTGCAAACAACTCTGTAAATTCATAAAGCAGCAAAAAAAATAATGAAAGGAATATATATTAAAAAGGTAATTAGAGGGTTAAACTGTACAATTTATGTATTATTTTGACTCCTAAATAGCTTTATAATTTGAATATGTGTACTCCGCAAATATATGTAATTATTCAACAGAAAAGCGTAATTAAACATGTAATTATTAAGCAATAAACAGTTTTTTATTGTAGGTATCACTTAGTTTTAATTAAGTGTGCCTATAAAAAGCTGTTTAAATATAACATATTGAATCACTCACTACAATATATGCTATTCAGCAAAAACTAAACTGTTAGAACTTACAAGACAGCTTCAAAGCTGTGTCGTCTTCATCTTCATCCTCATCCTCAATATTTGTGACATCGATGGACATGCTGTGAATAAGAGACACACACTCCAATTTTGTTTTCTGTCACTGTTTGTATATACAAATCAAAATGTATGTTTGTTTAATTAATTTCGAGTTGATGAATCCAACCTAATGAACTGAATTACAGTTCTGATAACCATGTGTTTACATTTCATTGAGAAAGCTGATATATGTAGAATTATTTATACTCATGATACAGAAAAAACAAAGGCGAATGAGGTATGCAACACATTAAGAAGGACAAAAACTTTTATCTATGAAAATTGTGCACAAAAGCACTTTTTTAACAATGATTTACTGTATAACATTTTGCTTACTTAAAGGGTCTGTGACTGAGGCAAACTTTGGGTTGGATAATATTCCATGGCCCATTTCGCACTGAATGAACCATGGTACAAGTTGCTGTCACCTCTGTACCACCTGCATGACTGATTTCAGTTCCAGGTGCTGTCATTGTGGTCTCGTCATCTGAGGAGGTTTTGCCTTCTGTGGCAGTTATGTTAGTTACACTGAAATAATTATTTAAAAAAAATACATTTTATGTCAAGTAATTTTCCTATATTATAAGTGTAAAGGTATACTTTTCAGCTTCAAATAACTTTTGATTTTTGTATTATCTTGATAATTACAAAAAGCCAAATACATTGTGTGTTTTTCCGGCTTATATTGTGGCAGAAAAGGGGCCCCATTCCCAATGCCAAAAAGAAGATATTTTTCCCACATAGAAGTAAACAGTTCCCAATCTGGAGTTGTTTTTGAGCATTTTTGTTTTATTGAATTCTTGCTGAAACAATAGCAAAATAACAAACATTTGAATTGTAGATGGAAATTATATGAAAATGTATAATGTTTCAAAAAGCACAATTATGATTTCCTAAGTCAGGAAAAAAATTCCCAATTCAATAGGCCCGGGCCCCATTCCCATTAAAAAAAATCTAAATAATTAAAGCAAGAAAAGAGATGTACTGTAACAAAAACAAATTTTACCGTTAAACAAAAATTATGAGTATTAGTCTGCTTGATTTGACGCACATGCTTTTTTGTTTAATCAAACATTCACAAGGAAATTAAAATCGATAAGCAATCTAAGTAAGTTTTATCTTGCCTCTCTGCTTCACTGGAAATGGAAGATATTCCAGATACTGGAGGTTCAAAAACAGATGGTCTTGTTTTGAATGGAGTGCTTGTTGTAGCTTTCTGTTCTACTTTCTTCCCACAGCTGGAAATACTGAAAACAAACAATATGACAATCATGAAAATTCATGCAACACATGTTGTATAGTATAAATGAAAATTGCACACAGTATGCAACAAAATGGTTTGGAAGATTTGTTATTCTTTGTTCGCTGTATATATTAAAACTATCTAATAATTTGTAATATATACGTACAAATACATGGAAATAACATTTATTTACCTAAAACAAAAATAATCATAGAAAGGTAAACAACGCTATTTTTATTCGTACTCGTACTCGTAGGCTACTCACTGATCTAAAAGAAAATGGGCGGTTTCCTCGTTCGATCGAAATTTGTGATGCCTTTGAAAGTCTCTCCACCTTACAACTTCACTTCCAATAGTAATGCGGCCAAGATTACACGATGTTTTCGCATCCTTTCTGCGTTTCGCTTTTTCTTCTATCGATAGTGTACGCTTTCGCTTAGGTAAAGAAACTTCAGCGTACAGTTTATATAGTATTAATATACATGTACGCTGAAGCCAAGCCCGTATCGAAAGTCAACCAGAGTCGTAACATATTTATGTCAAGCTATAAATCAAAGAAAGCTTATTTTCTTAGATACATTTCTACATATATTGGTGAATGAATATAAATTACTGAATCGGGGAATATTTGAAGGTTCAAATGTTTAAAGTGCATCTTACAGAAGATTAAAGTAACTATCATCAGTCTGAAATCACAATTTTGACGCCATTTTCGCTTTGTCAGGTGACGAGTTTTCATTTGAATACTTTCGGATCGACCTTGACATGTTTTGCTGAAATTGTAAACATTACTTTCGTTTTCTGAAATCTATTATTTTTTATTAAAGACTTACGTCTGGTGGATTATTAGACTGATTTCAGTGTGAATCAGGTATTTTAAAATAATTTTTACTTTGAGTTTGTATTTACACTACCATGTGTTTACAAAACGAGCCAGAATAATCTAAAATGCCGGGAAATGTCATTCTGAATTTGAAAACACTTGAGCACATGGTATGTTACTAAAAATAGAAATAACGTCATATGACCGTGAAATCTCGGGAGATTCGCATTTCAAGAAAGTCTTGTCACATCGCTGTTTTTCTCGATATGTAAGAGCAGAATAGATACATTTTAAATGTTTAAGATAGTATTTTGTGAAAGAATATATCAGTTAAATGTGAAAAATGTCAATCTTTCCAATCAAGTGGTTGATTTGAGCCAATTACTGCATTTAAAAGCTGTTTTGGACCGGTCTTTGTTAACTGTCAACTTTTCGGGAATTTCTGGTTGACCTTCCTAATGGGGTTGGTGCATAACTATAAAGTCGCGCCAGTCAAAAATCATAAAAAGCGACATTTAAGTTATGGAAGCCAGAACTAGCTTTCTCTTTGCAATTGACGCCATTTTTGTTTTATATATCTGGCCTCTTCACCTTTGACTTGCTCACGTGATACACAATGTCTTGTGCCGACCAATCAAAATTTGTTGCCGGAAAATCGGCCGGAATCGCTTGGCATGATTTAGTAAACAGCGATGTAAATAAACTGATTGTTTGTAAACACTATTGACTTGGGGGACACTGTATTTTGAGCTCTAAACAGGTTGTATTGCTAATTTTTTATGGTAATGTCCTATAACATATTTATTTTATTTTGTGATAACCTTTATAAATATAATATGCATACAATATTTAAAAATCGGTAATAATTACGGATCGTGACCTTGTACGTGCCTTTAAAATAGATTATTGTGACACTAAAAGGATAAACTTAGCTCAAAGAGTCAATATTTTCTGATATGCTCCTGTGCCGTTTCGCGTATTTGCTGGAAACGCACAAATAGTTTCCGGTATTATCCGTTTTGGTTTGTCGCCGTGTTACTGCCGGGCCTTACAAGATGTTTCTTCTACTGTGGGAGCAAGAGACGATTCCCCAAAGACGCTTCCATCATACATTATAACAGCAAAAGAAACAAACAGGCATGCGACAAACACAGAGGCGTATCCCTGATCTCGGTTCCAGGTAAAATCCATGTCAGGATCTTGCTCAATCGTCTCATATCTCACCTTTAGCAAGGACTCCTACTATAAAGTCTGTGTGGATTCCGCAAGGAACGATGAACCGTCGACTTGGTGTTCGCTTCCAGGCAGCTCAAAGAATAAGTGTAAGGAACTAAACACTGACCTTTTCACCACTGATGTCGACGTGACCAAACTTTTGACACCGTCAGCCTAAAGGGTCTATCAAAAATCATGGCCAATTACGGATGCCGAAGGACATTAATTTTCTTGGTGCAATATTGCCACGAGATAATGCAAACAAGAGTCCAGAAGAGAGGACTGTCATTTGACCCATGCCTAGTTACGAATGGGGTCAAGCAAGGCTGCGTCATTGACCCGAAACCTCATGTTGTCCGCCATGATTACGGACGCTTTCAGAGACCATAATGTTGGTGTCAACCTGAGATATATGGTGAACTGTTAAACCTTCGTAGGCTACAGGCAAAGACCTAGGTTAATACAGATATCATCATAGATCTGCTGTTGGCTGAAGACTGTGCCATTTCGGAAGCCGAAATGCAACGCTTTGTTGACATTTTTCCCAGCACCCGAACACTCTTTGGTCTTACGATTCGCACAGCAAAAACGAAAGTCTTCCATCAGCCCGCGCCAGAGAAGCCTTGCGTTGAACCCTACCTCACTGTTGATGGCCAGATTTTCAACATAATGGACCGCTTAACTTATCTTCGTAGTACATTCTCACAGAATGTCAATATCGATTACCAAATGATCATCCGCATAGCCAGAGACAGCTCCGCGTTTGACAGACTATACCTAAATGTTTGGAACAGAAGGGGCATCACAACTCTGACCAAGCTGAAGAGTCCGTGCAGTGGTGCTCCCTGTGCTTCTCTATGCTTCTGAAAAACGATAAGTACATCAACGCCATTCATGGAAACGGAACCCTTTTCATACAACAAGTCTCGGGAAAATACTCAACACCTGGCAGAACAAAATTCCAAACAAAGAGGTTTTGGCAAACGCCAAGAAGTCCCAAGCATCTTTACCATCCTGATGCAGACCACACTTCGCTGGACAGAACACGTAGCCCGTATGTCTGACGAGATGCTGCACTGAAAACTGTTCAACGACGAGCTGCAGCTTGGAGGCGTTGCCAAGGTGAGCAAAGCAAACGCTTCAAAGACGTTCCCATTGCCTAATCAAAAGCGTATAAAAAGCGACCCAGAAACCATTACGACCTTAATTACTGATTTTAAATAGTTACAAAGAAATTCCAAGTGTAAGTAAAAAGCCTGGGATCTTTTTATCATTGTGATTGATTGTAAAACGTTTCTTTTTCAAACTTTTTATAACACCTACCTTTTATCTTGGTAAATACTTATCATAGACATAATGAGCTGGTAACAACTATTTCACAGCATCATGTACATTGTCATAAAATACAAATAATAATAAAATTATGGCCTTTCTCTTCCTCTTGACTTAAAATCACCGCATACACAGATTTCACGTGATTTAATATAGAAATTATTGAAATAAAGAACATCATTTGTAAATAACTAAAAGGCTCTGTCATCCACACGGTACTGTCTTCAACTGCCTTGTGGTGTATTATACACAATACACATCATTTTGTGGATCAACAATGTGCCATTCCGTCCTTATCAATTACACGCAATCGTGAGTTCTTTTAATTAAACACAAATTTAAATAATCGTATGTATTAATATTATAATTGCAAAACTACCGTTTTTTTTCATTTTATATCTAATTTTTTATTATAAACTATATATACAATTACTATGTTATATTTAAACTCAACGTTAGACAATGGCTCAGTGAAAAGCGAAATATCGTACCTTAGTAATGATTGCATTTGTAAAGTGTCAAATTTATAAAATTGTTTACCAAACAATCCCTGCACATTTTGTAAACACACCTTTATCTCATGTGTCATCTCATCGATGTTCTATTCACTATTTGTGGTCGGTTATTTCAATTGCCAATGCATCACCGGTTTTGTCTTGTCTGTTTCGGTTTACATTCCTCCATACGCTCACTTGCCTCTGTTTTCTGTAATCCAAAAGAAAGTTTATTTCGCCCCATGCTATTGTTATAGTAATTGTCTGTAAATAAAATCGTGTACAGCTTTGTGAAATATTCCTGGTGTAAAAATAGAATATATAGTGTGACCTTTCGTTTAAATTCTTATCGTTGGAATTGTCACTGCATTCGTTTTCGGTGAAATTGTAAGGCCATATGTAAATTGTATCACACTCTCATGTCAATTTATATCTTTCAACTATCCGGTGACTACAATTGCTGTGTTTGCTACATAAGCTTAAGACTGTGTCGTTATTGTTCACTCTTTTGTGGGTGTGTCTAGTTCGCGATGGTCATCAGTAAATGCATTGTTTTAGACAAAGTCTATGACTGTTTTAGCTGAATATATTCTCAAATTCGTGAGAGCACCATCCTGAGCTTTGCCTTATATCTATGCGTGTATTCAATCTAGTTAGCCTTACACCTGAAACAAGTATGGAAACATCTTTCGCACACCTTCCATCGATAAGCAGTTATGTCGGGTAACGCAGTGTCTTCACAAATCTTTTTTTTACCTTGCATCAACCGCCTCTGAAGACTTGTACTGCGTCAATCTTGCGTTTGAGATTGTATTTTGATTATTGCCTGGCGATGCCAAATCTAGTGTTTTTAAGATATGCAACTTTTTCTTGATCGTGTCTTCATAACGGCTGTCTTTGAATTTATCGATTGTTTTTTTTCTACAATGTAATTATGCTTGCGGTAAGACAATCTTAAAATATAATGTAAATATCCACAAAATTTATTTCACGTACTGACCAAATGACCAATGGAGGGAATATAAATGGGATGATCAAACCAAATATATGGTATAAATACCTGGCTATTTTTTATCACAATATACTTCTTCGATTGAAAACAAATTAATGTGGTTATTCTGACGTTATTGCAACAATCATTTACAAGAACGAGTTTAATTGGTATTGTTTTAGAACTTTCACATGACCCACCAAAGATTAAAATTGTACTGAAGAACCTTGTAGCAGTCTTTTCTCTTTTTATATTCTGTGCCTCTGTTATTGTTTCAATCTCCAGAAAAGGTAAGAATGTGTGTATATTTGTCTAAAACAATTGCGAAATCATCATGATTTGCATCTGTATGTTCTGGAAGAAAAAAAAAAGTATGACTTGATAGTAATCTGGTACTCTTTTATGTGAATACTGTTTCTCTCTATATGCAAATACACGTACATAACGAATCCATATAGCTATGTCCGTAATTGCACTGTGTGTTCAATATATCCGCTTTTAAATCATTGTATTCTGTGTCTCATGAACAACGATGAACTATTTTTTCGCACGTTCTCCCACTTCATACAAGATCACAATACTTACAATATTCAATCTTCCCGTCAACATAACCTATTTACATACTCGTATAATCAATTAAGTACAGTAAATGAATGTCTATACTGTGATTTATATTAGTGTACTTAATTCACAATACTTTGTCGATGTTGGACGAAACATTCAATCTAAATGGATGAGATTATAATTTCGTCTATGCCTTGTACATGCCATAATCCTGATGTAAGTGGCATTGTAATGCACACCTTTGACTTGTGCATGCTGTTTAGACATACACTGGAATATATCTAGGATATAAAAAATCAACGTCCGAGTTCGTGGCCCTCTCCAATATATGCTCTTAATTTGAATTGGCGAATAATTGTTTAATGCAAAATAAATAATGCTGTCCTATTCCGAAATTATATACGCGAAGCCAAATGTAGATCCGTGAACATTAAAATATGATTTTCTTTAATCTGCATATTAAAAGGACTGCGGTGTATAAATTATGTAGTTTTACTTTATATTAGTCTATATAACTGCTCATTTTACAAATGTATTCTACCATTTACAATCAGATACAACGTACACGCCATAAAATAAACGTGTGTGAAGTTAGCCTATTTAGCCTATTTAGCCTATTTAGTACATAGGTTGAAACAAACATCCTATTTAGCCTATTTAGCCAATTTAACAGCCTCTTCAGCCTTTTTAGCCTATTTTAGCCTATTGAGCCTATTTAGTAAATAGGTTGAAACATACATTCTATTTAGTCTATTTAGCCTATTTAACAGCATTTTCAGCCTATTTAGCCTATTTAGTATATAGGTTGAAACACACATCCTATTTAGCCTATTTAGCCTATTTAACAGCCTTTTCAGCCTATTTAGCCTATTTAGTACATAGGTTGAAACATACATCCTATTTAGCCTATTTAGCCAATTTAGCCTATTTAGTACATAGGTTGAAACAAACATCCTATTTAGCCTATTAAGCCAATTTAACAGCCTCTTCAGCCTTTTTAGCCTATTTTCGCCTATTTAGCCTATTTAGTAAATAGGTTGAAACATACATCCTATAAAGCCTATTTAGCCTATTTAACAGCATGTTCAGCCTATTTAGACTATTTAGCCTATTTATAATATAGGTTGAAGCATACATCCTATTTAGCCTATTTAGCCTATTTAACAGCCTTTTCAGCTTATTTAGCTTATTTACCCTATTTAGTACATAGGTTGAAACATACATCCTATTTAGCCTATTTAACAGCATTTTCAGCCTATTTAGCCTATTAAGTACATAGTTAACAGCATTTCCAACCTATTTAGCCTATTTAACAGCATTGTAATTAGATTTAGCCTATTTAGTACATACGTTGAAACATACATCCTATTTAACCTATTTAGCATATTAAACAGCCTATCTAGGACGTTTAGTACATAGGTTGAAACATAGATTGTATTTAGCCTATTTTGCCTATTTAACAGCCTTTTCAGCTTATTTAGCACATGCCTATTTAGCCTATTTAACATCCTTTTCAGCCTATTAAGCATAGTTAGAACATAATACGGAAACAAACATCTTATTAAGCCTATTTAGCCAATTTATTAGCCTCTTCAGCCTTTTTAGCCTATTTTAGCCTATTTAGCCTATTTAGTAAATAGGTTGAAATATACATCCTATTTAGCCTCTTTTACATCATTTTCAGCCTATTTAGCCTATTGAGTACATAAGTTGAAACATACATTCTATTTAGCCTATTTAGTCAATTTAACAGCCTCTTCAGCCTTTTTAGCCTATGTAGTAAAAAGGTTGAAACATATATCCTAATTAGCCAATTTAGCCTATTTAACAGCATTTTCAGCCTATTTAGCCTATTTAGTACATTAGTTGAAACATACATCCTATTTAGCCTATTTAGCATATTAAACAGCCAATTTAGAAAGTAAAGTACATTTGTTGAAATATACATTGTATTTAGCCTATTTAGCCTATATAACAGCCTTTTCAGACTTTTTAGCACATGTCTTTTTAGCCTATTTAACATCCTTTTCAGCCTATTTAGCCTATTTAGTACATAGGTTGAAACAAACAAAATCCTAGTTAGCCTATTTTACAACCTTTTCAGCCTATTTAGCTTATTTAGTACATAGGTTGAAAAATACATCATATTTAGCCTATTTAACAGCATTGTCAACATATTTAGCCTATTTAGTACATAGGTTGAAACATACATCCTATTAAGCCTATTTAGCCAATTTAACAGCCTCTTCAGCCTTTTTAGCGTATTTTAGCGTATTTAGCCTATTTAATAAATAGGTTGAAACATACATCCTTTTAGCATATTTAGCCTATTTAACAGCATTTTCAGCCTATTTAGCCTATTTAGTACATAAGTTGAAACATACATCCTTTTTAGCCTATTTAACAGCCTTTTCAGTCTATTTAACTTATTTAGTACATAGGTTGAAAAATACATACTATTTAGCATATTTAACAGCATTTTCAGCCTATTTAGCCGATTTAGTACATAGGTTGAAAAATACGTTCTATTATGCCTATTTATTAGTCTTTTCAGCCTCTAAGTACATAGTTTAGCCTATTTAGCCTATTTTACTGCCTTTTCAGCCTATTTAGCCTATATTCATGTAGTACATAGGTTGAAATATACACCCTATTTAGCCTATGTAACAGCCTTTTCAGCCTATTTAGTACATAGGTTGAAACATACATTCTATTTAGCCTATTTAACAGTCTTTTCAGCCTATTTAGCCTATTTAGTAAATAGGTTGAACCATAAATTCTATTTAGCCCATTTAGCCTATTTAACAGCATTTTCAACCTGTAGCCTATTTAGTACATCGGTTGAAACATACACTCAATCAATCCTATTTAACAGCCTTTTCAGCCTATTTAGTACATAGATTGAAATATACACCCTATTTAGCCTATTTAACAGCCTTTTCAGCCTATTAAGCCTATTATGTACATAGGTTGAAATATACATTCTATCTAGTCTATTTAGCCTATTTAACAGCATTTCAGCCTATTTAGCATGTTAAGTACATAGGTTGAAAAATACATCCTATTAATTCTATTTAACAGCCTTTTCAGCCTTTTTAGCCTATTTAGTACATAGGTTGAAACAATCAACATCCTATTTAGCATATTTAACAACCTTTTCAACCTATTTAGCTTATTTAGAACATAGGTTGAAAAATACATTCTATTTAGCCTTTTTTACAGAATTTTCAACATATAAGCCTATTAAGCCTATGCAGTACATAGGTCTTAATATACATCCCATTTAGCCTTTTTAACAGTCTTTTCAGCCAATTTAGCCTTAGTACATAGGTTCAAACATACATCATATTTAGCCTATTTGGCATATTTCACAGCTTTTTCAGCCTAATTAGCCAAATTAGAAAGTTTAGAACGAAGGTTAAAAATTACATCCTATTTAGCATATTAAACAGCTTATTTAGCATATTTGGCAAGTATAGTTCATAGGTAGAAATATACATCCTGTTTAGCCTATTTAGCCCATAGGTTGAAACATACATCCTATTTAGCAAATTTAAAAGCCTTTTTAGCCTATTTAGTACATATGTTGAACATAATATCATATTAAGCCTATTGAACAGTCTTTTCAACCTATTTAGTACATAGGTTGAAACATACTCAGTACATCCTAATTAGCCTATTAAACCGCCTTTTCAGCCTATAAGCCTATTTAGCCTTTTAAGTACAAAGGTTGAAACATATATTCTATTAAGCCTATTAAACAGCCTTTTCAGCATATTTAGCCTATTTAGTACAAAGGTTCAAACATACATCCTAGTTAGCCTATTTAGCTTATTTAACAGCCTTTTCATCCAATTAAGAAAGTTTAGTACAAAGGTTTTCAAAAATACATCCTATTCAGCCTAACCTTTTTAGCCTATTTACAAGTTTAGTACATACGTAGACATATACATCATGTTCAGCTTATTAAACATCCTATTTAGCCTATTTAGTCTATTTAACAGCCTTTTCAGCCTATTCAGAAAGTTTAGAACACCTGGCTCCGATCCTAATTAAAAGTCCCGGCCGAAACTAGGTCAGCCCGACAGGCAGTCGACGGCTGGTCAGCGTGCACTAGGTCTCTTCCGGGGGATAACTCTTGTTCGTCCGAAAGGGGCCCTTAAAGGGGCATACCCGCTCACTGGGAAATGGCGCATACGAGATGAAGGCTAAATAGGCTGCATGCACGGGGCCGATCCTAATTAAAAGTCCCGGCCGAAACTAGTTCAGCCCGATGGGCAGTCGACGGCTGGTCAGCGTGCACTAGGTCTCTTCCGGGGGATAACTCTTGCTCGTCCGAAAGGGGCCTTTAAAGGGGCATACCCGCTCACCGGCAAAAATGTCGCGTAATACGCTAAATAGGTTGCACCTGGCTCCGATCCTAATTAAAAGTCCCGGCCGAAACAAGGTCAGCCCGACAGGCAGTCGACGGCTGGTCAGCGTGCACTAGGTCTCTTCCGGAGGATAACTCTTGCTCGTCCGAAAGGGGCCCTTAAAGGGGCATACCCGCTCAAAGGCAAAAATGTCGCGTAATACGCTAAATAGGTTGCACCTGGCTCCGATCCTAATTAAAAGTCCCGGCCGAAACTAGGTCAGCCCGACAGGCAGTTGACGGCTGGTCAGCGTGCACTAGGTCTCTTCCGGGGGATAACTCTTGTTCGTCCGAAAGGGGCCCTTAAAGGGGCATACCCGCTCACTGGGAAATGGCGCATACGAGATGAAGGCTAAATAGGCTGCATGCACGGGGCCGATCCTAATTAAAAGTTCCGGCCGAAACTAGTTCAGCCCGATGGGCAGTCGACGGCTGGTCAGCGTGCACTAGGTCTCTTCCGGGGGATAACTCTTGCTCGTCCGAAAGGGGCCCTTAAAGGGGCATACCCGCTCACAGGCAAAAATGTCGCGTAATACGCTTAATAGGTTGCACCTGGCTCCGATCCTAATTAAAAGTCCCGGCCGAAACTAGGTCAGTCCGACAGGCAGTCGACGGCTAGTCAGCGTGCACTAGGTCTCTTCCGGGATATAACTCTTGTTCGTCCGAAAGGGGCCCTTAAAGGGGCATACCCGCACACTGGGAAATGGCGCATACGAGATGAAGGCTAAATAGGCTGCATGCACGGGGCCGATCCTAATTAAAAGTCCCGGCCGAATCTAGTTCAGCCCGATGGGCAGTCGACGGCTGGTCAGCGTGCACTAGGTCTCTTCCGGGGGATAACTCTTGTTCGTCCGAAAGGGGCCCTTAAAGGGGCATACCCGCTCACAGGCAAAAATGTCGCGTAATACGCTAAATAGGTTGCACCTGGCTCCGATCCTAATTAAAAGTCACGGCCGAAACTAGGTCAGCCCGACAGGCAGTCGACGGCTGGTCAGCGTGCACTAGGTCTCTTCCGGGGGATAACTCTTATTCGTCCGAAAGGGGCCCTTAAAGGGGCATACCCGCTCACTGGGAAATGACGCATACGAGATGAAGGCTAAATAGGCTGCATGCACGGGGCCGATCTTAATTAAAAGTCCCGACCGAATCTAGTTCAGCCCGATGGGCAGTCGACGGCTGGTCAGCGTGCAATAGGTCTCTTCCGGGGGATAACTCTTGTTCGTCCGAAAGGGGCCCTTAAAGGGGCATACCCGCTCACAGGCAAAAATGTCGCGTAATACGCTAAATAGGTTGCACCTGGCTCCGATCCTAATTAAAAGTCCCGGCCGAAACTAGGTCAGCCCGACAGGCAGTTGACGGCTGGTCAGCGTGCACTAGGTCTCTTCCGGGGGATAACTCTTGTTCGTCCGAAAGGGGCCCTTAAAGGGGCATACCCGCTCACTGGGAAATGGCGCATACGAGATGAAGGCTAAATAGGCTGCATGCACGGGGCCGATCCTAATTAAAAGTTCCGGCCGAAACTAGTTCAGCCCGATGGGCAGTCGACGGCTGGTCAGCGTGCACTAGGTCTCTTCCGGGGGATAACTCTTGCTCGTCCGAAAGGGGCCCTTAAAGGGGCATACCCGCTCACAGGCAAAAATGTCGCGTAATACGCTTAATAGAATGCACCTGGCTCCGATCCTAATTAAAAGTCCCGGCCGAAACTAGGTCAGTCCGACAGGCAGTCGACGGCTGGTCAGCGTGCACTAGGTCTCTTCCGGGATATAACTCTTGTTCGTCCGAAAGGGGCCCTTAAAGGGGCATACCCGCACACTGGGAAATGGCGCATACGAGATTAAGGCTAAATAGGCTGCATGCACGGGGCCGATCCTAATTAAAAGTCCCGGCCGAATCTAGTTCAGCCCGATGGGCAGTCGACGGCTGGTCAGCGTGCACTAGGTCTCTTCCGGGGGATAACTCTTGTTCGTCCGAAAGGGGCCCTTAAAGGGGCATACCCGCTCACAGGCAAAAATGTCGCGTAATACGCTAAATAGGTTGCACCTGGCTCCGATCCTAATTAAAAGTCACGGCCGAAACTAGGTCAGCCCGACAGGCAGTCGACGGCTGGTCAGCGTGCACTAGGTCTCTTCCGGGGGATAACTCTTATTCGTCCGAAAGGGGCCCTTAAAGGGGCATACCCGCTCACTGGGAAATGACGCATACGAGATGAAGGCTAAATAGGCTGCATGCACGGGGCCGATCTTAATTAAAAGTCCCGACCGAATCTAGTTCAGCCCGATGGGCAGTCGACGGCTGGTCAGCGTGCACTAGGTCTCTTCCGGGGGATAACTCTTGTTCGTCCGAAAGGGGCCCTTAAAGGGGCATACCCGCTCACAGGCAAAAATGTCGCGTAATACGCTAAATAGGTTGCACCTGGCTCCGATCCTTATTAAAAGTCACGGCCGAAACTAGGTCAGCCCGACAGGCAGTCGACGGCTGGTCAGCGTGCACTAGGTCTCTTCCGGGGGATAACTCTTATTCGTCCGAAATGGGCCCTTAAAGGGGCATACCCGCTCACTGGGAAATGACGCATACGAGATGAAGGCTAAATAGGCTGCATGCACGGGGCCGATCTTAATTAAAAGTCCCGGCCGAAACTAGTTCAGCCCGATGGGCAGTCGACGGCTGGTCACCGTGCACTAGGTCTCTTCCGGGGGATAACTCTTGTTCGTCCGAAAGGGGCCTTTAAAGGGGCATACCCGCTCACAGGCAAAAATGTCGCGTAATACGCTTAATAGGTTGCACCTGGCTCCGATCCTAATTAAAAGTCCCGGCCGAAACTAGGTCAGCCCGACAGGCAGTCGACGGCTGGTCAGCGTGCACTAGGTCTCTTCCGGGATATAACTCTTGTTCGTCCGAAAGGGGCCCTTAAAGGGGAATACTCGCTCACTGGGAAATGGCGAATACGAGATGAAGGCTAAATAGGCTGCATGCACGGGGCCGATCCTAATTAAAAGTCCCGGCCGAAACTAGTTCAGCCCGATGGGCAGTCGACGGCTGGTCAGCGTGCACTAGGTCTCTTCCGGGGGATAACTCTTGTTCGTCCGAAAGGGGCCCTTAAAGGGGCATACCCGCTCACTGGGAAATGACGCATACGAGATGAAGGCTAAATAGGCTGCATGCACGGGGCCGATCCTAAATAAAAGTCCCGGCTGAAACTAGTTCAGCCGGATGGGCAGTCGACGGCTGGTCAGCGTGCACTAGGTCTCTTCCGGGGGATAACTCTTGCTCGTCCGATAGGGGCCCTTAAAGGGGCATACCCGCTCACAGGCAAAAATGTCGCGTAATACGCTAAATAGGTTGCACCTGGCTCCAATCCTAATTAAAAGTCCCGGCTGAAACTAGGTCAGCCCGACAGGCAGTCGACGGCTGGTCAGTGCACTAGGTCGCTTCCGGGGATAACTCTTGTTCGTCCGAAAGGGGCCCTTAAAGGGGCATACCCGCTCACTGGGAAATGACGCATACGAGATGAAGACTAAATAGGCTGCATGCACGGGGCCGATCCTAATTAAAAGTCCCGGCCGAAACTAGTTCAGCCCGATGGGCAGTCGACGGCTGGTCAGCGTGCACTAGGTCTCTTCCGGGGGATAACTCTTGTTCGTCCGAAAGGGGCCCTTAAAGGGGCATACCCGCTCACAGGCAAAAATGTCGCTTAATACGCTAAATAGGTTGCACCTGGCTCCGATCCTAATTAAAAGTCACGGCCGAAACTAGGTCAGCCCGACAGGCAGTCGACGGCTGGTCAGCGTGCACTAGGTCTCTTCCGGGGAATAACTCTTGTTCGTCCGAAAGGGGCCCTTAAAGGGGCATACCCGCTCACTGGGAAATGAAGCATACGAGATGAAGGCTAAATATGCTGCATGCACGGGGCCGATCCTAATTAAAAGTCCCGGCCGAAACTAGTTCAGTCCGATGGGCAGTGGACGGCTGGTCAGCGTGCACTAGGTCTCTTCCGGGGGATAACTCTTGTTCGTCCGAAAGGGGCCCTTAAAGGGGCATACCCGCTCACAGGCAAAAATGTCGCGTAATACGCTAAATAGGTTGCACCTGGCTCCGATCCTAATTAAAAGTCCCGGCCGAAACTAGGTCAGCCCGACAGGCAGTCGACGGCTGGTCAGCGTGCACTAGGTCTCTTCCGGGGGATAACTCTTGTTCGTCCGAAAGGGGCCCTTAAAGGGGCATACCCGCTCACTGGGAAATGGCGCATACGAGATGAAGGCTAAAAAGGCTGCATGCACGGGGCCGATCCTAATTAAAAGTCCCGGCTAAAACTAGTTCAGTCCGATTGGCAGTCGACGGCTGGTCAGCGTGCACTAGGTCTCTTCCGGGGGATAACTCTTGTTCGTCCGAAAGGGGCCCTTAAAGGGGCATACCCGCTCACAGGCAAAAATGTCGCGTAATACGCTAAATAGGTTGCACCTGGCTCCGATCCTAATTAAAAGTCCCGGCCGAAACTAGGTCAGCCCGACAGGCAGTCGACGGCTGGTCAGCGTGCACTAGGTCTCTTCCGGGGGATAACTCTTGTTCGTCCGAAAGGGGCCCTTAAAGGGGCATACCCGCTCACTGGGAAATGACGCATACGAGATGAAGGCTAAATATGCTGCATACACGGGGCCGATCCTAATTAAAAGTCCCGGCCGAAACTAGTTCAGCCCGATGGGCAGTCGACGGCTGGTCAGCGTGCACTAGGTCTCTTCCGGGGGATAACTCTTGTTCGTCCGAAAGGGGCCCTTAAAGGGGCATACCCGCTCACAGGCAAAAATGTCGCGTAATACGCTAAATAGGTTGCACCTGGCTCCGATCCTAATTAAAAGTCCCGGCCGAAACTAGGTCAGCCCGACAGGCAGACGACGGCTGGTCAGCGTGCACTAGGTCTCTTCCGGGGGATAATTCTTGTTCGTTGTATGTTTCAACCTATGTATTAAATAAGCTAAATAGGCTGAAAATGCTATTAAATAGGCTACATAGACTAATTAGAATGCACCGTATGTTTCAACATTTGTACTACACTTTCTAAATAGGCTGAAAGGCTGTAAAATATGATAAATAGGCTAAATACGGTGTATGTTTCAAGCAATGGATAAATAGGCTGAAAAGGCTGTTAAATAGGCTAAACAGGCTAAATACGATGTATGTTTCAACCTATGTTCTGAACTTTCTAAATAGGCTGAAAAGGCTGTTAAATATGCTAAATAGGCTAAATAGGATGTATGTTTCAACCTATATACTAAATAGGCTAAATAGGCATTTAAATAGGCTAAATCGGCTAAATAGGATGCATGTTTCAACCTATGTACTAAATAGGCTAAATATGCTAAATAGGCTGAAAATGCTGTTAGCTATGTACTTAATAGGCTAAATAGGCTGAAAATGCTGTTAAATAGGCTAAATAGGATGTATGTTTCAACCTATGTACTTAATAGGCTAAAAAGGCTAAATAGGCTGAAAAGGCTGTTAAATAGGCTAAGTAGGCTAAATAGGATGTATGTTTCAACCTATATACTAAATAGGCTAAATAGGCTGAAAATGCTATCAAATAGGCTAAATAGGCTAAATATGCAAAATAGGATGTATGTTTCAACCTATATACTTAATAGGCTAAATAGGCTGTTAATTAGGCTAAATCGGCTAAATAGGATGCATGTTTCAACCTATGTACTAAATAGGCTAAATAGGGTAAATAGGCTGAAAATGCTGATAACTATGTACGTAATAGGCTAAATAGCTGAAAATGCTGTTAAATAGGCTAAATATGCTAAATAGGATGTATGTTTCAACCTATGTACTAAATAGGCTAAATAGGCTAAATAGGCTGAAAAGGCTATTACATAGGCTACATAGGCTAAAATAGGCTAAATAGGTTATATAGGATGCAAATGCTGATAACTAGGCTAAATAGGCTACATAGGATGTATGTTTCAACCTTTTTACTAAATAGGCTAAATAGGCTAAAATAGGATAAAAAGGCTGAAGAGGCTGTTAAATTGGCTAAATAGGCTAAATAGGATGTTTGTTTCAACCTATGTACTAAATAGGCTAAATATGCTGAAAAGGCTGTTAAATAGGCTAAATAGGCTAAAATCGGCTAAATAGGCTAAAATGCTGTTAAATAGGCTAAATAGGCTAAATAGGATGTATGTTTCAACCTATGTACTAAATAGGTTAAATAGGCTAAAATAGGCTAAAAAGGCTGAAGAGGCTGTTAAATTGGCTCAATAGGCTAAATAGGATGTTTGTTTCAACCTATGTACTAAATAGGCTGAATAGGCTAAATATGCTCAATAGGCTAACTTCACACACGTATAAAATAATTACTTTTGCTTTATTCTCTAACGAAGCCTTTAGACAAAAAAAATTAACCTTCATATGTTTCACTCTGTAACTGTGTTACAAAATCAAGTTAAAACTTCTTGGTATTAAGTGGGTATGTTTTACACGAATTGGGATTAATCGGTGCGCTTAAATTAGGTTTCTTTTGACCCAGATTTGAGTTAAATATGTAGCCGAGTAATTCAATAATTCGATGCCAAATGTAATTGCGCACATTGTGTGATTTTAATGAATTCACACTTATGTAAACTAATAACTGATGCATACATTTGGGGACACACATTAACATACTTGCAAAAATGTTATTGACAAGGGAACATTTGAACTGAATATAATAACGGGCACTATGTCTTAGCGTAACAAAATACTGTTATCTTTCACTTAATGAAATAGTATTGTATTTAGCCTAGACAATGACACTAAAAATAGCTATAATAACGCTCAGTTACTGGGACCTTGCCGATAGAAACGTACAAATACCAGTTGATCTCGCGGAAGATTTTCTTATAATATGAATGTTAAAATGGTAAGATTATGTTTATAAACTTACTAAGCATCTTTATTTCTAAAAGACTTATGGTTGAGAATTATTAACAATTATTTGTAATTTTCTCTTTTGTTTACTTTTCCAGTATATGCTCTCAAATCTTTCTATACAATCACATAATTGTTATAACAGAAGTAATGCTATAAAAATTCCATGTAACTATAATTTCATCTGAGTAGCAAGAATACGCTATTTTCATTCCATTTGATAAGGATGGATAATTATGTAAAACAAGTATGTGCACGGGTTGTTGGTTTACTTTTTTTTCCGAAAAAAATCGTTTAAAGGTGTGTTTTCGTTAAGTTTTAATTTTAAGGTTACTTATTGAGAAACATGGTGCTATATTCTGTCGTTCATTCCCGCTACAGATAATAATACTTTAGATAATGAAAATTTCGCTTTACGTCAGATAAGTTTTCTTAGTGTGTTCAAATAATGCATCTTCGTGGATTCCGAAAATTTTGGGATCTGCGGGTTACGTTTCTTGGTCATCATGTACTATTTAGGGAAAAAGTAACATATCAATATTTCATCGTGGTTTTGTGTTTGTAAAAGACGTGTGTTTTTTAATGTCTTACATAGATAGGTAAAAGTTCTTAGCATGTCGTTTGACTCAATCGTAATATTTTAAATAATACACTGATTAACACTTCTTAATAAACATATGTTCGCCTGTTGTTTTTTGCTTTTTCATGAAAGGAGATGTTTGGTTAAATACAGGTAAGGAGCAAACAAATTATTTACAATTCTAATTGATCCTATTCATAGACGAAATAGTTCTTTATTGTTTTGTTTCCGTTTTAAGACTGTTACTAAGATCGTACATCATCAGAGGAAGCATTGCTTGGTTAACTCTAATAGACATTTCACAATCACGTCGTGTAAATGAATTGCCCTGTCTGAATCTATTTTCGAATACCCGTCCATTTTTTTTCCTAAGAAGCCATCGTGTACCATTCTTTTTCAGTGTGGTCGTATAATCTTATCAGCACAGGGAATTCGGAATGGTCTAATTTTATTAAAAAAAGCATATGTGTGTGTCAAGAGTGTGTTTGTGTTATGTTTTGCAAATGCATGTTCAAATGATTTTAACACACGTTCATTAGCAGAAAATCATTCAAAACAATCATAGTTACTGCATAAATTCAGCAAATTTGTCTTTTTTGTCAAAGCATATACTATTTATGTTTTCTATTGGTTATCTATTCATATTTTATATTGATAACATTTTATTAGAGTTTTTTTTAATCTAGAAATGTCTTCAATAATTGATATTTTCATTTCAGTAAAAATATAGATTCATATACTTGTTCAAGTATATATTCTTTCAGCACATTTAGACCTTTAAACATATCTCCAAACATTTAAACAGTACAACTATAACCACTACGACACACAAATACTTCACATGATCATATAGGAGATTCACAAAGTTTTGGGTTACTTAAAATAAAACTCGGATATAGTAGCGCTTACTTAATTTAACAGTCGGTTTCGATTCACTGCTTTTAAATTTGAAATAATTAATTAATTAATGCAAACAACATTTCTCCAAACAGTATTGCTGTTAGTGATTAAAAAAATCACTTCATATTTGACAGAAAGATCTGTTTTGAAAAATTAAAGGACTTTTTTGTTTTTCCCTTACAATTAGTGTCTTCCTACTCAAAAATTGTACACGACATATATGTCTCTAGTAATTGATAACGTTTTCGCGCAGGATTAATTAATGGGACATAAATCCCTCTGTCTTATTTCAACACTATGAAATGTAGATAATCCGTTGTTCGATGAACATGAAATCGAGAAACTCACCTTCTTAGTGTTAACAAACTATGTAATCTAAAAAAAATGTTATTTTAGCAAAACCGCATTCGCTTAACGGCAGTCAAGCGGTTTTTCTTACCAGTGCTATATTGCATAATTTATTTAAAAACAATATCATACGATCACTTTTTCTTAAATTCAAGATTTTGTATGTACGTTTTGAAGAGGTTATGGTGTTTTGAGTGAGTCTAGGTGTATGCACAGTCCATAAGACAAAATAATATAATATTTAAAAATTTACAGAACAAAGAGTCTGACGACGTATGAAGCAAACATCTGTCAGTACCTTTCCAAGATCGAACGATCCTCTCTAGTTAATAGTTAACAACGAAAAAACCGAAAAGGTATTCCTCGTCTGGGTCTTAACTACTGGAAGAGTGGTGTCAGATGCTCAAACTATTGTGGTGTCAGATGCTCAAACTATTAATCCAATTTGTCCTGAGACAACCAAATGCAATTTCGGATTCATGTATTGGGAACTTATCTACTCCACATGTATTAATTTCTCTAAGCTGGAAGATGCGGTGGAGAAATATATACAAACCAGCCAATGGTGTAACCGTTTGCCGCTTCACTTGGAAGTTAAATATATATTGTATCTAGACAAATATTACTGGCTTTTCCGAGTGCGACATTTACACCTACAGACGTGTGATAAAGTTATGTATAGCGACAGCAAATATATAGGGGCAGCTTTCATAAAAAAATATTGTAACGATCTGTATAGCAAGACTGGAATAATATGTTTCTGATCAACAAACAAACACGCAACATATGACAGATGTGTTGTTAAGATCCTGATATTTCGGTTGTACTGGTGCATTAAAGATATACATGTAATCAAATTATCTATACAAATTCCAAACATTTGGACGAACGTGTGAGCTATCTTGTTATCACATTCTTGATTCTTCTTTTTGGCCCAGTGACTTTTACCTCGCTTGTCACAGTTTACGAAAAGTGGACGAACTATTTTTGGAATAAATGAATTGACATTTTTGTATTTACTTTGTTTATTAGTGTAAACATATTTATTCAATAAAGTATTTTACAAACGAAACAAATGCATCTAAATTGTGTAGGATTGGAACGATAGCTTGGCTAGTAGGATTCTTTCCTCAGTAGTATATTTACAAACATAGTGGCGGAATTTGAATTTCAAGCAAAAAACATTTGAATAATCATTCGAGTTTAAAAAATTTTGTTAGTAAGATTGGAATCAAAATTGTTTAAAAATGTTGAAACAGTGTAGTCATAAAAAAATTGCTGGTGTAATTATAATCAAGGAAATTATTTGTAAAAAAAAAGAATGATGCAACATGGCAAACCGGTCGTTATACTACTCTGAACCTTCCTGAGCCTTCGATGAAACTATGAACTGCATGAAACATTACAAAATTATCTCTGATGGAAAGATTATCATCTCCATACAGTAATGTGTGGATTGATATATCTGTGTATTGTTCTATAGTTCTAACTAGAGTTCTATAACGTCATATTACTTCGACATTAAATGAAATTGTACCCGCCGCGCATGCGCATCAGTGTGCTTCCGACGCATGTCGTAGACGTCGCCATTTTGTATGGGTCCTTTAAATCGTTCGTTTTATTTATCATTTTCACGCGTGCATACTTAGTTTTTTTGTACAATAACGTATTTAGTACATCGATTAACGCATCGTAGCAAATATGGACAATAAAGCTACTTTCTCTGGGAAGGTTACCCCACCCACTACGGCATGTACGGGTGATAGTGCGATGGATGAAAATAAGAAAGCTAAACCATCCTCCACGAAGGGAAAGGCACTTGCGTCTTCCTCTAAAAAAGACGGTTCACCCAAACCCTCTTCTGAAATAGCGGGTCCACCAAAAACCCCGGATGAAACTAACATTGATTTGAAATTGATTTGTAGGGAAATGAAGGAATTTATGACAATCCTACAGGGGGCGATTGCTAAGCATGACGGTGTTTTAGAATCCGTCTGCGGTCGACTGTCTTCTTTAGAAGAATCTGGAAATTGCCATGGGAATTTTGATGAAGGGGAATTATATGATGACTGTGAAGATGGTGAGGTTTTGGAACTTGCATCTGACAAAACAACTGACACACCAGTCGTAGTTGACAAACATATTAGTGAACGGGAATCACGATTTTTGGCCCTGTCCAGTCAGTTTAAAAATCAAGAGACAACATGCTCTGATATTGAAGAAGAGTTAGCCCAAATGTCACGTTTATGTTCAGAAATGGTATCGAGGATGAAAAGTAGGCAGAAATGATTAAGGATGAGAGAAACCCCAGGCCAGGGAATTGTGAAGGACTTGTCACAGTGAAAATGAATTCATTAGTGTTTGACGCTATGTCCTCTGCTGCAAAATCTAATAATCGTAGACTCATGTACATTAACACTTCCATTGTGAAAGCAACAACTATTCTTGTCAAGACAGTAGATAACATGTCTAAGATGGAAACTGAAAATCCAAAATACAAGGAAGTCGTAGACAATTGTTTCTCAAGTCTTGCTCTACTTGGACATGCAAACCGTCAAATCAATGGGCCAGGCGCGACATAGTGAAGCCTGAGTTAAAAGAAGAATATGCCCACCTGTGCAATCACACTCTGCCCTTCACAAGTTACTGATTCGGGGATATTGTCAGTTAGACGGCAAAGGAGATTGAAAAAACTGCCAAAATCTCTAATAAAATTAACCGCAACTACCGTGGCGGATTTCGAGGCAGGCCTTACCCTCGAGGGTCAAGGTTCCGAGGCAGAGGCAGGGGTGCATACAGAGGCACATTGACTGGTAGATACCATCCATATGGATTCCAAGAACGTTCATACCAGGAGCCAAAAAACTTCACCAGACGGGGATTAAGGCAAATGAATCCCAAACAGTAAAAGAGGTGAGTGCTGACACTTTTGTGTTTGCTGGTAGATTAAAACATTATGTACATGAATGGGAAAAATTGACTAGTGACCCCAACATGTATATATATATAAAATATTGCTGGTGTAATTATAATCAATGACATTATTTGTAAAAAAAGAATGATGAAACATGGCAAATCGATAGTTATATCACACTGAACCTTCCTGAGCCTTCGATGAAACTATGAACTGCATCAAACATTGCAAAATTATCTCTGATGGAAAGATTATCATCTCCATACAGTAATGTGCGGCGTGATTCATCCGTGTATTGTTCTGTAGTTCTAACTAGAGTTAATCTTAAAGTTGCATATAATAGACAGATCAGTAAAAAGTGAGTAGTTTCCTCTATTTTTTTGACAAAGTGGCGATAAGAGAACTACAGTTAGTTCTTAGACGTGTGTGCAGAACTTGCAATCTTCGCTTACCATAATAGAACAATGGATTACTTCGAGGTTTGTCAATATCCAAGGCCTTCTTAAAATCAGATATGTTGTCAGCAAACTTTGCTCCGTCTGGGAGTGAGTTCCAATCAGCAATTGTTGAGGGCAAAAAGGAATGTTGGTACAGAGAAGTTCTATTCCAAGCACCATCTTAGTGGGTTGAATTACGTAATGATCTTGCAGTTCGCTCGCCAAATAATTGGGGGGACAGTGAGCACAAATATTCTGGAGTAAGACCTTTGACCATTTTAAGAAAAGAATGAGTTTGTGTTTGGTCCTTTTTGTGCCAAGAGTTTCCCAACCAATTTCGTTATAAAGTAGTCTTAAGGACACAAGTCGGGTACAGCCGGAGACAATGCGGGCAGTTCAGTTTGAATTTTATCTAACTCATTTTGTTCATACATCGTACAATTATCCCATAAAACATCTGCATATTCTATAATAGGTCGTGAGGTAAGTTATTTTTTAAGTGATGTTCGGTCGAGGAGAAAACGTAGCTTTTTTAAAAGGTTGACTCGCGACCAGGCCTATAATTTAAAACACTCCAGGTTTTGATGCCAACTTCCATCATTTGCCAGAATAACGCCTAAATGTGTATGACTATTCACTGCGGGAATCAGATTATCGTACATATGAATAGGAGAATGATAGGGTTTGTCCCGCGTACGTGATATAACAAGTGATCCTGACTTCAATGGATTGAATTTTACCAACCATTTATCGGCCCATTTTGCAATTTTGTCTATATCGCGTTCTTAAACGGCGGCTGCAGAATTTGGACTCTCGGCAACCACGAATAAACTAGTATCGTCTGCAAATAAGTTTATATGAGCTTGAATATCATTTACAATGTCATTAATATATACAAGAAATAATAGGGGACCAAGAATGGAGCCCTGTGGAACTCCAGCCTTGATTTCGGCTAAGGAAGATGAGGCCTCGGGAACCACTGCCCTTTGATGCCTTTGATACAGATAGTTAGAAAACCAGTTCACAAGTTTGTCTTTGATACCGGCGCGTTTCAGTTTCATCAAAAAGCCACTAAGCCATACTTTATCAAATGCTTTGCTTATATCGAAAAACACCACCCTTACTTCCAATCCATTATCTAGTGCTTTACAAAACGTGTTGTACAGGTATGTGAGTTGGTTGACAGTCGAGTAACCAGGCATAAATCCGGATTGAATTCTTGTGAAAAATCTAGTATCACGAAAAAAGTTAAAATAATGTTTAAAGATATTCCGTTCTAGTACTTTTTCCATGGTATTCAGAAATGAAATTAGGCGATAATTCGAGGGAATGGAAACGTCCCCTTTTTGAATATTGCACAAACGTTTGAAGTTTTCCAATCGTGTGGTACTGTTGACGATGACAAAGACATATTAAAGAGATCACAAAGTGGTTGACTTAGTTCATTTTATTTCCGGTGAGAGCCATGGTGGTTCGGCTGGGCGGACGGTGAAGACTTTGTTTAGTATACAATTAGCTGCAACAACAAGTAAAACGTTAGTAAGATTTTTAGTAAACGTATCGATATTGTCATTATATACATTCATTGCGGGGAATCACGTGATCACAAAAGTACATTGTACGCACAAAATGGCGTAAAAGCTCTCGCTTAGTGACGAAAATCAAGGTATTCTGATATTTTATATTATCAAAATATGAATGATAACTATGCGCAGAGTACCTGCTTAGTCGCCTTATGTACTATGGGATTGTCGTTTTTCTTAAATTTCTGTAGTTTTCTCAAACATTCAGGAACAATAAACAAGGAAAAGTGAACATCGTCTGAACATACTTTATTTTTACATGTTTGCTATTCAAGACGACCAACAACGAAATAAATACAACATTTTTTGCTTGATAACATGCTTAGAATATTTCGTACAAGGTTTTGCACGTTGTTTAAGCTTTTTTAGATCTGTGGCGACGAATTTGGAAAATAGTACATCGTCTAAACATTTTTTCTTTGTGACATCGTCTGAACGGTTTAGAGTACATCATCTGAACTGCTTCTGTTTTTACTTTTACTGCGATGTTTATCATAATACAATGGTAATAACATCTGTGATCAGCCAAGCGATTTTTCGTCGAAATGACGTTCCGTTCTATGATCAGAAAACACAAAATCCTGTGTCATTTTACATGTTTACATAGTGTTTAATTTTATTAAATTACATTTATCAAATTGAATACAAGTCATTCTCGAAAAAAGGTTGTTATTTATATATATAAAGGCATGACAATAATGTATAAGAGGCATGTCATTTGGACGAAAGATCCTTGGCTTTTCACATATTTATATTTAAAAAGACCAAATGTAGTTTGCAGTAAAACTAAACTGAACTTAACATTTCTTTTTATATACTTGGCATATGTGAGTGCATATTAAAATAATAATGCTCGGCTCAAAACAGTGGCTGCTCTGAGCTTGCGGTGATTTTTGTCAAGCTTCAATAATATATGTAGTATATAATATTAAATGTAAATCTTAGTCTGAATTACATATATTTGGTAATCGATATATAACTATTTTTGTGAAGCTAAAATATTGATGTCATCAAATAAGTTGATATAATTAGATGTCTGTTACATACAGCTGTTTTTTTTATTTTAGAATGCGCAAAAAGTCAAGTCGATCGCCTCATCGTTTGAAGAGAAAGCGCTTGAAAACATCGCATACAATACGATTAGTTACACCAAAATGCATTTCGTCAACTGCATGTGACATAAGAGGTTGTCTGCAACAAATTACACCTGTGCTAACGCCTAATAAATCACCCTTTCGTTCACCAGTGTATAAAGTATATCAACCCAAAAAGCGAGCAAAGAAAAGCATTTCTGCAAGAGCTTTTTTTGAGCAGCAGCCATCTTGTGAAAAAATATGCCGTTGCATTCATGACGCTAATGAATCAGATTATCTTCTGAACATTAACAATGAATCAGTCAAAACGAAAAGCAAACAGTTACGTGGAATCGATATCGTGTGAATCTCAAAGCTATGAGAATACTACGACACAAGCAGACAATTTAACGAGATACATATTCATAAAATAGTTTGTAATAATGTATCTAAGATATAAAATAGTTGTTTATCTACATCTCATATTATTAACTCTTGTCAGATTCTACCACCTCCTTTTAATATTAATTAAATTAATTGTTATAGACTTTCCGAATGCTTAAAAGCGGGTATATACGATTTTTATATGTGTTTAATTGTAATATATTGATAAAACATGTTACAATAACACAAAATAGGCAAGAAAAATTATACATTAAAGCCGAATTTCATAAAATGCAGCAAAGACAAATTAGCGCCCCGAGCCGATAGTGACGTACATATTTTCCTACAATAACCGAAGCATTCGTCTTTGTATTATAAACCGTTAAACTACGTAAGTTTAGATGCACATCGTACATGTATGGTATACATGCTGGCGAATTCGGCTGTACAGCCGTTTTAAATTTCAGAATTAAATATCTGGCTTATTTCGCATTTTTCGACACATGTTCTTCTTAACTTTTATTTTAATTTATATTGAAATATATATATAATAATTTTTTACACAGTTTATATAAATTCATAAATATTTGACAAAATCGTATATACCCGCTTTAAGAATGCTTTGTGCTATTTTATGCCAAATACAAATTATGTTAATGTTATGTCATGAAATAAAATTTAATGTTAATAACGAAGTCATTATGACCTTGTGTTATATTTTATATGAAGCATCATAAAGAGGCCCTCGAATACATGTATGTGTTATTTAATCTTGATTGGGGTCAGAAGTGGCCACACGCAGGAAGTAAAATATTTTATTGACTCGAATAGCTAAATAACTGATAAAATAACTTCTACCGGACATGTGCCCAATTTGATGGGGGGTGGGGCAGATTTTAGACATTAGCAAAAAACAGCAAATACTCCTTACACAAGTATACTTGATACTCAAGAGGAATTTACTGGATTTAAGCATTTTGAGGACTTTTATATCGATTATCTATTGTGTATCTATTATACTTGGTACATGAATGTCTTCCTATCAGAATATACTGCCTAATAATATGTTGAAATTATACATTTGTACACTTCAGCATATGGTGCATTGCAACTAGTGCTTAGGGTATTTTCTACATTGTCAGATATAAGTACCAATAGACAACATCATTGCAGCAAGTGTTTTTATAAACGATAGTGTAAACAAGGTTTTGCTATAGCCATACAAGGTTAACTGCCCCGCTCCCTAGTGGCCATGTTTTTCAACGGACCGTAATAATTTTTGAATTCAGCCGAGGTATCATAACAACAAATGTTCGGACAAAGTTTCATGAAGATTGAAGTATCAATGTGACTTGTAGAGTGTTTAAAAGGTTCTACTATAGCCATGTGAGCAAATATGCCCCCCTGGCGGCCATTTTTTTCAACGAACCTGAACCATTTTCAAAGAGAGCTGATTTATCATTAAGACATACGTGTTGACCAAGTTTCAAGAAGATTGAACTATAAATGTGAATTGTAGTGCCAGCGATCGTTTTCTTTACTTTGATCCAGTGACCTAGGTTTTGACCTGGTGTGACTCAGTTTCGAACACGAAAAAAATATATCATTGGGGCAACTTTTATTACCAATTTTCATGAAAATCAAGCAATAAATGTTACCTTTAGAGTGTTAACAAGGAAAAATATTGACGACGCATTAAGGACAAATGGTGATCCTTAAAGCACACCATAAGCACCTTGTGCTCAGGTGAGCTAAAATAAGAAACTAAACGTTATATGCTTTACGAAACAAATGCAATTTTAATTTGCACTTTTTATTTGCACTAAACTAAATGTCCAGTACTTTATATTGGTTATGTCTTAGTCAGAGAGACAAATAGCAGCACATATACAGTATATAGATGTTCACAAATTCAAATATATGACTGTTAGTTTAAATAAATTCTTTATCACAGTCATTCTCAAGATTTATTAAAGTCATATCACGGTGATAATTTTCTCATCAATCCCTTGACCGGTTCGGCTGTTGGGGGGAAATGAGGGACAGCAATACAGAAATCCTCCTCCAGTCAAGTCAGTTGTGTGCTGCTTAGATGAAATTCATCCATGGGAAGGGATGTCCACTCTTACATTATTCATCCAGCTTTTACTCTGACGGCCTCGGTGTCGACCTCCCTCTAACGTGCAATGGAGAAAAGTCTTGCACAGAGATTCATACCTGGTGACGTGTCAAAACCAAGCCAGCTGTACCTTAGCACAAATATTCGTGGTCAAGGTAGTGCAGTTATAAAATTGCCCTTACTGAAGCTTGTTTCATTCCGTTCACTGTTGTTTATTTCTCAATATGTAACAATCAAAAGCAATAAAGTGTAATGTGTACTTTTCATATTGATGGCTTAATTTATTTGCCCATCAATATGTAGAACATTACTGAATTCAATTTGCTGTTGGCATATATGGTAAAGCTTTTGTGGACCTTGTGTGGTACAATCTGATCTCAGTTCTGAAATTTAAAGATAAAATAGCATACAGTTGACACTATAACAGCAAATACGTTTTTAACACATTGAATAAACACACATTTACAGATGTGCAGTAAGGATTTCTTTGTCTTTTAATTTGTGTAGTAAAATTAAAAGAATACTAGCGTCATAAATAAAGTTATTGGCTGATCACATATGTTTTTACAATTTTATTATGATAAACATCGCAGTAAAAGTAAAAACAGAAGCAGTTCAAATGATGTACTCAAAACCGTTCAGACGATGTACTCAAACAAAAACGTTCAGAGGATGTACTATTTTCCAAATTCGTCGCCACAGATCTAAAAAAGCTTAAACAACGTGCAAAACCTTGTACGAAATACTCTTAAACATGTTATCAAGCAAAAATTTGTATTTATTTCGTGTTTGTCGTCATGAATAGCAAACACGTCAAAATAAAGTATGTTCAGACGATGTACAATTTTCATTGTTTATTGTTCTTGAATGTTTGAGAAAACTAAAGAAATCTAAGAACAACGACAATTACCAGAGTACATAATGCGACTAAGCGGGTACTCTGCGCAAAGTTATCATTTATTTTGATATTATAAAATATGAGAATACTTTGATTTTCGTCATTAAGCGAGAGCTTTTTCCGCCATTTTGTGCGTACGATGTACTTTTGTGATCACATGATTCCCCGCAGTGACATTATTCTACTCAATATTTCATAGATTGCTTCAAAACGAGTCGTAGTTTCCTGAGTCGTACTTCCAAATTTTATGTTTATAACATAGAAATGATGGTCTTTTAAATTTAAGAATAAGGAATACGGGACAGTGATATCTTTAAGTTTGATCAAGGAATGTTTCATCAACACCAGAGAAAATGACAGACTCTTTGTTTGAAACAAATATGAGATCAATAATAGATGACGAGGTTTGAGTAAAGTGGGTGGGATCCTGTATACATTTGTCGAATGCAAACTGCTGCGAGATGGTGGCGATTTTACGTTTAGCTGGATCAAGTTCGGTGTTTAAATTAAAGTCGCCCAAAACTATAATGTCGTTTATTCCAGTATCTATTGTCAGCCCGATTGAGTCTTCAATTTTACTAAAATAATTGTTATCTGAGTTGGGTGGTCTGTAAAAGGTTCCGATTAAAATGCGTTTGTTAGAATGAGGCCGAACCTCCAACCAAATTGCTTCAAGATTAGTTTTCTCTACATCTGGTCTTCGAGTAAAATTAAATTAATACCATCTTTGGCATATACAGCAACTCCGCCGTGTGAATTTTGAGTTCGATCGCGACGGACAGGTAGGCTAAAACCTGGTATGAATAATTGGTCGTTATTAATGGATTCTGACAGCCAAGTTTCTGAGAAAGTGATGATATCAAATGGTGTTAATTCTGCAGATAGCAAATCCAGCTTATGAAGAAGACTTTGCACATTATAGTGTTCTATCGACAATTTGTGAGAAGAATTGAGAAAATTGGACATATCTAGTGATGAGTCTCTGTGGGATTCTAGTGATGATGAAGAAAACACTAGCTGATGGCACAGGGTTTGGATGGACGTCACTGGACAAGTAGAAGACAGTGTAGCCATAGGCAGAGTGTTGACACGAGAACTGTTGTATTAAATCGAAAAAAGAACATGATATTTTGCTTTACTTTTTGACTGATTGGACTGATACGTATATGGGTCTGTATTGTCAGATGGCACTCGGACGTGGAATCAATATTAACAGCTAAAGATTTTACACACACGGGAATATTAAAGACAGCGACGACATAAAATAAAGTTACTGCTAGCGATAAAAAGTAGTTGATGCGCATGTTGGGCATGACAGCCATTCTTGTCTGACCTTTACTCATGATACACGAAGCAGGAACAGGATAAACATGTAAACAGCCGTCATACAAACAAAGTAAACAAGAGCAGAGAGTAACTCTGGGAAGGCTCAATATGGTCAAATTACCGGTTCCATGTAGAGAAAAACATAATGAAAGTGTAACGGTTAGAAGAAATACAAGCAATATGTAAACAATGCAATAGAAAAAAATATGAACACGTAGATGAGAGTGTAAGGCATTATGCAAAAGGCTGGTCATTCAAAATAATTCTTAAGTGCTGTACAAATTAAAGGAATAGCTTCTTGAGAAGCTAATAGATGTGGTTAATTAAAGGCATATGTAAATTTATGTATGAATTTTGATATATAGTGAATTGTAAAAAGTGATAGTAATTATGTTTTGTACAAACAAACAAGATCATTATCAACAGTATATAGAAATAAATGATGAGTTTTCTTCTTAAAAGTTGCAATAATTATACTAATTTATTATTGTTGGCAAAGCACAACTGACGCTTATTTAAAAGAAAGACATGTGTTTACAACATACATTACACCTGTGTAATACGAACCTACCGATAATACATAAATGAGGTGTCGACTGTTTAAATAAAGATATTGCAGTTGTTGCAACATGCTAGACAACAATTAAGGAAAAACTAACCGTTCAGACACACACATGATTACAAAAACGCTAACAGAACTGTTCACCCTTCACACCCTTCATGTGTTTAAAACATACAGTACACCTGTGTAATACGAACCTACCGATAATACATAAATTAGGTGTCGACTGTTATAATAAAGATATTGCAGTTGTTGCAACATGCTAGACAACAATTTTGGAAGAACTAACCGTTCAGACATACACATGATTACAAAAACGCTAACAAAACTGTTCACATGAATAGACAGATATAATAGGTTCTAGAAGATTTTAATCCATTAACAAAGCAGATGGTATAAGCCCGTTCCATTTAGCATTATTATTATTAGGGATTAATTATGCAATCAATACAAAAAGTAACAGCAGTTACAAGCAGTATTGTATATGGTATTATAAATTTCCAGTTTTACAGACCCTACCAAATAAAATGTAGAGTCCGTATAAGGAAGCGATGGAGTGTTCAACAATTAATTGTCATACCAATTCATTCAACAATTAATTGTCATACCAATTCATTGTGATTTATATACTTTGACAATCCAAACATAGCAGCCCTTCAGAAACGTAATGAAGGGTCCGCATTTGGAACAAACTTAGGAAATGTGAAATTCGATTAGAGTCTTCATTTTTCCCAACTCAAGACAGAATCATATATAAATGAAAGGTTAGTGATCGTTTTAGTTCGCGTGGCCCAATCATTAAAAAATTTATAATAATTGGAGCATCATAATTTTACTTATGCATTTGATAAAGGTAGAAAACTAATTTCTAAATAACATCATTCTATAAAAACGTGCACATAACGCACAGTGCACTGTTTTATAAAGTCAAACCGTTCAAACATTAATAATATAATAACAATTAAACAAATAAAACGCTTTACAAACTAGATTGATTGTATATGTTTGATGAGATGGATTTATTAACAAAACAGACCCTATATGTCCGTTAGAATTAAACATACATGTTAGTCGGAATAGGTCATTAAGTAAGAAAAAAAAACAAAGACAACGACAAAACAGAATTGGATATGCATATATGTTTCCAGTTGCACAGACCCTACAATAAGTGAATATAGAGCCCGTATAAGGAACCGACAAAGTAAAGTAATACCAATTCGTTATATGTTGTTTTCATGTGTTATTCGTGTCCAAACAGCCCTTTAGAAACGAAATGGAGGGTCCGAATTTAGAAATTTATTTTTAACAATGTGAAATTCGAATAACGCTTATATATTGAACGTCACTGAAAAACAAAAAAGATGGTAATGAAAAGTAAGTGAACGTTACAATTTAAACGAGATTAGGAATAAAACAACAACATGTATATAGGAATAAAACTACAACATGTATATAAATGTTTAAGGCCAGGAGCAACTTAATGTCAGTTGTGTATGTTATTAAGCGAGAGAATTAATTTCTGAATTATATAAAGTCAATAAGAGCTGTAAAAAGTAATTTTTACTTTTTATAGCTGCAAAATGTGTATCATGTTTATGTCCACAGACATCACAATGTCCGTTGGGCATGTTATTATGCGAGAGAATACATATCTAAATGACAAGACTCGATGAGAGCTTATATATTTCACACAAGAAAAAAGAAACAGATAGGGATGAAATATTGTGAGTGTTATAATTCAAATAAGAGTGACTATATAGCTACATAATGTATAAAAATGTTTACAATCGAAAACATCTTATTTACATTTAAGAAGAAAATAAAGACTATATAGCTACACAATGCATACGAATGTTTTCAATTGAAATCACCTAATTACAGTTAAGCAGAAAATAGATAATTCAGCAGTTTTAGTTAGATTATGTATACTGTTCGTCATAGAAACAGTGGAGAAGTTAACATCTACTCGCTAGCTGCAGCATTCGCATACGATTTGGATTTGGTGCGGAGCTCTGTGATCTGCTCGTGCTTGTCTATTCGGTGGATTACCCGCTTATGATCACGGACTAAAACTTGCCCATCATGCGTCCACGCGCTCTCTACGCATTTGTCGGAAACCAGTTTGCGAGCATCGTAAAATATCTCGCTGCGGTGTCTCGTCAGCGCCTCGTTTACATAAACTCGCCTGTAATGGTCAGACGCCTTTGTTCTAGCGTTGTAGAGCTTCTGTCGGGCTCTGTAGGATATCGATTTGACGATAATGTCCCTTCGTTTTGATCCAACATGTTTGTGAGCTCCTTGGCGATGAGTGCGATCGATTTCATCAATAGATAGCATTGCACCTAAGTGATTAGCCATCTTAAAGATTGTGTCGTCCGTGTCCTCCTCTTCAGTTTCAGGGATCCCCCTGACCCGAAGACAGTTGCGACGGCTATATTGTTCCGCCCGATCTGCTTGAACTTGTAACTCAATTATCTGATCTTTAAGGGCATAGTTCTCGTGTTCAAGGGATGCAATCTTGGTATTTAGAGACTCATTTATGATACTGACAATCTGTGGTATGAATGTTTGTACCACTGAGCTTACAATTGCTTCCACATCCGCTTGTAATAGGTCACGCATTTTCCTGGAAATGACATAAATGTCAGTATCGCTTAGGTGAAATTGGTTTGTCGTTTCACTATTATCCATGAGGTCAGAATCTGAAATTTTATTCTTTTTGTTGCCAACGATTATGTCGATGCTCGATGTGGATAAATCACGTTTGTCCGGCCGTTTCCCTTGTACAGGTGTTGAATGACTGTTCATGATGACGCTATATATGTTGACCAGTATAGATGTGCGTAGCGGTAAAGGTACGTGGATCTCGAGGATCTCGAGAGTTATGAGTATTACAGGTAAACGGCAATAGTAGAGTATACTGGTCAAAAATTATCAACAGGTGGTATCTAGTTGCAAGCGATAAATATATGCTATTTATCGATATAAATACCTTTTACAAACAGGAGAAAGTGTTTGACCACAAAGATATCCATATTAACATATTCACATCACAAATAAATACACTGTTGCCGATATATAGCACTATTATTTGCACATATCACTTTCTAGACCTGCGAATATACGAACTGAGCCACATATCCCGATTAATCCAGCAGACATAAAAAGAATCACGTCTACACTCACTATTACCGGAAGTTCCGGAAGTGTTGTTTTTTTCGAACATTCGAGGAACAATTTACTGCAAGCAATCGATGCTTCACAATAACAGCATCTCATGGCGAGCACGAATTTTTGAAATTGAAGTCAACACTATATGGGTAAACAAAATAACGGACCACACGTAATAATAACCATGGCCCATTTGTCTCAGAAATTTCGTGATCGCATATGTAGACATTGTACATTTGATATTAATAGGCTCGAATTGCTAAGTGTTAGAATTTAACAAAGTGTCGTTCGTGTATATCAATATTCTATTTTATTGACCTTATTTAATCTTATCTTAGAAAATAGACAGATATTAGGACCTTTGAATAGAACAGTATAGAGTAATGAAATTTTAATTTAATCGAACATAATTTTATATTCTCCTTTAAGGCTTTCCCATTTGAATGCGATGTTGTGATACTGATACGTTTTTTAAACTCATGTGTTTTGTGGCAATTTCTTGGCTAATTTGTCAGATTTTTTTAAACCGTTTAAACCTCCAGTTGATACCAAGTGCATTGAATTGACCATTCAAGGGAGGTGACCACAGCTTTCATCATTCTTTTATGTTTTGGTTACATTGTGCATTGTCTTGTGTTGCAAATACCATGTCGAGTGGTGAAAATGACAATACATTAGCAGACCAATTTGCTGATCATTTCATGATCAAAATTAACAACATACGAGATTCACTGAAAAATTATCGCCATTTTAATCCTGATTTTAAACATATACCATCTCGAAATTTTTAAACGGAAACTGAAAACATGGTATTTCAGAGACTTCTATGCACTATTCTAAACGATAATGTAAAATATATTAGTATGTCTACGCACAAAACATGAAAGTGATTACCTTTTTAGCTTTTAGATTATAAATACTATCATTAAAGTTTTAGATATAATAATAACTATTATACTACAATAATTGTATAATATCTTTAATATAATATCTTTTATATATCCTTTAATATAATATTGTATAGTATCTTTAATATGGTGTCTTTTATATATCCTTTAATATAATATCTTTTTTATCTAAGTCGTTGTCAATTGATTTTTAGAAATTATTATCTATTTGAAAATGTTATTTGTTCTAATCATATCAGTTGAACTTTGTTTTAATTATCCTGACGATCTTTCATTTAACATCGCTAGTTGTTGAAATAAGTTTTTTTAGTGTTAGTATTGTTATTATGTGCTGTATTGAATATTTTTTATAGAAATAGGCGTTTAATCAAATACAAAGTTTCAAGCTGCATAGCAAATTGGTCGTTAGCCTTAAATCAAAGATTAGCGGAAAATAAATTTTCTCCTGACACAGTTTTTGGAGTTTCATTATTCCAATCTATCGACAATGGCAACTTTCTTCAATTTCAATCTTTGCCAACACGGAACTACAGCGCTTTAGTTTTACTTCGGGCATTATATTAGTCTTGTTTTCAAACATGCGTTGAAATGTTTGATGAACAGTATCACACTAAACATATTAAGGAACGCAAACAACATTTTCCCAAAAACAAAGATGTTTGTGGTTCAAATATTTTCACTTTATACTTTAATGCTGAAATAATTGTTTTGAAAATCTAATGCAGTTTTTTGTTTCGCCATCACAATTATTGTCTACCTACTCAAAAGTGTACACAAAAGATATGTCTCTGGTCATTTAAAACGTTTTTGCGCAGTATTAATTCATGGGACGTAAATCCCACTGTCTTATTTCAACACTATGAAAGGTAGATAATGCGTTGGTCGGTAAACAAAAAATCCGAAAACTCGCATTCTAAGTGTAAACAAATTATGTAATCTGTAAAAAAAATTAGTTTTTTTAGCAAAACCACATTCGTTAAATGGAAGTCAATCGGATTTCCTTACCAGTACGATAGTGTTTAATTAATATACAAAACTTTGATTCCAATCCTTTTTGTACGTTTTATTATGGTATGGTGTTTTTAGTGAGTCTGGGTGTATGCACAGTCTATTTGACAAATTAATATAATGTTTTAAACTTCACAGAACAAAGGATGTGACGACGTAAGAAACACAAATATGTCAATATCTTTCCTAGATCGAACGATCTCTCTCGGGTCCAGAGCTATTAACAACGACAAAACGAAGTTTATTACTTGGCTTGGTATTTACCACTGGAAGAGCGGTGTCAGTTGCTCAAACCATTAATCCCACATTTCCGGAGACAACCAAATGCAATTTCTGATTCTTGTATTGGGAACTGATCTCCTCCACATGTATTAATTTCTCTTAGCTTGAAAATGCAGTGGAAAATTATATATACCAACTAATGGTGTTATTGTTTGTCGTTTCAAATGGAAGTTTCATATTCATTTTTATCCAGACAAATATGACTGGCTTGTCACAGTGTGACATTTATACTTATTGACGTGCGATAAAGTTATGTATAGCGAAAGCGAGTATATAGGGTCAGCTTTCATAAAACAAATATTGTAAAGATTTTTGAAGCAAGCCTGAAATTATCTGTAACTAATCAACGAACAACCACGCAACATATAACAGATGTGTTGTTAAGATCCTGATAGTTCGGTTGTACTGGTGCATTAAAGATATAATCAAAATTATCTATACAAATTCCAAACATTTGGACGAACATGTGAGCTATATTGTTATCACATTCTTGTTTCTTCTAGTTTGCCCAATTTCATTTTTTAACCTCGCTGGACACAGTTTTTTGGAAAGTGGACGAACTATTTTTGGAATAAATGTATTGACATGTTTTATGTACTTTGTTCATTAAATGTAGCTTTGTGTGCGTTGAACATTTTAGGAACAATTTACTGCAAACAATCGATGCTACACAATCACAGCATCTCATGGCGAGCACGAATTTTGCAGGTGAACTCAACACTACATTGGTATACAAAATAACGGACCACACGTAATAATAACTATGGCCCATTTGTCTCAGAAATTTCGTGATCGTATATGTTGACCTTGTACATTTGAGATTTAATAGGCTCAAATTGCTAAGTGCTAGAATTTCACAAAGTGTCGTTCATGTATATCAATATTATCTTAACTGAACAAGACGTGATTACTGATATTAAAATCTATTTACTATGAAATTAAGTTAACATTTTCATATATCTGATATAAGAGATTTTAACTTTACTAGGCGGTTCCATTGCAATTATTATTCTCAGATATAGTTTACAGGGTACTTTAATGATTTGTTCATACATTTAATATATTGCCTTTTTAAGGGCTGAGTTTGTGTGAGTTTCTTTTTATAAAGAGATACAAACCCTGGCAAGACGTACTTACATCTATACTTTCTAACATGTCGTGTCTAATTATCTTTCTGTGGGACAACTGTGGGAACACAAATGATTTTTTTTACGTTTTGAATAACTGTATTGCAGTAACCATATCATATCACTGACCCATGACTATGTTAATGTGATTCCCCGTTAACGTGGGAAGCTTCAATGAGATTAAAATGAGATATTGTAATACTTCGGTATGATATTTAGTGTCAATATACTAAAACAAAATGTTGTTTTAACATGCTTACTCATGTTACAACTTCAACGTTAATCAACAAAGGACAAAAGGCTACCCAAACTATCAACCAAAATTCTGTCGCAGTTAGATAATCGTGTAAAGACTTGACGTTATATTTTTTCTTTGTTTGCGCCGTGTGAGCACTTATCACACGTTGATTAATCTGAGCACTGATCACACGTTTATTTATCTGAATCTAAAAAAGCATGAGTCACAAGATCATGTATGTTTCTTAGTGCTTTCTTTAAACCTTTTTAAGTACAAACACATTAAACCGGTCTATTATAAAGTCAGGATTAGGCATGCTGAACAAAAACAGTAAAACAATCTGCTGTCTCAACAAAACTAAATGCGCTTGTAATTAAACCAGCGAACGCTTTGCATACTTTTACGCTGAACCTACGACGTTCTAAAAAAGCTGCTTATTACTAAAGAAGACAATATTTACAAACACAGCAAGATTAACATTAATCGTTGCAAATCATGCATGGGTATTTAATACCATGTCATAATAAAATTACGGTTTAGTTTTTCTTTTTGTTTATACTTAATTATTTTCTAAGTAGAAACAGCAGTACGTGTTGTATTACTTCCTTCCCTAAGCGGTACGGATAAAAATGCATTGTATCAGAGGGTGCAAAACTGAAATGACATAAGGTATGCTCTGTTTCCACCTTCCTCTTATACAAATCTGATCCGAGCAAGTTCTTAGGTTCCAAGATCGGAAAGTTCTTAATGATGCATGGCGCATAAGTTATCCGCCTTCGTACCTTTCACCTAACTCGAAATATCTTTGCTTTACTGTTGTCAATATTTGAACAACACGGCAAACAGCCATATTATTTATAGTCTTAGTGTAATACGCTCAAGTATTTTTTAATCAAGTGTATCGGCAGAATACTGCTTTAGTTTTAAATAATTGTATTAACCCAGTGATCTTCTCTTCATCTTGACATCTTTCAGCTACCAGATGCGTGGCTAGGTGGTCTTACAGCGTACTGACTGGAACCCCGTTTAGGCGCTTCAGTTACGCGACGAACGTCAAAAAACGTAGTTTAGACGTACTTTTTACGACTTGGAAACGCAAATGGTTTGGGTCAGGTTTGTAAAGTAGGATGTTGTATTTCATACCCTACAGTAAAGTAAACATCTGTATTAAAGTGGTTGGTACATAATTAAATAATTGTCTTACAGGAATCTGTCAACATTGTGGCCGCATTTTATAACAAATACAAATATAAACAAAGTAAATTAAATCAACACCAGCAGGTAACAATGCTTATTAAAAATCTGGGTCCTTTGTTTGCTGCAAGTGAATTATTTCCAAACAGTAGGACGCAGCAAACTATTCACATAACACATGAATACAACCAAAACTACCTTGGTATCATCTATCCAATGAACTGATGGTTCAAAATGGTTTTATTTAACTTGATTATCTTTGTTGCTGACATGAACAAAAATGCCAGGGTTATCTATTATAGCAATTTAAAACATTATTTGTGTGGTACCTTCTTAAATATCGCCTTAATGACTTATAGAGACTTATAGTCCGAGGTATAACGGTAATTCTATACGAGGCGAAATTATATCTTTCGAATTCATTCAATTAGATCTTTTTGAAATTTCGGCAATATGTCAGGGCTAAAGTATTTGCATTCAACATGATTAATTAATATTTCATTGTAAAATTATTCCATGCCATTTAATTGGTTGTGTTTTTTTTACTAACCTTAATACGCACTTGTTAGGTTTCGCACCTCGGGTATTCTTAAGAAGTAGAACGATAGCAGAACAACTAGTTTTACTTCGAAATCACATTCCTAATTATTGTAACATTTTAGTTTAAACCTAATTATTTTAGCTGTATTGCATAACAAACCTTCTGCTAATTTGAAACGCTCTCGAGACCATTTGCTGGGAGTAGAACCAGTACTTGGTGTCTATGGGGGAATAGATCATTATGTTGCTGTTGCTTCCTGATGGTGTAAATGGTGATTACGATGTTTCTCCTAATGTTTATATTTCAAACTTTGTCTTCTTTACATCTCATGCAAATTGTTCCAAATTTGCAACTTATAAATTAGAGTACACTAGGCAAAATTACGATCCCCTATCGAACTGCTTTCGCATTCTTTCCACCGGTAGAATCCACGGATGGCTGTAGATCAATATGGTGTTCACTATAAAGTAAACAAGTAATCTGCATAGCAGAACATCCATCCAAACTAAAAGTACCAGAATGTGGAAAAACGCACGCCTTAAAGAACACAATTTTTTATAACATTTTTAAAAATAAAACATGATTAGCTGTTAACAAATATAAAAAATATAAGTTTCTTGTGGTTGTGTTCGATATATTGCTTGTCATAAAATTATCCGTGAAAACCTTAATTCGTTTCCTTCTTTTGCCAGACGTGATGGACCATAATTAATGATACCAAAAATGAATGGATACATGCTGGTTTACATTTAATGGTGCCACTTGTCGTAACTTTTTCATTCCAAAGATCCTTTTTTAACATTACTGTATATTCCAAAAGGGCCCAAAGAAATTCAATTAAGAACACTGCCATAAATAACGAGCAAAATAAATGCATCCCTTCTCCGCTCAGATTTTATAATCATTGCAATTTTTGGAGTGTACTACAGCAGATTCTGTGGTATGTTGACGGCGGGTTGCAAACATGTCTGACGACAGTATCTTATCTTTTAGAAGAAAACCCATTTGCACTGAAATTATGTTAATGTCATGCAAAAAACATGTGAATTGTCTTTTTGTATAATCAATTCGTATCTCGCCGTCAGTGAATGACTGCTCATTAGAAAAATAACTACTCATAATCTTTCTGGAGGTTTAGTGTTGCTTTATATCTGTTTGAGCAATGCAGGCTGTGAACTGAATAGCGTTCCTAAATTACATAGTCATCTGTTGCATTGCCCTTAAGGGATAGGGATACAAATCATGTATGTATTGTCACATAAATAGTGCTATAACACCGCATATCATGCGAAATATTTGATCTTATAGTGCACTTTGAAATATTAAAATGTCAATTAACGTTCTTAGTGTGTTGTCATAACACATTGATTATATCAACAGCCAACTAAAACTAACGAAAAATAAGTTTGACTTATTTAAATGTTATTTCAATCCTAAGTATGTGGTTCAATTGACATTTTAAGTGGGCCGTCATAACAGATTAATCATATCAACAGCGTTACTTATATAAAGGAAAAACAGCTACAAAGGCAGTTTAATTAGACTGCGTTGGTCTCTTATAATTAGACTGCGTTGGTCTCTTACCAAAGCAATCAGCAATAACTTTGAAATTCTAACCTTTAAAGCATGATCTGGTTCTCCCCGCGACGGTAAACATGAATTAACTACGAATTGAACTCATTTAAAGACACCTGCTGAGATCATACTTGAGCAACCAATATCCGACGAGACTAAACTATATTGGACAAAACGTTGGGGCATTAAGATAGTTTTAGTTCAATAATGTTTTAACAGAAACAGATGTAATTTAAAGTATAAGACATACTCATGATTGAATTTTATTCCTACAAACATGCATATACAACTAACCGAAACGTGGAATAAAATAAGAATTAACTAGAAGCGGAAATTATCAATCCAACGTAAAATTCGTAAGGAATTATGCTGTAAAATTATCAACACCAATCAAATTCCTCTCAAATGGTTTGCCAAGATGTTTACATGCAGATGTTTTAGACAGAACATATGCCTTATCATAACTATAACTCAGTTTTTTGAAAGGTTGAATATCTCGTATACATAAACTCCATCATCGTGAACGACAACTCCCATATTAAATGGCCCTGTTCTTGGTTATAATCTGAACTAAAAAAGCACTTTTCATTTTTTTAATATAACGTAGTAATTATTTTTAGGCTTACATGCTACCTCAATTAATAAATGGTAAGAGTAACAATGTCGTTAAAAAAATCATATATTCACCGCATATATGTAACATGGGAGTGAAACTACCTTAGGATCCCTGGATTCATAATCACGATCTCGAGCCACTGTGTCATTTTGTTACAAAAACATCCTTTAAATGCGGGTTCGAAAACAAACATAGATATTGGCCTGAACCATGAATTGTAGCTTTATTATGTATGCGTATTCATTTATGCGCTTTGTTTTGCTTAATTGATATGGATTGTGTATTAATTTATCATAATAACATGAGCAATGAATTTGGGCCTTTTTTGGACAGTTTTCATCACAACCAATATGGAATTTGATTCGTATATCTCTGTATTGGCATATAGAAATGTATATCAATTTAGGCTTGCTGGTGAAATAGCGAACTAGTCACTACTTCTTGTAGTTCAACTTTTACTAGTCCTGAGTAAGGCAAGCCAATCTCTTGCACTTTACCCAATCCCATATGACCTTGACTAGACATAAAGATAAACTTGCCAATACTATGTAGAAGTAATACAGCATGAACCATTTCGTCTATTGACATACCTTTATCACTCTTTGTTGTGAAGAGAATGACAACATTAACGTGCGATTTGAACAATTTGAACAATTTTAGATCGTTTTATGCTGTATGGAAGCCTTAAACTGATGAGAAATGAAAGACGGAGACGCCGTTGTTTGGATGAGAAAAGGCTGCAAAGAAGACGAAAAGAAAAGCCTATTAAACCACTAAAACGGTAACGCAACACTGGCATATAGCAGTTGAACTGTCGGTCTGTCTGTCTGTCTGTCTTTCTGTCTATTTGTCTTTCTGTCTGTCTGTCTGTCTGTGTGTCTGTCTGTCTGTCTGTCTCTCAGCCTGTCTGTCTCTCAGCCTGTCTGTCTCTCAGCCTGTGCGTCCGTCAGAAAACTTTAACATTGGCAATAATTTTTGCAATATTGAAGATAGCAACTTGATATTTGGCATGCATGTGTATCTCATGGAGATGCACATTTTTAGTGGCGAAAGGTCACAGTCAACCTTCAATGTAAAAAAATCAGAGCGGTGCAGTAGGGGGCATTGTGTTTCTGATAAACACAACTCTTGTGTAAGAGATATTTTGTCATAATCATATTCATAATAATTGTATTTCTTGGCTCCTGTTATGCTTGTAATGAATGTATTCATTTTACACTTGTAGAAGTTAAGCTTTATAAACAAAATAATATTTATAATGATAGCATTATTTTACTTTTACTACACAAATAAACAGGCAAAGCAATCCTTTATGCTTATGCTTGAATGTTTGCTTATTCAATGTGTGAAAAATCTGTGCTGTTATATTGTCCAGTATATGCTATTATATCTTTAAATTTCAGAATTGAGATCAGATTGTACTACGCAAGGTCCAGGAAACTTTAACATACATGCAAACCCAAATCGATTCTGGTGATCCACTCTCTACATATCGATGGACAAATAAAACCCTCTATATGAAGTGGACAAATAACACTGGATTGGTTATCATTGTTTCATATTAAGAAATACACAACAGTAAACCAAATGAAACAAGCTTCAGTTAGGGCAATTTAATAACTGCACTACCATGACCACGAATATTTGTGCTAAGGTACAGCTGGCTTGGCTTGGACACGTCGCCATGCACGATTCTCCGTACAAGACTGTACTCCAGGGCACCTCATGGTAGTGAAGCTTCCCATAAAGTTTCATTGAATTCCGGTCATTAGTTGCTGAGAAATGGCCCGGACAAGAATTGCACTATATGTACAATTAATGGAAAACTTCAAAGGGTAATAACTCTGTGAAAAATCATCCGACCAGACCTCGCTGATAATATGCACATCTCCTCTTGGTAGTGAAGCTTCCCATTAAGTTTCATAACTTTTCATTGAATTATGGTCATTAGTTGCTGAGAAATAGCTCGGACAAGAATTGCACTATATGTACAGTTAATGGAAAATTTCAAAGGGCCAAAACTCTGTGAAAAATCATCCGACCAAAACCCACTGATCATATGCACATCTCCTCTTGGTAGTGAAGCTTCCCATAAAGTTTCATTGAATTCCGGTCATTAGTTGCTGAGAAATAGCCCACACAAAAATTGTGCACGGACGGACGGACCTAGAGCAACATACTGTTTTTCCTTTAATTTTTTTTTAACAATCAATAATACTGTGGTATTTATTATGCCCCCTTCCAAGAAGAGGGGTATATAGTTTTGCACATGTCGGTCCGTCCCTCTGTCGGTTCGTCCACCAAATGGTTTCTGGATGAAAACTCAAGAACGCTTAGGCGTAGGATTATGAAACTTCATAGGTACATTGGTCATGACTGGCAGATGACCCCTATTGATTTTCATGTCACTAGGTCAAAGATCAAGGTGACAGTGACTCGAAACAGTAAAATGGTATCTGGATGATAACACAAGAACGCTTAAGCCTGGGGTCAGGAAAGTTCATAGGGACATTGGTCATGACTGGCAGATAACCCCTATTGATGTTCAGGTCACCAGGTCAAAGTTTAAGGTCACAGTAACTGGAAACAGTAAAATGATTTCCTGATGATAACTCAAGAACGCTTAAGCCTGGGATCAGGAAAGTTCATAGGGTCATTGGTCATGACTGGCAGTTGACTACTATTGATTTTCAAGTGACTGGGTCAAATGTCAAGGTCGCAGTGACTCGAAGCAGTAAAAAGGTTTCCGGATGATAACTCAAGAACGCTTAAGTCTGGGATCAGGAAAGTTAATAGGGACATTGGTCATGTCTGACAGATGACCCCTATTGATTTTCAGTTCTCTAGGTCAAAGGTCAAGGTCACATACATAACGTATTCACACAATGGCTGCCACTACAGCTGACAGCCCATTTTGGGGGGGGGCATGCTTGTTTTACAAACAGTCCTTGTTTTATTTAAGAAAACAAATTAAGTAAAAAAGAAACAGTTTTAAGCAATTGAAACATAATGAACCTCATATAAAACAGTTGTAAGTAATTTAAACATAATAAAGCTCATATAAACATTATTATTATACACATTACTTTTTTTAATTTTATTCATTGCAAAAATCACTTTCAACAATATATACAAACAACAATTATTTATGTATCTTAAAATTGATGTGCATATTGAATGTAAGCCATACTGGTTTTTGTTAAGATAATTGTTCGCATAAAATCTAAGATATCACAGACAAAACAAATAATAATTGAAGAAGGTGTAGTTTTTTTGGTAAGGCAATAACATATTTTGCAATAAAGTGCAGCAGACAGAAACTGGATATCAACCACTATTTCGATATGTCCCTGTTTATATAAAACACATCATTTGATAGGGTTCAGGGATGCTATCCTTTAAGTGGTAACACATACCGGTACACAGTTTCCTTATAGTGGTCAGGAAGAAGAGCCTGTTAACAAGTTTCACACGGGCCAGGAAGTGGAATCTTTGACTTGTGTATAGATGGCATCAGAATGGTCAGTAGTTAGATGATTAGGGGATATATGGGTAGAGCTCTTAACTACATTAATTACAGTAAGCAAATTGAAATAGGACAGTACATTAAACCATTCAAGTTGCAGAAAGATAGTATATGTACTCAACACACATCTTCTGAAACCACATCAACACCTGTCCCAACTTTTTGCTTAAATTTTATTGGCACACTCTCTCCTCCATATTCGATTGTCTTTCAGCCAATAACGTTCTTTTTTTTCAAAAAATATAATATGATAAGGGAAATTTCTTTGCTAAATGCATCCATCTATAAAAAGCAGCCATATTCGCAAACGGGGCGGAGTGGAGAGCGCACCTCAAAAGGCACACCGCCAACAATCTGGCCACTATCATGTGATGCACGCGCTGATCACGAATCTCCCAACAAATGACAAGTTCAATATGTTACAACATGTTCTCTGTGGTGTCTCATTTAACGAACAGCATTCCCCTCAAAACAAACTATCGATAAGTGCAGCTCCCACTTCAACATATTTGTTTAAATAAATTGTTCAGTGGCCCGAACTTATAAATCGTATGGGAAGCTTCGATCAGTATTTGAAATTGTACGATGTCAATTCAGAAAAGCAAACAGTCAATAAACATTTCAATAATACATTCTCTATTTGAACAAACCCTACTAGGGATTAATCAAATATTAATTTTGACCAATGCTGTTTGCGACCATACTCAACCATAAGGAAACTCTCATGAATGGTACAAAGCTCCTTTTGTTGAAACATCGTGCTACCGATAATAAGTATTTTAATATCGTGTCAATGATTGTTAAATGTCAATACAACGCTTCTCTGGTGCCTAAACACAGACACTATGGCGTCAGTCCGTTGCTACAGACGGATAAATGGGGAAAAAATCAGTAAACATGATGAACAAGTCATATTATTCATGTTTCTTCATGTAAATATAATGCCACAACCTGAGCAACTAAATGATCGTTTCACACAGTAATTGCAATTTAAATCTTTAATAATAACTTAACGTTATAACAGCTCTTAAGATGTTTTGTATACATTTTCAATTTTAACGAAAATACGTTTTGATTTATTCAGTGTGAAAAATGCACTTTCTTTCATCGAAATATTTGATTCGTTTAAGAGATATTTGTTCTATGTAAGTTTATCAATGTGATTTTTTTTTATTTACACTCGGTCAAAGATTATGATATTAACTTATCATTAAGGTCTACATATTCTTCAATTAGTGTATTATGAACAAACTGTATTATAAAATAAAATTGATATTTCAAACCGTGAATATGGCGACTTACAACAGCCATAACACTTGTAAATGAAACAAAAGTATTCCATAAGACCGAACAAATATCATCTTTTTAACGAGTTCAATGCTGAAAATATACTTTTTATCAAACAAAACAACTTTGATATAAACAAGTTACTTATAGCGTAAGGTCGTTTTTGTGATAAACGCTACGTCTGAAAGGGACTTTAATATGAATAAGATATTTGAATTGACACTAAGAAATTATTCAATAAGCTTATATAATAAATTTACTTTAGACATTTGGCAAAAATGTTTAATGTTAAAATAGCCAACACGTTCCGAATTATTTGTAAAATGCCATTATATGTGTCGTCATTTTACAATTATTCCATTACAATTATTAACATGACATAATTCTTTCGCCGACTACCATACGTGTTTATTAGTTTTAATCAAAGTTTGTGCCATTTTCTTTAAAGCGTGTTATGCGAAGGTCATTTATCTGTATTGTTTAGGACTACATCCTTATTCATTCTCTATATTTGCTTTAAAAACATCATCAATACAATTCACAATAAGACAAGACAAAAGTCTATTTGTAATGCCCGGTCACACCGAGGTAACGCAAAATAAACGGACATAAAATCATTTAATCCGTTCTTGTCCGTTCTTATCCGTTTAATGTCCGTTTCATATCCGGTGAATCCGCTCCTTGTTCGGCGATGTCCAGTGACATCCGTTCCGTCCGTTGGGAAGGTTGAACATGTTCAAAATTTTCCACCGGATACAACGGACAGAGATCTCCGATTGATGTGCGGTCTTCATACGTTAGTTTACGGTTTGTTCGGAACTCGTGCGTTACACCTCCTGTACGTATCCGGTTTATGTCCGTAAATGTCCGGTTGTCCTGGTCCTAACGCATGTTCAACAGATAATAACGGACACCTAACGTATACAAAAGTACGAGGAGTGTGGCGGAACAAAACTGTTGACATACATTTAATTAAACCGAAATTAGCCTGCGGATCGAAGTATTATTTCATTTTGGTACGCCGTGTGAGAAGGGCATGTGCAATGGAGTGTCGTGCTCGCAATCAATTAGAGTGTCAAGCCACCCTCGTGCAGGCCCAGATTGACCTTTTGGATGCTAATCTGGCCATGCATCGTCTTGCTCTAAAAAGGATACGAAGGCAGCGCAGATGGTGGATCAGGGCTTGGCTGGGTCCCGAGCGGAGGCGTCAGTTCGGTCTCTATGACCAACTTATGGTCAAACTACGACGAGAGGACCAACACGCATTCATCAACATCATGAGAATGCCAACCGAGATATTCGATGAGATTCTCGCACGAGTGGGCCAAAGTATAACGAAAAAGCGCAATAACTACAGACTTCCAATTTAACCAGGGATGAAGCTAACAATTGCGCTGCGGCATCTGTGTCTGGTTCAAAGTACCGTGATATGCGATTCGGCTGGAGGGTACCCCATAACACTATTTCTCTACTCGTGCCAGAATTACATGATTATATTTTTATCACACAAAAACTGTCTTTCTTAATTTAAGGCACAATAAAAACAAGTTCAGACTCAAACATTAACGAGGACGGAAAGTTTCCTCCTTCAAATTGATGAAAAACAAACAAGTTCAAACCTACACTTGCTTAGCTCAGTGGAAAATAAAACTTAATACCTTTGAGTAAAGAAATTGCTATTCATTTGTCATGACGGCGATTCATGTCGCCACTCAGATTTTTTTCAAATAAAGAACATCAAAACGTATTTGAACATAATGCAAATATAGTTTGAAGATTTATTTTATTTTATTTTTAAGTTCGCGTTATTCAATACTGTGCGCAACATAACACTATGTAAACAAGTTTGAGTGATTACAGCTATTTTTGCTTCGGACTTTGATTAACGCAGACACATGCGATCATCGCTTTCGTTTATTAAGACGGGGGAACTTTGTTATTAACTTATAATTATTAATATTTACAGGCTGATTATGAAGTGTCACTACGCGTCGTTCTTAACGCATAATTACCATACGTTAATTAAAAACCCTTATTTGAAATAGCATGAAATTCAGTTAATGCCACATTGGAGGAAACATCGGCAAATTGATATTTTAATGTCCGCATTTTCAAATAAATATCGTTGACACTTTACTTAAGTAAAATGTGAAATGATCGCCTCTGATATAATAATAACGAGTTCAATTCATCACGAGTTCCTTTGTTTAAATTTATTTGAATAATTTGACTATTGTTTACCTTTAAAATATATTTCAATGTTCAAATGGAACTATTGTTTCAGTTAATTACGAATCGTTTAAAAATCATTATAAACTTCATACAATTACTCAGAAATCCATTCATTAAATAAACATGTAATTCAAGTAGCAAAAGAAACTAAGCAATCACGTTATAATTTTTATGATTAATGACAAGGCTTGAATCACTTCAATGTCATATCATGGCGACAAACGTGATTGACTCAACATAAACTAGGACTGTGAAATGTACGCCGTCACAACGAAAATTTTTCATAACACCATATACAAAAACATGTATTTTTCAGCTGACGTTCTATCGCCTTTTCCATACGCACTATCCGTGTACTATCAGACATCGTGAATTTAAGGCATCGTTAAAGTAGCATCTATCCGTAGACCTTTGTTTGTACGTACCATGTTCGTTGTACAAGTATTAAACATGCCATATGTCATCGTACCATCGTAATTGTACCATATGCCAACGTTCATTCGTGAATGTGTGTCATGGGCCTTGTACCAGTCGTCGAAGAGCCTTTGTGGCGACTAAACTTCATTAAACAGTAAGGAATCATGCCTTGTTATCATCGTCAATGGTGACCTAATGTTAAGTTATAATGCTCCTTGTATCATCCTCAGCCATGTCTTTGTGTCAATATGCCTGTGTTGCAGCGTAATTTACTAGCATGTGTCATCGTTACATCATGTGTGTACCATTTGTCAGATTACCGTCATGTCATCGTCACCGTTCTACGCATCCGTGAAAACGTATTTTTGACACGGTTGGGGTTCGGGTATATTTCTTCGATAACTGGAGCTTTACCGAAACATCATTATTTATATCGGATCAATTCGTCTATAATGTTGCCATTTTATTCATCTTACGAAGAATGCGCACAATATGATACCGTTTTATTAATATGACTGACGTGTATGCGCAATTAATGTCAGACCTGATGGAAACTGATAAAATGTAATGTAGATGATATCAAATCATAGTAACGGATGGTGCTTTGGCGATGACATAAACGTACGAAGGTTGACATTGAATGGGGTTTGTTACGATGAAAATAACTAAGGGTGAACTTCGGACAAGGACAATGGTAAGATGACGAGTTTTAAAATTAATATCTTTTGGCAACGACAAAGGTGGGTTGACAGGAATTAAAGGTGACATTTTTTTTGGACAATGAAGATAGTACAAAGACACGACGCAGTAGTTTCATAAACATGTTAGTCTTATTAGTAACGACCCGGCACGCAACACTCCGGCTCCAGGTAATATAAACGGACACTATTATTGTACTTGAGTGACACATAATGTTGTTTATTTTATTTTAAGAGCTTTATCACTATCTTTCCATTGGATAATGAGCCGACAACTTTTGACCGCGAATTTGATCCGATACAACCAAATATATCGAGAAAGTTCCCCTATAAACCGACGGAGTCCCAAGATGTTTTATACCATACTTTACTGTCTGGAGAACATGGCCAATCACGCCGAACAAGTTCCGATTAAACCTCAAGCTCGTCACACTGTCCCGAAAGAGTAAACGCAGCAAACCGTTTCGATTGCGTCGCAATTCTTTAGTTTGTTGTCGTTGCACAATATTCCGATGCTGTCTGTGATCAAGAACGGGAATGTGTTAGGCGTTTCATATACAAAAAGAACAATGATATTTATACAAGTCGATAGAAGTGATACGTTGTGAGTAAGGTACGCACAATAGGGCTAATAATTAAGCTGTGATTATCTCAGATTCTAAACTGGCGATTGAAAAAAACTACCACGAAAACAACCTAACATATAAAATTCAGACAATAGCGTTATGTTACTCCGCATCTATATAAACTCATAAAATCCGTGATGATTTAGCATACGTATTAAAAAAGAAGACATAACAGGTACACGCTATTATATGTGGACTCAAATTTACTTCGTGCATGACATTATTTGAAGTCGCAGTTAAGTGGAACAAAACAGCAAATTCGTTATCATTGAAAGCAGTGGCTATGAAATGCACCAAGTGGAGAGATATTCACTATCTCGACCAATATGTTAACAATTTTATAAATTATAGTGCGGTGTTGGGACTTTGGTTAACCAATATAAATGACAATCCCCATTATGTAACATTCAACTCAACAAAATGCGAAACTTGTTATGCGCACGTCGAGAAAAATTTATAATGCTTTTTCGAGATAAAGTGGCCTTGTTCTATTAAGAAAAAAGTCATTATTTTAAGTATAAAACGCTGACATATTTGGTTTTCGAACTCATGTCAATAATTCAACAATTTGATATCAATGTAAACACAATATTGTTTGACATGTGTTGACATTGAAGGTCCTCAACCAAACACAACACCGGCATCCCTTCCTGTCCATAAAAGAAACATCCAGGTACCTGCAAACAGACAATTTTAAAAACAAACAAGACATGGATCACAATACAGGACTTACCAGCTGATCATGAGTACTTAAACGAATTAATACTTACAACTTTACCAAGATATAACACTTAAACCATACATATATTGGGGATACCATCCTACTTCGCTAACATACCTTTATGCTCCATTCAGATACCCCACCCTCATGCTCCACAAACTTCTCCAACCTCATGCTACATCCAAACCAGAACCCCACGAGTTGGATGTGTCGCCTGATGGTAGCATACCTGCGTTTATATTTTACTATGCCCGGGGCATTAACAACAAGAGCTGTCAGAGGACAGCGCGCTCGACAATTCGAGTGCTTGACAGTATAACGTAAGCCATCATGAAGAGGGATGGGGGTTATAATGTGGGTGTGTGGTTATTTAATAGATGATCTTTCAAAAATAAGGAAAAAAAACATTTTTTTTTTGGGGGGGGATTCTGGGGTGGGGCATGGGGGATGGTTTGGGTGGAGTGCATTGTGGTATGTCAGGTAAGTGTTGTTTTGTCAAAGTATGAATCAAATGTGATAGATAATTGAACATTTTGCTTAAATTGCCATAACTTCGATAATTCAACATTTTGCTTAAACTGCCATAACTTCTTTATTTATTAAGTATAAAAGAGGTCATAATTCTGTCAAAATGCTCGATACAGTTGTCTGCTCTTGTTTATAGATTGGGGTCATATGTCGGTAAAGAAGTATGCAAAATATAAAAGCAATATCTCAAAGGACATAAAAAGTATTTGGGGTAGTACGCAAACTTTACTATTTGCACGCTTACGGGAACGGGAACGTTAACGCCAACGCTGGGGTGAATAGGATAGCTCCACTATATATATTTCATATATAATAGTCGAGCTAAAAATCTAAAAAAAAAATAATGTTTAAAGTAAAGCTCAAGACATAGTAGTTAGGATCCTTTTTTGTGTCACAGTTGCAGATTTCGAAATCTAAGCACTGACCCTAAGTTCAAGGTCAAGGTAACAGGGGTCAAAACTAATTTATGCGCATGGAAAGGTCTTGTCCAGATACACACGCAAAAGGTTCAATGGTTTAATGGTTGTATGAGTGATAGTATAACATTTGTCAGGTTTCTGTTAATTACATGTATTTAAATACTGGTACATGACTGTCACCAGTTATTAATATGTTATTAAGGGGTACGGACATTAGCCATCTGGGACATTAGCCCCTTCAAAAAAGTGCACTCTAGGACATTAGCCCCCAGGTATTTTAAAACGTTCATAACTTTTTTTTAAGTAAGTATTTTTATTCCATTTTTTTCATTTCATATGTAAAAACATACAATTATTTATATGTTGAAGTCTTATATATTTTCTTTTCAATATATAGCTGGTACCACACACGCAAATAATAGTGGTTTTTTTACAATTTCTTTACTATTTTATATGGATGGCAAATCTAAGCAAATTTGTAACCGGTCAACCCATTTCGATATTCGTGCGTAAAAACTACAAAAAACTCGTTGATGCCTTTTCTTTAAATAAATTTAAAGTAATTACATGTGCTTACACATACAGCCATTAATAAAGGAGTGAATGAATAATGATGTTAAATTCATAATCATTTTTCAACAAACACCAATAATTCATTAATTAATTGGTAAACTGTAATACCAATTAACTACTTGAATTAGTGGAAGTCAAACATATAGCACAGTAGATTCAATACTCTTGTGGTTTATTCAGTTGTTAAAAACTTAAATCACTTTTTCTTAAGTTTTATTCACTCTTAAAATAAACACAATTTTAAAGTAAAACATGGTTTTATACATATACTAAGTGCTATGTTTGTTACTAAAAATCTTATCAAAGATATGTTATCTTGAAATTTATATCATTTTCTACCCTTTAATTGCATTTAATTGAAAAAAAAGATGAAATTAAATACCTAACAAATGAATTTACAAATAGGTAGGGGCTAACGTCCTAATGGGCAAATGTCTTAGGTGGCTAACGTCCTTAGGGGCTAATGTCCTGCACTTATTATTAATTTATTTAAAATTTTATAAATTTTGAGATTCTTATCGTATATAATTAGTTTATTCTGTCCTCTCACTTTTGCATTATATTGTATTGTATTAGGACTAATGACACTAAAAATGTTATTCTTTTGCATTAAAATGTTGCATGATAGCTGGAGTGACTAAAATAAGAAAAATGATTTCAATTCATAAGTTTTATGTCTTTCATTTATACATAATCAAAAATTATTTTCAATGTATTTGCATGATGCTTTGGTTGAGTTTAAGGATAAAGTAAAGCAAATAAAATCATTTGTCCCAAAATGCATCTCCTCTGAAGCCAATGCTGGGATTTGAACCCAAACCTCTTTCCTCTGGCTTGGAAAGTATTCTTTCTTGAAATAAAAGGGCATGTCTTAGAAAAATGAGCAATTTGAAGACTATTAACTTACAACAAAATTTCATCTGTGGTATTATTTACAAATTCCATGAAGAATTTTTTTCACAGCATCTATCTTACACAACATCAGATAACACATCTGTGAATCTCCAACACATTACAACTTATGTTCCTTTTTATATTAATTTGCATGGTTCATGTATTTTTAATTATTGAAATTATCCTAATTAAATGGTTATGGATTATTATGCCCTAAAACATGTGTAAAATACTGGTATTAAAATCTAAAATCTAACAATATAGTACAGTATATGGTTTGGTTATCCTCTGTTAATATCCCCAGAAATATGATACCATTTTAAGGGGCATGTTCTCATTTAATTTGTTTTTGTATTTGAAAAATGTCATTTTTGTTTGAATCCAAAAAATAAAAGATCAATATACTAAAACACCAATGTAATAATATGAATCTTATAAGAAGAAAGGAAATTGTTATAAAATTTCAGTCTGTGAACAATTCGGATTAAAAATATACATAAGCTAGTATCAAACTTGTTCAGTAAAAGTACAACATAATAAACTAGAAATGTCCCGGCAGAGGCCGACGCGTATCCCCCGCCGCATGTTTGACCCAGGGGCGCCACGGGGTTGGTAATGGGGCAATGCATAGGTTAGATTGACCGTATTGTCATAAGAGAATTTCAGTATCAATTAGAAGTGAATCGGTGTAGAAATGAAGAAATTATAGTAAAAGGCAATTTTGGGTGGGCTAGGCCTATGTGGGCGGGGCGCCCTAGTGTTGGTAATGGGGCCATACATAGTTCAGATTGACCGTTTTGTTAAAAGAGAGGTTCAGTATCAATTTGAAGTAAATCGTTGTAGAAATTAAGAAATTATAGTAAAAAGCAATTTTGAATGGCCGTGGCCTATGTGGGCGGGTTGCCCCAGGGTTGGTAATGGGGTCATGCATAGTTGAGGTTGACTGTATTGTCTAAAAAGAGGTTCAGTATCAATTTGAAGTGCATCAGTGTAGAAATGAAGAAATTATAGTAAAAGGCAATTTTGGGTGGGCGTGGCCTATGTGGGCGGGTCACCCCAGAGTTGGTAATGGGGCCATGCGTGGTTGAGATAAACTGTTTTGACATAAGATACATTCAATATCAATTTGAAGAGAATCGGTGAAGAAATGTAGTAAAAGGCAATTTTAGGTGGGCGTGGCCTATGTGGGCGAGGCGCCCCAGGGTTGGTTATGGGGCCATGCATAATTGAGATTAACCGTATTGTCATAAGAGAGGTTCAGTATCAATTTGAAGACAATCGGTGTAGAAATGAAGAACTTATAGTACAATTACCTAAAAATAAATGAGTAAAAATCTCTGACCCGGCCCCACCCAAACCCCCATAACTTTTGACCCATGGGTCAGATCAAAATTCCAAATAGTACAGGGTCGCACATATGCTCATAGCTACCATTTTTGTAAGTTTCAAGGTTCTAGTGCTTATAGTGTAGGAAGAGATAGTGGCCAGGACGGACGGACAGACAGACGGAAAGACGCAGGAGATTACCACAATATCCCCAAGCTTTTCAAAAAGTGTGGGGGTAATAATTCAAGAGAGGAATTTCCTGTTACATGTAGATCAGACAATGATTGGACATAAATGAAGGGATCAAAGGTTCCCTACAAACATGGGTGGTGGTGATTCATTGTTAAATTTTGTTCTATCCTATTTCAAATTAAAGTTCTTGTTCTAGTAGCTGCTGAGCCCGTTGCCGAGGTGTATGTGAGAGCAAGGAACAACTCTGCATGGAGATTGATACACTCTCTTAACATATAACACTAGAATAACATTAAAAATATGTCAAATTTACTGATATTAACAGATTATTGCTTATGCATAATATCATAACCATACTAACAATCATTTATCATAATAATTATTATTATCAGTATAAAGAAAGTTATCCCCGATGGAATAATTTTGACATACTTTCTACCATTCCTTGGATAACCATTCATTTAAAAAAAACACAAAACAACTGCAACAAAAAAATAATATAAGGTTTTAATTTTTTAGAATGATTGGGCAATGCATTTTCATCTTTTATGAAAGATTTGCATGTATCTAGTCCTTTACTGCGGCATAATTTGTTTTAAATTTCTTAGATACATTTATAAATTAGTTATGGTTTTTTCACAGACCAAATACGCAATGGAAAAAAGGCCAGCAACTACTTACTTTGGGTAGGCCCAGTTTTCTGGCTCGCACTTGTTGGAAAGTGACCACACTGGATTACATATGGCAGAGCGTTGAACATACTGTTCCCATGATCATATGTCTGCCTATGCCTAAAATATGTAAAGCTTTCTTTTTTCCCCCATAAATTGCAAAGCTCCTCTGGAGCAATGGCACACTGCGACTATACTTGGAGTCTGTCTCACATTGATTAAAAAAATATGTGTACTGTATGTTTTTAAGCATCCCTAGTAGTGAATGTTGACACATTCTTTGAACAAATTCTGTCTGAACATTTGCAAAATAAACAGCACGCCTGCATGTGAACATCTTGGTACACCAAGTAAAACGACGCTTTAATAATAAACGACCCAGATTATATCCCCAATAAATAGCCGAAGTTACTTGGGGCCGAATCAATCTGCTATTATAACAATAACAATATTATTTTTGTGTTCACGCAATAAGAAAACTAACGAGAAAAAATCATGACAATATTGTTCGGGGTTTTTGAGTAGACTTTCAGCATCTAAATCATTTGCCATTTGCAATAATCATTAAAATAGGGTAAAAATCGTTGATATAATACAAGGATACGGTCTTGCATTCCTCACGAGCATGTTAAAATCGTACTGCGCATGCGCAAAACCTGTTGTTTTCCTGCAAATCTTAACTTTCTCACGGTCTTGCAATTCTCACGCGACACCGGCCTTCCCTTGCACGCAGACATTGTTTTTGACGGGTTTACGAGTTACCGGAAACCATGCGACAGAATAGACAATAATACCGGAACCCAGTCTTCAATTTTTCGGTAATTTAAATTCACGAAAAGCGCCGTTAGGTTAGAGACCAACAAATCACGCCGCGCTTACGCGGACGAATCAGTACGGCCTGATTTTTTTTTTCGAAAATGCGTAAAAGGGATATTAAAGTCGTAATTGTACATCCAGTTTAAAAAATAAATGCGTAAACCTTCATGGAAAAAAAGACGTATTTACGGCTGTACGGCCCTTATATGGAGTTCTGTATAAAATACATCTCTCATTGTATAAGCACGGATGGCCGAGTAATCTAAACGATAGACTTTTATTTCAGGGGTCAGTGGTTCGAGCACAGTTGAGGGTAACTTTTTTGTTTCTTTAATGTTATTGTTTTTTTTAATGGAGCTTTTAAGATCAAAAGTTTACATTTATCAATATTAAGCATTTAATGACAAATTGTGAAAAGGTCCTTTTTAGATGTTTAATTAAAAAAATGCCAAAAGGTAAAAATTTAGAACTCGATGGTTATTTATTTGATTTAAAAGTGATTTTGTTTATTTGCATTGTCAGCGAGGTTACTTTGAAGTTATCATCACCCTTATCTTTTTTTCAAATCATTTATAGAAAAGATAATTTAAGCTTCATTTTTGGATTAATGCATATGCATTAATTGTCATCCCAGTACCAGAAACTCTCTTTAAACGAAACACACCATACAATCAGAAAGTGTCGTCCTCGATTAGCTTGTGCGCATTGCACAGGCTAATCATTGTACACAGGCTAATATGGAACACCACTTATTTAACATGCATTAAGCCACGTTGTCCCTGAAAGAAGCCAATATGTACAGATTTCAATGACAAACTTGCCAATGTCGTCGCACAAGCTGTTAAACACTTGATTTCATACACACACTCACTGCTTGCAGTGTACCAGTGGTGAAGTATAAACAGGCAGATGCAGTGGTTATCGTTCCTAGCGTAGTTAAGAGCAACTGACTTGCAACGCATACTCATAACCTTAGTTGTAAGCAAGCGAACAACTAAAAATAACTCAACAGCAGCAGGTAAAAAAGTTACTAAAAAATCGAGGTCCTTTGTTTGTGACTAATGACTTATTTTTAAACAGTACGAAGCATTAATAAAAAACACAAGAAACACACCAGAAAAGTCTATAACAAATACATAATTACAACTAAAACCACCTTGGTACGGTCAATTCAAGGTTCTAGAGGTTGAAACCGGGTTTATTCAAATCGATCATCTTTGTAAGATGAAAATCTTGTTGACAAGAACAAACATTCCAGGGATAACTAGGCAAGCAATTTAAAACATTCTTTGTGGGGTACCTTCTTAAATATCGGCTTAATAACTTTGTCCGAGATATAACGGTAATTTTATACTATGCTAGAATGCTATCAATTGAATTCATACTATTTGACCTTGAAGTTTGGCAATATGTCAAGGGTAAGGTTTGTGCATTCAATATGATTTCTTAATTTTTAATTGTTTAATCAATCCAATGTCATGCAGGTGGTTGTGTTTTTTTATTAACCTTTATACGTACATGTTATTTTTTTTTAATACGGGTATCCTGAAGTAGTAGATGGATTGCATTATATCTACATGTAGTTTTACTTCATACTCCGGCTCTAGTTATCCTTACTTCTCCTGATTGCTAGTGCTTTATGTCATCGTCAATATAACAACCGATGTTTCTCTTGTGCTTTGTGCAACTTCGGCCTATATACATATCCTGCATCTTGTTCCACATTATGAAACATGTGAACAGCAGAGTACAGTATGTCTGTAGTATGAAAGGTTTGAAAGGTTGTGTAACTTAATGTTGTGGTTTCATCTGCAAAAATCTCCTATCAAACTATTCGCATTCTCGCTTCCGCTAGAGTCAACGGATGGCTCTAGATCAGTACGAAGTTTACATCATAGTATACAATTAATTTGTAGAACAGAACATTTCCAGCCAAAGTTACCAGAATATGAAAAAGCGCACGCCAGAGAGTCTACACTGATGGTAACATTTTTGAAGTTAAAACATTTTTGCATTTTAACAAATATAATTATGTATAAGTAACTCAAGGTAATGTGAAATGTGTGCGATATAAAACGTATCATACAGCTATAATTGAAATCCCTTTTTGTTCACATTTTTATTTGCGGCGCGACGTGATGAACCATAAATAAAGATAGCAATTATGAATAAATACTTGTTTGTTTATATAACATTATGACACGTGTCGTAACCTTGGAATTTTAATGTCCAATTTTTACGTCGATTGAAGGCCCCAAATAGACCCCAAAGAAATTATAATATTAACACTACCATAAAATAATGAGCAAATACGTGTGCGACACTTTCCTCGGCTTAGTTTTAATAAACAATGTTATGTATGTCGTGCATGACTGCAGATTGTTATTGTGAGATATCAAATTATTTTGACGACAGGTTGCAAACATGCCTGACCTCGGCCTCAAATATATTAGCAATAATATCCCTTCTGCCCTGAAATGTGTTTATATATTATCCATGAAACATTGTATATTGTCCATTATTGTTTATGCAATTTGCATTTTGCGTTCAATAAAACACTGATGATTACCATCATAGCCCCTGATGATATTTATGTAGTTTCATTATTTCTGTATTTTAGGTGACTAAAAGCTGTGGGATCCGACAGCCAGAGTGCAGAAATATCCTTTAACGTATCCTTTTAGTTAATGAAAAACAGTGTCTTTATGTTGCCAAATATTTGCTCATAAAATCATTATAATTATTGTCTTAACCCTAGTTATATCAATTTATTACATAATATTTTACTTTTACTGTGTTGTAATAGTTTAGCCGGTATTGTTTTATTGCTTAAGTTTCTTACAGCATTATTATTTATATCACACATATTAAGATCATTAATCCTTTAATTAATGCTGCATAATAATATCAATACCTCTGTTTTTTATCAATATGATGTACATATATATGTTTTGTACATCGCCATTGAATATAATCATATAAATAGGAGTTTCATCAAATTAGCAAGTTTCAAGTTCAAGTTGCCCGGAAGAGATCGAACTTAAGACCAATCAAAGGATTCATAATCCGGCTCTCAACCAACTGTATCATTTACTTTCGAAAACATCTTATCAATGCACGTTCGAACAAAATACCACAGGTATTTTCTTAAAATGTGAAATACAGGAACTTCAGCGGTTGTGCATCCATGTATGCGCCTACTTATGAACTAAGTGGGTTGGACTTTCTATTATACATGTATAATCAAAATGTGCTGTTAATGTGGTACTTTGATATATACTCATCACATCAAATTTTATTTGTAATGCTCATAACTCTTGGTTGACTTGTATACCTGTTGTTATTACATATGACATATAGACGTGTGTGAAGTTAGTCTATTTAACCCATTTAGCCTATTTAGCCTATTTAGTACATAGGTTGAAATATTCATCCTATTTAGCCTATTTAGCCTATTTAAAAGCCTCTTCAGCCTTTTTAGCCTATTTAGAAATTTTAGTACATAGGTCAAAACATACATCCTATTCAGCCTATTTAGCCTATTTAACAGCCTTTTTAGCCTATTTAGCAAGTTTAGTACATACGTAGACATACACATCCTATTTAGCCTATTCATTCCCTGGAAGCGACGTAGTGCACGCTGACCAGCCGTCGACTGCCTATCGGGCTGAACTAGTTTCGGCCGGGACTTTTAATTAGGGTCGGCCCCTTGCATGCAGCCTATTAGGCTATTTCTCGTATGCGTCATTTCCCAGTGAACGGGCATGCCCATTTAAGGGCCCCTTTCGGACGAACAAGAGTTATACCCCGGAAGCGACCTAGTGCACGCTGACCAGCCGTCGACTGCATATCGGGCTGAAATAGATTCGACCGGGACTTCTAATTAGGATCGGAGTCAGGTGCAGCCTATTTAGCGTATTCCGCGACATTTTGCCTGTGAGTGGGCATGCCCCTTTAAGGGCCCCTTTCGGACGAACAAGAGTTATCCCCCGGAAGAGACCTAGTGCACGCTGACCAGCCGTCGACTGCCTATCGGGCTGAACTAGTTTCGGCCTGGACTTTTAATAAGGATCGGAGTCAGGTGCAGCCTATTTAGCGTATTACGCGACATTTTGCTAGTGAGTGGGCATGCCCCTTTAAGGGCCCCTTTCGGACGAACAAGAGTTATCCCCCGGAAGCGACCTAGTGCACGCTGACCAGCCGTCGACTGCCTATCAGGCTGAACTAGTTTCGGCCGGGACTTTAATTAGGATCGGAGTCAGGTGCAGCTTATTTAGCGTATTACGCGACATTTTGCCTGTGAGTGGGCATGCCTCTTTAAGGGCCCCTTTTGGACGAACAAGAGTTATCCCCCGGAAGCGACCTAGTGCACGCTGGCCAGCCGTCGACTGCCTATCGGGCTGAACTAGTTTCGGCCGGGACTTTTAATTAGGATCGGAGTCAGGTGCAGCCTATTTAGCGTATTACGCGACATTTTGCATGTGAGTGGGCATGCCCCATTAAGGGCGCCTTTCGGACAAACAAGAGTTATCTCCTGGAAGCGACCTAGTGCACGCTGACCAGCCGTCGACTGCCTATCAGGCTGAACTAGTTTCGGCCAGGACTTTTAATTAGGATCGGAGTCAGTCGCAGCCTATTTCGCGTATTACGCGACATTTTGCCTGTGAGTGGACATGCCCCTTTAAGGGCCCCTTTCAGACGAACAAGAGTTATCCCCCGGAAGCGACCTAGTGCACGCTGACCAGCCGTCGACTGCATATCGGGCTGAACTAGTTTCGGCCTGGACTTTTAATTAGGATCGGAGTCAGGTGCAGACTATTCAGCGTATTACGCGACATTTTGCCTGTGAGTGGGCATGCCCCTTTAAGGGCACCTTTCGGACGAACTAGAGTTATTCCCCGGGAGCGACCTAAGGCACGCTGACCAGCCGTATACTGCCTATCGGGCTGAACTAGTTTCGGCCGGGACTTTTTAATTATGATCGGAGTCAGGTGCAGCCTATTTAACGTATTACGCGACATTTTGCCTGTGAGTGGGCATGCCCCTTTAAGGGCCCTTTCGGACAAACAAGAGTTATCCCCCGGATGCGACCTAGTGCATGCTGACCAGCCGTCGACTGCCTATCGGGCTGAACTAGTTTCGGCCGGGACTTTTAATTAGGATCGGAGTCAGGTGCAGTCTATTTAGCGTATTACGCGACATCTTGCCTGTGAGTGGGAATGCCCCTTTAAGGGCCCATTTCGGACGAACAAGAGTTATCCCCCGGAAGCGACCTAGTGCACGCTGACCAGCCGTCGACTGCCTATCAGGCTGAAACGTGTGTGAAGAAAGCCTATTTAGCCTATTTATCAAGTTTAGTTCATAGCTTAAAACGTTCATCCTATTTAGCCGATTTAGCCTATTTAACACCCTTTTCAGCCTATTTGGACTAATTAACCAGTTAAGTACATACGTTGACACATGCACCCTATTTAGCGTATTTAGCAAGGTGAGTACATATGTTATAACATACATCATATTAAGCCTATTTAGCCTATTTAGCACCCTGTTCAGCCTATTTAGCCTTTTGAACAAGTTAAGTACATAGGTTGACACATGAATCCTATTTAGCCTATTGAGCACCCTCTTCAGCATATTTAGCAAGTTTAGTACATGGGTTGAAACATGCATCCTATTTAGCTTACTAGTATTTAGGACCCTTTTCAGCCTATTTAGCCTAGTTAACAAGTTTAGTACATGTACATAGGTTGACACATGCATCCTTTTTAGCCCAATTAGTACCCTTTTCAGCCTTTTTAGCCTATTTAACAAGTTAAGTACATAGGTTGACACATGCATCCTATTTAGCATACTTAGCCTATTTAGCACCCTATTTAGCCAATTAAGCCTATTTGACAAGTTTAGTACATAGGTTTAAACATACATTCTATTTAGCCTATTTAGTTTATTAAGCACCTTTTTCAGCATATATAGCCTATTTAACAAGTTAAGTAAATAGGTTGACACATGCATCATATGTGTCCTATTTAACACCTTCTCCAGCTTATTCAGCCTATTTAGCAAATAAAGAACATGGGTTGAACCATGCATCCTATTTAACCTACATAGCCTATTTAACACCCTTTTCAGCCTATTTAGCCTATTTAACAAGTTAAGTACATAGAATGACACATGCATCTATTTAGCCTATTTAGCACCCTTTTCTGCCTATTTAGCATATTTAACAAGTTTAGTACATAGGTTGACACATGCATCCTATTTAGCCTATCTAGCGTATTTAGCACCCTTTTCAGCCTATTTAGCTTATTTAAAAAGTTTAGTACATAGATTTACATATGCATCCTATTAAGGCTTTTTAGCATATCTAGCAGCCTTTTCTTCCTATTTAGCCCTTTTACAAGTCTAAACATAGGTTTAAAACATGCATATTATTTAGCCTGTTTAGCCTATTTAGCACCATTTTCGGCCTTTTTAGCCTTTTTAACAAAACTAGTACATAGTTTGACACAGGCATCCTATTTAGCCTATTTAGTACCATTTTCAGCCTATATAGCCTATTTAGCAAGTTAAGTGCAAAAAAAAGGTTGACACATGCACCATATTGAGCCTGTTCAGCTTATTTGGCATCCTTTTCAGCCTATTTAGCCTATTTAACAAGTTAAGTACATACCGGTAGGTTGGAACATGCATCCTATTTAGCCTATTTAGTGCCCTTTTCAGCATATTTAGGCTATTTAGCAAGATAAGAACAAAGGTTGACACATGCATCATAATGAGCCTATTTAGCTTATTTGGCACCCTATTTAGCCTATTTAGCCTATTTAACAAGTTTAGTACATAGGTTGAAACATGAATGCTATTTAGCCTGTTTAGCCTATTTAACACCATTTTCAGCCTATTTGCCTATTTAACAAGTCTAGAACAGGTTGAAACATGCATCCTATTTAGTCTACAATTTAGAGGCGTTTTCAGCCTATTTAGCCTATTTAACAAGTTCAGTACATAGGTTGGAAAATACATCATACTAAGCATATTTAGCATACTAAGCAGCCTTTTCAGCCTATTTAGCCTATTTAGCAAGTTTGGTACATATGCTGAAAAATTCGTTCTTATTAGCATATTTAGCAGTATGTTCCGCCTATAAAGCCAATATTGCAAGTTAAGTATATGTATTTAAACATACATCCTTTTTAGCCTCTTAAGCCTATTAAGCAGCCTTTCCTGCTAATTAAGTCTATTTAATAATTATATGAAATAGGTTGAAACATACCTCATATTTAGGCTATTAAGAAAACCTATTCAGTCTATTTAGCTTTAAAGAAGTCTTATAAATAGGTGGAGACAAACATCCTATTATTCACTTTAAGCCTATTGAGCAGCCTATTCAGTCTACCTAGCGAGTTAATTAAATAGATTGAACAATTATTATTTAGCCTTATAAGAAGCCTATTTGCCTTAATACGCCTGTTTCGAAAGTTTATTAAATAGGTTGAAAAATATATAAGAGTAAGCCTTTTCAGACTAAATAGCATCATACTAAATGCTCAACCTATTTTGCATTTTTAGCAAAATTTAAATAGGATAAAATATACAGCCTGTTTAGCAGGCTATTGACAAGCCATTTCCACAACGAATTTGTATGCACCTTTAAGAGCCCCTTTAAGACAACCAAGAGTTATACACCGGAAGCGACCTTGTTAAAGCTGACCTCCCGTTGGCTGCCTTTCGGACTGATCTAATTTCGGCCCGGGGGTTTAATAAGGGTCGGTGTCACATATAGACTATTTAGCGTATTATGCGCTATTTATATTAAGAGTTGGCATGCTCATTTAAGGGCCCTTGCGGACAAACAAGAGTTTTCCCACGGAAGCGAACTAGTGCACGCTGAACTCACGTCGGCTGCCTATCGGGATAAACTAGTTGCGGCCCGAGGTTTTGATTAGGGTCGGCGTCACATACAGCCTATTATGCGTATAATGAGCGTACATTGTGAGTGGATATGCACCTATAACGGCAGCTTTCGGACAAACAAGAGCTATACCCCGGATCCGACCTAGTGCACGCTGAACTCCCGAAGACTGAAAGTCGGTCTGATCTAGTTTCGGCTGTTATCCCCCGGAAGCGACCTAGTGCAAGCTTTACACTCGATGGCTGCCTGTCGGGCTGATCTAGTTTGGGCCGGGGGTTATTAGTAGTGTCGGCCTCACCTACAGCCTATTAAGCGTATCATGCTCTATTTACATGGCGAGTAGGTATGCACATTTTAGGGCCCCTTTCGGACAAACAGGAGTTATCCCCCGGAAGCGACCTTGTGCACACTGAACTCCCGTTAGCTGCCTGTCGGGCTGATCTAGTTTCGGCCCTGTGATTTAATTAGGGTCGAAGTTACCTCAAGCCAAAAAAGAGCATTATGAACTATTTACATGGCGAGTGGGTATGGACCTTTAAGGGTCGCATTCGGACAAATAAGAATTATCACCCGCAAGCGACCTAGTGCAAGCTGAACTCCCGTCGGCTGCATGTCGGGCTGATCTAATTTCAGCCCTTGATTTTAATTAGGGTCGGCGTCACCTACAGCCTATTTTGCGTATTATGCATTATTTACATGGCGAGTGGGTATGCACCTTTAAGGGCCCCTTTCGGACAAACAAGAGTTTTCCCCCGGAAGCGACATAGTGCACGTTGAACTCCCGTCGGCTACCTGTCGGACTGATCTAGCTTCGGCCCGGGGTTTTAATTACGGTCGGCGTCACCTACAGCCTATTTAGTGTATTATGCACTATTTACATGGCAAGTGTGTTTGCATTTTTAAGGTCCCCTTTCGGAAAAAAAAGAGTTATTCCCCGGAAGCGACCTATTGCACGCTGAACTCCTGTCGGCTTTCTTTCGGGCTAATCTAGTTTCGGCCCGGGGTTTTAATTAGGGTCGGCGCCATCTCCAGCCTATTAAGCGTATGTATTATGCTCTATTTATATAGCGAGCGTGTATGCATCTTTAAGGGCCCCTTTCGTTCAAATAAGATTTATTTACCGGAAGCGACCTAGTGCACGCTGAACTCCCGTTGGCTTTCTGTCGGGCTGATCTAGTTGCGGCCCGGGGTTTAAATTAGGCGTCACCTGCGGCCAGTTTAGCGTATGTATTATGCTCTAGTTACTTGGCAAGTGGGTATATACCTATAATGGTTCCTTTTGGACAAACAAGAGTTATCCCCCGGAAGCGACCTTGTGCACGCTGAAATCCCGTCGGCTTTCTACGGGGCTGATCTAGTTGCGGCCCGAGGTTTCAGTTAGGGTTTGCGTCAACTTCAGCCTATTTTGTGAATTAGGCGCTATTTACATGGTGAGTGGGTATGCACCTATAATAGCCCCGTTCAACAAACAAGAGTTATTCCCCGAAAGGGATCTAGTGCTCGCTAAACTCCCGTCGGCTGCCTGTCGGGCTGATCTAGTTTCGGCCCGAGATTTTAATTAGGGACGGCCTCATCTGCAGCCTTTTAGCGTATTTGTTATGCTCTTTTTTACATGGCGAGTTGGTATGCACCTTTAAGGGCCCCTTTCGGACAAAAAAGACTTATTTTCCTGAAGCGACCTAATGTAAGCTAAACTTCGGTCGGCTGCCTGTTTAGCTGACCTTGTTTTGGCCCGTGGTCTTAATAGGGTCGGCGTCACAAACTGCATATTTAGCGTATTATGCGCTACTTTCATGACGAGTTGTCATGAACCTTTAAGGGCCTTTTTTCGGACAAACATGAGTTATACCCCGGAAGTGACCTAGTGCATGCTGAACTCACGCCGGCTCCCTGTCGGGCTGATCCAGTTTTTAACCTGGGTTTTATAAGGGTCGGCGTCACAGACAGGCTTTTTAGTCTATAAGATGTAATTAACATGGCGAGTGGGTATGCACCTTTACGGGCCGCTTTCGGACAAACAAGAGCAATCTCCCGGAGGCGACCTAGTGCCCGCTAAACTCCCGTCGGCTTCCTGTCGGGCTGATCCAGTTTCGGCCCGAGGTTTTAAAAAGGGTTGGCGTCGTATAAAACCTACAACGTATACAACGTCGTATTTAGCGCATGAGGCGCTTTTTACATGGCGAGTTGGTATGCACCTTTAAGGGCTGCTCTCGGACAAACAAGAGTTATCCCACCGGAAGCTACCTAGTGCACGCTGAACTCACTTCGGCTGCATGTCGGGCTGATCTATTTTCGGCCCGAGTTTTAATTAAGGTCGGCGTCACAAACAACCTATTTTGCGAGTTAGGCGCTATGTACATGACGAGTGTGAATAAGAGCCGCTTTCGGACAAACAAGAGTTATCCCTGGAAAGCGACATAGTGCACGCTGAACTGGCGTCGGCTGCCTGTCGGGCTAACCTAGTTTTGACCCGGGGGTTTAAATAGGGTCGGCGACACATACAGCCTATTTAGCGTATAAGGAGCTATTGAGATGGCGAGCGAATATGAACCTATAAGGGCCGCTTTCGGACAAAAAAAGAGTTATTCGCCGGAAACGACCTATTGCACGCTGAACTCTCGACGGCGGCATGTCGGGCCAATGTAGTTGCGGCCGGGGGTTTAATTAGGTCCGGCGTCACCTACAGCATATTTAGCATATTATGCGCTATTGACATTGCGAGTTGGTATACAGCTTTAAGGTCAGTGTTCGGACAAACAAGTTATCCCCCGGAAGCGCCATAGTGCACGCTGAACTTATGTCGGCTGCCTGTCGGGATGACCTAGTTTCGATCCGAGGTTTTAATTATGGTGTGCGTCACATACAGCATATATAGCGTAATAGGCGCTATTTACATTACGATGTTTAGGGCCGCTTTCGGACTTAAAAGAGTTATCACCCGGAAGCGACATAGTGCACGCTGAACTACCGTCGGCTGCCTGTCGGGTTGATCTGATTTCGGCCCGGGGTTTGAAGTTGTCTCTTCTTCACATAAGCCTACTTCGCGTAGTATGCTCTATTTACATCTCGAATGGGTATGCACTTTTAAGGGGCGCTTTCAGACAAAAAAGAGTTATCCCGAGGAAGCGACCTAGTGCACACTAAAATCCCTACGGCTGCCTTCCGGGCTGATCTAGTTTTGGCCCGGGGTTTTAATTATGGTCCGCGTCACCTACAGTCTATTTAGCCTATAATGCGCTATTTACATTGCGAGTTGGTATGCACCTTAAAGGGCCGCTTCAGGACTAACAAGGTTTTTATTTTATCTTAAGGGACTAGCAATCATGATACATCAACTATCTCCGGAATCAACCGTGAGATTTAAGCAATAAAACGTCAACTGATCCAGAGTGCGGGACTAGTTTACATATTAACATTTTGACAATAGTCCGAACGCGTGTCACACATTTGAATGGAATAGAAAAAAAAAAGTGTAAATAAAGAAGAGGATAAAAACTATCGAAAATAAGTAACAGATAAATGTGGTCATGGTTATTCTTATTAATCATGACAACACCTTATTCATGCAAGACTTTTTAAAATTGAATTGACTTTTATCATTATAATTGGTGCCACTTGTGGTATTTGGTTACCTATGTTAAGGGTAACTTACTGATGCTCGATTGGTTATGTCGGCTCGGGTACTACTAAAATGTACGCCGGGTACTCTTAAATAAACTTAAATGTATCTCTGGTACGAAAAATATACTGAAAGTAACCCGGAAATTTTTACGCGAAATTGGCCGTTGTCGGCGAATTATTTTCAAATTAAGTATGTTTATATATATGTCAATATTCTGTAAAATTACCGCTATATTATCGCAACTCCTACTTAAAAAAGCATGATGAGGCTGGATTTGTTCAAAGAAAATTTTGTTTAGTTTTCCGTAGCGCGTTTTACGTCATCGGATTTTGGGCGGGAATAAAACTCAGTTCAAGTCTAAATTGGCTGGGTACGTGTAAGTATATTTTCTGTACCCGGAGTACATTACGGTTTAAATGTTTTGTTGCGTGATATCTTGTTAATTAGTTTTTAATTTTTTTTTGTTGAGGCATGCACCGTGTTTGGATTGTGTGCTGTATGTATAATACCTTTAGGGATTGAATCTTGAGTGTTGCAAGCAATTAAAAGCAATCAAAGCAACGGAGATAAAAGATTAGATCGCATACATAGTGCGGATAAATATGACATGTTTGTTCAGGGTTATGAATGCAAAAGATATAATTCAATACCGTTTCAATTATTCGTAATTCTAAAGACTTCGTGCGATCATGACAAACGTTTTGGTCTTTATTTGAAGAGGCGATGAATCTCAAAAAAGTTTGTTTACAAGGCTATTGCAGTCGTAAATTAGTGATATATGCAGATCGTGTGTCAATAAGCACGATTAAAAGCTTTATTTGGTTATGATTCTGAGTGCGATTCCATTTGTAGTCTTCTTCATTCAGTGTCAATATTGAGTGGTTGCTAGAAAGCACATAATAGGTCCAATAGAAATACTTTGGTACATTTGATCATTAAATTTAAATGAAATGAAACACTCGTCGCTTTTAAAACAACTTTAACACAAAATTGAAAAACAATATCTGTTAATACAGTACTCGAGCACATGCCGTGTGAGACAGTAATTTGGAGAGAACGCCATATATATTAGTTACTCTTAGCTCTCGCTTTATACTCTTGCTTTGGTGCTTTGTTACAATGTTTGGAAATATGTTCAGTGTTGTTGTTTTTGCCAAAGAAGAAATATTAAAACCGGGTTTCTCCCTTACTGAATTAAACTGGTTTAAGTAAAAGGTCACAATATACTAAAAGATTTCCTACACAAATTCAATGTGAAAGCAATAACTTTAACAAAAAATAAAGCCAAACTTTTGCGCATAGACATCCCCATAACCATACCTTTTCTTAAAGAGCATTCCAAGCCGCAATGATTTAAACAATAAAAAGGGGGGTCATACGTTATGCAAGAAAGAACTCGACGCGAATCAGCGGTCACTGTTTTATGGCCATCTATTTACCGGCTTCGTACCAGTTGAGAAGGGTTTCCCGCCATCTGTCAAAGTCTCATGTAGTCTCCATCCTTCAAGCAAAAGAGTGAATTTTTGTTAAACATCAATGCTTTCCCTACCATATGCACAAAGAAACATTCTAAAATAAAGCCATGGCAAGTGCCCCTACAGAGAATTGTGTCTTCTCATAAATGATGTTCATGTTTTTAGAGAGTATAGCATTGCACTCCAAAATATTTTAGTATATTGTAACCTTAAGGAGAAATTTATTCTGATTAAAATGTGTTTGTCTTGCATATTATTATCTTCCTATGCATATTGCAGCAAAATATTAAGTTTGGCTGGATTATCTGTTCATTTGGCCATTTTATATCATATTTTCACACGCGGGTGTTTTCGGTCCGAAGAAGGCAATTTTAGGCCTGTTCAAGCTTAAATGTCCCTTTAAGATTTAAAGTTGTTGTGTTCAATATATGCAACAAAATACCAAAACAAACCAAATGGACAGGCATGTGGGGCTTATGCGGGGTGGGGAAAGAATGAATTTGTTAGATATTTTCACTCAAAACAATTTTGATAATGCCTTTTTTATTCTTTTTTTTTAAATCACCCCAAAAATGTCCATTTCAAAGCAAAAAAAATCCAATTTCATCACAGACAATAAGCAAATTGGTGAAAATGAGAGATCAAAGATACTTTGAAGTGTAGAAATCAATAAGCTTCCAATAACTTGTTGTTTCGCACCAATAAAAGTGTGAAATCTTGAAAGCGCCTTGTTGCTTGGAGCCAATTTGTTTACCAGCTGCAATGATATATTCTAGCATATAATGTCATGGGTGCCTTTAAACTGCAGAAGATGGTCAATATTCTCTGCCAGCTCTCATTAAGAGGTTAAAGAGAATACAAAATGTCATGTTTTGGGCACAAAATAAGTACTTTTGACTATTTTTATGGTGGCAATCTGGTCAAAATGGGGCTTCATAACCGAGCCAAAGACAAAAATGCTCATTTTGGGGTCTAGAATGGAAGGAAAGGTTAAAATGAACAAGACACACGCATGTAGGTAAGCATTATAAGCTTAGAAATGAGGTTTCATGTTGTAACAGGGGCAGAAAGGCAGCTCAGATCAATGCAAGTTTCCTGAAAGGGGTTTCTGGTACTTCTTCTGGGGACACAGCTTCCCGCAGAATTCTCAACACAACAAATATCATTGATCCATGTCACCTTTGTATACAAAGACAAGCGAATAAGGTCAATACTTCCCTTAAATCACTGAATGAGAGAAGCATGTACCAAATAAAAAACAAAACTGGTTGCTGAAATGCCAAATTTTGGCAAAAAGATCCCTCTAAGTTTAATAATGAAGGGGAAACTTGCTACAACAATCCTATGTTTAAGTCGGACGCCACATCCTTTCAAGCCGGAACCATGACTGTAAGCATATTGTGAGAAAACAATACCAAACACAAGCTAATTGTAGGGTTACAAGTAGCGTATCAACTCAGATGTACTGCATACATGCTTAGGAACAAGGATAAACCTGTTAAGTGCCAACTTCCGCTGCCAACAAAGCACGAGCTTAACGTGTCAGGACGCGGAGCTATCAATACAAACTGCACGGGGAATTGCACGACGGCAAGGATTTGAGTGACCACAAACCTTATTATGACAGTATTTCACACCTTAAGCATCATAACTATGCGTATTTGCTTGTGTACATGATAATAATCTAGTATTATTACCTGTTTTGCCATCAACAACCCTTCTCCAGTTGCCCTCAGCTAAGTCCCAGACATTTCTCTACATGAAAAGGTCAAAATACCCAATAGACATAGGTATAAAATGAAAAAAGAAAATGCATTTATGTATTGTATGTGTATTCCTATGAATAATAGCAAGTGATAAAGCTTGTTATGTTCATGATTGAACTAAATATGAAAGCTGGCTCAGTTAAGTGTCTGCTGCACTGTTTAAACTGTAAAAATGTCCGCCATTCCATGTCGGTGAAATGGGGCTCTGTTTGAATGTTCATGCTTTACGCACAAGCTATTGTTGCGTTACTGGATCACGGAGTCCCTGGCGTTAAATTCTGACTTCATGTTGCACATTAACGCTACACGGTCAACTAAAATCCCTTTGAATTTAAGTCGGAAAGCAATTTAGCCCTTATTCGCCTACATAAGGGTGGGGGTCAACTTGAAAAACAACTGTTCCAGATCAAATAATCTGAATTCATGCATTTAATGCACTTGTATTCTTCTCTTTTGCTAAGAAATGACCAAAAATCAGCTTTCCCAGTCATATTTTGCACTTGCAGATGATATTTCATTTTAACCAAAAGTTAGTTTAGGTCACAATATACTAAAAGATTTTCTACACAAATTCAATGTGAAAGCAATAACAAAAAATAAAGTCAAACTTTTTCGCATAGACATCCCCATAACCATACCTTTTCTTAAAGAGCATTCCAAGCCGCAATGATTTAAACAATAAAAAAGGGGGGTCATACGTTATGCAAGAACTCGACGCGAATCAGCGGTCACTGTTTTATGGCCATCTATTTACCGTCTTCGTACCAGTTGAGAAGGGTTTCCCGCCATCTGTCAAAGTCTCATGTAGTCTCCATCCTTCAAGCAAAAGAGTGATTTTTGTTAAACATCAATGCTTTCCCTACCACATGCACAAAGGAACATTCTAAAATAAAGCCATGGCAAGTGCCCCTACAGAGAATTGTGTCTTCTCATAAATGATGTTCATGTTTTTAGAGAGTATAGCATTGCACTCCAAAATATTTTAGTATATTGTAATCTAAAACTAGTATTCCCTAGACCCGAGGGTTTATTAATTTAACTTAAACTGATAAACTTAAACCGCAATGCACATGACTTACACAGTTAGTATATAGAATATAAAAAAAATCTACCGAACTATTTAACATTACGCCCCTGATGTCAAAACATGCCTAACGCTGGAGGTCACTTGTTTTACATAAACATATAAGGATGATAACCCTTTGTTCTGTCCTGTAAATTACCAATACAAATGAATACAAAATCTGCAATATTAAGATAAAGTAAGCCAAACATGTCACATAATTATAACATGTTGGGTATTTTTAACTGAAATTGAGAGGATTGTAAATCTTCGTATATTGAAAGGCTCCGAAGACGGGAGTTAAGCTTGCACTAGGTCGCTTCTGGGGGATAACTCTTGTTTTTCCGAAAAGGGCCCTTAAAGGTGCATACCAACTTGCCATGTAAATAAAGCCTCATTCGCTAAATAGGCTGTAGATGACGCAGACCCTTATTAAAACACCGGGCCGAAACTACATCAGCCCGACAGAAAGCCAACGGGAGTTCAGCTTGCGCTAGTTCGCTTCCGGGGGATAACTCTTGTTTGTCCTAAAAGAACCCTTTAAGGTGCACACACACTCGCCATATAAATAAAGCTTAATATATACGCTCGAAAGGCTGTAGTTTACGCCGACCCAAATTAAAACCCAGGGCCGAAACTAGGTCAGCCCGACAGGCAGTCGACGGCTGGTCAGCGTGCACTAGGTCTCTTCCGGGGTATATCTCTTGTTCGTCCGAAAGGGGCCCTTAAAGGGGCATACCCACTCACAGGCAAAAATGTCGCGTAATACGCTAAATAGGTTGCACCTGGCTCCGATCCTAATTTAAAGTCCCGGCCGAAACTAGGTCAGCCCGACAGGAAGTCGACGGCTGGTCAGCGTGCACTACGGGGGATACCTCTTGTTCGTCCGAAAGGGGCCCTTAAAGGGGCATACCCGCTCACTGGGAAATGACGCATACGAGAAGAAGGCTAAAGAGGTTGCATGCACGGGGCCGATCCTAATTAAAAGTCCCGGCCGAAACTAGTTCAGCCCGATGGGCAGTCGACGGCTGGTCAGCGTGCACTGGGTCTCTTCCGGGGGATAACTCTTGTGAGTCCGAAAGGGGCCCTTAAAGGGGCATACCCACTCACAGGCAAAAATGTCGCGTAATACGCTAAATAGGTTGCACCTGGCTCCGATCCTAATTAAAAGTCCTTGCCGAAACTAGGTCAGCCCGACAGGCAGTCGACGGCTGGTCAGCGTGCACTAGGTCTCTTCCGGGTGATAACTCTTGTTCGTCCAAAAGGGGCCCTTAAAGGGGCATACCCGCTCACTGGGAAATGACGCATACGAGATGAAGGCTAAATAGGCTGCATGCACGGGGCCGATCATAATTAAAAGACCCGGCCGAAACTAGTTCAGCCCGATGGGCAGTCGACGGCTGGTCGACGTGCACTAGGTCTCTTCCGGGGGATAACTCTTGTTCGTCCGAAAGGGGCCCTTCGAGGGGCATGCCCACTCACAGGCAAAAATGTCGCGTAATACGCTAAATAGGTTGCACCTGGCTCCGATCCTAATTTAAAGTCCCGGCCGAAACTAGGTCAGCCCGACAGGCAGTCGACGGCTGGTCAGCGTGCACTAGGTCTCTTCCGGGGGATAACTCTTGTTCGTCCGAAAGGGGCCCTTAAAGGGGCATACCCGCTCACTGGGAAATGACGCATACGAGATGAAGGCTAAATAGGCTGCATGCACGGGGCCGATCATAAATAAAAGTCCCGGCCGAAACTAGTTCAGCCCGATGGGCTGTCGTCGGCTGGTCAGCGTGCACTAGGTCTCGTCCGGGGGAAAACTCTTATTCGTCCGAAAGGGGCCCTTAAATGGGCATACCCACTCACAGGCAAAAATGTCGCTTAATACGCTAAATATGTTGCACCTGGCTCCGATCCTAATTAAAAGTCCCGGCCGAAACTAGGTCAGCCCGACAGGCAGTCGACGGCTGGTTAGCGTGCACTAGATCTCTTCCGGGGGATTACTTTTGTTCGTCCGAAAGGGGCCCTTAAAGGGGCATACCCGCTCACTTGGAAATGAGGCATACGAGATGAAGGCTAAATAGGCTGCATGCACGGGGCCGATCATAATTAAAAGTCTCGGCCGAAACTAGTTCAGCCCGATGGGCAGTCGACGGCTGGTCAGCGTGCACTAGGTCTCTTCTGGGGGATAACTCTTGTTCGTCCGAAAGGGGCCCTTAAAGGGGCATACCCACTCACGGGCAAAATGTCGCGTAATACGCTAAATATGTTGCACCTGGCTCCGATCCTAATTAAAAGTCCCGGCCGAAACTAGATCAGCCCGACAAGCAGTCGACGGCTGGTCAGCATGCACTAGGTCTCTTCCGGGGGATAACTCTTGTTCGTCCGAAAGGGGCCCTTAAAGGGGCATACCCGCTCACTGGGAAATGACGCAAACGAGATGAACGCTTAATAGGCTGCATGCACGGGGCTGATCCTAATTAAAAGTCCCGGCCGAAACTAGTTCAGCCCGATGGGCAGTCGACGGCTGGTCAGCGTGCACTAGGTCTCTTCCGGGGAATAACTCTTGTTCGTTCGAAAGGGGCCCTTAAAGGGGCATACCCACTTACTGGGAAATGACGTATACGAGATGAAGGCTAAATAGGCTACATGCACGGGGCCGATCCTTATTTAAAGTCCCGGCCGAAACTAGGTCAGCCCGACGGCTGGTCAGCGTGCACTATGTCACTTTCGGTGGATAATCCTTGTTTGTCCGAAAGGGGCCCTTAAGGTTCATACTCACTCACTGGAAATTGTTTCATCCTATTTAATAAACTTGCTTAGTAGGCTAAAAAGATTGAATATGCTACTAAATATGCTTAACGAGATGTTTGTTTCAGGTTTCATTTGATATACTTGCTAAAAAGGCTAAATAGCACGTATATTTCTGCCTATTTGATATTTTTATTAAATAGGCAAAAGGGGATCAAATGGATGCTTAAAAGGCTTACTGGCTTAATAGCATGTATATTTCCGCCTACTTACTTATCTTGCTAAATAGGCTGAAAAGGCTATTAAATAGGCTAAAAAGGAATGTACTAAACTTGCTATCTGGGTTGAAAACATGTAGACTGAAAAGGCTTTTAAATAGGCTAAATAGAATGTATAAAACTTGCTAAATGGGCTAAATAGCCTGAAAAGGTTGTTAAATAGGCTTACTAGGATGTTTGTTTCAACCTATGTACTAATCTTTTTAAATATGCTAAACAGACTGAACAGGCTGTTAAATAAGCTAAAAACTCTGAATAGGATGTATGTTTAAATCTATGTACTAAATGGCTAAATAGGCTAAAGAGGCTGTTAAATAGGCTAAACAGGCTAAATATGATGTATGTTTCAACCTATGTTTTTAACTTTCTAAATAGGCTGAAAAGGCTGTTAAATAGGCTAAATTGGCGAAATATGATGTATGTTTCAACCTATGTACTTAATAGGCTTAATAGGCTAAATAGGCTAAAAAGGCTGAAGAGGCTGTTAAATTGGCTTTATAGGCTAAATAGGATGTTTGTTTCAACCTATGTTCTAAATATGCTAAATAGGCTGAAAAGACTGTGAAATCGGCTAAATAGGCATGTGCTAAATAGGCTGAAAGGCTGTTAAATAGGCTAAATAGGCTAAATACAATGTATGTTTCAACCTATGTACTAAACTTTCTAAATAGGCTGTTTTATATGCTAAGTAGTCTAAATAGGATGTTTGTTTTAACATATGTACTAAATAGGCTAAATAGGCTGAAAATGCTTTTGGTTAGGCTAAATAGGATGTATGTTTCAACCGTTTTACTAAATAGGCTAAAAAGGGCTGAAGAGGCTGTTAAATTGGATAATTATGCTAAATTGTATGTATGTTTGTAAGTAATGCACTAAATAGGCTGAAAATGCTGTAAAATAGGCTACATAGGCTAAATAGGATGTATGTTTCAATCTTTTTACTAAATAGGCTAAATAGTCTAAAATAGGCTAAACAGACTGAAGAGGCTGAACAATTGGATAAATAGGCTAAATAGGATATTTGTTTCAACCTATGTTCTAAATATGCTTCATAGGCTGAAAAGGATGTTTAATAGGCTAAATAGGCATGTGCTAAATAGGCTGAAAAGGCTATTAAATAGGCAAAATAGGATAAATACAATGTATGTGCCAATATATGTACTAAACTTTCTAAATAGGCTGTTTTATATGCTAAATACGCTAAATAGGAAAATGTTTCAACGTATGTACTAAATAAGCTTAAAAGAATGACAATGCTGTTAAATAGGCTAAATATGCTTAATAGGACGTATATTTCAACCTTTTTACTAAATTGGCTAAAAAGGCTGAAGAGGCTGTTAAATTGGCTAAAAAGGCTTAATAGGATGTATGTTTCAAGAAATGTACTCAATAGGTTAAATAGGCTGAAAATGCTGTTAAATAGGCTAAATAGGTTAAATAGGATGTATTTTTCAACCTATTTACTAAATAGGCTAAATAGGCTTAAATAGGCTAAAAAGGCTGAAAGGCTGTGAAATTGGCTAAATAGGCAAAATAGGATGTCTGTTTCGACCTATTTACTAAATAGGCTAAAAAGGCTAAAATAAGCTAAACAGGCTGTCAAATTGGTTAAGTAGGCAAAATAGGATGTCTGTTTCAACCTATTTACTAAATAGGCTTAATAGGCTAAAATAGGCTAAACAGGCTGAAGAGGCTGTTAAATTGGCTAAATAGGCTAAATAGGATGTTGGTTTCAACCTATATACTAAATAGGCTAAATAGGCTAAACAGGCTGAAGAGGCTGTCAAATTGGTTAAATAGGCTAAATAGGATGTCTGTTTCAACCTATTTACTAAATATGCTAAATAAGGTAAAATAGGCTAAACAGGCTGAATAGGCTGTTAAATTGGCTAAATAGGCTAAATAGGATGTTGGTTTCAACCTATGTACGAAAAAGGCTAAATAGGCTAACTTCACACACGTGACATATAGTACGAGTCTACAGTAATTGATAGTACGAGTCTACAGTAATTTGATTTTTATTTGTACTTAGCCATTTTTTATCGAAAAAATAAAATAAAATTATGTGTAATGGAATCAAACAGTGTTGTCTAAAGAGAGAGGCGAACCAACCATGTACATTTTGACAGAAAGCGCTTTGACCTTAACCTGAAGTTAAGATGAACTTGTCAAACCTTATACGAAGTTAAACAAATTAAAACAATTCGTCTATTGTCACGCCGTCTAACATACGTGACCCCCTTTTTGAATATACGCATAAACAAATAATACTTTTTGAACATTTTAACATCGTTTTAATCTGTATAAAAATCTAAAACAGATCAGACATGAACGTTGGGACCGCCGTTGTTTGAATGTGAAAAGACACAATGGCAAATGAGTGAATTGGCATATTAAACAGATAAAACGGCTACATAGCACCATTTATTCCAGCGAAATAATCAGACTGCTTTTCAACATGTTTTTAATTAAAGATACACTTTGCACTTATGATCGTGAACCACCTTCATAAAATGCCTACTGCAAAGTACTGATTAAGTACAGGGCCGTGTCGTTAAGTAGTTTCCACTACTAGATGCTTTACAACGGGGACCAAAAGACCAATTATTAGCACTTGCAACTTACACTGGCTACAAAAAAACAAACATATAAAAGTTAAAAGTTTCTCCCGGCATACGGGAGAGACTTGTTTGGGTACCGAAGAGACTAAACAAAGATCATTCTATCTGCATTAAATTCATGTTTGGACAAACCATGCGTTATTATTATTTATTAACATTTAGTTAACTCTTGGAAAAATTTAGATTTAATATAGACCTGACCTGTTTCGATTGCATACTAAAATGTAACCCTACAATTGAATATAACTGAGCGCATTTTTTTTATTTAATATATTTTTTGTACAAATGCTCTCTAAATTTACCCCAAAAAATCTTTAAGCACTTAAGTAGAACTTATTTCAAACGTAGACTTAAGTTAATTATATATGATATGTTTTACATGTACATTAATTGATTGACATCCATGTATGCGAATATTGCATTACTTTACGCTTACGACTTAGCGCCTTCACAAAGCCATAAGAGATAAATAAATTTTAATATGCGTGTGATTTATTTTATTATAATAATAAGTAATTTTCGCTAAAACATGTTTATGCATACCGTATGTTGTTGTATCGTGTAAATGTCACAAAGATGATGCTCAGAAATCATAACTAGATGTTCGTTTAAATGTCGATAAAGATGTGCTGAATAGTTGCTGTGGCCAAGCAGAATCGCAGAATACTCTTCGCTCATAGCAGTTGACGTAGAGCTAAGCAATACTTGTGGGGTGGTTTTAAGGCCAAACGCAGCAAGAAAGCAGCCACAGACGGGTAACCCAGAGTCGGTCAGAACATAAACTTTGGTTCGTTGTGTATGTATGGAGCTTAATTATAATTATACTCTCACAAAGTTTAAGGGATGGCGTGGTGTACTTGTATGGTCGTACGGCCTTACGTCCAGTAACCTTCTCCGGGCTGTGCCACGAATGATCACTATTTGGCGTTAACATTTCGCGCATAACAAATGTGGGTTTTGGTCTTAAGGTCAGGGTCACACCGTTTAATGTCCATAATTACCATTATACAGCTTATCAGGACTGTTTCGTGAGTTGTTCCATTTTTTTTCTACACAACAAAAGAGATAACCGAAAGCAATCAGCGTGTTGGGTGCAGCACTTGAGTTTATAGCCCAAAATGTATGGTCTCAATCACAGGTGAAATGCTTATAATACATGACATCCGGATTGTTACATCATCAGTAATCAGGGTTAAAATAATATTTTGCTAAAAATGATCACGTGTCGAGCCTCCGGATACAATGTAATATTTTGAAATGTTTGCAGTTATTTCGTTCAAATATTGACAAAACGTTAGTCGCTTAAAAGAAGCATAAACAACAGCCGCATCGTACACGATCCGAAGACCGAAAGCCAATAAGTTAATGTGTTAGCATTGTATCCAATAGGACCAGTGTTCGAGTCCTGTTGGGCGCAATATTCTTCTGGACTTGGTTTTCATTATATTGGTATCCTGACTATCCTCTAACTTAATCTATGCTTAAATCTGTAATTGTGTGACATTGAGTGTTATTCTTCAAAACATGATCAAATCTGTGAAGACCTCCTTTGAACAACGACTAAATTCTGATTGTAAGATATATCGTAATAACTAAGATTAAACATCGAAGAGCACAATATTCTGTTTGGACTACGTTCCAAGCCGTTGGACATTAAAAGCGTCGAGCGAATAGCTGAAACTACATAACTCTGGAGAAACAAGTATCAATCAGTTTGCATCAATTGAATTACCGTTGTAAAATCAATGTGGAAGCGTTTTACATTCTTAACTCGTTCATGAAGCGTTAATTGAAGGTCGGTCTGAGGTGTTTTAATACCCCCTCTGACTGGCGAGTTATGTTTGTCATAAGACCTCACACTTCTAAATTTATGTTTAAGTATCCTTGATTTTTTTTACCTAAAACCAGTCAGGAAAAAAAACTTTAGTCGTTTGCTTGTGATTGTTTACAAATCGTAACATTTACATCACAGAGTATTGGATACAAAGTTCATCCACAAGAAAACGACAAAACATTAATATGATTAAAGTTAATTATAAAAGTTCAAACTGATTAGATCAAAGAGTTTGCTTGTACTATCCCCAAAAAACTCCTCTACGAAAGAATTGTCTAAAAGTCATCAAAAACTGTAGCATGATCACACTTATCAATAAAGCAGACTTTCCACATTCAGTTATCATAGAAAGAAAATAAATATTACGTGGTCTAATAATCCTCATAAATGTCTAGTTGCTATAAATATGTTAATTTTAAAAGCCATTAAAAGGTGTCGTTGCATCATATTCATTCTTCACTTAACTTAATGCAAATATTGTGTATATTGTATCGCCCATTTTCGGTTTGCAGAAACAAGGTTCGTTGAGGCTAGCTCATTTAATTATTTTTAATGACTCAAATGTTATTGAAGTCCCACTGTTTCCAATGTTATCCGAGGACGATCAACGTAGGCCAACTACGTTAAAGCCGATTATTTCTAAGTAAAATGTTAAAAGCTCGCATAGACGACCATTGTGCTGATAGTTATATATTTAAGATGTAGATTAATGCTTAGGATGAATGTCTTTTAAAAGCAAGATTCAACAGTCGCAATTCATCCGCTAAAGTATTCACGATGTATATCACGTCATAACATAACATTGAAATCTTGGTCATTTAACCAACCATTTGTGTGTCATCGTATGTTGGTCCTCTACTATGTTTGTTCAAATCATGTCCCTTGCGTCTAAATAGGCTCCACCCTATGGGTCGCTTTTTTTTTTATATGGGTATAGTTATTACTCAAATAGCCTGATCTCTCCCGTCCTGTTTAACCAATGTTAGACCACTACACCTTTATCTGAATTGGTGGCAGACGCATATCAAGTTTGAGATTTGATGATGACATGAGCGGCACACGCAAACAACTCACCAACATTTTTTGGAAGCAACCATTTGAAAGGATGGTTCAAGTACCGCTGAAGTCTGAATAAGAATTTTCATCTAGTACAGGCTCAACAGGTCCCTCGAAGTGTCCATCCATTAAACGGCTGGGATACATGAACGCTTCGCGTGGACATAAAACCCAGGATAAATGCCTTTGAACACAAGAGTCCCAGAGGACTGCTCCACATCTTTTACATGGAGCAAAAGACCAACGAGAACGTCCGGGAAATGTCAGCAACACGTTTTAGCCCACAAGAATCGCTCCTGACGACCGTAATACGACGAAAGCTGGCTTGGTTCACCAAGCACGACTCTCTGTTCAAGAATGCGCTCCAGGACACGCAAGAGGGAGGCCGGCAGAAGAAAAGCTGCAAGGATAATGTAAAAGAGTGGACGACCCTCCTCCTGGATGAGCTACTCTCAGCAGCCCACAACAAACTTGACCGGCGGAGGATCTCTGTGTCATTTCTTTTATTTCCACTAACCGGTCACACCGATCAAGGAAATAAAGTGATGGATTAAAAATTGCATTTATTATATAAGTGTATCAGCAATATTAAATATGTGTTACACAGAGTAAAACAGCTACAAACAAACAACAGCCATAACACGTACATCACAAGACCCGCACCTAAAAATAAATTTCGTCATGTTTCAGGTAAGCGACCTTTTTGCCTTTTAACTATTATAATTCACCTGCCTGTAACTTAGTTTTGTACACATTTAACAAGTTTCAATTTTATTTTATTTTAAATCCAACTAAAAACTCAGACTTTGTTTCATAAAGAAAATGTGGGGCCTACAGTGATGAAGAGCTATATGTTCACGGGGCACGAAACACATCAAAAGACACCGGGAATTGACTGACCACAATCGCTCAGTTTTTACTCAGGTGAGATTAATAGGACGGAAAGTATGGCTCAGTTATCAGCCTGCAGATTATGCATATTTGTGAAATACAAATGAGATAAAAAAAAATCAGTACAGAAAAAAAGGTTGTTTTTTGTTGGGGTGTTTCTGCTTGATGCTTGTACCATTATGTCTCCAAGGAAACAGTCTCTTCTGAATGCTGCAATAATAAACTTTCCTTACGATCGGATCTTTTAATGTTTAAACTCCATAAAGAAAACATACCGTATTCGTGTAAACGGCCCTCGCGTTCCCTACAATTATGTTTATGTGCATCTTAAAGAATGACAAGGGCTGGAATATAAAACACTAAAACTATATTTATTTCTTAAAGCCTACAATCCAATTATAACCAACGAGTGTGTCATTTGAGAATGTTCAAAAGCAAACAAGTTTTAATGTGCATGTCTGCAAAAAACAAGTTCGACCCAGCACATTATTTGCACACGTTGTGAGTTGTCATTCAGAACTGAAAACCGTTTGTTAATCTTTGTTGTAGTAACGCCGTAGATATCCTTGGTGATCAACTATGCAGACGCTATAAAAGGAGCTCATTAGATTTCAACAAGCACAGCGTTCTTAGTTTTCACACAGTGCATTTTTAAGATCAGTGTATTGTGGAAACGGCGGTAAGTTGCATTTTCAACTTTTTTTAAGAACATTTATTTCGTGTATGTGTTCGTCACCGTTTTAAAATCAGCAAAAAGATGACAGCAAACGTTCAAAGCAATTCAACTTTACAAGTTAAAACCAACTGACAGAAAAGCTTTGATTGCGTATTTGTAATACGGATGAATGCGGTATAAAATAAGACAAAGCACTGAACAGATTAAAATATATGATAATGCACCACAAAGTGAATTAAATTAGTATATGAACAGTATTTACAGTGTCTGGTAGCAAATGCCAAGCAAGCTGCATATATTCGTTTTGATTAGCTACAACCATATTAGCCGCGTTGTGTAAAAATGGGTCGAACGCCATATGTGGCCAGCGTTTCTCCATACCAGCCTGCGCAATCTGGAGCTACGCTTGCCGCATATAAGGAAAGCCTCCTTACCAAATACCGCTGGTCACTTGGTTTCTAATATATAGACTCCCATTTAATCCGGAGTTGAGTACAATTGCATTTTAGCATTAAATTTATCAGACGAATCAAAACGATAGTTTAATATTGTTTTACATATACTGCGTATTTCGTCTCGAAAGCACTTGAAATGCAAAATAATGCATAAATTCCAATACAATAAAATTTAGAATGATATAATATAAAAGTAATACAGTTTGTTCTAGATCCATGGATTAAGTATTTACGACTAAATATTACAACCATTTGTTTGACATTCATTAAAACACAAAACGCAATCTGAGGTATGGTTAGAGAGGCAATGTATTGCTTTTAATAGAAATACTGTTCACGTTTATTTCCGACACATTATGTTTGGTTTTTAAATCTTTAGACTTAACGAAACAAATACCGATTGCATACATGTATCCTCGACAAACATAATTTGTTCTCGAATATGTTAAAAGTTAATTAATTATAAAAATTTGCACAGTTGAAAAAAGGAAAAGTACTTGTTTGTATAGTTGGACTATTAATCAACAGGCTCTTGAAATTGTTGATGAATTCTGCTACTTGGGCCTTAAACTACACTGCACTAGTAATATATCTAAAGCTATGAAGGCAAATAATGAACAATCCTTAAAAGCTTATAATCATTTTATGTCCATTTTTAGTAAAATGAAGCTTAGCACTAAAACAAAACTCGCTCTATTTGACTCCCTAGTTCTTCCAATTATTCTATATGGATCTGAAATATGGAGAATTTACAACATGAAAGAAGTAGATAAACTTAATTTTAAAAACTATTCTTGGTGTACGCTCACAAACCTCTAATGCTGCTGTTTTGGGTGAATAAGGCAGATTTCCTCTTTATATTATATGTAAAAACGTGCCCATGTAAAAAACGTGCCCTCAGTTATTGCGTTAAAATTAAGTAAAAACCCGGAATCTTTGATGCACACTGTTTATAACGAACAATCTATTCTTCACAATGAGAATACTAATAATAACACAAATATGTGGTGAGCATTTGTAAAACAATTAGATCAACTAGGGCATGGAATATTTTACAACAATTTAAATGAAAGCTGTAATTATTCTAATGAAATTAACTAGAGAATAAAGATCAGTTTATACAAAATTGCCACGATGCAGTTTATAAACAACCGAAATTAGAATAATACAGAATGATTAAGACTGAATTCGCTTATGAAAAATATTTAGATTGCATTAATAATAGAAATAATAAACAACAGTTATCCAGATTAAGACTTAGCGCTCATGAATTAGAAATAGAGACTGATAGATATCATAACATACACAGAGATGAACGTAAGTGTAAACTAAGTAACGCAAACACCCTTGAATCGGAATATCACTTCTTTCTTACTTGCTCCATCTGCAAAGATCTACGAAATAAAATTATATTCGATCTAACTGGCCAAACTTAGTTAAATTAAAAAATATAAATAAAAATATTACAAATATGCTATCTTGTCAAAATACTTCAGTAATTAATAATGTTGCCAGATTCATTACTGATGCCATGAAACTCCGTGATGAAAAAATAGAAGTATTTGCTGCTTTTTAAATTAATATTGTATGAAACCGTCAATATATTGTGTATTTATTACTTGTTCTATTTCTCTCACAAAGCTATCAATACATTTACTTTTGTAAATGGTGTTTGAACACTTTACATTGTAATTTATTTATATAATTATGTTTTTTTGTATTGTATTATTGCACTTCGACTATAATTTGTTAACTTGTATGTAAATGATCAAAGGCATTTTGCCGATGTTGCAATACAAAAATTTGTTAACTTGTATGTAAATGATCAAAGGCATTTTGCCGATGTTGCAATACAAAAAACTTGAAACTTGAACTACATGTATTGTAAGCAACAATCTATTTTTTGTAGTAGTTTAACTTTATGTAGCCATAAGTGTGTTGCGTTTGTATTTATATATTTTATACCGTAATATTTGACAAGGCAAACATTTATTGGTGAAAATTATGCCTAGTTCACAAATTGTGGACGTAATTGTTAGTTTACTTGAAAATTATAACTTGAAAATTATAAATCTAACATGATAAACATCATATTTAATGACATTAATGGGGAAAAATAATTTAGTTCTTATTATATTACAATATTTTTACCAAGTTAAATCATCCAAATTGGTTTAACAATTACGTCAGGCATTATTTTTTACTTTTTCTTTTCGAAAAACTACAGCAAGGGAAAAGTTAACTCAGTGCTTACTTCTCTCATCGGGTTAAAGTAAAATTGTTCCAAATATGAAACGACGCAACGTTTATTTGCTTGTTTCAAATGTAATGTAAAATCACAGCATTTTGTATAAAAACAATTTAATTTAAAAATGGTTTACGATATAAAAAATATCAAAGAAAATAAGGATTTTTTTATGTTTAAAAACAATAATATGTAGATCAACCAGTCATATAGCTGTTCAAAGGATGCGACAAGGGGGGTCAGCGCAGCTGAGAGTATCAACAAACAATAATATGTGAATGAGTTGACTACATAGTCGATTCTTCCGATTCAAGAAAATATATTTTATACAGTTGTACTTTTATGTATCCATGCACCCTTCTTTGCAATATATAAATATTTACATTATTATCCAATAAACCATTGCTTAAAGTAATACATGTGAAAAAATTAAGGTCCTGCATATGCCGATTGACAGTAAAAAGTAACATTATAACAACAGCGATGATGTTTAAATAAAAATAAACGATAACTCAAACATAGCGACAATTATCACTTCTATAGAAAAATTGGAAGTTTACCAGTAAGAAGTATCGGTAATCAATTCGATATAAATCTCGATAGTATGTTTATATTTTCGAATCTTATCAATAAAAAATACCTTTATTTTACAACGTCCATCGTGTTTTTATAATATTTGACCTGATACTTCATTAAATGTGTGTGTAAAGTACTCCGCCGTGTCTTAAAAAGGCGAATTGCATCGTATGTATAGTAATTATATGTGGGCGTAAAAAGTAACGTATTAATATTATTATTACCGCTTAAGTTCACTTTGATATCGCATGTATTTTACGCAAGCGAATTTAGTCATGATCATTATCTGAAAACGTAGAAAAAAATTGAGAAAACTATTAAATACTCGATACTTAAATGGTTACATTGATGTTTTTGTAAACTTTGCGGTTTATTTGCGACCGGCGCTCTATCCCACGTACCATAGTTAAGTCATGCTTTTTTAGTTAATCGTATAACCACTTTCCAAAGCAATAAAGTCAACGTTGTAAATATTTCACAATTTTCCGTTTACTTTCAGATGGCTTTTCAGACGATTTTCGTATTTGTGGCTGCAGTTTGTCTCGTTTTATCAGTTAATGCAGCAGTCAGTAAGTTTCAAGTTTACAAATAGATTTTTAAAATATTTTCTTGTAATTGTGTACGGCATGCGCGTTCATTTGCTTTGCCTATTTTAAGAGTTGAATCATACGCTTACCGAAAATGTGTGAGTTGTTAAACGAGTCCACAGTGAGAGATACAATCCAGCATACCTCGCAGTAGACTTTTTAAAATACTTTTATACTTTAGTTTCAAAAATATCGACCAGAAGCGTTACACTTCATTTGAGGTCAAGAGTATGCGAGAGATTTCATTATAGTAATGAAAATGTTAACGCCCCACCTCCTGACGGCAATGATTTTCAATGGACCGGATACCGTTTGAACTCGGCTGTTGTTAGCAAATTGCATGGCGATTTGGCAAATATTTGGTTTCAAGAGTGTAAACAAGGTTTCAGAAAGTCATATAATGAAAGTGTCCCCCTCACGTTCCATTTGTATAATTTGTCCGAATTTGACAGAGTTCATAAATATTGGAAAATAATGCCACAATGTAATGTACGAGACTGATTTATAGTTTATAAACAACGACGATTCGCTAGATTGCTAGAATACTTGTTTCGGAAATTGTGTCGCCACCCTTAGATACACATATCTATACAAATAGTATGTATGTAATATATCTTTTCCAGCTATTGGTACAACTGCCTGTACCCTGCCTGCGGGATCTGAGTGTACCGATGGCAGCTATTGCGAAGCCGCGACACTGAAATGCAAATGTCCTGCCTACAAGACGGCGACGACTACCAGCTGTACCGATAAGGGTTCGTATCTACTTTATACATGCTAAGCTGTTTTCGCAGTGCTTGTTTTCTACTGCGAAGTAAATCTCAACCAATGGCCAAAAAAGGAAAACAATCCAAATTTATCAATTTGAAAACAAAACAGAAATTGTACAATTTAAAAAGGAGAATAATAAAGCTTTTGTATTGTATTTGTATTGAACTCGAGTGATCGATTTTATATACATGAACCAAAATACCGTTCATTGTAAATCTAGCTATAAAAAAGTTTGAATTTATTGGCTTGCAGCGTGCACAGCTGGGACGGTTGCGGCCGACTGCACGGCTCTGGACTCCAACACGGAATGTGCGTCGAGCGTATGTGCGTGCAAATCTACCCATCTGCTGGGCTTAGAAGGAAAATGCTCTCTACGTAAGTAGTTGGATTATTGTGGACGAAGCGAAAATGAAACTTACTTTGTAAAAAATGGTTCGAAAGAGGTATTCAATATATTGAACACATATATGACTTCCAGGAAAGAAAAATGTACAGTTGTCAATATATAATAAATTTTTATGAAATAGTTAACGAAGACATTATACAATTCCTAAAAATCGTCACCCTTATGTCTGTTAAATAGAAAAGTAAATTAAAAGAAAACTATATAAATTATTTCAAAAACGCAATACGTGCGTTACGAAATGACAGAATAAACAACAGATTGCGAACTAAGCTAACCAAACCTTATTTCGTCATTACAGACGTTGTAAATTGCGTTGTAGTATTATTGGCTAAATATGTTATATAAAAGGGTCCTTTTCACAGATTTTGGCATGTTTTGAAGTGTGTCATTAAATGCTTTTTATTGATAAATGTAAACATTGGGTCTAAAAATCTCCAGTAAAAAAAAACAAGAATTCAAATAAAGAATTTAAAAAAACGAAACCCTCAACGGGGCTCGAACCACTGACCCCCTGGAGCAATGCAGCAAAAGTGTACCGCTCTATCCACTAGACTAACCGCTCTCATTACATAAGCAATGTATTTTTTACTTTATATATGCAATCCTCGTAGTATCAAAAAATACAACAAAATAATTCTCCAAATTATTCAATCGTTTCGCGTTGCAACGCTTTATAATTTTCAGGTTTTTACATCGTCAAAAGATGCACATAATGGATATTTAAGAGCATGGTAAATGTTTAGTATTACTGTTTCCTCACACATATCATAACTTCAAGGAAAATTTGCGATCTGAATTTTTTTTTTCAATTTTGTCAATTTACCAAAGCGTGAAAAGGCCCCTTTAAAATGGAAACAGAAAAAAATCCACCACTAAAAGATGCCTTTGTATCCGTTTAAAAACACATAATAAAACTCGAAAAATAGTCTTGACAACGCAAAGTAACTTTAATATCATACACGCTGTGCGCATTTTATGCTTAATTTACACGCCTACCTTAGGCAGTCTTTAAATGTACTCTTTGCCATAAGAACTCATACTATAAAGCAACACTCACTTTTGTTGTATTGTTTTAAGTATTTTTGTCCATACTACCTTTACTTGCGTAATGTTATTTCATATTGGTTAATATATAAATCGTTTATGAATTTGACACGGATCTAAACATATTTTACTTACACCAACTAAAGTCTTCATAGATGTTATGTACCATAATAAATATCAAAATACTTCGTGAAACTAATTTACTAATTCTGTTTAGTTTAAACAAAATATAAACTACTTTATATGAAGCATATTATATATTTAACGATGAAAAATAACGAACTGCCAAATGTTCATACACATTTGACTAAAATGACACGTTTTAAGTTTAACAAGATTTCACTTGGAAATCACAGTCATGTTTTTGAGGAACTAGACCAATGTATACAATATGACGACTGCTCGAATACTAGTTTTTATAGAATTTCGTCATCCACTTTAGGTACACACATTTGTGTAATTGCAATGTATGTACGTTATCTGTTACAGCTCTGGGTAAAGTCTGCACCACGGCTGGATCAGAGTGTTCCTCTGTGGCAAACAGCCTTTGCGACGCCGCGGCACTAACATGCAAGTGTCCTGCGTATATGACGACATCGACCACCGCCTGTACCGCAAAAAGTTCGTATCGACTCTATAATGCTGAATTGTTTTTTATGTAATTCATACTCTCCTGCAAATTTATGCTTAAACAATGACCATAAAAGGAGAAAACCCTTTTTAATCAGAGCAAAAATAAGAAATCGTCAAATTTTAAAAGGAATATATAATAAAGCTTTTTTAAGTCATTTGTTTTTAATTTTAGTGATCGGCTGTACAGTAACCAAAAAACGTTTAATATGTAGCATTATATATAATAAAGTTGGCTTAATTGACTTGCAGCGTTCGTACAGTAACCAAGATACGGTTCATTGTAGATCTAGCTATAAGAAAGTTTGAATGTATTGGCTTGCAGCGTGCACAGTTGCGGCCGACTGCACGGCTCTGGACTCCAACTCGGAATGTGCTGGAAATCCGCTCGTATGTGCGTGCAAATCTACCCATCTGCTGGGCTTGGAAGGAAAATGCTCTCTTAGTAATTAGTTGGATTAAAACAGATAGCATTTAATATAAAGTTTACTTTTAAGTTCGCAGGATTACGTATGAAACGAAAAGTCAAAAAGGAAGCCTGAAGCATACGACTTATTTTTATGTAACGGACTTGTAATTAAGACTTTTTTTGTAAATTAAGCCGAAACAATTCGATTAAACTTGTCATACAAAGGTCAAAATTAACGAACTGTAGTAATCTGGGAATGTAATGAAAAAAATGACCAATATACACTGGATCTTGAAAGACGTGTTAAAACGTCATAATAGAGTCGAGTGCATGTTATTTTATCTCAATTCTAATTTCTTAACAAAATGCATTTACGTCATTGAATGTATTTCGAGACTACTGTTTAATAAAATTGATATTCCTTAATGAAGAATGCGCCGCCGATACAACCTGTACAGCTGCTGATGCCAACTCAATGTGTACTGGAACCACCGATGGCACAGACAGATGCAAATGTAAGACCGGGTATAGCCTCGGGAGTGACGGAAAATGTACAAGTAAGTTCTGTTTCTTAAAATGTATACTGCCAAAAACTGCCTGTGTTAATAAATAGTCAAACAGTTAAAAATGCTTCCTGTGTAATAGTTGCCGCAGTCTAGTTGCACTAATTTGCCATATTAAGAACTTTTCTCAAACAGAACTAGTTCCTACTCTCTAGGCATTAACATTTATAACAAGACGATTTCAGAGATGCATAACAATATCTAAGAATATTGAGATATCATAAGGGGCATGCTTCAAATAAGTAAAATATAAAATACAGCGAAAACTTTTTTTTTTATAGTTTATATGATTACGGTCCCACCACAGATAATATGAAATGTTCTAACAAATTGGTTATACGTATACAGATGTATCATGATCATTCTCTTCTTGGATGGGATTTTAACACTATAGATATAATTTAGATAAATTGAACCGACGATCAGATACAAATAACAAATGTTATATATGGCGTTTAAAAATCAACTTGATTGAGTTTACACATGGCATTCAGACACGTTATGTCGATTACATGTATGCAATAATTAATTTTTCATCACATTGCAAATTGTCTCGCACATTGCATCATTTCACCAAGGTTCAAGACGGACCACTAAATATTACCAATTCAAATCGATTTATATTCTAATTGCAGATGTCCGTGGTATTTTAAAATGAAAAAGCTCATATATACTATTTGAACATGAAAATGGAACCAAATTATGCCGATGGTGGTTTAAAATGTTACATGTTGACCTCTTAAAATTCTTCGGCGCAAGTTGTGTAAAAAAAATTATATTTCAACCAGATTCAAAACTAGTCAGAATATAAATATATATATATATATATATAACGACATGCTACGTAATTATGCCAAAAATGTTGATTTTTGTATTTCTTAGGCAAAAAAGAAGAAATACCAATACAAAAAAAAATTATATTGAATAATTATTGTGGACGGAGCGAAAATAAAACTTACTTTGTAAAAAATGGTTCGAAAGAGGTATTCAATATATTGAACACATATATGACGTACAGGAAAGAAAAATGTACAGTTGTCAATATATAATTATTTTTTATGAAAAAGTTAACGAAAACATTATACAATTCCTAAAAATCGTCACACTTATGTCTGTTGAAAAGAAAAGTAAATTAAAAGAAAACTATATAAATTATTTCAAAAACGCAGTACGTGCATAACGAAATGACAGAACAAACAACAGATTGCGAACTAAGCTAATCAAACCTTATTTCGTCATTACAGACGTTGTAAATTGCGTTGTAGTATTATTGGCTAAATATGTTATATTATAAGGGGTCTTTTCACAGATTTTGGCATGTTTTGAAGTTTGTCATTAAATGCTTTATATTGATAAATGTAAACATTGGGTCTTAAAAATCTCCAGTAAAAAAAAACAAGAATACAAATAAAATAAAAAAAAAACATAATCCTCAACGGGGCTCGAACCACTGACCCCCTGGAGCCATGGAGCGAAAGTCAACCGCTCTATCCACTAGACTAACAGCTATCATTACATAAGCAACGTATTTTTCACTTTATATATGCAATCCTCGTAGTATCAAAAATACAACAACAACAGAATTCTCCAAAGTATTCAATCGTTTCGCGTTGCAACGCCCGATAATTTTCAGGTTTTTAAATCGTCAAAAGATACACAATGGTTTTTTAGAGCATAGTAAATGTTCAGTATTACTGTTTCCTCACAAATATCATAACTTCAAGGAAAATTAGCGAATCTGAAACAATTTTTTTCAATTTTGTCAATTTACCAAAGCGTGAAAAGGCCCCTTTAAAATGCAAACAGAAAAAAAACCTCCACCACTAAAAGATGCCTTTGTATCCGTTTAAAAACACATAATGAAACTCGAAAAATAGTCTTGACAACGCAAAGTAACTTTAATAATATCATACACGCTGTGCGCATTTTATGCTTAATTTACACGCCTACCTTAGTCAGTCTTTAAATGTACTCTTTGCCATAAGAACTCATACTATAAAGCAACACTCACTCTTGTTGTATTGTTTTAAGTATTTTTGTCCATACTACCTTTACTTGCGTAATGTTATTTCATATTGGTTAATATATAAATCGTTTATAAATTTGACACGGATCTAAACATATTTTACTTACACCAACTAAAGTCTTAATAGATGTTATGTACCATAATAAATATTAAAATACTTCGTGAAACTAATATACTTATTTTGTGTAGTTTAAACAAAATATAAACTACTTTATATGAAGCATATTATATGTTTAACGATGAAAAATAACGAACTGCCAAAATGTTCATACAAATTTGACTAAAATGACACGTTTTAAGTTTAACAAGATTTCACTTGGAAATCACAGTCATGTTTTTGAGGAACTAGACCAATTTATAAAATATGACGACTGCTCGAAAACTAGTTTTTATAGAATTTCGTCATCCACTTTAGGTACACACATTTGTGTAATTGCAATGTATGTACGTTATCTGTTACAGCTCTGGGTAAAGTCTGCACCACGGCTGGATCGGAGTGTGCCTCTTTAACAAACAGCTATTGCGACGCCGCGGCACTAACATGCAAGTGTCCTGCGTATATGACGTCAGGGACCTCCACCTGTACCGCAAAAAGTTCGTATCGACTTTAAAATGCTGAATTGTTTTTTATGTAATTCATACTCTCTTGCAAATTTATGCTTAAACAATGACCGTAAAAGGAGAAAACCCTTTTTAATCAGAGCAAAAATAAGAAATCGTAAAATTTTAAAAGGAATATATAATAAAGCTTTTTAAGTCATTTGTTTTTAACTTTAGTGATCGGCTGTACAGTAACTAAATAACGTTTAATATGTAGCATTATATATAATAAAGTTGGCTTAATTGACTTGCAGCGTGCGTACAGTAACCAAGATACGGTTCATTGTAGATCTCGCTATAAGAAAGTTTGAATTTATTGGCTTGCAGCGTGCACAGTTGCGACGGTTGCGGCCGACTGCACGGCTCTGGACTCCAACTCGGAATGTGCTGGAACGAGCGCGCTCGCATGTGCGTGCAAATCTACCCATCTGCTGGGCAACGAAGGGAAATGCTCCCTAAGTACGTAGTTTGAAGAAAAACAGATAGCATTTAATAAAAGATATTGTATTATTAAGTTAATAATGGGTTAGGATTTCGCAGGATTACGTATGAAATGAAAGCTAAAATAGAAAGCCACATGAACACGACTTCTTTTTATGAAACTGCCATTTAAAAACGATTTTTGTAAATAAAGCCGAAATAATGCGATTCGACTTCTTATAGCATGGATCTCGAAAGTCGTGTTAGACATCATATTAGAATTGATTCAATGTTAATTTATATGTATTCTAATTTTTCTTAACACAGTACATAAATTCATTCAAGAACACTACTTAACAGCATTAATTGTTCTTTATAAAAGAATGCCAAGCCGACGCAACGTGTACAGCTAACGATGCCAACTCGAAATGTTCCGGCACCGCTACAACAGACAAATGCCAGTGCAACACTGGGTATAAACTCGGGACTGATGGAAAATGTGCTAAATCCAGTAAGTTTTGTTTCTTAGAAAGCGTTATCCAAGATCGTATTCCTTTGTAAATATGACATTATATACATCATTCATAAGGAACTAAGATAACATTTGGTATTATAGATCACTTCACTGTTGTTTCCTATTTGTTGATATAGAAACTCAACTCATGGACAAACTGTATTTCATTGGAATGTATTCTTGTGTTCCACGCATGTATCATTTACAAATTAACGATTTTAACTTATGTGTTCGTATATTGTGCTTCAAAACTGCACGATGGTAACTTTCCTTTCTACAAAATGATCGTTCTTATTTGGCATTAAAAGCACGAGCATAAAACTGCGCGTTTTCTAACCATAATATGGATCCGTCCTTGTGCCCCATATAACACACGCAAACTCTTTTTAAACCAGTTTCGTAATTGGTATGTTAATATATGAACTCACTTTGTACATTTACCGTGATCTGCTGTTTTTTCGGTAATTTTACAGACGCAGCTGGTGTTTTCGCATCGATGGCCCTTCTTCTGATCTGTTTTCTGACAACAAAGTTCTAAATGAAACGGACGCCACACACACAAAACTACTGTTACATTTCAACAGAATTGCTTCTTAAAATAATCTTCATTATTACTCCTGATCTTAAAATGAAATATTGTAACGGGTAGGCTAAATCGAGCGTATTAAAAATGTACGTATCGTTCTTAAACTAAGTGTATAACCTGTTAATTATAGAAGATTCACAAAGTATACAAACATATTAATATAAATGTATTTACTGTCAATGACTATCTTGTATTTACTGTCAATGACTATCTTAATAATAAATAACTGAATTTTTCTGTTTTGGTCCACTATATGTTTTAAACAAGTTTAATGTGTAAATATCAGATGAATGTCCGTTTAGATCAGTCATGCAAATCTATGTCGTACAAATAATATAGTGTCTTAAACTTAAAAACAAATAATCAAAATATCGTAAAGACGTTAATATATATTGTCCTGTTTGTTTGAAGTGTGTTTTATTTTGATTACTGTTTTTTGTTGCAAAGCATGTTGCCGTATAAGATGTGTAAACAATAGTTCAATGTTTAACACTGAAATGTTACAATCAAAATATCAAAGTATTGCAATTTTGTCAACAGGTTTCACATCCTTGCAAAACCACTACTTTTCATTGCAAACTGTCGAAAATGGAAAATGAATTAAAATTATAATAGTAACTACACGAGTCAACTACCAAACATTAAAATCAAATAAAATGTTTATGTGTGAGGAAACTAAACCATATCTTGCTTGGGATATTCTGTGACTAATGTACTTGATATTAGTTTTATGGCCTGAATAGTATGTTTACATCTGTAAAACAGGCCTATATGATCTTGCAAGTATGGTTTGTATGATCACATGAACATCTTTTTACGTTCAACTGAAAACTGGATGCTTAATTTGATTTTTGTTTGCATTTTACTATGTTTAACATATTGGTTAGGCAATGTCTTCTTCTTATCTTTGCTTTTTTGTTTGCTGTGTATTTAATAAACTTGTATCAATGAAGGAGTTTGCTATTTTTGTATTTGTTTTTTTTTTTCAGTTCAACTTATAAAAGTAAATAATCTTCATCTGAAACACTTTAGAATAAAACCCTCCTGAAATGTGTAACAAGGGACAAAATTGTCACAAAACCAGGTTTTCAATGTGAAAAAAAGTCAGATAAAGGGAGACAACTAAAACTGAACTGATTGTGCCACACACCGTCCCATGATGGTGAACAAATGTGCCAAATGATTTTAAAATCTCACAATGAATGACATAGATATGGCGTGAACAAGCTCATTTATGGCCATTTTTGACCATTGAACTCAATGTGTGACCTTGACCTTAGATATATCGACATAATTCTTTCGCGCGACACACCGTCTAATGATGGTGAACAAATGTGCAAAATGATTTAAAAATCTCACAATGAACGACAAAGTTATGGCCTGGACAAGCTTGTTCCGACCGCCAGCCCGCCCGCCGACATTCGCCAATCTAATAACCCGTTTTTTCCTTCAGAAAACCTGGTTAAAAATGTGAAGGTGTATTTAAATATTTAACCGAATAAGTAAATACGTTTGTGGTTATTCCGTTCCAGGAAAACATTCTGACACGATTTACAGTCAACCAGATTTTTCAACGAAGTATCGTTGCTTACCCTCCAAATTAACAATGCACACAAAACAATACAATATACTTTGTTTTGATGATTTTCAGTAAATACAAAACGCTTATGTTATATTGATGCGTAGCATTTCAACCAGTTCCTCCAAAACTATGTTAAAAAATTAATTATCACAATCCTAAATAGTTGCATACGAATCGGAAGATAAACAATATGGTTTTTTTCTAAATTGCTACACGAGACATACATTAGGTTAAATCAACAATTAATATAATCTGTGCATGGAAAACAAATGGTTGGTGTTATGAATTTTATTTTCCTATACAATTTATATGTCAAACGAAAGGTTAGTTGATAAAGGTGACTGGAGATTGGTCAACAACTGCGTTGAAACACACAGTCTTGGTGTTATATGAAACATTCATATCTTCTTCACCTGGTAAGATGATTTGAAATATTCCGAGTTGACAGTAAATCAATGTGTGGTTGGATGATACGGTTGCATAGGGAATAGTAAACAAGAACAGACTGCAGCCATAAACATGAAGTGGAATGATTTGTGTACATGAACTTATTATTTTAAATGATGACCCACAACTAGGATGGGATCCAAAGTTTTGACATCAACATATGTACTATAAACAATTGATATAACTCTAGAATGGTATATTGTTTATCATAAGTTTACATCAGACCGCTTCACCAAAATAGTCATGTCTTTAAATTCCTTAATAATAACAAGGGAGAAAACTCTTCCAGCAATACAAACAAATTTCATAAAAAATTTGATTCCAACAAAAGCTGACTGGTTCACGTTTACAGAGTTGAACAATTATCGTAGGTTGATTTTCTCTCAGATGGTATATAAGAATACTGTACACAGCTAACTTAAAAACTTTTTTCTTGTTTGACATAATATACCGGTCTCCTCTAACAACTAAAATACTTAACATTAAAGTTTTCAATCGCGGAAAGACAAGGCGGAACACAATAAGAAAAAAGCATTCAAACAATTTTAGAAAAATCCCTCCCAAGAAAATCTTTAATTGTACAGGTTTCAAAACATAACAAAGAGGGCAATTAAAAAAACAACATTAGCAATCATTATGAAAAGCACTTAAGTTTATAAACAACGACATCTGTAAGGTCTTTTGCCAAAAAAAAATCAAAGAATATTATTATCCTTCACTACTTCTTAAATATAAAACCAAAACTGCAATTAACCCTAGATACAAGATTCAGTAATTATTTTTAAAATAATAATTCCGGTTTAAAAAAAATGGTAGTTCCACCATTGACCAACTCATAAGAATACAACAAAATGTTACTGTTGCTAATACTGGTCGCTTACCTTAAGCAATATTATTTTACATGCAAGCTGCCTTCCATTTGAAAGAAACTTCATAATTAAGTCATCTCTGGGGACTGCTTCCACTAACATAGGGCTACTTTGGAAGGGCTGAAGTGCCCAGTCAAGGTACAGGATGAGGTCTCTGATGCTTAATACCCCTCTAGAAGTACCCCAGCAGGATCAATCCTTTTGTATGTGCTGATTTTTGTCATCATTAAAAGCTTGCCTGAAACATAAAAGGATACGGGAATGGTTATAAGTTTGAAAATTACTCAGAAACTTTGGGTTTATGCGTCCTAATTGATCCAAAATCAGAAACCGGCAAAAGCATTTCTTGATATTACAGTATCTTTAAGCAGAGACCAGTTTATCTAGATCGGATCTTTTGTCACTGCATCTTGATAACTAAATAATGTTCCTATCACATTTGCCTAGTATCTGGCTGATGTAGGGTTTCTGGATAGATAAGGGAGGATGGGGCATAAAAGAAAGGTCTAGTTGCCAGCGAGATAAAGGTCTCCCATATACTCTAACAGAAATTTACTCTAAGGCCTTAATTAATACAAATGGAATAGGGTAAAAAAATCGAAATTTTAACAAACATGTGAAGGAGAGCCTTAAATATTCAGGAATAATTTCTATTGATAAATGTATTACGCTTATGCGAACATCCTAAAGGTTGATCCAGTTTGTTATATATGTGGAGAACAATATACTATCATGCATCACCTGATACACTGTAGTGATCTCTGCACACACACTATGAAGTCTTCAGGATGCCATCTAACTGAATGGGGTTGTTCTTCTGCATCAATTGTTCAGTGTTGTATCCCAGTGGACAACCTGGCTTTCTACTGCCTGCAAAATAGCAATTTAACACAGAATGTATTGGTAAAATGTTACCTACCAAAGCAGCAAACTACTCATATTAAGATATTTTTAATATGTTGAAATTAATCTGGAACATTAACGCTTAAAGTTTTAAATGGCACACCTCATATTTTGTTTAGAGATTTGATGTATAATATACTATTTCATGTACAAACGCATCTTTGTGGACGTACTAAACCAAAATGAGATCTTTTTCTCAGTTGAAAGGCTCATAACAGACCAATATAAAATTGTAATAGATATTGATTGTCCTTTTTAATTGGTTTTAACAGTGTATGCAGTTAGCCATGGCTAAAAATACCAATATAATAAAAACAATTATAACTAGAGCTTTGTCACTGACATGAAGAATACCCCCACATGAAGAGTGGATGAAAAGTACTAGAAATAGGGAACACCAAGCTGAATGTGTAAAACGCACTAAGTGACCCCGTGACCTAGTTTTTGGCCCGGCATTGCCCATGTTCAAACATGGCCTAGAGATCATCTAGATAAAACTTCTGACCAAGTTTGGTGAAGAGCAGATGATAAGTACTTGAAATAGAGAGCGGAATGTGTTAAACGCGTTAAGTGACCCTGTGACCTAGTTTTTGGCCTGGCATGGCCTGTGTTCGAACATGGCCTAGAGATCATCTATAAAAAAAAATCTGACCAAGTTTGGTGAAGATCGGAATAAAACTACTTCAATTAGAGAGCAGACACCTAGTTTTTGACCTGGCAAGGTCCATGTTTGAACTTCGCGTAAAGATCATCTAGATAAAACTTCTGACCAAGTTTGGAGAGAAGATTGAAAATTACTTGAATTAGAGAGGGGACAACATGCTGAATGTTAAAAACGCACTAAGTGACAAAGAGACCTAGTTTTTGACCTGGCATGACCCATATTCAAACTTGACCTTGACATCATCTAGATACAACTTCTGACCAAATTGGCTCAAATCCTATGTACTGTAGCTACTTTAAGGCCTTGGTTTTTACCTTATTTGCATGCTCCACACATTTCTATTAGGCACTTGTGTATATAGCACAGTATATAGCACTGAAAACTTTATTCAAAGCAAAACGTGTGTATGTGTGATTTTTCATATAGCAAGAAAGACAATCCAAAAATTCTTAACAATATCCCACAAATTTTGCATTTTTCAAATGGGAAACAATTATCTGATACATTTTGGCATAAAGCACATTTTTTTTCTCTCTACTTAATGAATGAAAGGTAAATAGATACTTAAATGAAATACTACACTATAATTTGTTAAATGTACTATCAAAGCTTACAAATCATTTCTACATAAGTATCTTTAATAAATTTCATGGATAAGGTCCGAATGCAGCAATCACCTAAAATTGCTAATGGAAGGGAGATAATCAAATTTCCACACCAACTGAAAGGGGTTCACTCATTACAGAAACACCATTGAGATGACAGGATTATAATCTAAACACCTTAAAACCAAAAATGCATTGTGAGTAATCTATCAGTCTTAATTGAATGCATTAAAAGCTCACTCACACTGACCAAGTCACTCAAATGCTTTCCTTTGGAATGTCCATGTACACATAGAGCAGAGAAACTGCACACTATTGCTAGTACAAAACTTGAACTTGGTTAAAGATTTTCCAAAGAATAACAAAAGTGTGGTTTAAACCTTTTAACAAAGTTTGACAACAAGAAAGAATTACCAAGGACAACCAAAGAAGAGTCTAGCATTCTTCGATGACTACAGCCGTGCTCCTTGATGTACTCAACTGCTCGTCCATGTGAACCACCTTAAGCTGCTACCAAAGGCTGAAAAAAAGACATTCTGGACTTCAGTATTGCTGATAAGAATGTTATTGTCAACATGCCATGGGTATGGAACATCAAATAACTAGAGTGCCACAAACATTGTAAGAAATGACAGTCTTTTTGACAGTTGTGTGCAGACTCATAAGTAATAAATCTGTTTGTGCAGAAAGTAGCGGCTGCCACTAAAAAGTGAACTTATTCAGCTTTCAAATATATGAAAAACATTAAAAAGAACAAGTGCTGGTGCCCTTAATAAAATGGTGTGGTTTGGGTGATAAAGTTGAAAATGCCGATTGCTGGCGATCACTGGTTTTTATTTTGCTTTAACATTAAATCTGCAAATAACTCTCTCATGCAGAAGAAAATTAATCTTATTTCTGACAATGTTACCACAGTCAATTAACCGAAATTCTCATCAAGCAGCAGTATGTCAGCTGCGTTGATAAACTCTTTCGAGATTAAAAGGGGATGCCAAAAGAGCCAAACAAAGCTTAGCTCCCCTAATTCTGCATAATACACCAAAAAACTATGTCTTAGCAGCTTCAATTTCCAGCAAATCTGCACTAAAGGGCTGCAGCCACACAAATTGCACATAAAAAGGCAACTCAATATCCTTTATACAGAATAAAGTCACTTACATGCGGATCTGGATAGTGTTGTTTAGCTTGAAGATTCGATCTATGACTACAGACACAAGCAGTCAGGTGGCAAACACTCTGAGAAACAACAATGCAGAAAATAATTAAATATAACACATCTAAGAACATGGAAGATAAACAAATGTAATAACAAAATGAAGTCCAAACTTAAGAATAAGGCAATTTTACCGAAGTTGCTCGAAAATGGAATAACATGATATCCATTACAACAAATGAGCCTGAATCATTGAACATAACCCCTAAGGCTATGAAAACGTTGTTACCTGCTTTTTAGAAATTGATGTTCAGTGTCAAATTTTTTAACTTTTGTTAGCAAAAACAACAACACCCAAATTAAGTAAAAACTACGAAAAAAAAGCACTTTAATATGTGAAACATGCATTATTTTATATAAAGACATAGCTCCTGATTTGTGTCAGAAAAATCTAAGGCAGTGCACAAGAAATCTTATTCACATTTGCTTTCATTGTTGTACACAACACTCCTTAGACATGCATGGTCTTTTCTCCAGACCATAAAATACATGGGCAACAGCATTCAGACTGTTGTTCAATGACTTTAAAAAGTGTTTAAGCAGTTCTAACAGAAAAATAAACAGAACATCTTGACAAAAATACATTTGCCATTTGACTTTGGGTACGAGTAAATTGCGTATATGACTCATATCCCCGGATATGACTGAAAAGTGGGGATATAAACAGATAAAGGCTTTTTAAAATGTGTTTTCCATTATTTTGTATATGAAAATAATAGTATGAACAAAAATACACTCCGTTCATGCGTAATGTTAAGATCAAATAAATGTTAACGTGTTTTTCATTGGCATTTTAATTTCAGTAACACAAAATTCATATCCACGAATATGAAAGACCAGTCGGAGCACCGCTTTTAGGGTGCTCTATTTTGAGGCAATTTTAGTTAACAGATTTACCACAGGCGCTTGATGGCAATGTTTTTTATTTATTTATTTATTTTTTTCAGTTACCCGTTGATTATTATAATGCATACACATACAATAAAAATCTCCCGACAAAACGTTGTCTTAAAAAAAGATACTTTGACTATGTATATAGATATTGACAAGGTAGGTCACTCGCCATTTTCTCAACTACCGGAAGTGCATCATTACCCATAATTAAATTGCTGTCAATCTTGAAAGCGCCTTGTCGCTCGGAGCTCATTTATTTACCAGCTGCTAATGATATATTCTAGCATTTAATGTCATGAGTGCTTTTAAACTGCAGCAGATGGTCAATATGCACTGCCAGCTCTCATTTAGAGGTTCGAGAGAATACAAAATTTCATACTTTGGGCACAAACTAAGTACTTTTGACTATTTTTATGGTGGCAATCTGGTCAAAATGGGGGTTCATAACCGAGCGAACGAAAAAAATGCACATTTTGGGGGTTTAGACTAAAAGGAAAGGTTAAAATGAACAAGATACATATATGTAGGCAAGCATTATAAGCTTAGAAATGAGGTTCCATGTATTAACAGAGGCAGAAAGGCAGCTCAGATCAATGCAGGCTTCCTGAAAGGGGTTTCTAGTACTTCTTCTGAGGACACAGCTTCCCGCAGAATTCTCAACACAACAAATATCATTGATCCATGTCACCTTTGTATGCAAAGACAAGTGAATAAGGTCAATACTTCCCTTAAATCATTGAATGAGAGAAGCATGTACCAAATAAAAACAAAACTGGTTGCTGAAAGTGCCAAATTTTGGCAAAAAGATCCCTCTAAGGTAAATGATGAAGGGGACACTTGCTACAACAATCCTATGTTTAAGTTGGACGCAACATCCTTTCAAGCCGGAACCATGACTGTAAGCATATTGTGAGAAAACAATACCAAACACAAGCTTATTGTAGGGTTACAAGTAGCAAATCAACTCAGCTGTACTGCATACATGCTCAGGAACAATGATAAACCTGTTAAGTGCCAACTTCCGCTGCCAACAAAGCACGAGCTTTACATGTCAGGACGCGGAACTATCGATACAAACTGCAAGGGGAATTGCAAGACGGCAAGGGTTTGAGTGACCACAAACCTGATTATGACAGTATTTCACACCTTGAGCATCATAAATATGCTTATTTGCTTGTGTACATGATAATAATTTAGTATTATTACCTGTTTTGCCATCGACAACCCTTATCCAATGGCCCTCGGTTTAGTCGCAAACATTCCTCTACCTGAAAAAGTCAAAATACCCAATAGAAATAGATATAAAATGAAAAAAAAACATGCATTTATGTATTTTAAGTGTATTTCTATAAATAATATGAAGTGATAAAGCTTGTTATATTCATGATTGTACTTAATATGAAGACTGGCTCAGTTAAGCGTCTGCTGCACTGTCCAAACTGTAAACATGTCCACCATTCCATGTCGGTGAAATGGGGCTCTGTTTGAATGTTCATGCTTTGAGCACAAGCTATTGTTGCGTTACTGAATTACGGAGTCCCTGGCGTTGAATTCTGACTTCATGTAGCACATTAACGCTACACGGTCAACCAATATGCCTTTGAATTTAAGTCAGAAAGCAATTTAGCCCTTATTCGGCTATATAAGGGTGGGTGGTCAACTTAATAAACAACTATTCCAGGTCAAATAACCTGAATTCATGCATTTAATTCACTTATATTCTTCTCTTTTGCTAAGAAATGACCATAGACTCCCATAACCATACCTTTTCTTAAAGAGCATTCCAAGCCGCAATGATTTAAACAATAAAAAAGATAGGTCATGCATTATGCAAGAAAGAACTCGACGCGAATCAACAGTCACTGTTTTACAGCCATCTATTTACCGGCTTCGTACCAGTGGATGAGGGTTTCCCGCCATCTGTCAAAGTCTCATGTAGTCTCCAACCTTCAAGCAAAAGAGTGAATTTCTGTTAAACATCAATGTTTTCCCTACCACATACACAAAGAAACATTCTTAAATAAAGTCATGGCAAGTGCCCCTACAGAGAATTGTGTCTTCTTATAAATGATGTTCATGTTTTTAGAGAATATAGCATTGCACTCCAAAAAGATTAGTATATTGTAACCTATACATAGTCGAACTATCTTTCTTTAAGAAGACGTTTTGTTGAAAGATTTTTATTGATTAAGTATGTGTATGCATTATAATAAACAACGGGTTACTAAAAAAATATATATACAAAATTAATAAATAACAAGGGCTGTTTGTAAAACATGCATGCCCCCCATATGGGCTGTCCGTTGTAGTGGCAGCCATTGTGTGAATACGATTTTTGTCACTGTGACCTTGACCTTTGACCTAGTGACCTGAAAATCAATAGGGGTCATATGCGGGTCATGATCAATGTACCTATGAAGTGTCATGATCCTAGGCAAAAGCGTTCTTGAGTTATCATCGGAAAATCATTTTACTATTTCGGGTCACCGTGACCTTGACCTTTGACCATGTGACCTCAAAATCAATAGGGGTCATCTGAAAGTCATGATCAATCTACCTATGAAGTTTCATGATCCTAGGCGAATGCGTTCTTGAGTTATCATCCGAAAACCATTTTACTATTTCGGGTCACCGTGACCTTGACCTTTGACCTAGTGACCTCAAAATCCATAGGGGTCATCTGTGAGTCATGATCAATCTACCCATGAAGTTTCATGATCCTAGGCATATTCGTTCTTGAGTTATCATCCGGAAACCATTTTACTATTTCAGGTCACCGTGACCTTGACCTTTGACCAAGTGACCTCAAAATCAATAGGGGTCATCTGCAAGTCATGGTCAATCTACCCATGAAGTTTCTTGATCCTAGGCATATGCGTTCTTGAGTTATCATTCAAAAACCATTTTACTATTTCGGGTCACCGTGACCTTGACCTTTGACCTAGTGACCTCAAAATCAATAGGTGTCATCTGCGAGTCATGATCAATGTACCTATGAAGTTTCATGATCCTAGGCCCAAGCGTTCTTGAGTTATCGTCTGACAACCATCTGGTGGACGGACAGACCGACCGACCGACAGACCGACCGACAGACCGACATGAGCAAAGCAATATACCCCCTCTTCTTCGAAGGGGGGCATAAAAAGAAACATTGCCATCAAGTGCCTGTGACTATACAACTGTTAGTTATGCATATTTTTATTTCAATATTATTCGTAATTTTGAGAATATTTTGGTAAAATAAAGGAGACATGAAACACACTTTTTCAGTTTAGTATACTAAAGGTTAATATTGCACAATTAAACAAGTACAGGTTCATTAAAGTGCATTTCAATAAATATTGTAAATATTCAAATTATCTCCCTTTACTTTATACCAATAATAGTCTTATTATGGCATACTGACATACTCTGAGGACTTTGGCAAAGTGCTATTTTAGGTTTAAAGGAGCCTTTTCACATTTTGGTAAATTGACAAAATTTAAAAAAAATGTTTCAGATTCGCAAATTTTTGTTGCAGTTATATTTGTGCGGAAACAGTAATACTGAACATTTACCATGCTCTAAAATATTCATATGTGCATCTTTTGACTATTTAAAAACCTTAAAATTATAAAGCGTTGCAACGCAAAACGATTGAATAAAATGGAGAGTTTTGTTGTTGTTGTTATATTTTGTGATGCTACGAGGAACTGGATTGCTTATATATAGTATAAAATACAACAAGGGACAAAATTGTCACAAAACCAGGTTTTCATTGTGAAAAAAAATCTGATAAAGGGAGACAACTCAAACTGAACTTTTGAAATGAACAAACAAAATTAACCCCCTTTGTAAGTTTGTTTTAAAATAAATCTATTTTTAGTTGTGGCGACCTTGACATTGGAGATATTGACGTGATTCTTTCGTGCGACACACCGTCCCATGATGGTGAACAAATGTGCCAAACGATTTTAAACTCTCATAATGAATGACATAGTTATAGCCCAGACAAGCTCATTTATGGCTATTTTTTTAACTTTGAACTCAAAGTGTGACCTTGACCTTGGAGACATTGACGTAATTTTTTCGCGTGACACACCGTCTAATGATGGTTAACAAATGTGCCAAATGATTTTAAAATCTCACAATGAACGACAAAGTTATGGCCCGGACAAGCTTGTTCCGCCCGCCCGCCAGCCAGCCCGCCAGCCCGCCCGCATTCGCCAATCTAATAACCAGTTTTTTCCTTCGGAAAACCTGGTTAAAAATCATAGTATGAGCACGGATAGTCGAGTGGTCTAATCGGTTGACTTTTTACTCTAGGGCCCAAGGGGTCAGTGGTTCGAGCCCCATTAAGGGTTACTTTTTTCTTTCTTTAAGTTTATTCTAGTTTTTTTTAATGTAGCTTTTATGATCCAATGTTTACATTTACCAATATAAAGCATTTTATGGCAAACTTCAATAGATACCAAAATCTGTGAAAGGCCCCTTCAAGCCTTCAGGTGTGAAAACATGACATCCAACGTCTCTGCCTGTCAGGGTTTGGGACAAACTTGCATAGCTAACAGCAAAACTAAATCACCAGTACCTGAAAACAAGGAAAGCACTGTTTCAAAATAGCTTAATTCTTCGGGCTTTGAGCCAATTTAAGCCATTTTCAACAACAAATTCCACTTTGCTGAAAGTCTGAGCAATCCAAAAAAAACACTTGCATATGCAAAACATTTGAAGAACTTGACTGAAACAGAGAAAACTGGTGCTTAGATGTTTTCAAGAAATTGCAATTAATTTAAGTCCTTTTAAATTTTATCCAAAAATGACCAACAGAGCTAGAAATATCTGTCATTCTGACTTTAAGTATGTCTATAACAGTTCAGAATTTTAGAGCCAATACAAATAAACAAACCTCAAATTTTACATCAATTATCAATTAAACATGTAAAAGGGTGCTTATTTGCATTCCCTTTATTTAGGAATCTCTCATGGCCTTTTTGCCTTGGTGGCTATAAAAGTGTGGTGTGCAGCCTCACCTAGTTCACCCATATACCTGCATCAAACACAAATCAATGGCTTTTTTGCAACACCAGCTGAAGTTTGGACAAAAGTTTGGTTTACAGTTAATGCAGTTCTGAGTTTGAAGGGACAAGGAATCCGGGATCATCCATCATCTTCTGATTTTATGTGCAAAGTTTAGTATTTTTGATAACTGAAATTAATTCACTAACAAAACTGTAATGCCAGTATTTGGAAAAGTTGTAAAATAACTATAATAACAAAGAAATAGATTTAATACAAAAACAGACCTGCCCTTGGGTATGAACCCAAAAACTACAGATGCAAAATCAAACTCACCACCACTACACCAGGCAGACTTCACTCATGTATACATGGTAGCAGTAGAAACCCTATGTTTGTAATTAACCTTTATGGTTCATATGTAAATCAATGAATTGTGTTAAAAATGTATAAAAACATAACTATGATTTAGATTGATGATTATCAAACAAACATAATTATATTTTAACATTTTTCTTAAAGGGACTGTCCAACAGATTTTGGCATGTATTAAAGCTTGTCATTAACTGTTACAAATGCTTTATATTGATAAATCTTAACATTTGAACTAAAAATCTACAGTAAAAAATCAGAATACAATTTAAAAACAAAAACGTTAACCTCCACAGGACTCGAACCACTGACCCCTAGAGTCATGGAGTTTGGGAGTAAAATGTCTCCTGTTTTAACCACTCAACCATCCACCCTCCGGTCACATGCGGAGGTATTTTTTAGCTTTATAAGAAATCCTCGTAGTTCGCCAAAATATTGATTCGCGTCGAACGACGCTTTTGACTGTTGGACAGTCCCTTTAATCCGGAGTTTGATTTTTGAGTAAAGACATGAAGAAATGAAACACAGCAAACGCACCTTGTTAAAGTCAATGAATAAATAAATAAAGAAAATGGTAAAGTTTAACACAAATAAGTTCAAGCCTAAATTGTTTGTCAGACAAAAAGTGGATATGTTTCATGCTATTTCCAATGAAGAGTCCATCAGCTGGGCGTTTTCTGTCGTTGAAACTGTGCCTGTGTTGAACAACAAAGACTTACTCCTGTGGTACATACCAGAAGAATGGGTGTTGTAGATACCATAAGATAGTTTTTTGTAACTATAATTACTCTAGATGGTCTACTTGGTTACCAAAATTTAGATGAGCCACGGATTGGCAACAAAATACCACTTCCTAATCGGTTTCACACTGCTTTAACAAGAGATGGCCCTGTGTTTGTCCCTTTGGTAATGTTTAAAAAAAAATCAATAATTTAATTGTTTAAATTTATATCAACTATGTTTGCCACTGAATTTTGCCATGTTTTGCCTCAGGTGCATAGCATGTGTATTCCTACTATCGGCTCTCTTAATGAATACATCTAAATATTATTCAAAAGATTTAAAAAAAAACACACTTTTCATATGTCAATCTATAATTACATCAATATTCTTGGACAAAAACAAAAACTGTATTAAAATCAGCAATGTTTTTACAAAGTACTGGCTAGTCTTAACTCCCTGTAGTTATCCGTATCATGTGCAAAGATTCTAATATCTGCCTTTTGGACTTGTTGCTAAGTTTAGTTACTATGCCCATGTGCTTGTGCTATAAATAGTTTATATGGAAAAATGAAACACTTGCTCATGTTGTTCTTTAAACAATGAACATTTTTCACAAATAAGCGGCTTATAAAGCAATTGATAAAGCTGCTAATAAACCGTAAACGAATTAACACAATTATTAGCATCACCCTAGGGTAAACATGACCTACTTTTATCATAATTGTCATAAATAAACAGAACATATGTTTTAAACATAACTATCCTGCACTTCTTAAGGTTTTTTCCAAGTGAACTCATTGAAGTCACCATACAATGAAGAGGACCGGTACTATGAGAACAAAGGATATTTGGTTCAAACTTTGTAGAGGACCATTGCGTGTCAATAGCAATTTAAACAATCCATGGACAGAAGACAATTAGTACAAATTTTGATATAAGAATCTTTATGTCGTGAGACTCCTAAAGTGTGGCCAAATTTAACCCTTGGGCACAATATCACCTATGGTGTGATCACTCCGAGGTGTGTAATGGTCCTGCATGATGCTTAAAAAATGTGTGAGAGGAAATGTGCATGACATTTAAAGTTACACCATTAAAGTGCAAAGACCAGCATACCAGGTGAATAATCATTTCTTTAAGTGAATGATTCAGCCATTGCATTGAATGTGCTCTGTTTGTTTGACTGCATTAGTTTTTTAATTTAGGTTGCATTTACAAGGTGTTTACAGCACTGGATGATTTTTTGCCTCTGATATTTTGTCCCATATCAGAAAGTAGCAGGATGAGATAATTAAAAAATCATTTGGTAAATTTCGAAAATCGCAAAAAACAAATCTATTAATGTCATTATATGCACATTTACTAATTAGACGCAGCAAAATAGAAGACCAAACGATTCTGATAAACTTTTCAAGTCCCTTACATTAGTTCCAAGAAGTATTCTGCAAAGCGGAAAACATATTCTTCAACTTAATCTTTGAGTTTCCTCTTCTTAACAAAAAGGACTCGCCTGTTCAGGTAAAACAAACACTTGCTCTTGAAAGTACAATGGATACATCTGCACTTACCTTCTTTATGGAAACAAATCCAAACAGTTCTTCCAGCCATTTTTTTCCATCTATAAAAAGGCACGGAAGGAATGCTGCCTAAATTGTGTTCCAAAAGCATATCTGCTAACAAACAAATAAAATTAGCACTAAACCTGAACATGATTTCAGCAAAAAGGCATGTAAAAGGATATTATGATGGGGTTGTGCAGGTAATAGTTGTTCTTGAATGCTCAGAGCTTTTATGAGAACATACATACAGCTCAGAGTTCTTCCTGATAATGAACCACCTTTTTCATGTCAAAAAAGAATGTCTCACATATGCCTATAAAATGGAGTTCAATAAACCTAATAATAATGAACAAATAAAATGAGAACTAAACCTGAACATGTTAGCAAACAGGCATGTAAAAGAATATTAAGATGGGGTTGTTCAGTTAAGTACCAAGCAATAAAATAGGAATAAAAAGACCTGTAATTCCACTTCTGAAAATATTTAAGCAAATTTTTTCGTGCCAATTTTCCCAATTAAAATGGTGACTGTACTTTCCGACATTGGAAAATTTGTCAGCAGCTGGAGCGTGCACATCGCAACTGGGGAAAGCGTCAACCGCAGAAGATTTTCTTGATGACTTCTCCGTTGAATAGGGGTACTTCTGTAGGCAGCTCTGCTAATCAAGCGTGTACTGTCATCACTTGAGCCAGATGTCCTCTCTACTGCTAGGTTCGCTGTCAACCAGAACTCGAAGATCGGGGTCCCCCAAGTGGTGTTCCCATAGGGGATGAAGATACAGTGGTTTAGGGTTGGCCACTGTAATCACCAGGAGTGGAATGGGCTTCGCTGTCTCCAAGAACTCACGGACCGGGGTTCCCAAGGGAAAAGCATTTTTTTGTCTGTAGGGGATGAAGATATAGTGGTTTAGGGGTTGCCACTATAATTGCCAGGAGTGGGACAAAGATAGCTGACAGCTTATTTACCAGCATAGAAGACGGACTGGGCGGACCTGGAGCAGCAATGCAGTCCAGGACTTCGAGGGATGACCTTATGGAAGTGTCCCTGAAAAGTACGCTCGATGTACTGGGAAAGCTGTTCTTGGGATCGGATCAATGGCTGGTGATGTCAATAGTGGCCATAAACATGACGCAGCGCGCTAAGAGCAGGAAGAACATCTTTGCCAAATTGTCAGCACTCCCTTGGCAGAGTAACTTTGTCCTTTTAAGGGCAGCCAGACATGAATTGTCTTTAAATTGTCTACCACCGCACATTATAAGGTCTCATTAGCCATCATGCACTGGGCTATTTGGATCAAAATTATCATTTTGGCGAAAAACCCGGGCAGCCGGGGTAAATTTGAACTGCTTTGGCTCAAAATTAAATATTTTCCCCTCAAAGATTACATGGGCAGGTCGGTACTTAATGACTTTGAATGGGTCAAGTTCCCCCCGGGTACTACTTCCCCGTACCCCGGGTACTTGGAAGCATACTTCCAAGTACCCGGTGTACAGGGAAGTATAATTCAAAGTACCTGGGGTATGGGGAAGTAGTACCCAAAAAAAATTGTACCTAAAATTTTTCGTACCCAATTTTTTTTCGTTCCCAATTTTTTTTTCGTACCCTAATTTTTCTTTGTACCAAATTTTTTTTGGCATAATTTTTCGTACCCAAAATTTTCGTACCGACCTCCTTTTTTTTTCGTAACTGAAATTTTTGTACCTACATTTTTTTATTACCCACATGTTTCACATATGGTTACGAAAAAAAATGTGGGTACGAAAAAAAATGTGGGTACAACAATTTTGGTGAAGAAAAAAAATGTGGGTACGAAAATTTTGGGTACGAAAAAGTATGCCAAAAAAAAAATTGGGTACGAATATTTCAGTCCAAAAATAATTTGGTTACAAAAAAATTGGGTACGAAAAAAAAATGGGCATGAACAAGAGATGTGTTTGTCAGAAACACAATGCCCCCTATTGCGCCGCTTTGAAGCCATATATTTGACCTTTGACCTTGAAGGATAACCTTGACCTTTCACCACTCAAAATGTGCACCTCCATGAGATACATATGCATGCCAAATATGGAGTTTCTATGTTCAATATTGCAAAATTTGACCTTTGACCTTGACGGATGACCTTGACAGATGACCTCGACCTGTCACCACTCAAAATGTGCAGCTCCATGAGATACATATGCATGCCAAATATCTTCAATATGTAAAAAGTTATGGCCAATGTTAAAGTATTAGGATGTACAGAATATTTGACATTTGACCTTGAAGAATGACCTTGATTTTCACCTTTCACCACTCAAAATGTTAAGCTCCAGGAGATACACATGAATGCCAAATATCAAGTTGCTATTTTCAATATTTAAAAAGTAATGGCAAATGTTAAAGTTTTCAGACGATGGAATATTTGGCTTTTGACCTTGAAGGATGACCTTGACCTTCACCTTTCACCACTCAAAATGTTCAGCTCCAGGAGATACACATGAATGCCAAATATCAAGTTGCTATCTTCAATAGTGAAAAAGTTATGGCCAATGTTAAAGTTTTTGGACAGATGGAATATTTGACATTTGACCTTGAAGGATGACCTTGACCTTCACCTTTCACCAATCAAAATGTTCAGCTCCAGAGAATACACATGCATGCCAAATATCAAGTTGCTATCTTCAATAGTGAAAAAGTTATGGCCAATGTTAAAGTTTTCGGACGAACGGACAGACGCCATATATTTGACATTTGACTTTGAAAGATGACCTTGACCTTCACCTTTCACCACTCAAAATGTGCAGCTCCATGAGATGCACATGCATGCAAAATATCAAGTTGCTATGTTAAATATTGAAAAAGTTATGACCATTAAAGTTTTCGGACGGACGGATGGACTGACATAGTGACTGACGGACAGTTCAACTGCTATATTCCACCCTACCGGAGGCATAAAAATGCAAAGGACCAGACACCAAAATGTTATTCAACTATATCAACAGGAGGGAATATGCAAAAAGTTCCAAAATGTCCAGTGTAACTTTGACCACTAAGCGAGCAACATAGTTGAAGCCAACCTCTGCGCAGAGATTTGATGGGAACTCTGCGTGGAGATTGAGTTGAAGCATGTTAGAAGTGTCTTCATATCATTATCCATTTGTGCCAATTCATTTGTCCATTTATTACTTCCCAAGAAAGTTTAAATGTACTATGTAATATGAGGAACATACACACACTCCAAGTGTCAATTATGATCTCGACCTTTAAGCGAGCAACATGGTATATTTGTATGCAAAATAAAACAAAGTTAAATGGAAAATTAACAATATGTGTACATTGTTGTCAAAAATCACAAGGTAATGTATTAATTGGACATGAAAGCATGAAAAATCCACCACTTATCATGCAAACAGTACCATGTTTTCAATACAAAGTTCTGTTCTCACCTAGTCTCGTTGGGCATATGGGAAGAGATAGGATGGACAGCTGATGTCTACAAGTCGAGCATTGCCACACAGACCTGGTGCTGACAGGTTGAATGGTGCTGATGTTAGGTCAGGACACTCCACAATTGAAACATGCACGCTGGCAAAGTTTTTGGAAAGTCCTTCCTGCAAAACTAAACAAGAGATGTGTTCAGAAACACAATGCCCCCTATTGCGCCGCTTTGAAAAAAATAATTTGTTTTTGTTTTTTTGACCTTTGACCTTGAAGGATGACCTTGACCTTGAACTTCCACCACTCAAAATGTGCAGCTTCATGAGAACGCCGCTTTGAATTTTAAAAAAAACAAGAGCACTGCCTTGCAGGTGCAGACCGCTCATCTATTTTCTTTTTAAAGGTGAAGGGACTCTCAATTTCAATCACAAAGGAGGGAGGGGTGGAGTGAAGAGGGGTGTATAGTGTGGGGGTGTGGACATTTATTACATTATTTTCCAAAAATGCGGGAAAAAAATGCAAAAAAAAACAAAAACATTTCGGGGGTGGGGGGGGGAGGGGGGATTCTTGGGTGCGATGATTGGACGGTATTTCAAAAATAAAATAATAAAAATAAATATTTGTGTTTTTTAACCATTTCAAAAAAAAATTAGGGGGGGGTGGGGTGGGGGTGGGGGGGGGGGGTAAAGTGTGAGGGTGTGGTGGTCATTTTTGAGATGATCTTAAAAAAAAAAAAATTAGGGGGGGGAGGAGGGGGGGGGGGGAGGGCACGGGGGATGGTTTGGGTGGAGTCTATTGTGGTATGTCAGGTACAAGTAGTTTTGTCAAAGTATCAATCAAATCTAATCATAAATAAAGAAGTTATGGCAATTTTAGCAAAATTTAATAATTTGACCTTGAGAGTCAAGGTCATTCAATGGTCAAGGTAAAATTCAACTTGCCAGGTACAGTAACCTCATGTCAAAAAAGGGCCATAATTCCGTAAAAATGACAACCAGAGTTATGCAACTTGTCCTTTTATTGTACCCTTATGATAGTTTGCGAGTGTTCCAAGTATGAAAGCAATATCTATGATAATTTAGGGGTTAAATGGGCCAAAACACAAAACTTAACCAAATTTTCAATTTTCTAAGTATAAGGGGCCCATAATTCCGTCCAAATGCCAGTCAGAGTTACATAACTTTGCCTGCACAGTTCCCTTATGATAGTTAATAAGTGTTGCAAGTATAAAAGCAATAGCTTTGATACTGTAGGAATAAAGTGGACCTAAACACAAAACTTAACCAAATTTTCAATTTTCTAAGTATAAAAAGGGCACATAATTCTGTCAAAATGCCAGTCAGAGTTACATAACTTTGCCTGCACAGTCCCCTTATGATAGAAAGTGTTGCAAGTATGAAAGCAATAGCTTTGATACTTAAGGAATAAAATGGATCTAAACACAAAACTTAATCAAAACTTTCAATTTTCTAAGTATAAAAAGGGCACATAATTCTGTCAAAATGCACGCCAGAGTTATCTAACTTTGCCTGCCCAGTCCCCTCATGATAGTAAGTAAGTGTACCAAGTTTGAATGCAATAGCATTGATACTTTCTGAGAAAAGTGGAGGATGACCTTGACCTTCACCTTTCACCACTCAAAATGTTCAGCTCCATGAGATACACATGCATGCCAAATATCAAGTTGCTATCTTCAATAGTGAAAAAGTTATGGCCAATGTTAAAGTTTTTTTCTGATGGACGGACAGACTGGCATACACACATACTGACTGACGGACAGTTCAACTGCTTTATGCCACCCTACCCGGGGCATACAAATTGTGGGTACAATTTTTTCCAGGTACTACTTCCCTGTACCCTGGGTTCTTTGAAGTTGTACCCCGGGGTACGGGGAAGTAGTACCCAGGGGGAACTTGACCCATTCAGCCTTAATGACTTCGTGAAGATGTAGGGACGAATTGTAAATTTACTTTCGAATACAACTTACGACTTTGACAAGCAACGGTCTATAGTCAACATTTCCATGACAAAAATCAGGATTGTCAGTACACAATAATTAAATAATTAAATAAAATACTAAGAAGTCTAAATAATAAAAATATTTCTTGTACTTTAATATACGAATCAGATAACCATGTGAAACTTACCTGTACTCATTTTTACTTAATTAAAATGCGTGAATGTTTACTTTGTTTTGCTTAAAAGTATATAATGGAAATATTCAACACAAGGGAGATAATTTATTGCCAAATGTTGAGAGTCAAAGCGGCCAATACTTAAAACGGGTTTCTTCTACTTCTACTTCTACCGGTTGACGACCACAATCAACTCGTTGATTATTATGTCCAGGGACCTATACAAACAAAGGTCCCTGTTATGTCGTAGTGTGGGTGTCGAAGAAAAATTGCAGAATAAACGATTAAAAGTCTAGAATGTACAGGTTAAAAACAGAGTTCTTTACAGTTTATATAAAGTGTTTGGCCTATTGAGCTTTGAAGCACTCAATTGACCCCGCAGATACTATGTCAGGCGGCAGCTTGTTCCAATCTCTGATGGTCCTCGGGAAAAATGAGTTGAATCTGTAGTCATTTTTACATGATGGAATTTGGAAGATTTTCTTCATGCATACCGCGGGTGAGTCTTCTTGGTGGTATTAAACGATGTTCTTTATTGATGGCAACTTTTTCGTTTTCGATTTTGTATAGCATTAAAAGTCTGGCTTCCTCTTCTTCTTCCGGGTAGTGTGCTGGGCTCCTCTGGAGCATTGTCGCACAATCGTGACTATGTACATGCGTAAGGGGAAACGCGTGCAAAACGGTTAAAACCAAGATTAAAAACAAGATGCGTCAGAGTTACGGCCTTTGCATGTCCATCCTGGTCTTGAAGACGTCGAGGGATGGTGCCATTATCGTCGTTTCTGGTAGGCTGTACCAGATGCGGATGCCAGAGGGAAAGAACGAGTAGTTGTAGGCATTGACGCTTGCAAAGGGTACAAGGAACCTGTTCGAGTGGCCTTTTGTGTGAACACCAGCTGGTAGTAGGATGCTGCTGGCTTGTTTGAAGTGGCCTGTGCAGAATCGAGCAGCCCTTCTTTGCACTTTCTCAAGCTTGTCGATGTTGGTCCTAGTGTGCGGGTCCCATACTGATGCTGCATACTCCAGCTGTGGTCGGATCAAGGACTTGTAGCAAGTGGCCTTGATATCTTGTGGGCATGCGCTCAGGTTTCTTCTTTAGAATGCTGTGGTGTTATTAGCCTTCTTTCATGTTGCGTCAATATGGCTGTTCCAGGACAGAGTATTGTCAAGTGTGACGCCCAAGTACTTTGCTGTGTTGGTTTGCTTGAGTACTTGGCCATGTATGGAATATGAACCGTCTATGACTTTGCGCTTGTTGGTAATATTGATCAACTCGCACTTTTTTGGGTAAAGTCCATCTGCCAGTCCCTCTCCCACTTTTGAAGGCGATCTAGGTCCTCTTGAAGTGCCTGGGTGTCTCTGTCTGATGCTATGGTTCTGTATAGCAAGCAGTCATCTGCAAAGAGGCGTGCTGAGGAGCTAGTTCTGCTGGGGAGGTTATAAATATAGACCAGGAACAGTAGCGGACCCAGGACTGTGCCTTGGGGGACTCCCGATGTTACTGGAGCTGACTTTGATGTCGTACCGTCAAGTGCTATCAGCTGACGGCGATTTGCGAGGAAGCTGTTGATCCACCACAATGTCTTACCCCTGATGCCGTAGTGGTGTAATTTGGATGCTAGACGTTAGTGTGGGACTTTGTCGAAAGCCTTGGAAAAATCTAGCAGTATGGCATCTATCTGCTGCTTTTGGATGAGGCCTGATGCAAGGTCTTGGACAGTGCTTATGAGCTGCGACTCGCATGACCTCCTCTTACGAAAGCCATGTTGCTGGTCTGCTAAGAGGTTGCTGTCATCGAGGAACTTCATAATGTGGCTGTTCACGATGTGCTCCATTAACTTACAGCACATTGATGTTAGGGATATTGGTCTGTAGTAAGATGGTTTACTTTTGTCCCATTTCTTGGAAACTTGGCTGACTAGTGCTGTTTTCCATACATCAGGTACCTGACTCTGGCCATACGAGGCTTGGAAGATGAGAGTTAGGGCTGGGGCTATAGAGGGTGCCATTTCTTTGAGGAACTTGGGCGATATCTGGTCTGGTCCTGCTGCCTTGTGAGGTTGAGGTTACCAGCGAGTTTCTTAACACCTTGGGTGTGGATCTTGAGAGGAGGAGCTGTGCCTGGTAACTCAGGGCCCATGGATGGCATGTGAGCAGTGTCCTCAAGGGTAAACACTGAAGAGAATTGAGAGTTCAGTAAAATTCAGCCATAGCTGTGGCTTCTGAATAGCTAACTCCCTCTTTCTTCAATGGAGCAACAACAGAACTGTCGCTCTTTATGCTCTTAATGTAGCTATAGAGCTTCTTGTTCTTGGTGCCTTCCTCACAGACCATGTTCCGCACAAACTCATTTTCGGTGTTGCAACATAGTTTCTGGTTCTCCTTCTGAATGTTTCTGTAGGCGTCCAAGTCAGATTTATGTTTTCCTTCCTCCTTATCTCAAGGGATTTCCAGTTCAGTTGTTCCAACATATCTGTAACGCGGTAACCATGTTTATTTAATACATATCTGGCGCCCTTCCTTTACACCATCTCAATTTTCTCTATGTCTTATTTCGTGTATGGGTCCTAGACAGTTCCTGAATACTGAACGCATGGTCTAACTATTGATTTGAATGCCTTTTCTATCAGCGATGTTAATGCTATGTTATGTTTCTTTTTAAGAATCCAATTTGGCTGTTAGCTTTCGCACAAATGTTAGCGATGTGGCGAGTCTATCAGAGCTCTGATGTGATGGTAACACCTAGATATTTAACACTTTCGACATATTCTAGTGTATGTCCATGGAGGGTGTAATTGTATTTAATGGGGTGATGTTTTCTCGTGATAGATATAACATTGCATTTTTTCTGGATGGAAAACCATCTTCCAACGTTTTTCCCAGTCAGCAAGTAAGTTTAAGTCTCTTTGTAGTGTTTCAGCATCAGCTGTACAAGTTATTGTTAAGTATACTATTGTGTCGTCCGCGAAGAGCCTAATTTTTGACGTTAGCTTTTCTGGGAGAGTGTTTACGTAAAACAGAAATAGTGATGGGGAGATTGCTGAGCCTATGGGAATTTCGGAATCAACTGTTCCACTGTCAGATCTTTCGCCCTCCACGACTTCTGTTTGTGATCTTCCACTAAGAAAGCTTTTTATCAAGTCATTTACTTTGCCATTTATTCCATAATGTTCTAGATTTTTCAGTAAGAGACAATGATCCACCTTATCGAACGCTTTAGAAAAGTCCATCACTAACACATCCGTTTGTTTACCATCCTCCATGTTTGAAGTGATATCGTCTGTAAACTCTATGAGCTGCGTTTCACATGAAGGACCTTTTCTGAATCCGTGCTGTAGTGGATACAGGATATTGTTTTTGTCAGAGTGTTTTATTATGTGGCTGGTCACAATGTGCTCCATTATTTTACAGCAAATGCATGTGAGGCTGACTGGTCGATAGTTCTCAGCTTTATATCTTTGACCCTTTTTAGATATTGGTGACACAGTTGCTAGTTTCCAGTCTTTTGGCACAGATCCAGTTTCAATTGACCCTTTGGATATGGCGATTAGAATTGGAGATATATGATCAGCAACTTCTTTCAAAACGTTTGGCTTTATATTATCAGGTCCTGGCGCTTTAAAAGGATTTCGATTTTTCGATGCCCTTAAGTGTGATATTTAATGGTTCAATAGGGGGTATGATCCTTCCATTTTACACTGTTGTTTGAAATTCAGTATCGGAAATGTCCTCACTTTCACTGAATGCTGACTTAAACTGAGAGTTCAAGATGTTCGCTCTTTCCTTCAAGGACGAAACTCCACCGCTGTGACGTCTTTTATGTTTGATGTATGTCCAATTTTTTTTCAGTCCTGTAAATTGGTTGTTATCATCCGGAGTAACTTTATCATCAATGTAACCCCAATATGCACGTCTTAACATCCTTTGCACAAGCCGTTTACGTTCTTTGTATTTGTTCACAGTTTGGTCATCTGCTGATTTCTTTTTCAGTTTATAGTAACGGTCTCGCTTCTTAATTAGCTTTTTAATTTCAACAGTAATCCATGAAAGTTTGTCCTTTGTTCTTTCCATTTTGTGAGGAATATACTTCTCAATAGATTTTTCCAGATCATTTTTGAATTTGTTCCAAAGTTCATCGATATTCGCTTCCTTTGAATCAAGGTCTGTAATTTCCGATAGAGTGTCTTCAAGATCTAAACGGGTTTTCCCAGTCATCCTTTTATAAAGATGATTTTTTCTAGGTACTTGCTTGTGTTTCGACGGCATCAATGGCTGTATTGTGCTACAATTATGCTTTAAAATGATATTTATGTGCAACATTCAAATACAAAGCCTTCATGTTCATGTATATTTTTTTCTGGTTTGTTTACAAGTGTCGATTCCAGTTTTCCACGGTCATACCATGGCAGCCACATATTCAGGACGTCGGGAATGTGTGTCGAACTTAAAAATCAAATCTTTGTAGAATGTGTGCTGCTATGAGATAGTGGGTATTTTAAATTTGCTTTAGCAAATTAAAACTTCGTGTAATATATTCATTAAAAGGTAACGAGGTTTGAATATGTTTTAAGTAATTGCGGAAAAAGCATCTAGTGCGGTGCTTCATATCGGAACACATGGTTTGCTTACTGAGTTTATCACTCAACAACACACAAGTATTACTGCCTGCCTTAAACCTGCCTTTGGTGAAGACCTGTATTCGGAATCTTTATATACCGTTGTTCAGCTATTCTAACATTCTGGTCGTTTGCTGTACATGACATTTCTACACAAGTTGTAATCCTTTCAAGTTTTTATTTGTTAAAGAGGCATTGTTATTCCTTTTCAGGTTGTGCCACTTATTACTGGATTGGTCATTCATCATTTCTCATAGAAACCCCGTGTGCAGAAATATCTTCTGCAATTCGCAGCCTAGTTTCCGCTTTCCTTTTGTCGTTTACCATGTTTGGAAATTGATATGTTAATATAAAAACGTTTTCTCCTCTCTTTCCTTTTACTTCAGAAGAAGACGTGTTGCAACCTCCGCGCAGAGAAATGACTTAAACCAACATGGCTGGATGAAATCTCTGCCTCCATAGCCATCCACGTGATGATAGCCTAGACACCGTTGTAATTTGTTTAGGCATTTTTTTATCATGAACTTACACTTTTTTTTTGCAAATATAAAAGAAAATGCGACTACTTTTCATAATCAGAGGAAAATTACAATATGACTATCTGTATATTGTATTGCTCATTATAATCTCATTCTGTTTTCATTTCATCCTGCAATGTTTCAGTATCTCCATCATACCTGTATAACAGATAAAGATTCTGGAAACAGTAGTCATTATATACTCATTTATGATAGAGATATAGTTTACTTGCTGTCTTTAACTACGTTCCAAGATGTCGCAGGTTAAGTGTCCAATACCAGGCTGCGATTACGAGACACCTGACTACGAGGCTCCAATCGTAGCTGCATTCCTTAACACACACGCTTCTTTTCACAGCTTTTCCTCATCTACATCAGGAAAGGTTGAGCGTGTTAGACGCCCTACAATCACATCAGCATGGACCAGTGAGGAGTGGACATATTTTGAGAGCAGGTCGAATGACTACAGAGAAGCCACCAAGATAATAGACAAGGAACTCATTATTGAGCTCCTTGAATGTTGCGACGAGAACCTGCGCAAGGACCTCCGTACTCGAGATGGCTTCACTTTGGAATGTGCTCACTGTAACCACATTGTTAATTACACTGATGCTGTTTTACGTGATGCGCTAATTCGTGGACTATACGAACAGATATATAACTTGACTCACTTGGCGCAAAGAAGCAAAACATGAGTGTTGAGGAAGTGTTCAGATTTGTTGACGCTAAAGAATCTGCGAAGCGTTCTGCTTCTAAGTTACTTCATCCCCAGGGTGCTGAGGCTGTTAGCTCATATCATCGTTACAAAACTCGTTCCCACGATAAAAATCAAGAAGAACCAAAGAAACCTGATCAGCGTGACCTATGCTCATATTGCGACAAGAGTGGCCATGAAGTACGAGCCCTTACTTCTCTTCGCCAAAAGGTATGCTCAGGCTATGCTCAGGCTATGGACAAACGTGCACAAAATGCAAACGCTAACACTACCTTGCATCAATGTGCAGATTCTCCTCAAAGAGACAATCTACTGAATATGAAGGTGCCGTCTTTGATTCATTGAGCTCAGCCACTAAGTATGGTTACAACGGCAACGTTCTCGTTTTAGACCACCACGTACACGATGACCTCTCTGATAAATGGACAAGACGTGCATCAAAACCTCAACCCTAAATAAAGCTCTTTGCAGAAAGTGCGCGTGATGACTTCAAACCGCTTGGATACGAATCCAGTTTCCCATCTAAACCAAAGATGGTTTACTCATGAACGTGTACGCCATTGTCCTGTTAACAACCATCATAGTTGGTTTGAATAAAATTACCCCTGTTGGAAAACGCAAGTTCCCCGTTAGCAAACATTCCACAGTGGTTGCGCGCTTAAGTTACTCTCTTGGTAAACACAACTCTCCTGTTGGCACTCATAAAAAGTACACACACACATAGTACCCAGGCCTGTTGGTATGAATCGTTCCTCAGTTTGCACACATTCAAGTTCCACAATTGGAACGCACTAAGTACCCATGTTGGTATACACCGTTCGCCAGTTGACACGCATTGCAGTTACACAATACGCACATATTTCCCCGGTTTGCATTTACATTTTCCTTCATTTATTATCCAATTTATCATATTTTTTATGTCAAATTCGTATATTGGGTTCGAAACTACAAAAATATCATATTGGCCTATTACACAATTTTGTTTAAACTGTCATTGTCTTTAAAATCATGTAGCGCCGGACAAGAAACAGAATAGGTAGACCACCAATTTCCAAGGATCCTTAAAAACCACCAATAGAATAGCAGAAAAGTTTGCAAAGCCAAAGATCCTACTGAGGGACAAGTACAAAGGTGTGATAGAAGATAACAAAGGCAGAAGAAAAGGCAGCATTATCAGCTCACAACATTGAACGTCATTCTTTAACAGTCCATTGAGTTATCTTAATGAAGGCGATAGACAGCGAAAACGGCAGTCCCTGTGGAGATGACTGAGACACTACGGAATGCTGGAAGAAAAGCTACACATCATTATCAGGAAGTCTTATGAAGGGGATTACCTGCAGCATTGTTCCTGGCAGCGAGCTCACTGCCGCCTTCGAAGAAAGAAACGGTCTGAGGCGAGGCTGCTTAATCTCACCTTTTCTGTGCCTGTTGGCCATAGACTAGATTCTGAAGACCTCAAAAGGCAAGAAGCCGAGCGGAATCCAATGGACACTGGCTATTCTCTCGTACACCAAACTACCTTTGTAGAAAAAGACACATATGGTTGCGGGCAACGCAGCTAGACCTAGCGTCAGACGTAAACGAACAGAGAGAAGAAAAATGTGGCCACGAGCATCAACAACACAAACGACACAGACCAAGGAGAGATGCTGGAAGAGGTGGAAAGCTTTACCAATCTTGACATCCATCTTGACAACCACGAACGAACGGGTGCAGTGGTCAGAACCAGGACCGGTAAAGCGAGAGCAGCCTTCATCAGCTGAAGCATATCTGGAGATCCAGCGAGATTTGCATAACCATTAAGATCAATAGGATCGTGAGGAAAATGCTACTCTAAGGAGCAGGACTTGGAAAACAACCAAGTTTTATAAAGATCTTTGAGATCCGCTGGCCAGAATAGATAGCAAACGAAAACAGCAGCCCTCTAAAGAAGTTAACTTAAAAGGACGTTGGCGATGGATAGGTCAGAACCTTCGCAGGCATATAGCCAATACACAAAAAAATCTCTCCCTGGAGCCCCAAAGAAAAGAGGAATAAAAAGGGTCTTGAAAATCAGGGCGCCGAGACATTGATGCAGATGCAAAGCAGATGAGTAAGACGTGGGACAGCTGGAGAGACTCGAACAGAACAAAGACGCCTGGAAGAGCGAAGATGAGATCAAAGCGTCTATCTAAAACTTATACATTCAGGCAATAAAGCCGTTACACGTTTGACGTTAACACTCATGAAGACGTAATGCTAATCCCGAAAATTACTGTTAAAAGTATTTAGGTTTTTTGAACTGCATAAGGATTATCTGGGTACAGGCCGTGATCTAATTAAAATCTATTAAACAGAGAAACAATATACAATTGGGCAAAATTTCTTGTAAAACGGATTTAACGCGACGTATTTCCTAATTGATTTTATTTATAAAGTTCGTGTGTATTTGTGCAACACATGAACTACATATTCTATACAGGTAAAAGATTCACAAAAGAACACAAAATTCGCAATTAATGAAGCGAGATTTAATCAGAATTATACTTACGTGTATTATATCAATCCATTTTAATTTAGCTGATTGATGTTTTGAAAGAAGGCGTGTTGAAGCGGATATAATGAGTTTATCTTTTGTTCATGTACCACTACGCACACATATTTAAAGTTTTGATAACATCATCAATGGGGGGAATCACGTGGTCAGAATTGAGAAAACATGGCCGCCGATGCCTCGCTTAGATTGAAAAATTGAGTGTTCAAACAGGTACATCTTCCTTATTACTTACTTGTTTTTAATCGGATAACGCCTATCATAGGGCCAGCCGGAAGCGGTTTCATAGAGTATCAACCGTTTCCTTCTGGGTGGTCGGAGTGTGGAGATTACTCATGGAATATTTTGCGATTTCTTGAACCGTCAATTGCTGTTGTACACGCACTCACAATAATATCACTGTTTTCACAATAATTAGCACTGTTTAAGTACCAGTTGTGCATGTGGACGCATTGTAACTTACAAAAAATGGATACATCAATTGCTAATGGCGTTATTTTCAAGGTAAAGTTGAGTTTCGATTGGTTTTAACGATTGCTGTTGAGCACGCACATGGCTGTTATACACGGACAACTTCTAGAACAACTGTTGTTGAGCACGAAAATGTCAAGGAATACCTTTTTCTCCACCGAATAAGTCTAAAACAACGTCGCATTTGCATGTTCTGGTACATGTAGCGATACATATCTAATGTATCCAGCAAAACACATATTTTAGTTGAAAATTGCAATGTTTCTTTCATTGGAAATATTAAAATGACAAATGTTTTTTTTACATAAACTGCAAAACAAAACGAAACACACAAAACAATTTTCATGTTTGCTAAGCATATAATCAACACATATAATTATGAAATAGATTTTACTTGATTCTCTAAGTACTAACACTTTTCCAATAAAATAGTTCAGTATTAAAACTATCAACATATTTTAACTATTTTCACAGAGTCAGAAGCTCAGGAATAGTACAATACTGCTCGCATAGGCACCAGAAACAGTAGTGAAAGGGCCTTCGGGGTTTGGAAGAGAACCTTTCATGTCCTTCATGGTGAGGTATGTAAGGAAATTGTTTATATTATTAATGATAAAATTTATTAAAGAATATAAAAAATGTATTTAATCAACACAGATGGTTAATAGAAATTGACATAATCATATCTTTCTAGGCATATCAAGTCTAAGAGTTGGAAAAAAAGTTATAAATAACTTAACATTATTTTTGCATGCCATAGACACACTTCAGTTCTCAAATTCAACTTACTTATAGACGGAAAAATATGCTGAATATTCTAAATATGAATAAATGCAACTCATTTTGACATCTTGAATAAGTCAATGTAACAGCATTATACACAACTGTCTCGTATTACTGTGAAGTACTGATACATTACTGAATGCCAGCTTAAACAATTTAAACATGTTTTGATATGTTTTTGTGTATTTGTTAAAGCTCGTAAGAAATACATAAGATATTAGTTAATTGTTACACTCGGGACAAAAAGAAGTTGTTACCATTTGCTCTGCATCAAACATTGGGGACAAATTTGACAACATTTTTAACAATGAATTTTGATGTAACATTATTTGTCAATGTTATTCCTCCAACTTCTTTTTATAACAGATTAGAATGAAGCCTGCCAATGTCACCCGCATCATCATTGCCTGTGCTGTTCTTCGGTTGATGTGGGGGGAACCAGCAGTTGATCCGGAACCTTTAGAAGAGGTTGCCAAGGGAGATATGTTTCAGGCTGTATCGGATGGGAGAAGAGTTAGAGATACCATTGTCGCAAATTACTTTACTTAGGAAATTAATAGTTTAAATATAAATGTTTTCATTATATTTGTGCGTGTATATCTCTGAGTCATACACTGATAGTTTGGTTCCTTGTTTGTTTATGTGGGTTTTCCAGCATTGGAACAACCATTCAACAAGTGAACAAAATATATTATTTCAATGCCTATATAATATTTTTGAAACAATGTTTAGGTAATAACCTCATTTGTACTCGCTCATTTTTTTATTTGTGTTATGAGATATCAGTCAGTACTTTGATTATTTCGTAGAACTTTTCTTGTTTGTCTGCCAAGCTATTCTGTTTGGCATAGTACAACATCTGCATCTCGCTCAGCGACCTGTATTTTGTTTTTATTGGTTAACTCTATTTACTACATACAAAAAAGATGAGCATTTATCTGAATGATTTTGATTATTGATAGCCATCAGCTAAGTTATTACGGTTATTGTTAAACAATGATATTATTCTATTGGTTCAGTATGTGCGTTTCATTGTTAGTAAATAATTTCAATTTAAAGAATATGACATTGTCATTTTATAGTTTAAAGTTGAATTGTTAGCTTATATAAATGAAACTAGTTCCACGAATCGTTATATACATACACATATACATACTTAGTCTGAGACTCTATCTTGTTATATTGTTGCAACTTGAGTGTTCATCTGTATCTGCTGATGCACATCTTGCCTGCCTCTCTGATGAACATACGTTATAGAACACTGTTATAGATCTATTATGTTAAGATCATATTATTTGTTTCATTGAGTCAACTTTGTTAAAGCGAGAGATATTTTGAAGTTTTTATTTGTTTTATACATGCTGTATAGTAGAGATATAATATTGGAAACTGATTCTTACACTGTAAAAATCGTCAATAATCGAAGTTTAGTCTAAACAGACTAATGTAGTATAGTCTAATTGATTACTATAGCAATATATACGAATCGAAAGTGTTAGGTAAGTGTATTTTACATAACAACTTTGATCAATTTCAAGATTTTATTATTTTTTACACACTCGAATAAAACATTGAACACTTTAGTCGCGACATTCGGGTATTATTTTACTTTAATTTCGGCAATTCATTACGTAGGAAAAGATTTCCGATAACAAATGCAAACGAATTTTAAAATCATTGGTTACACCTTTTTCCTTTGGAAAAATAAACGATACATGATCAATGGGGGGAATCACGTGGTCAGAATTGAGAAAACAAAACATGGCCGCCGATGCCTCGCTTAGATTGAAAAATTGAGTGCTCAAACAGGTACATCTTCCTTATTACTTACTTTTTTTTAATCGGATAACGCCTATCATAGGGCCAGCCGGAAGCGGTTTCATAGAGTATCAACCGTTTCCCTCTGGTTGGTCGGAGTGTGGAGATTACTCATGGAATATTTTGCGATTTCTTGAACCGTCAATTGCTGTTGTACACGCACTAACAATAATATCACTGTTTTCACAATAATTAGCACTGTTTAAGTACCAATTGTGCATGTGGACGCTTTGTAACTTAAAAAAAATGGATACATCGATTGCTAATGGCGTTATTTTCAATGTAAAGTTGAGTTTCGATTGGTTTTGATGATTGCTGTTGAACACGCACATGGCTGTTATACACGGAAAACTTCTAGAACAACTGTTGTTGAGCACGCACATGTCAGGGAATACCGTTTTCTCCGCCGAATAAGTCTAAAACAACGTCGCATTGGCATGTTCTAGTGCAATTAGCGATACATAATACTGAACATTAACCATGCTCTTAAATATCCATTATATGCATCTTTTTACGATTTTAAAAACATGAAAATTATAAAGCGTTGCAACGCGAAACGATTGAATAATATGGCGAGTTCTGTGGATTGAACGTCATTTCCACATTGACCGCTGTTACCTCAGTGAAATCGTTCAATAAGAAGCGTATGTATACATCAATTAAATGATAGTAATGTTTTTACATTAGTAATTGCATTCATTTAAAGTAAAAGCTTCACAAAGCAATCATGTTTTAAAATATGTATAAAATAAAGAACGAAATGAAAGCATTTTAGTTGTCTGCAATTATTGTTAGCAACATATTTTAGACTAAGTGTTTTATTATCTAAAGCAGTATTTTCATTTTCGTTACGTTTAACGGAACTTCGAGTTGCCTTGGTCAGTGCAAGTTTGCCTTAAAAATATGTTCAAAGGCTACTTATGAACATTCAATACAGTCATGTTATCGCCAGTTAGAGAGTAAATACAGTGGCTCGCCATGGGATAATGAACCTTAATGGAGAAAGTTCCTTTTTAAAACAAAAAACTTACTGTCATTACTGTCATTATAAATTATTTAGGTGTTGTATATGTAGTTGTATTTTAAATGTAATTCGCATTCAATATTATAAATGCTTGTTTCGAGAAAGAAAAAAAAATGTAATATAAATAATAATACTTTATTTTATTTGCTAAATTATAACATATGCTCTTATTTGCAAATAAAGTGCAACGATACAAAATTGAAAATCGAAGCGTGAAGCGTACCTCGCCACAGTGTTATAATATGTTCTGTTCTCTATAATCAGTGCATGTAATGATGATAATGCTCCTACGCGTATTGAAACATTTATTATATGTAAAATGTTTTAAAACTATGCATAAATGAATTAGCTCATGTTGTAAATTACGACGTCATTTATTAATTAATCACAGTTTTAACTATATAAATCTAGTTATTTATAGATCTAGAATCTATGCTGTTATTGGATACAAATACTTGTGCTGCTGCTATTTTAAAGTAAATTCGGTAAATGAACGAATGATTGAATACAATAAATATTATTAAAATATTACTTGAATACTATAATAATTTTACTTAATACAAAATTGAATAATTTAGCGCTGAACTTCTTTCATATTTTCATTTCATGCAAAGTACATCTACCTTAGACACATTTTTTATTTCTCAGGAAAAATTCTTAATTCATAGGAAGCTTAAATAACGCGCGTGGAATCAAAAGATTCTGATTGGCTGTTATTTCTGGAAGAGCCCTGATTGGCTATATTATTCGCAGGAACAATTAATTCTTCCTTATGAAAATTTCAAAATTCATAGAAAGATATAATAGCGCGCTTGAAACGTAACGCGTATTTTGATTGGTTGTTATTTTTAGCAGAACCCTGATTGGCTATAACATTTGTAGAAAAAATTAAATCTTCTTAAGGAAGAATTCGAAATTCACAGGAAGAATAAAGATGACGCGGCTAAAAGGGTCATAAGTCACGATTCTTCCTTAAGAAGATTTAAATCTTCCTAAAGAAGATTAATATCTTCCTTAGGAAGATTTATATCTTCCATAGGAAGATTTAATTGTTCTAAAGGAAGATATACATCTTCTTAAGAGATAATTCGTGACTTTAGATCCTCATGGTACGTCATACTATATTTTTCGGTGATAAAATCACCGTAATATGATCTTTAGATTTAAAAAGGTAGACAAATCGTTTATGTACAAATTAAATATTATTGTGCTGGTTACGTCCCTTTGCCTAGTGCCGATGTTAAAATTAAAGTTTTGCGTAACGTTATTGTTATTACACATCCGAATATATATAAAAGATGGATTTTAATGCGTGTAAAAGCTTCCCTCTGACACCATTTTTACACATAGTTGTAAATAGATTATGAAGAATTAAACTATCGAATGCTTTTTGAAAATCCACGTATAGAACAGCTGTAGCGCCTCACTTATAAACCGGCACAATTATACTACCCCCGCCAAGTATTTGAAAAATGACCAGTATTAAGAATATGATTAAATATGCATCGTACTTTTATAAAATTCAGCCCCAAGGCCATCGGTCCCTTTCGATTTACCATCTTTGAGTTTTAAAATACTTTGCATTATGTCTTTGTTCGTGATTTCTGAGTTAAAAAAGTGATCTGAATCATCTACAGTTTCGTTACTCTCTTATTTTATATCAATTAGACTTGGTTAATTGTCTTTCAAAAGAAGACCTTTAAAATAATCATACCACGCGCATAGATCTATATTACAAAAATCTGTGTAGTAGTAGTAGAAGTAGTAGTAGTAGTAGTAGTAGTAGTAGTAGTAGTAGTAGTAGTAGTAGAAGTAGTAGTAGTAGTAGTAGTTGTTGCAGTTGTAGTAGTAATAGTAGTAGTAGTAGTAGTAGTAGTAGAAGTAGTAGTCGTAGTAGTAGTAGTAGTAGTAGTAGTAGTAGTAGTAGTAGTAGTAGTAGTAGTAGTAGTAGTAGTAGTATGATAACTAGTTTGATAACTACTATTATTATTGTTTATTTCCTCTATATACTTGTGTTAATATGACGTCCAACACATATCTTAAATGCATAACGAATCTTTTGTTGATTATGTTGTTCGATCCGAGAGCTTGAATTTAAAATAAATTGATTTAATTTTCAGTTGAATTTAACAGCCATATGCTTATTAAACTTGTTAGTCTTTACCATGCTCATATTAGTAAACATTTACGCTAACTACATAATGGAGGCTATAATTGTTTCTTTATTGTTCTTACCTGTTCTGTTCTGATCTGTTGTATTAAGATGCTGATTTTGCAAAGTTGTGAACAGTCGGCAAACTATACGCATTTGTATTACCTCTAGTTTATTGGCTAAGTAGTTCGTTTGAAGTCCGAAACAACATTAACTTAAATTAAACATGCGATATAGTGTGACAATACATGGAAACGAGGAAAAAAATAGTTGAAATCACGCAGTTTGTTAATTTTTTCTTTCGTATTTTGTTTTTAATGATACAATAAGGATTTGTTCTTCTGTCAACAGAAGGAAGTCGGCATATGTCGCGTGTTGTTACCAAAACAATACAAACTGGATAAAACCTGTGTTGATGTTATTAACAACATGACGAACAATCTCGATTAATTTAGTTTGTTTTAATTAAAGGATACGATATTATCTTCTGCTTCCTATTTCGAACTAAAAGATTTAATTTAAGGCAATCAACATGTGTTCGAATTACATAAAAAACTTACAACTGTAGACAAATCCTTAAGTAAAATAGAGGAACCCACGTTATATTGTTTTACATTATGTTCAGCGATAGATAAAGCACCGTCTGCATGCATGTTGCAACAGACACCTTGCAAATAACCAGTGTATATAAAAATCGGTTCACTTTTCAATTTTAATTTTAATTTTTAATTTCACTTTGTTATTACAACATGTTGGCTGCAGTTATGATAGTTTCAAACACATCAAACCTTACTATTATGCAGGTAAAATTTCAGGAATCCCAATTCCCATAGGGTCCCCATTAGAAGTAGGCACTGAATCACTAACTGATACAAAATAATTTAGTGGAATGTGAGTTTTGTGAAGATCCAGTTACTAATAATTGACGTACGTTTGCTTTCATAAATACTTTAGCGTAAATAGCGTTTTTCTGTTTCATTGTTGATTGCTTATGTAAAAGTACGATTATGTTGATGGTTGTACAAACAACATAATACAACTTGAGTTTATTCAAAAATAGCATCAGACTAACGAAGGGATCTTAAAAATATTCGAATTGTTTGTGGAGTCATTCGTCTTGACACCATCAAAGATTACATCGGTCCGTAAAACTGATACTTGCACACTATCAGTTCATTTACTTTTAAAATTAAGATGTAAAACCACTGACAAAAGTAATTCTCGTATACTGCTTCTGTTTGTAAATGAATAAATAAAGTAAATGATATGCACATTTCTACAGTGTCAAAGATGAACACTCAAGGCTTTTACTGTGTGTTCTACATCCTCTTGCTGACCATAACTGTTCCGTCGCTCTGTGCCCATGAGGCGCTTGAGGATGCACCCGATCGTGAGAAGAGATACATGGGGTTTGCTAAGGCACCTATTGCAGTATATGCTAGAGCTGCCGTGTCGCCTTGGGTGTGGGCAGCACTTGTAGCCGCATATGGACTTGCGGCACTGCACAAGGTATCGAGGACATGTATCCTTTATTCAACAGAATATAGTCATAGGATTTATACTCAATAAATATTATATTGTAAACAAAAGCATGTCATAATATTTTATACAACATCGATTTTATTATCGAGTTATGCGTTATGTATGTACATACCTTATTTTATAGATTGTCTGTTATTTTGATTTGACCAATCCAATTTCAATAAAGCTTACAAAATGTTTTTGGTTCTAACGTTGAAGACTTTATAAGCACAATCCAGAATGACACGCAAAATGAAAAAATCATGTACACTAATATAACGCAGAGTTACCTACACTAAAGGAAGTGCATGATTGTCTCTGTCTGTGATTAGAAACTCCTTGTCATGACTATAAATTATTTTCTCGCATATCAAAATACAAAATGATTGAGTAGTTATTGCATGTTTCCCTTAGTACAACACACATTTAAAAAAAAGAACATATTGTCCTAGTAGATGTGATTCCTCTTTAACTTCGTATAAAGCTTCGGACAATCACTCATGTGCTTATAACCGGGGCTGGAGCAAACCTCGTTGACGTATTCGTGGAACTTACTATATATGAATTTATCAAATAACAGAAGTGGATTCGAACAAATGTTGTGATACCGAGTAATTGTTGTTCCTGTATAATCTTTTACTGTTTGTATGTCTGAGTAGTTTTGCTCTTTTTATTTTGTATTAATAATGTAACCAATATATTGTGTAGTAAAGATGTATATATTTACATAAATATGAGTCGTGTTCTGATAAAACTGGGCATAATGCATGTGCGTTAAGTTTCATTCCAGATTAGCATGTGCAGTCCGCACAGGCTAATCAGGGACGACACTTTCCGCCTAAATTGGATTTTTGCTAAGAAGAGACTTCATTTAAACGAAAAATGTCATAAAAGCGGAAAGTGTCGTCCCTGATTAGCCTGTGCGGACTGCAGAGGCTAATCTGGCACTTTACGCAAATGCATTTTATGCCCAGTTTTCTCAGAACACGACTCATATGGTCATTCCGAAACGCCGTCGTCGTTCCTCGGACATGTCCGACGATAATTTGGAAAATACGATTTATACGAACATGATTCCAACATCGCAGGACCTCGTGTCTAGTAGTTAACTGAGACCAAAATTGGGATTTTTATAAGCTTATTTTATACCAAATTTGAAACCAAATGAATTTACAGAATCATTAACAAATTCTGTCGTAATGTATCGCCTAATTTTGTATGATTCTTGTACCTTAATATCACTGCCATGTGATGTCACAACAATAAAGAAAAATGCTTAATTATACTGGGGTACCATAACAAAATTACATATTGGGGATACTCAACAGAACGCTATTTATACAAGGGGTAAGTTTGGTATTCATTAATAGTTGTTAGATCTTAATAATATAATCGCTGTTAAGAGAAATGTTGCGGCACGGTTTCAAAGTTTCATAATGATCAAAGATATTCGTATAAAAGCATGTTAAACTCGAAAATAATCGTGCTTTATGCACTTGATGATAGACCGCTGTTAGCACTTAGGGATCAACCATAGCAGCAAACTGTTACCAATACAATTATAGTGTGATAACGCTAATTTGACACATATATTTTATATTAGAGAACCACTATCGTCATAAAATGTTTCATTAGGAGCTAATAGGTATTCATAGTGTACTGAACTAAAACCCATTTTTAATGATTTTACATACAATTATTATTGTGTATTCGAAAAGCAAAAACATTAAATTATTTAATTGAATATTCTAATATTCGTTGCTCCTAAAACGTCCATTATTTTTTTACTTTCGCCAGTAACCGTCGTGCAAGAGATTGTAAATATGCTCGAAACAATGCAAATATAGCCAAATCACCGATTGAAAACTTCACTGAACGACAAGAGAAAGAGGTTCGTTACCTAAGGAGAAGAAATTCTTAAAGTTATGTTTTTTTCTACCCATAAAATACCATTTTGCATATGTGAGTAAATAAAACAAATAGAAAATAACATTTTAAGGTAACACATTTTATTATGAACCTAAACTTGTACATTTTTTTTTTAAATACACAAGAAAATTACACTACTTTTCGATAATAATAATGACAATAACAATGATAATAATAATAATAATAATAATAATAATAAGAAGAAGAAGAAGAAGAAGAAGAAGAAGAAGAAGAAGAAGCAACAAGAAGAATACAAAATAAGAAAAAGAATACATAATAATAATACAAAAAAATCCTTCCAGATCTGGTGATGGCAGTGGTTGTCCCCATAAGCCGTTGGGAGATTGCCGCTGCGTGGAGTTTGTATTTAACATTCTCTTGCACGACTCTTACGATACATTAGCTATTATAGCGCATGTGTATGTCACAGCATGGGACGGCAGCACTGCACGGAGATTGAATAGCAGAGAAACATGAATCAATTAAATCAACAAAAAGACAAAGTTGTGTAAGAGTTGATGTCATTAATTAATTTAGTTGTCGCTTTTCCCCTAAAATATGGAAATTAGATGACAGTCCACTCCTTAATTGCAGAACCGTACCGGACGAATAAGATTTAATAAGATTTGTAATTTATACAAATAAATGTGTGCCTTATTCATCGGTCCGGCTGACACAGACTGCTTAGGGGTGATAAGGATTGACAGAAAACTCTGGTCTCTAAAGAACGAATATGGGAATTTTATGTATTATACCTTTTCGAAAACAAAACCATAGCTTTGGAGTTTGATCTATAGCTTCTACTTAGATCTTGTTGTCAATCACATGACATGGAAGACCAGACATAATGTATGGTATTAAAATACTTGTTATCAATTTTAATCTATTTCTGCATAATAGGTTATATGCAAATGTTAACAATAATGATTTATTGAGTGTTGGAAACACGCCTTTTGTCTGTGTTCTAATATGTGTTAGAGGGCTTGTAAACGTACGTAAAATCAGAGACGTAGATAACATCTACGTCTCTGGTAAAATATATGTCCTAGAATGAAAATATTATAAACAACTTATTGAAGGTCATAATAAGTATTTATTTTTGGTATTTGTATAAAATAAAAAACAAGAAGTCACCGATGACTTTCTTAATATAACCACTTCTTTTATTTTCCGTGAAATCATAAAACAATTTACATAAACACAACTATCTATTATCAGTGTCTTAGACTTTAATCGGCACTTTTTCGAGTGTAAAGATCTGTTAAAATACCTATTATATGTCATTAAATTATTATAAGATCATGTCTGGGTTGTATCGTTATAACTGTGCGAAAGCATCATGTCGTCTTAAGTTATTATATCGATGTTTAAGTTCAATGTGTGTCAAGATAGTGAGCATGATTAAATTTCAATGCTTCAATCCTTATAATGTGGATTTTGTTTCACAAAACATCTCAATACTTTGCATTAGTGTTGTGAAGCAGTATGTCATTAGATCCAAGTCTTCATAAGCACCATTTATTACGTATTGTTATTGCATGTAGAATAATGTAATTTACGTTGAAACACAACTGTAACTCAGCGCTCGGCAGTATCGCTTTCTTTAGATTGATGCTGCAACCACGATATTGGGAATGGTTATAATCGTATCGTATTGCATACAAATGGATACTAGAAAAACTATTGGTAAATACTTATTTTTTTCTTAAATAATTGAGCCATCCAAATTAATAAAAGCACGTGCATAACTCTAACGTTGACAATATAGTTTGGACTACATAGTTAACACAGTTCATAGGCGGTTCCAAGGGGGGCGGGGGCGGACGCGGCGTAGGCCCCTTAAAATCGCCAAAGTAAAGTCAATTCATTGGATGTTTCACACTTAACTAGATCTAAATCAGCTATTAAAACTTGTCAAAGCCTTCAAAATCACTAAAATCGTGGAGCTTCCAGGGGCTTAGCCCCCCCCCCCCCCTGGACCCCCAAAACTATAAACTATGCACTTTTTTGGCATTATAAGAAGGTAATTTGATGAAAGTATATAAGGCGTGACATGCTCGAGAAGTAGTTGTCAAAGCCGTCAAAATCACTAAAATCGTGGAGCTTCCAGGGGGCTTCGCCCTCTCTGGACCCCTTAAACTATAAATTATGCATTTTGTTGGCATTATAAGATGGTTCTTTGATAAAAGTATAAAGGCGTGACATGCTCGAGAAAAGGTTGTTAAAGCCTTCAAAATCACTAAAATCGTGAAGCTTCCGGGAGGCTTCGACCCCCTGGACCCCCTAAACAATAAACTATGCACTTTTTTTGGCATTATAAGAAGGTACTTTGATGAAAGTATATAAGGCGTGAGATGCTCGAGAAGTGGTTGTCAAAGCCTTCAAAATCACTAAAATCGTGGAGCTTACTGTGGGCTTCGCCACCCTGGACCCCCTAGCAGGGCTTCGCCCTGCACCCACCCGATGCCCTAGCGCTCCCCTGGACCCCCAGCAAATCTTTCAATATCCCGCCCCCTAACCAGAAATCCTGGATTCGCCTCTGCAGTTTTTCTCAACCTAGTATAAATATGGTTGAAAATACTTTTATCATGAATGCGGCTTACATTTTGAAGAGCGTTTAATTGGACAGAGATTTGGACGTGATCTTCATAAAACGGGGTGTTATGATGCGAGACCTTAGTACGTGTCGATAATTGAGTGTTTGACTCTATTTATTTAGTACTCTAGTTTATGGTAGGTACATCTACAATTACGTGATAATTCTTGAATTACGTGTTAGTGCAAATCGATGACCGTGTTCATAAAATTCTTGCGATCTGTGATTAATATTAGGTGTTAAAAAGCTGGTCGATTCTTAGTTTGCCTGAATTCGATGTAAAGGTAGAAGGTAAACGTAGGTTTCTTTTTAATGGCATGTCCTGCAATGTGTTGATGCTCTACTCGTGTTGATGCATGCACAGTCTGCGAGTGCATTTCCGGATGATAATCTCGTCCCAGTACAGTCTGGTCCAGGAGGAGAGAACAAATCAGGAATTCGAAAAGTGCGTCGTGTTCACAGGACAGACAATCAACGGCCTGAGCTTTTTCTTCCGTTCGTATTTATTACAACATGTTGTGTCGATTGTATAATGGTTCCTAACATCAGGTTGTATTCAATTATTCAACAAAATGAAACATTTACATGAACAGTTTCTGTTTTTGCTTTGCTTAATCTTTTTTGCACAACAATTCTATAAATTCATCTTAAGAAATGACGTTTTCGTATGCCACATATTTGGAAACTGTCACGTATACCTGTAAATATTGACAACACTAAACTTGGAACTTTTATATATAATTTACATTAAATATAAAAGTACACTTTAGAACTATTTATGAGGTTTCATTATTGCCATATTCAGTAATCGCATGTACACGTATTCTGTTTTGTTTGATTGATTTGTGTTCGCCGTTTTGAACAGTATTACAGTAAAATACGGCCGGTCAGATGCCATCACAAAAAATACCTTGATTAATTTTTGTACACATACTTAGTCAGCAAACTAATGTCGGTAAATAACAACTGGCTTACCTCAAACAAATGGCCTATGGGATGACTTCGATATGCCTTTGACATAAGATCACCCTGCCTTTTTATTTTTTGTCGGGGCGTTGGATAATAAACTATTTTTTAAATGAAAATAAAATGTGAACTTTGCATGCAGTTCTCCAAAAGAATATTTCGTTTTGATTGTACTTTAATTCTAGACAGAACGGTGCAAAACATATTCGTGCGAAACAGGACGAATTTAAAACCCATCTTAACAGTAAATATATACTTAGCAATGGGTATCGCTGGTTAATTACACGAATTCCTTCTCAAATCCGATTAAATTCCTGTTTTGATAGCCTTATTGTACAATAATCATACCCTTTACCTAAACACGTAGGTCAAGTACAGTATAAAACAACACCGAACGATTGTCACTATTTAATTGCCAACTATTATATGTATCTGTTGATTTACTCAAATCTTCAATATATCGATGCGGCTCATACAAGCATCTGTTGTTTGCTGAACGAACAATGAAAAACAAATTGATTATCTTGTGAACCATCTTCTCATCCACTCAGCGAATCCAATATGGAAGTCATTCCAAATCTGACCGTTATCGATCGGCCATTTCCGTATGTTCACCTCGGAATACTTCCATATATGGTACAGACGGATGTGGACCATCCGCCTCATGGTTCCAAAACAGGCGTATCTAAAATAATTTGCTAATTTTATTATTACAGAACAAAGACCGCAATTAAAATCTACCAGATACATATTAATGGTAATAAAAAGGTATGTAATACAAAGGTAAATAATGGCGGAGCCGGGGCTCCTTGTGCAATTCTCGTCTTGCCGTGGTTATTATCGAGTCCTGTACCGGCTTCGCAATTTATTTACATATCATGAACAGCCCGAAATTTAAAGAACAGTCCTAATAAAATAAAATTAACATTGCCGTTCAAAAAAAATGTTTTTCATTATCTCGAGTATAAGTTACGGCGGATGATCAATACATTTGCGTTGGCTCAACACCACCCATTTCGGACTTCGAGGTCGTCAGGGGCACGTTGATACGCTGTGAGTAAACATATATCTATGCGTTTATACTATTATCTTTTACAATTGTGCATGGCATGTTTACTTTGACGTCATTCGTATAGCTGATTGTAGAAAATAGCGTATATGTTTATTTTGCAACCTTGCACGTGACGAGTTTTGTCCTGTGAAACAGTATAAAAAGTATGCAGACGTAAGACCTCTTTTCACGCTCTGCCTGATCCTCGCTTTTACTAAGCTGTCAGTCCTCACTTTCGAAAGCCAAGTAAAAACGGAAGCTTGTTATTGGAAGAAGCGGTGATAAAAACAATAAACACGACATGTCAAAATGCGAAAGTTATGTAAGAAAACGTTCATGCATAGTTAACGCTACACCTTCATGCCAACCATCCATGTCGCACAATCTACATTCTCGTCCGGTCACCGTAATCTCTCTTGCCACAACCAGTGGAACAACGTCGGTCGTCTACAGAGTTCCGGCTATACAAGATTGTCAGTAAAAACTAGCGTGTGGTGTAACGAGACCGCGTTTGTCAAGGCATGAGCTATGAGGCACATTTCATAAAGAACTCTCAAATTTGTTGAAATTCAAATGTTATTTCATACTCCTTGTATTTATCTTCTGTGCTCGCCAGGGGGCATTTGCCTGTTTTGCTACTGAATGTACTGGGCGATTAACGGCCTATATGAAATTTCTTTTGAAGAACTGCGTTATTACAGTATCCAGAATCAATTAGAAATCGGACGTAAATTGTTCTGCAGGGAGACAAATCCGGCAGGTGTACGATGATTTCAGGCTTTGAGACTACTTCTATCGAAACGATTATATTTGAGAACGAGCTGATTTTGCAGAAAGTACGTCCACAAAGAGTTGTATTCGTTTACAAAAGTGTGTACATAAGAATCTGATTTAGAATCACATTGAAAATTGCTTTACATACGGACATTTTGTCGCGTGACCAAGTGGTTAGTGCACGTTACCGACGTGGCAGCTCGTCTAAGTTATCATACCATGAAAAAATTCTTCAAAATGGCGACCTATGTAAAAGACCGAGCTAAATTTTCTCAATCGGCAAACCTCGCTGATTATCATTGATAAAGGTAAAGGAAGCTTGGTTCCCGTCCTCTTTCAATTTTATCGAGATGTTCGATACCAGGAACCAGACACGAAACTGCCAGGTGGCACTTCAAGATTACGCATGCGCAATTAATTTCCTTTCATATTACATATAAAATAGTTGAAGTTCGATATCAATTTTTACCATGATCAAGCAATGACCTACTATATCATCATACATCATTGGAAAGATAAATGCATAATCTTTTGAAAAAAATGGATGTCATTAAATTCTATACGTTGTAACTCAACATATTCACCTTAGAATAGGCAAACCGGTTTTGACAGCTGTGCAGGCGACCATTTTAGGCTCAAATAGTTTGACCTACTTTCAAAGCCGGGAACCATCAACAGAAAAAGTAGAGCACAAAAATGGCTTTTTTTTCTTTTTGCTTACAAATATACCTTCAAATTGATACCAAAACATTCCATTTGCAATGTATTTTACAAATCCTATGCAGCATGCACTGAACAATGTGTGCTTAGTTTTAAACTGACTACATGTAACCCTGCAAACAGGAGTTCCGGTTTGGAGTTATGTGACCTTTAAGAGAACTCAACCTCTTCAAATTTGAATTAAAGGCACTTTTGCCACAGGTATAATCTGTTTTGAGAAAGATCACAAAGTTCTGGTACAATGACACACAGATTTATTCATAAAAGTTGCCGTTGAAAGCGCCATGCGTAACAGCGTTTCGCGTCAAGAATTAAGGTAGAAAAGCGGAACTTGGTTACATCATACATGCAGCACTTAGACTCCATACAAGGCATCATTTTCGATTCTAAGAGGCAAAGCTGATGTAACATATGGCTTGATAAGTAAAAAATCATCAATGGCAATTTATTTGTGCATCAAAGCAGGTTTTGAACTGGATTCGAACAAACTTTTTTTTTGCACATTTTAGGTAAAACCCATGAAGAAGCAGCATTTCTGATGTCAATTGACCCTACAAAAGGGCTTGCTTGCATGGGAAAACAACACACTTGACTTCCTGACTAAAAATAGTCATCGTCAGACATGAGCTTTAAGTCTTTTGCCACACCTGGTCCTATGATTCCTCGGCTCGAGTTCCGTTTTTTCTTACCCAAAATTTTCGTACCCAAATTTTGTTTCGTACCCAAAGGTTCGTACCCACATACACAATTGTGGTGATGTAGATAAACTTAAACTGATGCTTTTGTATCCATCCTCTTCAAAAGCGTCTTCACACCAGTACCGTCAGTACTTTGATTTTTAATTTTGCTGAATCATGATTCTATCTATCTATCTATCTATCTATCTATCTATCTATCTATCTATCTATCTATCTATCTATCTATCTATCTATCTATCTATCTATCTATCTATCTATCTATCTATCTATCTATCTATCTATCTATCTATCTATCTATCTATCTATCTATCTATCTATCTATCTATCTATCTATCTATCTATCTATCTATCTATCAATCTATCTATCTATCTATCTATCTATCTATCTATCTATCTATCTATCTATCTATCTATCTATATATCTATCTATCTATCTATCTATCTATCTATCTATCTATCTATCTATCTATCTATCTATCTATCTATCTATCTATCTATCTATCTATCTATCTATCTATGTAATCTATCTATCTATCTATCTATCTATCTATCTATCTATCTATCTATCTATCTATCTATCTATCCATATATCTATCTATCTAACTATCTATCTATCTATCCATCTATCGATCGATCCATCCATCCATCCGTCTATTCATCCATCTACTTATATTTCAATCAATCAATCAATCAATTATGTTTACAGAAGGAAGAAGGCATCTGTCGCATTTTGGTACAAAAAATACGATTTTGAAAACAATCAGATGAGAAATTAAGGAAGAAGGCATCAGTCGCGTTTTGGTACAAAAATAAATACGATTTGGAGAACAATCAGATGATAAATTAATCACCTTAAATTAAGTTCAAGGATATGCTTTTATCTTCCGGTAATAGTAAATGCTAAAATGGTTAATATAATTCACCGCGTGCTCGAATTGAAAAACAACACGAACACAAATAATAAATATCATAAACTTTATTAGGGCAGGGTGGGACTGCGGATGGACAGGGCGGGAATAGCTGGAGTACTGATAAAGTAAATAAAAGGGACCGACTTAATGTCGATTGACATTTATGTTCAATGTTGAATTAAATAACGTCTGCTTTATGTGCATTCACAAAAGACACATTGCAAATGACAATAGTATATAACATGTAATCGATTCGATTATTGTATACATGTTTACTGAAGCATTAACCGTATCCCTTACATTTAACATTACTATTCTGCTGGAAGGATTTCACTGAATCCAATGCCTAAAAGATCCTATTAAAATATAAACTAGACCGCAGATGGTTTGGAGGACTGAAACTTGGTTATTATTTTCCATTCAGTCGCGGTGAAAAGACATGACGAATACAATGAATTTTGTCTTGACATAATTAACTTAAAAACTAACAACCCTTATATTGAAAATGTTAATCCTATGATATTATGTTCTGCATGCTGTTTATAATTTCATTCCGCTTGCAAATAGCAAAAGTATTCAAAATACGCGCATATCGAAAATGCAACCATTGTATACAGTGTTCGACGCATCGTAAGAAAATATAAAAACACGAAAAGGCAGCCGAACCCCTGACTCTACCAACGTCATACTTAATAAATTGAATTCATGATTCAAAAACATATGGCATTTACGCTTTATTTTCCAGGTTTAAACAGTTTTAATAACAGCTCATATCTATAAATGGAATTTAAGTATGAATTCATAATTACAAACACAGATCAACATGCACATTCACAACTAATATATCTGCCCTTTAAGTATTATCGGGGTATATTTTTTAATCATGTACAAACGCAGTGATGAACATAAAACTAACGCCATCAAATTTAGCTTACAAGTGCATTTTCACGAAAACAATCGAGTGTTATCTAGATTAAACAAGCTAACGAATACGCTTTTATAAATTTTGAGATGGGTAACGCAAATGTCTTGGTTTTCATTGGTTGACGACATTTTGTTCATTCTGCTTCTAGGTAGTTCCCCAGATCCACATCTATCGGAATATATAAAGCTGCCATTACCCGAAGATCGCTAAGCATTTGCATCTTTTCAAACTGGAACGAGTGGCTGATAAGTAATTCGAAGCAGGTATGTATTAAATACAATTTGTGTTTATCTTTGCCAAGTTATTTGCTTCTGAACCTAAGCAATATAATATATATTTTATTATGCATTTATAATACTGAATATAATTGTATTTTGCTTACAAAAAATTCAGGTCCACATGGTAAATACGAAAATTAATACGTTTCGGTACCGTATATACCCCTAAATAGACATCTCTTATATAGAATACTGTTAAATGTGATAAAATATCATCATCACTTAAGACACTGTATACTATTATTATTTAATAGATTATAGTGCTGAATATTCTCTATTTCCAAGCATATATGTTTTTGATAATATTGACATTTTGATAAAATCGTAGAGAGAAAAAAATGCTAAAACTACATGTGATAAACGCCGCCTATGGGATTTAGTTTGAACCTATTTAAATTTTTTTAATCTTGAAATAAATCAAAGTTATTATGTAAAACACACTTACCCAACACTTTCAATGCGTATATATTGCCAGTCATCAAGTAGACTATGCTACATTCTTTTGAGTTACTTCTGTATTCAAACGGTTAGTGGTATTGTATTCAATACAATTTTAATATAATTCGACCTAAGAAATAGAGTGGAGTAATAAATGCACAATCAGGAAACTAAAAGTTTAATTATGCTGTAAATTTACAATGCTTTTGGTACTTTATTTCCGCAATTAAAAGGATGGAGTATGTTCACAGAAGGAAGAAGGCATCTGTCGCGTTTTGGTACAATAAATTACGATTTGGAGAACAATATGCTAGGAAATTAATCACATTAAATTTAGTTCAAGGATGTGCTATTTTCTTTCGGTAATATTAAATGCTAAAATAGATAAAATAGACCACCACGTGCTCGAATTGAAAAACAATACGAACACAAAAAATAAATATCAAACTTTATTAGGGCGGGGCGGGACTGCGGAAGGGCAGGGCGGAGCGCCCTTCAATTTAGGCCTTGCTGGACCAATGATAACGTAAATAAAAGGGACCGACTATAAGTCGATTGATATGTATTTTCAATGTTGAGGTAAATAACGTCTGCTTTTATGTACATTCACAACAGACACATTGCAAGCAAATAACAATAGTATATAAAATACAATCGATTTGATTATTGTATAAATGCTTACTGCAGCATTAACCGTGTACCTTACATTTATCATTACTATTATGCTGGAAGGATTTCACTGAATCCAATGCCTATAGGATCCCATTAACAGTATACACTAGACCACAGATGGTTTAGAGGACTGTAACTTGTTTAACATTTTCGATCCAGTCGCGGTGAAATGACATGACGAATACAATGATGTTTGTGTTAACTATTAAACAAAAAACCCTTATATTGGAAACGTTGATCCTATGATACTATGTTCTTCAGACTGATTGTCTGCCAAGGTCATTCCGTTTGCAAACAACAAAAGTATTTTAAATACGAGCATATCGAAAATGAAATCATTGTATACCGTGTACGACATATCGTAAGAAATATACAGACACAATAGGGCAGCCGAACTCCTGACTACCAACGGCATACTTAATAAATCGAAATAATGACATTACAACATATGGCATTCACGCTTTATTTTTCAGATTTATACAGTTTTAATAACATCTCATATCTTAAAATGGAATTAAAGTGCGAATTCATAATTTCAAACACAGATCAACATGCACATTCACAGTTAATATAACTACCCTTTAAGTATTATAGGGGTATATTTTTAAATCATGCCCACACGAAAAGATAAACATAAAACTAACGCCATCAAATACAGTTGGCAAATCTTCACGAAAACAATCGAGTGTTACCTAGATTTAACCAGCTAACGAATACGCTTTATAAATGTTGAAATGGGTAACGCAAATGTCTTGGTTTTGATTGGTTGTCGACATTTTGTTCATTCTTCTTCTAGATAGTTCCTCAGATCCACATCTATCGGAATAAATAAATCTGCCATTACCCGAAGATCGCTAATCATTTGCATCTTTTCAAACTGGAACGAGTGGCTGATACGTTATTCGAAGCAGGTGTGTATAAAATACAATTTGTTTTTAATTTTGCCAAGTTATGTGCTCCTGAACATAGGCAATGTTATTTATATCTTATTATACATTTATATTATTGAATAACGGTGTATTTTGCTTACAAAAAAATTCAGGTACACATGGTTAATATGAAAATGAATACGTTTCGGTACCGTATAAACCCATAAATAGACATCTCTTACATAGAACACTGTTAAATGTGATAAAACATCATCATAACTTTAGACACTTTAAACTATTATTATTTAATAGATTATAGTGCTGCATATTCTCTATTTTCACGCATATATGTATTTTATAACACTGACATTTTGATGAAATCGTAATGAAAAAAAAAGCTAAAACTACATGTGATAAACGCCGCAAATGGGATTTAGTTTAAACCTATTTATTTAAAAAAAAATCTTGAAATTGATCAAAGTTGTTATGTAAAACACACTTACCAAACACTTTCGATTAGTATATATTGCCAGTCATCAATTAGACTATACTACATTCTTTTGAGTTACTTCTGTATTCAAACGGTTAGTGGTATTGTATTGAAAACTACTAAACAAAAAATAAAGTACATTAGTTTAAATTATTCTTTACCTTTACTATTTTCGATTTGAATTATCCGACTAATGAAAAAGGTAAATGTATGACTTTTTGAAATAAAAACTTTATTGTTTTATCAATTATATTGAGATTGTTTATTAAAATATAATTTTTACCCAAGATATTTAAAAAAAATAATACTAAACATTTCAATTGATGTATTTTGATTCAGTTTCGAGATGTTTGTTAACGTACTCGTTACATCCAGCGTGTTGGCTGGTTGTGTTCCCAATCCGTGCCTACACGGAGGAACTTGTACTGATGCGGTCTATAGTGAAGACGTTGTCTGCGCATGTGCACCAGTTTGGGACGGACCCATCTGCTCGAAACGTAAGTCGTTGACATTATTTCATGTAGCGTTATCGTTCGGTGAGAGGTGACTCAGATCAGGAAATGTGGTTTGAAAGAAGTTGTGTGATATGCACATACGTGTACAACTATTCATTTGTAATCGCATATAATATTATAATTGCATACGATACTAAATTGTGTATTGAGGAATTGCAGAATCAAGTTTTATAAAAAGAAATGTCTTCGTAACAAAATCCAAAGATGAAGTAGCCGGATTTAAGTACTTTTTTAACACTGAAGTTAAAAAAAATCTTTTAATTGTTTGCCAAGAACTGGGTAAAGAAGAACAATCCTGCCCAGCACCTGAGTAGCAATCACCTTTGACATATAACGTACTAATATATACATTTGTATTGTTTTTATTCAAAGAATACCTAATACAAACATTTTTTTAATCAGATTTATATATAAATATTCAGGCATTAGGCATTTAGGCATTAGCTCGATCATATAAATGTCAAATGCATAAACACTATAAATATAGGATCTGGCACGAGTTGTCATATCATACCTTATTTTATTAAACGAGTTCAGGAATTTTGTTAGTAAGCGAGTCTAGCGAATTTCCTGAACGAGTTTAATTAAATATGGTATGAGTGTCAGATCTTTTTATCACATGCTTTTAAATGAGCAAATTAAATAAATATTGACGCAAACATAATGATAAATCCTGAATGTTGTTTACATTTCGTGACGTCATTTGACGTTGAAACGTCATTTCAGCAAAATAACAAAAGGCGATTGGTCAATCGAAGGAAAACTAAGCCAATGAAGCGCTTAAAAAGTATATTACACATGTGTAAGATAAAACTATTCGTAATGGTTATATTACATGGGAAACAGGGTGTGACATGTGATAAAAGGTATTTATGTAACCAAGTATTTACGTAACCGTTTAATGAAGGAGGATGTTGGGAGGAATGCTTCTCTAAGTTCTCTGACTGACAGATTTCCATTACCTCGGATGCTTTGAGGATAAGGCGCTACGTGTCTTGCCTGTGCGGTACCCCGACTCGACGTCAAACTCTCCGTTGGAGTGTGCGTCTCGATGCCATTCCTACATAGTTGCTGGCGTTGAGGTAAGCAAAAATCTTTTGCTGCTTACATTTCATTAAAAGGTTGACAACTTTGTGTTATACGAAATCGAAGTTACAATAATTGTTTCCCTCATATATATTCTCTCTTTGAAGTACGCGTTCAGTTTATATAATTATGAATCTTTAATCATACAATAATATTGTTTTTTAGTAGAACTATGTAGCAATTTTTATAGAAAGTTTTGTTTTAATAGTTTATCTCTGTACATTTCGATTCGGTTTTACTGAGCAACTGACTCAAATTCTAAATTGAAAAAAAAAGCCGAGGTCATTACCTTGCAAAGATATTAAATGTGTCCTGTTAGATTATTATTTGAAATACTATTTCGGTGGCATTTACCAATAATATCGATCAGTAATTCTTTGCTAGAAATGGATCACCCTTTTTAGATATCTGACAAACATTTTGAATTTCCAACAGGACGGCATTTTGCAATAATTTGGACAGGAAATTTACAGTTCATAATGGGGATCACTTAATTATTAGATTGTTTCAATCATGATCGGATGATGTTCCTTTAAAGGATTTTTACTAAACTCGATTACTTTTTCTTATGATAGACATATTTACTGGCTGACGATTTTTGTATTGGCAATTCGCACAGAAGATAATTTCGGTTCGTTTCATTAATTAAAGATCGGCTAGCACATAGAAAAAAAAAGGAACCGTTTATGTGCTGTTTACCTCAATAATGTTCGAATATTCAGCGAAAAGTTGTGCAATTGGGTAATCGGTGTTTCACCGTAGAATTGGCGTCAGTAGCTCAGTTAAACCGCATCGAGGTAAATAGAGAGCAAAACGGTGTTTTGTATAATACTAAGATATAATACACGATGCGTTTAACGTATGCGTGCGGAATCATAATTGTGATTTTTTTTATGTAGATTGGCAAGCAGTGTTTCTGTGGAAACGTGTGGCCGGATGTGAGAAAGCCCGAGTCTGAATGTAATTATGTGTGCCCCGGGAACAGCACCATGAAATGTGGAGGAGACTGGAGGATCAATGTCTACAGCGACTAGGGTAATTTAATTTTTTCTTATGGTGTTTCAACTTCAGAATACGTATTTATTCAGGTCAACAATGTTACATTGTGTTTAGTATAATGGTCATGAACTTGACAGTATTCTATCTTCTTGTCCCTAGATAATGTGTTTCTCTTTGTATGCACATGTTCTTCACTCGCTTAATGATGATGATGATGATGATGATGATGATGATGATGATGATGATGATGATGATGATGATGATGACCATTACGACGACGACGACGACGATCATGTTGATGCTTTTGATGATGATGATGATGATGATGATGATGATGATGATGATGATGATGATGATGATGATATTCCAATGATGTTATTTTTTTAATTATTATTTTCAGTATTATCAATATAAATACTTTTATTATTATTATTATTATTATTATTATTATTTTTATTTATGATTATTTTTATTATTATAATTATTATAATTATTATTATTATATTGTTATTTATAATATTATAAAAGTTATAGTTATAATTAGTGTTATTAGTGGTAACATTTGTACTATTAATGTAAGTATTAGGTATTAGTATTTGTATTATACAGATGGCGGGTAGTGTGCCGAACAACGTTGCATGATACAAACAGCCCGAAGAAAACTCTTCGCTTCCTGAATACTGATGCTGGCTTTTGTTGGCTTTAAAATAAAGACTATTACCTATTATCCCTTTCAACTTCCTGATTACAAAAAAAAATGTGTTCAGAACATTTTACTAAGGTTTTTATTTAAGGTTGTTGTCTCTGGTTGTTGCCAAAGGTTTTTGCCTAAGGTTGTTCAAAGTTTCAGTTGACGGTTATTTGTTCATGTGTTTTGTCAAAGGCTGTTTCCATGTTTTTCCCAATGATGTTTTCCGAGGTTGTTGACAAAGGCTGATGTAAAAGTTTAATGTCAAATGTGGTATGTCAAAACAAACGTTCTTTATATTTTTTATATTGTTTAATATTGTCTGTGTAAGGATTAAAACACATTTTTAACCACGAGCATGGTGAGCACAATTCAAAGGTCTAATTATGAGACGTTATCAGTGTAGTATGGGCTATTTTCTATATGGAACTAAATCCAAACGAAGGATAAAGCACATATTGCCAGAACAGAAAAAAATAAGGACACCATCTTGTCAATTAAAAAGAACTCAAAGTACACTACAGTACAAAACTGTTTACATTAAAGATGAAAAGAGCAAAGATACCCGTGCCAACGAAGCAAACCTGCAAACAATTGCCAACCTTATCGGACGCGATAAGGGCACGATTCTGGAAAAAGACTCGTGGCGACACAACAAGAAAATACGATTTTGCGCAGTGGAACAAGATTCCATTCAGAGACAAGAGGAGACAAAGCGAAAAAACGCACCGGCGTATACCAAGCCGTCTTGACAACCGAGAGACGACCGACGACCACAGACGACATCGCTACAGTTATGATGGTCGAGGCGGTCGGGCAAATCGTAACTACTACAGACGATAAGAAACGTGCGGGTTTTGGAACCCAAACGGTTTTAACAACGACTAATGTTCGGCAAACTATATGATAAGAAAATAAATTTAAAGTAACCGTGACCTTGCCATGGTAGAATTAGCAGAAATACATTTAAAACGAAGTGAAAATATTCAAATAGACGGATATACATAGTATCGAAACAACCTAAAGGGTATTCATACGAGATCATTTGTGGCTGTGGAACGTCAACCTCGATCTTAAAAGACTCTTATACAGAACGACGAAATTCAACAAATTATAGAGGAATAGCAGTTACATCGTCTGTATATATATATAGGATCTGGCACGAGTTGTCATATCATAACATACTTTATTAAACGAGTTCAGGTAATTTGTTAGTGTAACACTGGTGGTATTTATATATTAATTATACTTAATTATATTGTTCCACAAGTGCGGGTTCGTTAATATTCAGGAAGATTTAAGACATGTAAACCTTTTATAAGGTTTTTTTATACTTTATTATAGTGCTACATATTAAATATTCAATGTTGAATTCCAGATATGAAGACAACCTGAAATAAATAATAACACAAATTATAGTAAAATAACATACATAATAATATGATGGTCATCTAGTGGCTTTTATACAAAGTTGCATAGAAAACCATATAATGATCAATATAAAACAAACATATCCGCTTGTATAATACATTCATGACTTTAACAATATTTCAATATTGTTTTACCATTTATGGAATGGCTGCTTTACCCTCACACACTGATCTTACACACAGGATTCTCCGTGCAGATGTTTAGCTCTGCAAGTTAAATGCATGTGCTAATAAAGCATACAGAAATAGTGACTAAGATAGGAAAGAGCAATTCTGAGAAGTGCTGCCATTTTGCCAAGTCGCGGAAACACATTACAAATTAATATAAATGCACAATATATTAGATAATTACTTGTACAACACAAATCAATTAGCCACAATCTTTATAAAAACACTATTGCAACCAAGAGACTTATACTAACCTCAAAGAAGCACGGCTCTTAAATTACATTTGAAAAAAACATGTCCTTCCAGCTCAACCCATGAAATACTACTGCCAGAGCGGGAAAGAAAACTTGCCCAACAGATTCAATGTACAGAAAAGAAAATAGGCTAACAATATGCACACAAGGGAGACAACTTTTAAATAGAATTTGTGACTGTTTACACACTTCCCCCAGCTCAGAAATGATGTCCTTATCATAACATGTGTATGTCCATAATATTTGTCAAATGTCACAAGAATTGTCCCTGTCACATAACATAGCCTGTCTTACATAAGAAAATACAAACTTACTATGATACAGTACTATACCAATACAATAAAGTAAGCATTACACCAACTTACAATATATTACCACTACAATTGTACAGTAACTAACTATACAAGTACAAATATACAACTCGTAAAACTAGATCTGTACAGACTACAGATACAGACTACTCATACTTACCATGTAGCCAGCACATTTAGCTCTCCTCTGTTTTTAATATGTGTCCTCACATAGACTAACACATATTTAGAACAAAATAAAACACACAAAATGGCGCCCAACGTGTTTTTTTAACAGAATTTAAATTTTAAGACATTTTAAGTGCTACTTTGTGCTAAACTATTTTTTCAACTATTGTCGACATATTGCAAAATGTGATCGACGAGGACATCGAGTTTCGGCTTCGGGAGGAGCAGGAGCCGCTCGGGTTGGCAGACCAGATATCGTATGTACATGTACTGTACATGGGGTTGCTGTTCGTTGCTGTTCCATCTGCAGATGTTTGTACTTCACCTGGACGTTTTGGTGCAGTTTTAAGTGGCCATTGTGCTGCCGCTTTTGTTTCAAGTTTCCAGTTATACTGGTTGGACTATTTTGTGGGTATTTTGCCCTCATAAGGCAAATCTTCGAGACCGTCATCCTGCTCGTTAGATCTTCACGGAAGATGGGAACAATTAACATTTCAAATTTCCATTAATGTGAACATTGAACTAATGAACAATTGTGCATCTAGTGGCTGAAACAAATTGTGTACAGTATCCAGGTCAACTGAGCGTGAGTAGAGTTTTTGTATGAAAGGTTCACTTGCATGATATATTAATATTTGGTGATGGAATATCTCTATTTTAATATAAAACCTAGTTAATTAACTAATATTGCATTTAATTCTGTAGAAATGCTGCTATTGTCTTTAAAATAAGTTTATTTTTTTAATTCACGGTGTATTGAGAAAGTAAAACTATTGGCAACCTTCCAGTGTTGGTGTCTGTTTTTTTTTTCATGGAAATTGCTCACCTTTTGTATACAAAGTCTTAAAACTGGATCAATCCTGTTTGACAATGATTTAATCTTGTGTTATACTTTTACAAGGTGTTTGATAGCTTGATAATTTTGGTGTTTTGTGACATCACATAATTTCTTACATTTCATTGGTTGACTTTATGAATGACATTCACTTACCAGTCTTTTGTAGTAGTAATTCCTTTTAGGGAATACACAGATAGTAAAACTGTGTTTTGGTTGTACAATGTACATGAATGGTAGTAGTTTTGTGTAGTGTAGACATGATGCATAGGTTCTTGTAGTATTGCTGTGTGGATTACAAGGTAAGTGAAACAGAAAAAAATTAAATTGAAATATTGGTTGAATAATTAAATCAGTGACCGAAAAAAAAAATATAAATAATAATAATAATAAATAATAATTGTTGTGGCATAAGGCATGAATGTAGGTGTTGCTTTATGCACAACAACAACAGTAGTCATCAACAACAACAACAGTAGTCATCAACAACAAAGTAGTCATCAACAACAACAGTAGTCATCAACAACAACAGTAGTCATCAACAACAACAACAACAATGATTATCAACAACAACAACAATAGTAATAAACAACAACAACAACAATAGTCGTCAACAATAATAAACAACAGTAACAACAATACGTCAAATATTAAACAATTATTCGCAATTTGTTTTATTATTATGGCATTTAATGTGGTTTAATTAAATCTGAATTTGAAAAATATTTGATGTAGTTTGTACTTGGATGTTTATTGTGACATTCATTACCATTGATTGGAATTGAACTTGCATGTGGAAGGGAAATAGTTATTTTGCATTTGAGTTGAAGTGTGATGTTTGTATTTGAAGCATTTAAGTGGGTACAAACTGGAATAAGGGAATTGGAGTGGAAATAATTTCAAGTTGAATACTGTGTTCAATTATTTTATATTGTGATGTGTTATTGACATTACACACATTCAACAGAAATAAATTACACATTGTATTATGCAAACAACTTGTGTGTGTACAGTGAAATAAAGTGTCTTGAAGTAGCATATTTGGACAGTGTTGTGTCGTTATAAATATGTGCCTGTGTATGAACAATATAGTGTGAAATTGACAATTATTTGGCGTGAACATTCAAAGCGAATCGTGTTCTTGAAAAGTGTTGAATCGTGAAGTTGTATTTTATTGTGAACAGCTCAAATGACACTGGCGTAATGTGTTTTGAGATTGAATTTTTTTAATTTGTAGTACATGGGTAACTGGATTTCAACCTCAAGTGACAATTGTATGGTGTTTATTGAGTATATATTATACCAATAATCAATAAATGTTATGTGAACATTTATTTAGTTTTATGATGTGTAATTTATATGAGTTTGCTGTATGTGGTGACTTGAGGAGGTAGTGAAGTGATATTCAATTTTTTTATTGAAGTCTAGTAATAGTAGAAACATGTCTAGCGAGGATTTGAAGTCAAATGAAGCATCTGGTGGTACTGAAGTTACCGCTGCTCAATTAAAATTATTGAAAGCTTTTGAAGAGCTTCATATTGATACAGAGTTTGAGACAGCTGCCGACTTAGCTACTTTTATGCACAATTTTAGTGTAGTAAAGCCAAAAACAAAGTCTAATGTGATTATAAAACAAGACCCTGTACATACTGATAACGAAAGTAATGTTCATGGGGGACAGTTTGCATCCTTTAATTTCCCTAAAATACAAAATTTTAGTGGGGAACAAAATAAGGGAGAAGTTTCCTGGCCATGTTTTAAATTTGAAGTTGATTCTCTATTGGCTGAAGGATTGTTCAGTCAAGAACAAATATTACATGGTATACGAAAGGCTGCCAAAGGAAACGCAGCAGAAAGTCTTAGGAGGCTAGGCGTTGGAGTGAATCTTCAACAAGTTTTGATTAAATTAGAAAGTGTATATGGTGACATTGAAAGTAAGGAAGTTATTCTAAGAAGTTTGTATAATTGTACACAAAAACCCAATGAATCGGTGTCATCTTTTGCATCGAGAGTGGAAGATCTTTTTGATAAAGCTGTGGGTGTAGGTGGTGTTAAAAAGAATTTTTTTGAAAATTTGAAAGGTGTTTTATACCAAGGTTTGAGAAAAGAGTTGAAACACATGGCAGCATACAAACATGATACTGTGAATAATTATGATACCTTTAAAATTGAGCTGCGAAAATTAGAATTGGATTTGATTGATGAAAAGAATAGTGAAACAAAACCTTGTAAACCAGTAGTAACACCTGAAACTTCTGAGATTAATGAAATCAAGAACCTTTTGAAAAAATTAAATGAACGCATAGATAAAATTGAAAATGAAAAATCAGGTAAGTATGAGCATGTTCAGTACAGACCCTATACCAGTAGAGGTGAGAGGCGAGGACAGTTTTATCCCAATAGAGGGGAAAGGCGGGGTTTCCGAAGTCAGGTAGGTAGAAATTTTCGACCCTCTAGGCCAACCTCCAGTTTTACGTTTGCCAGATCCTGTCATAAATGTGGACAAACTGGACATGTTCAAGCTCAGTGCCCAAACTAGACTGTTCTCCAGTTAGGGGATCGAACCTGAGCACTAAATCTATGAAAGATCCCACATTAGTAGGGGAGATCAGCGAGGTAAGTATAGTGTTAAGTAACATCAATACCAGAGCATTGTTAGACACTGGATCTTGTGTAAGTATCATTTCAGAAAGTTTTTACAACAATAATTTTAAAAACATCAGCTTGGAGCCATTGAATGATTTACTTAACATTGAATGTGCTGATGGTAATCAGTTGCCATATCTTGGTTTTGTTGAACTTGAAGTACACATTTGTGAAGGACTTGAGAGTTCGAAACCAAGTTATTGTTTATTTTTAGTGTCACCCGACACAAAATATTCTTCAAAAGTACCAGTTATTCTGGGAACCAATATTTTGAACAGATTGTTGGAAGAATGTCATGATACATTTGGTGAACAGTTTTTACAGAAAGCTAAGTTACATACACCATGGTATTTGAGCTTTAGAGCTATTTCATCGAGAGAAAAGTCTTTGAAAAGAAACAATGGCAGAGTTGCAATTGTAAGAAGTTTGAACAGAGAGACTATTTTGTTGAAGCCAAATGAAGTAAGAAATTTTAAATGTTATACAGATAAACACATTGCTTATCCATCTTCAAGTGTTATAACTGTAGCTTGTACTGATGCACACATTCCAGATTTCATTGATGTTACATCTTCTGTGAATGTGTTTGAATTTGGTAAATACAATGAAATATTTGTCACATTGTCAAATTTGACAACAAACACAGTTGCTATTCAACCTAAAGCAATTTTAGGGGAGTTACAACCTGTAACCATAGCAACGGAAATTACAAATGTGAAAGAAAGTGATTTAGATTACAAAAGATCAGAAATTGTTCACAATATTGTGATCGAAAATAATGGTCTACTTACTGCTGAACAAAATGTTGAAATAAAAACTTAAAACATAAAGATATTTTTTCAACAAGTGATACAGATATCGGTCAATGTTCAGAAACTACACACCGAATTGACTTGACGAATGACACACCTTTTAAATTGCGTCATATGCGTATACCGCCTGGTATGGTTGACGAAGTGCGTGAGCACTTAGAACAATTACACTCATGTGGTGTAATTAGACCATCAAAGTCACCATTTGCTTCACCAATTGTTTTGGTTAGGAAACGCAATGGGAAATTAAGAATGTGTGTCGATTACAGAACTTTGAATGAAAGAACAATAAAAGACTCTTATGCTTTGCCAAGACTTGAAGAAATATTTGATTGTTTAAATGGTGCTCAATACTTTACTACTTTGGACATGAAGTCAGGATATCACCAAATTGAAATAGAAGAATCACATAAACAAAGAACAGCATTTACTTTAGGACCATTTGGACTTTGGGAGTTTAATAAAATGGCTTTTGGTTTGACGAATTCGCCCGCCACATATCAGAGAGCAATGACTGAATGTCTTGGTGATTTAAACATGAAAATTTGTGTCGTTTTTATTGACGATATTATTATTTTTAGCAAAACTTACAAAGAACATTTGGATAATATAGAACAAGTATTTGAACGTTTAAAATCTTGGAATTTGAAGCTTGCACCTGAAAAGTGTAAATTTTTTAGAAAGAATGTATCTTTTCTGGGTAATGTTGTGGGCAGTGATGGAGTAAAAACTGAACCTGAAAAAATTGATAAAGTTAGTAAGTGGCCAACACCTACAAATCCAGATGAACTTCGAAGTTTCCTTGCTTTTGCAGGATATTATCGTCGTTTTGTAAAAGATTTCAGCACCATTACACGTTGTTTGGCGGATTTACTTCCACCCACTAATGAAAAAAAAGGGAAATTGAAGTCTAAAAAAGAATGGCAATGGGGTGCAGATCACCAGAAAAGTTTTGAACTTTTGAAAGGTATTTTAACTTCTTCGCCTGTATTGGCATATCCCAATTTTAAACTTCCTTTTGAATTGCATACTGATGCTTCTTCCAAAGGACTTGGTGCAATTTTATATCAAGAACAAGATGGGCTCAAACGCGTAATTTCATACGCTAGTAGATCTTTGTCCCCATCTGAAAAAAACTACTCAGCTTTTAAATTAGAGTTTTTATCTCTAAAATGGGCAGTAACAGAAAAGTTTTCTGATTACTTGACCAACAATCACTTTCGTGTGTTAACAGATAATAATCCGTTAACATATATTTTAACAACTGCTAAATTAGATGCTACTGGCCAACGTTGGGTATCAGCATTAAGTTCTTTTTCTTTTGACATTCAATACCGTAGAGGTTTAAATAACAAAGATGCGGATGCTATGAGCCGTTATCCATATTCTCAACTGGAGTCAGGTAAGTATTCAATGGACACTGATGTAGTTAACGCAATATGTGGTTTTTCTTCTCAAAGATCTGTCACAATTTAAAATCCAGTTTTCAACATCAGTTAACATAAATGGCCAGTAAAAACGCTCTCGCAGCAAACGTGCTGTTCTGTCTTTTCCGGGATGACCAACATCCTTGTGTAGACCACAAAGAACTTGTTGCCTATAGACTATAGGTAAAACTAATTGTTCAACAGTTTCATCATTTTCCCTAATCTTTCTAAATAAGATTCCTCTTTTAATGACAAAAATACGAAATTGTTTTTTCATTATTTGGTCTTCTCTGGAAAAACATTGTGGAATTGTTTTATCGATGGTGGCTATTCTCCATTTGTCAATCAAAGGATCCATTCTTTGTTGTTTTCTAATTTCTCTTAGTTCAATTTGAGCCATTGGCTTTCCAGGATTTTCAGTAATTTCAACAATATTGACATTCATTGATGGCAGTAGTTCTACAAAAGGTGGTGAAATACAACCACATATTGCGTTCACTACATCAGTGTCCATTGAATACTGAGAATATGGATAACGGCTCATAGCATCCGCATCTTTGTTATTTATACCTCTACGGTATTGAATGTCAAAAGAAAAAGAACTTAATGCTGATACCCAACGTTGGCCAGAAGCATCTAATTTAGCAGTTGTTAAAATTTATGTTAACGGATTATTATCTGTTAACACACGAAAGTGATTGCTGGTCAAGTAATCAGAAAACTTTTCTGTTACTGCCCATTTTAGAGCTAAAAACTCTAGTTTAAAAGCTGAGTAGTTTTTTTTCAGATGGGGACAAAGATCTACTAGCGTATGAAATTACGCGTTTGAGCCCATCTTGTTCTTGATATAAAATTGCACCAAGTCCTTTGGAAGAAGCATCAGTATGCAATTCAAAAGGAAGTTTAAAATTGGGATATGCCAATACAGGCGAAGAAGTTAAAATACCTTTCAAAAGTTCAAAACTTTTCTGGTGATCTGCACCCCATTGCCATTCTTTTTTAGACTTCAATTTCCCTTTTTTTTTCATTAGTGGGTGGAAGTAAATCCGCCAAACAACGTGTAATGGTGCTGAAATCTTTTACAAAACGACAATAATATCCTGCAAAAGCAAGGAAACTTCGAAGTTCATCTGGATTTGTAGGTGTTGGCCACTTACTAACTTTATCAATTTTTTCAGGGTCAGTTTTTACTCCATCACTGATAAATTCTTTCTAAAAAATTTACACTTTTCAGGTGCAAGCTTCAAATTTCAAGATTTTAAACGTTCAAATACTTGTTCTATATTATCCAAATGTTCTTTGTAAGTTTTGCTAAAAATAATAATATCGTCAATAAAAACGACAAAAATTTTCATGTTTAAATCACCAAGACATTCAGTCATTGCTCTCTGATATGTGGCAGGCGAATTCGTCAAACCAAAAGCCATTTTATTAAACTCCCAAAGTCCAAATGGTCCTAAAGTAAATGCTGTTCTTTGTTTATGTGATTCTTCTATTTCAATTTGGTGATATCCTGACTTCATGTCCAAAGTAGTAAAGTATTGAGCACCATTTAAACAATCAAATATTTTTTCAAGTCTTGGCAAAGCATAAGAGTCTTTTATTGTTCTTTCATTCAAAGTTCTGTAATCGACACACATTCTTAATTTCCCATTGCGTTTCCTAACCAAAACAATTGGTGAAGCAAATGGTGACTTTGATGGTCTAATTACACCACATGAGTGTAATTGTTCTAAGTGCTCCCGCACTTCGTCAACCATGCCAGGCGGTATACGCCTATGACGCAATTTAAAAGGTGTGTCATTCGTCAAGTCAATTCGGTGTGTAGTTTCTGAACATTGACCGATATCTGTTTCACTTGTTGAAAAAATATCTTTATGTTTTAACAACAAAGTTTTTATTTCAACAATTTGTTCAGCAGTAAGTAGATCATTATTTTCAAATCACAATATTGTGAACAATTTCTGATCTTTTGTAATCTAAATCACTTTCTTTCACATTTGTAATTTCCGTTGCTATGGTTACAGGTTGTTACTCCCCTAAAATTGCTTTAGGTTGAATGGCAACTGTGTTTGTTGTCAAATTTGACAATGTGACAAATATTTCATTGTATTTACCAAATTCAAACACATTCACAGAAGGTGTAACATCAATGAAATCTGGAATGTGTACATCAGTACAAGCTACAGTTATAACACTTGAAGATGGATAAGCAATGTGTTTATCTGTATAACATTTAAAATTTCTTACTTCATTTGGCTTCAACAAAATAGTCTCTCTGTTCAAACTTCTTACAATTTCAACTCTGCCATTGTTTCTTTTCAAAGACTTTTCTCTCAATGAAATAGCTCTAAAGCTCAAATACCATGGTGTATGTAACTTAGCTTTCTGTAAAAACTGTTCACCAAATGTATCATGACATTCTTCCAACAATCTGTTCAAAATATTGGTTCCCAGAATAACTGGTACTTTTGAAGAATATTTTGTGTCGGGTGACACTAAAAATAAACAATAACTTGGTTTCGAACTCTCAAGTCCTTCACAAATGTGTACTTCAAGTTCAACAAAACCAAGATATGGCAACTGATTACCATCAGCACATTCAATGTTAAGTAAATCATTCAATGGCTCCAAGCTGATGTTTTTAAAATTATTGTTGTAAAAACTTTCTGAAATGATACTTACACAAGATCCAGTGTCTAACAATGCTCTGGTATTGATGTTACTTAACACTATACTTACCTCGCTGATCTCCCCTACTAATGTGGGATCTTTCATAGATTTAGTGCTCAGGTTCGATCCCCTAACTGGAGCACAGTCTAGTTTGGGCACTGAGCTTGAAAATGTCCAGTTTGTCCACATTTATGACAGGATCTGGCAAACGTAAAACTGGAGGTTGGCCTAGAGGGTCGAAAATTTCTACCTACCTGACTTCGGAAACCCCGCCTTTCCCCTCTATTGGGATAAAACTGTCCTCGCCTCTCACCTCTACTGGTATAGGGTATGTACTGAACATGCTCATACTTACCTGATTTTTCATTTTCAATTTTATCTATGCGTTCATTTAATTTTTTCAAAAGGTTCTTGATTTCATTAATCTCAGAAGTTTCAGGTGTTACTACTGGTTTACAAGGTTTTGTTTCACTATTCTTTTCATCAATCAAATCCAATTCTAATTTTCGCAGCTCAATTTTAAAGGTATCATAATTATTCACAGTATCATGTTTGTATGCTGCCATGTGTTTCAACTCTTTTCTCAAACCTTGGTATAAAACACCTTTCAAAATTTCAAAATCATTCTTTTTAACACCACCTACACCCACAGCTTTATCAAAAAGATCTTCCACTCTCGATGCAAAAGATGACACCGATTCATTGGGTTTTTGTGTACAATTATACAAACTTCTTAGAATAACTTCCTTACTTTCAATGTCACCATATACACTTTCTAATTTAATCAAAACTTGTTGAAGATTCACTCCAACGCCTAGCCTCCTAAGACTTTCTGCTGCGTTTTCTTTGGCAGCCTTTCGTATACCATGTAATATTTGTTCTTGACTGAACAATCCTTCAGCCAATAGAGAATCAACTTCAAATTTAAAACATGGCCAAGAAACTTCTCCCTTATTTTGTTCCCCACTAAAATTTTGTATTTTAGGGAAATTAAAGGATGCAAACTGTCCCCCATGAACATTACTTTTGTTATCAGTATGTACAGGGTCTTGTTTTATAATCACATTAGACTTTGTTTTTGGCTTTACTACACTAAAATTGTGCATAGAAGTAGCTAAGTCGGCAGCTGTCTCAAACTCTGTATCAATATGAAGCTCTTCAAAAGCTTTCAATAATTTTTAATTGAGCAGCGGTAACTTCAGTACCACTCGATGCTTCATTTGACTTCAAATCCTCGCTAGACATGTTTCTACTATTACTAGACTTCAATAAAAAAATTGAAAATCACTTCACTACCTCCTCAAGTCACCACATACAGCAAACTCATATAAATTACACATCATAAAACTAAATAAATGTTCACATAACATTTATTGATTATTGGTATAACATATACTCAATAAACACCATACAATTGTCACTTGAGGTTGAAATCCAGTTACCCATGTACTACAAATTAAAAAAAATTCAATCTCAAAACACATTACGCCAGTGCCATTTGAGCTGTTCACAATAAAACACAACTTCACGATTCAACACTTTTCAAGAACACGATTCGCTTTGAATGTTCACGCCAAATAATTGTCAATTTCACACTATATTGTTCATACACAGGCACATATTTATTACGACACAACAATGTCCAAATATGCTACTTCAAGACACTTTATTTCACTGTACACACACAAGTTGTTTGCATAAGACAATGTGTAATTCATTTCTGTTGAATGTGTGTAATGTCAATAACACATCACAATATAAAATAATTGAACACAGTATTCAACTTGAAATTATTTCCACTCCAATTCCCTTATTCCAGTGTGTACCCAATTAAATGTTTCAAATACAAACATCACACTTCAACTCAAATGCAAAATAACTATTTCCCTTCCACATGCAAGTTCAATTCCAATCAATGGTAATGAATGTCACAATAAACATCCAAGTACAAACTATATAAAATATTTTTCAAATTCAGATTTAAATAAACCACATTAAATGCCATAATAATAAAAAAAATTGCGAATAATTGTTTAATATTTGACGTATTGTTGTTACTGTTGTTTATTATTGTTGACTACTATTGTTGTTGTTGTTGATCACTATTGTTGTTGTTGTTGATGATCATTGTTGTTGTTGATGACTACTGTTGTTGTTGATGACTACTGTTGTTGTTGATGACTACTGTTGTTGTTGTTGATGACTACTGTTGTTGTTGTGCATATAGCAACACCTACATTTATGCCTTATGCCACAACAATTATTATTTATTATTATTATTATTTATATTATTTTTTTCGGTCACTGATTTAATTATTCAACCAATATTTCAATTTAATTTTTTTCTGTTTCATTTACCTTGTAATCCACAGAGCAATACTACAAGAACCTATGCATCATGTCTACACTACACAAAACTACTACCATTCATGTACATTGTACAACCAAAACACAGTTTTACTATCTGTGTATTCCCTAAAAGGAATTACTACTACAAAAGACTGGTCAGTGAATGTCATTCATAAAGTCAACCAATGAAATGTAAGAAATTATGTGATGTCACAAAACATCAAAATTATCAAGCAATCAAACACCTTGTAAAAGTATAACACAAGATTAAATCACTGTCAAACAGGATTGATCCAGTTTTAAGACTTTGTATACAAAAGGTGAGCAATTTCCATGAAAAAAACAGACACCAACACTGGAAGGTTGCCAATAGTTTTACTTTCTCAATACACCGTGATTTAAAAAAATTAACTTATTTTAAAGACAATAGCAGCATTTCTACAGAATTAAATGCAATATTAGTTAATTAACTAGGTTTTATATTAAAATAGAGATATTCCATCACCAAATATTAATATATCATGCAAGTGAACCTTTCATACAAAAACTCTACTCACGCTCAGTTGACCTGGATACTGTACACAATTTGTTTTAGCCACTAGATGCACAATTGTTCAATAGTTCAATGTTCACATTAATGGAAATTTGAAATGTTAATTGTTCCCATCTTCCGTGAAGATCTAACGAGCAGGATGACGGTCTCGAAGATTTGCCTTATGAGGGCAAAATACCCACAAAATAGTCCAACCAGTATAACTGGAAACTTGAAACAAAAGCGGAAGCACAATGGCCACTTAAAACTGCACCAAACCGTCCAGGTGAAGTACAAAAATCTGCAGATGGAACAGCAACGAACAGCAACCCTATGTACAGTACATGTACATACGATATCTGGTCTGCCAACCCGAGCGGCTCCTGCTCCTCCCGAAGCCGAAACTCGATGTCCTCGTCGATCACATTTTGCAATATGTCGACAATAGTTGAAAAAATAGTTAAGCACGAAGTAGCACTTAAAATGTCTTAAAATTTAAATTCTGTTAAAAACACACGTTGGGCGCCATTTTGTAACACTGGTGGTATTTATATATTAATTATACTTAATTATATTGTTCCACAAGTGCGGGTTCGTTAATGTTCAGGAAGATTTAAGACATGCAAACCTTTTATAAGGTTGTTTTATACTTTATTATAGTGCTACATATTAAATATTCATTGTTGAATTCCAGATATGAAGACAACCTGAAATTAATAATAACACAAATTATAGTAAAATAACATACATAATAATATGATGGTCATCTAGTGGCTTTTATACAAAGTTGCATAGAAAACCATATAATGATCAATATAAAACATACATATCCGCTTTTATAATACATTCATGACTTTAACAATATTTCAATATTGTTTTACCATTTATGGAATGGCTGCTTTACCCTCACACACTGATCTTACACACAGGATTCTCCGTGCAGATGTTAAGCTCTGCAAGTTAAATGCATGTGCTAATAAAGCATACAGAAATAGTGACTAAGATAGGAAAGAGCAATTCTGAGAAGTGCTGCCATTTTGCCAAGTCGCGGAAACACATTACAAATTGATATAAATGCACAATATATTAGATAATTACTTGTACAACACAAATCAATTAGCCACAATCTTTATAAAAACACTATTGCAACCAAGAGACTTATACTAACCTCAAAGAAGCACGGCTCTTAAATTACATTTGAAAAAAACATGTCCTTCCAGCTCAACCCATGAAATACTACTGCCAGAGCGGGAAAGAAAACTTGACCAACAGATTCAATGTACAGGAAAAAAAAATAGGCTAAAAACAACTATGCACACAAGGGAGACAACTTTTAAATAGAATTTGTGACTGGTTACATTAGTAAGCGAGCTTTTGGCGAGCTTACTTACGAATTTCATGGACGAGTTTAATAAAATATGGTATGAAATGACAACGAGTGTCAGATCTTGTTTATCACATGCTTTTAAATGAGAAAATTGAGTGGTTTTGTACATTTTATTGTATAGATTTTAACTAAACTTTCTTTCATTATATGTTATTAAATGACTCATGTTTTAACCATATGTACAATTGGGTGTACATAAATTAGACTTTAATAAACTATCTGCCTGCCTTCCTACCTGCCTGTCTGTCTGTTTGTCTGTCTGCCGGTCTGTCTGTCTGTCTGTATATTTGTCTGTCTGTCAGTTTTTATGTCTGCCGGTCAGTAGATCAGTTTATGTCGACACTGCCACTGTGGTTATATAACTGAACTAAATAAAACGCTGGTGCCTGGTCGAAACCTGAGGGCAAACTGATATGCAAGTTGCAAAACATCAGCACATTAACATTACTGTTCGCACACTGCCGGTACAATTGCGTGCTAGTAACAAAATATAGGTACAGTTACATGGCTGTGCGTAAACGTTTCGTACAGTAGCGTTCAAATTACAAAACGTAGGTTTGTTTATGTGACTGTTCCAAAAATGCGGGTAAAATTTCGTCAAATAACAACACATTGGCACGCAAGGGATGTTCGGAACCTGCCAGCACAATTGTGTGCCAACAACTACACGTATACAATTCACATAAACTTGCCGGTACAATAGTGTGCAAGAAACAGCATATTGTTACGTTTACAAGGCTTTTAAGTGGCAAATCAATGAAGACATGATAATTTAAGCACTCTAAGGCTGCAAGTGTGTCTGTTGTTTGACGGTTTGATAACCTTTCACTGCATAATCTCAGCATCAGAAAAGTGGATCTATAGTTTGTGGGAATGGAACTGTTGCATATTCAGTATGTTCATGCGGGTATAATAAAGATAAATATTGATATACACTTTAAGCAATTAAACTGATGTTAACATCTACACACTTTGTTATGTTAATTGTTTTATATTATTGAACATTTGAAGGCAACGATTGGCTGCTCAAGCTAATGTGGGACGACACTTTACGAATATGAATCTAAACCAGTTATTTTTTTCAGAGCGCGACTCATATGTTTTTGAGTTGCAATTTTCCCTCCTACAACTGAAAAGCAATTTTTGATGTGAAACCAGCGACGATAACCGCCATCGGGGGTATAACTGCTTTTATGCCTTTGTCATAAATAATCCGGTCGCGGGCCGATGTGTTCGACCTCCAAGCATCGTGAAGACTGGACAAGTCGGAGCCGTCCGCCGTCCGATGAGTGTCACAGTTTAATACCTTAGTCACAAATAGAGACCGATCACCGTCCGATGAGCTGACGACGTATTTTTCTGCTCATCGGGCTGGCGCAATATGTTATATTTATTTGTACTTACTTTTTTAAATTGAATTTCTTTGCGCTTGTTCATAAGGCAGATACAGAAGATGAATAAAATGTCAGGGTTATTCATGTTGATTCTTACATAAGTTTGGCGCTAAGTCTAGCTCGGAAGCTTTGATCTGTTCAAAATCTAAACATAAAAGGACACACGAACATTTATTGTGCTACTATCTTTTCTATCAGAAAACTAATGTCATACGGGCGACTAGACGGTAGAAGAAATGGTTATACAGGTTTTTTTCTGGTGGAGGTACAATAATCAAGAATCACAATTAAATATCAAAGTTGTGTTAATGATCAAGCGAACTCTTAGAATACTACATACTAAACATACATGCCAACAATAATTGGTGAATAGTGGAGCAATATCCTGTATCAGCGAACAAGTTTATGTCAAATAATGACGAATCAAAATCCATTCAACCAAAATACAAACAAATCAGAACCTTCATTTCATGCGTAATATGTGAAATGTCTGGAGTGTGGTCATGCTGGTGTAACTTACGTTTCACCTTGCTAATAGTAGTTTGACCTACATTATCACCATCACAGGCTTCTGTTACCGGGAGCTGATGCGGTGACCAGCCCGCCTCGTCTTTATTAACTGATGACATATCTGGTACAGGTTCCCTTCTGTTTGTGTTTGTCTTTGAAATTTCAGATTTAAAGCGCAAACTATTTACGAGCATTTCGTTTTCAAAAAGATCATCCCTTTCCAGTAACAGGAAAGGTGCGGTCACATTTTTTACAAATATATCAGTTGTTTTTATAGACGCATTTACATCCGTATTACGTTTAAGATTGTTCAAATATTGCCTGATGTCGTCAATCATATTTTCTTGCACCTTAATAATAGAAAGAGTGTCAAACATGTTAACCTTTTAACATTGTATAATCAGTTGAATTATCAAACCTAACAAACTGATTCAAATCAGGCGTTGTATTCACAAGCTGCTGCAATTGCGAATGACAAAGGGATTCTTTATATTCTTGGGAATGCCGACCTGCCCGCTCAAACCTTTGCTGCATCCTGTTTCTGGGTGGTATTGAATCTCATTAACATGCCGATTGGCTTTGTAAAACATGTACGATTATCACTTGACATATTAGCACCCAGTGGAAATTCAAACAGTCCAGTGTTATATATGGTTTTCTGGAAATCAGAATTTACATATCTTTCTTTCTCTGCTGTAGGCAATGCCACATTTTACCCACCACTGCAAGCAAGATCTCTCTGCTGGGGAAGGACAGATTCTTCGACTGAAGGCAGATCATGATCTGCAAACCAGTCAGTTGGCCTACTATCCCTCAGGTGGCTCTTGTATGGCTGACGCACTTCTGATATAGGGCGACCTCTTAAATGGCTGCTGGATGCAGTGTTGTTCGAAACTTCCGGTACAGCACTAGATGGTGAAAATGATTAAGTTATGAAAATGTAGATTTTTGTCTTGCCATATGTTTGTTTAAAATAGTTTCAATACAAGTTAACAATGAGCGCTTTTTTGTTTAAAAATCCTTGCTATATTTATCACATCACTATATAATAAAATGACAGTATGTTGAAAATGATGGAACATTTGCACCTGAATGAGACTTAAAACTTTTATGAACAGCTATCAATGTCCAAATAGAGTTAAACAATTTTCAATAATATTTAAAATATTGACTGGTAAAAAAAATAAAAAAGGAGTTATGAATATATAACAAGACAATTAATATTACATCGCATACATGTGCATTCTCAGTTAATATTTAAACTTAACTTATGAAAAACATTTTAATTTGTATACATGTATTTAGAAATACATATGATTGAAGCATATTATTGTGCAGTAAACCTATCAACTTTATTCGAAGAGTCAGCGTTACTGTATCCACCCCATACTGAAGAATGACATCGATGACTTATGTCTGCAAGCCTACACTGGAGCTGTTCTTTCGACCCCACACTGTCCTCTACCTGAAGTAAGTAGCCAAAAATGTAAATGTTATACACAAGTTATTCGGTATTTATGTACATTAATTTAGTCCATTTTCAAATAAAACATGGATAGAAAAACTGATATCATCGACAATTTGTAACACAGGCGCCAGTAATTAAACAACATTAATAAATGAAAATCTCTTTTTATGTTTTTGTCATCTATTGTACAAAAATATCAATTCATTTTAAAATGGCTGCTTCATTAACCCATTTATGCCTAGCGTCTAGAAAAAAGGCCGTGGCAAACAGCGTAGACCCAGATGAGACGCCGCATGATGCTGTTTGCTTAAAGGTATTTCTGTAAGAAATATTCTAAATATAGAAATAAATATACTAGACATCCCTAATTTTGAAAATAAATTGATCCGATTTAGAAGGATGGGAGAGTCCACTAGGAATAAATGGATTAAACCATACAGCTAACGACCTTACAGGTACATACATATTGAGCGATTTAAATACAGTTACAGAGAATTGAAAGCCGAAGTGCGCTCGGACTTATCTACGATAAACTCAAAAGTTGATGACATAAGCAACACAGTAAATATGTTAAAATCGGAAAATGAATCGCTCAAAAAAGAAAATCAAGAAATGAAGAAGCAAATGCATAGTCTTTGTTCGAAAATTGACAGTTAAGAGGGTCATTCACGACGGAATAATCTGCGTTTTCTCGGGATATCGGGTACAAGAGGGGAGAAGTGGGAGGATACGGAAAGAAGGTACGACATTACATCAAAGACACACTTGGGTTGCCCGATTTTGAGCACGTCAAAATAGAAAGAACGCACAGAGTGGGTAATACAAATTCTGAAAAAAAAACAGATTGTCGCAAAGTTTTCTCGTTACAAAGACCGTGAGACCATACTCAAAAAATCAAGGCAGGTTTTGGACAGGCATTCACAATTTTCCGTGCGCGAGGATTTTACTGAGCGAGTTCAACTACACAGGCGTGAACTGGGAAAGCGATTATTTCAAGCGCGAAAACAAGGACAATAGGCTTCACTGCGTTTTGACAAGCTATTTATTGATAGCGAGGTGTTCAAGTACGACGACTTGACCGGGGAGATTATGAGAATTGGAAATACACCGCGGAAGACAACATACACACATGAACAATAGCCAGCGAAATGTGGTGAGAGGGGATTACCGCGATGGCAGTGAGGCGGATCGGTCCGATGGCAAAAGCGAAGCTGGGGCAACAGGCGGGGTGGAATAGGATCGAGGTCAAGGCCCAACAGAAAACATTACCATTATAACATGGAATGTGTGTGGTCTTAGGAAACTTGTACATATCTGTGACTTTGTAAATTATTTATTTTCATTTGACATCATAGGTCTATTAGAGACATGGGGTTAGAAAAACAATGAATGTTGTGATTTATTAGCAAATTATACATGTTTTGACTCTGTGAGAATTAAAGTAACTAATGCATATCGTAATAGTGGTGGAATAGCCGTGTTTTGTAAAAAACGAGCTGCTAAAAGATGGCTTTATTTCACAAATATGTCATAACTATCAGGATTGTATTGTTCTGTATATCAAAAGTTCTATTTATAGCTCTTTAAAAGATATCATATTATATAAAGCCTATGTATCACCAGAAGGTTCACCAATTTATGAAAGAATGAATGAGATTTATGGTATCACTAGTATTGACTCCAATATTTCTTCTTTAAGAGTACTTTATGCTAATGCATGTATATACCTAGCAGGAGATTTAAACGCACGCACAAACAATTTATTAGATTATAAACCTGATGATAATGTGGATAACATTTTTAATATAGAGGTTGATTATAACACGGATCCTTTTGATCGCACACGTAATAATAAAGACTCTGAACGATATAACAATTTTGGGAAATCACTCGTTGAACTTTGTTGTACGCAAGGTATGCATATTTTAAATGGGCGTAGCAACGATGATTTTTTAGGAAACTTTACATGTCTTACATATAATGGCGCTAGTGTTGTTGATTACCATGTTGTATCCACTGAGCTATTTTCTCATATTACTTATTTTTGCGTGGAGATGAGGGACGAGTCTGATCATATGCCTATTAGCTCTAAAATAGTTTTAGGCAAAAAGAAAATTATTCGTGCTAACTTCGTCAATCAATATTACTTAAATAACGGTATGGAAGACTATCCAAAAATAGAAAAGTATAAATGGAAAGACGCGCACAAGCAAATATTGGAATCAATCGCGTGCACGGATATTGACGAAGCGATCGATAAAATATTAAATTTAGTCAAATACGCTGCATCCGATATTAAGGTAAATTATAAAACAAACTATCTTAATGAAAAGGCCAGTTCAGTAAATCAACCGTGGTGGGATAGAGAATGTAACGCGTTTAAACAAACGAAGTACGCAGCATTAAGAAGATTCCGGTTAAGCAATGATATATCGGACTTTCAATACTACATATCACTCCGGGTTTAAAAATATGTGCTCTGCCAAAAAACCAGCGTATCAAACGACGAAACGGAACGAATTGGTTTTATCGCGTACTAAACCAGATTTGTTCTGGAAAATAATAAAAGGTAGTAATAAGACGAACAACAAAGTTTCTTGTTATATAGCTCCATTAGCATGGTAAGATTATTTTAAAAGCCTTCTTTGGAAAGACAATCAACCAAGTCTAAATGATATAAACCTAGAGGTTAACGAAACTGAAGAGGATCAAGATCAAATTTTAAACACAGAAATCACTAACGAAGAAATAATAAAAAGTATTTCAAAACTCAAAGATTGAAAATCGCAAGGGACCGATGGCCTTGGGGCGGAATTTTATAAAAGTACGATGCATCTGATAACACATTTATTTCGCGATTTATTTAATAAGATTCTCAATACAGGATTTTTTCCAAATACTTGGCGGGAAAGTATAATTCTGCCGGTATATAAGTCAGGCGCTACAGATGACCCCTCTAATTATAGAGGTATATCTTTAATTAATGTAATGTATAAAATATTCTCCAATATCGTATACAACAGACTATGCAAATGGGCAGATTTAAACAATAAAATAGCGGAATCACAAGCCGGTTTTCGCAAGGGATATTCAACCATTGATACTTTATTTACTCTTCAATGCATGGTTCAAAAATATACGTGCAAACCTGGCGGTAGGTTTTATGTGCTTTGCGTCGATTTTCAAAAAGCATTTGATAGTTTGATTATACCAGTGTAAATGTTGTCTGAATGGAATAAAACAACGTAACTTTAACTGATAATTTGGTGAATGAATTGATTATTGCCCAAGTCAATAACATCCACAATGAAAGAAAATATTGATGTGAGTCAATAAATTATTATTTATTATATTATGCTTTCCGATGGTTTATAGATAACTATTAGTGAAATAAACTGATATTTCACTGTTTCAAACAGTGAAACATAACAGTGAAAATTATCGATAATGTTTATTGTTTTACCGGAACCATTTTTAGATATCTTTGGTTTCCCCATTGTTACCCCCAATTTAAAGTAAATTTTACGAAGGGGAACTACTCTGGATAGATTTAAATAAAAACACGCTGAAGAGCCTCCTTTTAAAGTATGTTACCGGACTTACATTTGTATTATGTATCGTATATTTACGTGTAGATGTATATAATTTAATTGACGATTCTTTGTTAAGGTAACGGCATTTTAAATAAAGTATAATTATCGCATAACTAGACCTGTAGCAGTTACTTTAAGTTATTATAGTGGATCACAATTAGAAACTAGTACAAATCCCCATTGTTTCACGTTAACTAATGCTCACAAATTACTCGTACATTATCACATACACCAGTTATGAGTTGATTTTATAGTTAACCTATCAAATAGATGATATTTAAATGTCTTAACCAATGAAATGTGTCGTTGCGACATGGAGGTGACAAAAAGGCGCATTTTAGATCATGATGTGATCAGCTATTTGACGTGAACGCTAATAGATATATTTGAAATATATTATGTTCGTTGCAGGGTTGTTTTTGTAACCACCCTGGTTTTCACGTATTGGGAATTGGCTGCAACATACCGCAACAAATATACATGAAAACCCATACAGTGACAATTGCGCCCAACGTTATTTAAAGACGAGAAGAAGTACTATAAACATCGACTGCGAATTAGGCTATATACAATCGTGGACCTCCTGGACGCAACCTACTGACTCGTTTTTGTAACGTATCAGATAATATCTGCGACTTTTGTCGACACACGGTTCGGATGGTGTCATGTTACACGGCGTGTACAACCGGCCTTACTCGACTCTCAGCGCAACATTCAGACACCAGTAAACATATTCGACTATCGTCGACACACGGTTCCGATGTTGTCATAGTACACGGCTTTTACAACCGACGACCGTACCCGGACTCCAAGCGCAACATTCCGACACACGACGTATCCAGGGAGGAGGAGTCCTACCTAGAAAAAGACGGACGTTCTTTGCTCCAAGGATAACCCGATTGCGTGTCTTTCTTCCCCGGGGACATACATTTTCAATTGTGCGCCTAAACATTTGAACGGACAGACTTCTAAATTCTGCCGATGACAGGGAGGATTCGCCGCGGATCGTGTTGGACAATTATAATTGGACTTAAAGTGACAAGTCAGGTTGTTTCCTGGATGTTTACGGATTGTAAATTCAAGTTCCACATACTGGTGAGCTACTCTTTTATATTGTATGATATTACATTTTTTCCGAATGCTTACTTAAACATGCAAAATAGTCTGAACTTAGCATTATATTAACTGTTGTTAACAGTCTTGAACATTTAATTAGTACAGGAAAAATGACCGATTGGTAACGGTGTACGCCTTTTATTTTCACGCATGCATGTATTATTCTGAATCATCACGATGAGCTGTTATATGCTTAAGTGAAATAAAATATTTGTTCTGTTCTGTTCTGTTTATTAGCGATGATTGGTGATCAATTTTTCAGATCGTCGCAACATCTTTCTTTAATACAATTTTTAAATATTTAATTATGCATGACCTTTTATAGTCGTTTAGTTGAAAAATACCTAATAAAGACATTGGATAGCTTAACCTTAATGAAGAAAATGAACGAATCCGTAAACAAGTTTTCGTGTGAGACTAACCTGTGGTATTTTAAAAATCTGGTCTCAACACTATTTATTTTATCACATGCATATCAATACCAAATTTCAACGTCTATTAACTAACGAGAAAAGGTTAACCCATTAGTAAAATTATCAACAAATTATCTGTGGCCGTTTGAGAATCGTCTTGGTTATAAGATATTTAAGCTTCGTTTATGCGGTCGTGTGAGCACTGATCACACGTTCAGCTGACTGAATCTCAATACACGCATGAGTTAAAAGATAATTTATGTTATTAAGCGCTTTTTATAACTTGTTTTAGTACCAACGCATTAAACCGGTTCATTTTAGTCAGGATTAGGCATGTTGAACAATAAAAGTAAAAGCAATCTGCTACCTCAACATAAATCGAAACTCTTGTTATGTACCACACAAACACTTATGCAAACTTAAAAGCTAACAGGCGACTTTCTTAAAAAAATGTTTAATTACTTTAGAGGTCAATCTTTACAAAAGCAACTTTGAATAAAATTATCTTATTACTTGACATTTGATACTTCATCCTGCAAATCAGATGTGGGAATTTAAGAACAGATCAAATATTTGTATTCACTAAAGCATGTTACAGCTCATCGTGATCAATATAAAAATTCATACATGCGTGAAAAAAAACAACATAGTAATAAAGACAGTAATTAATTACTCGTGAGATCGTTGTGTGTTTATGTACACACTATTGAGAATTCTTAGTCGACTATAAGAGCATGTTATAATTACAGCACATTTTAACACATTTTTTCAACTTAGTGCAGAATGGGCTGTGGCGCACATTATTCCAACTCCCTACCTACAGGTTGTGGGGTATAATTTAAATAGTGTGTCATACTAAGTAGAGAATAGTTAATCCATTTTAAGGATTTAGGGACGGTATGTAAGAGTGGTTGATGTATTTCCGTCTCTTCAGAACAGTACATATTTCTATATAAATCTGTGGTGTTTATCAGTTGTCTGCTTTACGTCACTGTCCGTTCACATTAGAGTGATGTGGTGTTTATCAGTTGTCTGCTTTACGTCACTGCCCGTTCACATTAGAGTGATGTGGTGTTTATCAGTTGTCTGCTTTACGTCACTGCCCGTTCACATTAGAGTGATGTGGTGTTTATCAGTTGTCTGCTTTACGTCACTGTCCGTTCACATTAGAGTGATGTGGTGTTTATCAGTTGTCTGCTTTACGTCACTGCCCGTTCACATTAGAGTGATGTGGTGTTTATCAGTTGTCTGCTTTACGTCACTGTCCGTTCACATTAGAGTGATGTGGTGTTTATCAGTTGTCTGCTTTACGTCACTGCCCGTTCACATTAGAGTGATGTGGTGTTTATCAGTTGTCTGCTTTACGTCACTGCCCGTTCACATTAGAGTGATGCTTCACATGTACCTGTCAATATTGTCACCGTACTTTATACGTACAAATAAAAAAACGTAAAATACACCTACATCAGCCATAAAAACAAGTTATTGTAAATCGAGGTGCTTTAATTGTTTTGTGGAACATGACATTTTGCCAAACAGAACGTCGCAGCAAAAACTCATAAAATATAACAAAAACTCATAACAAATACAACCATGAAAACAACTGAAACCACATTGTTACAATTCAAGATACTGGAGGTTCAAACCGGTTTAATTCAGTTCGAATATTCACGAGGTACGATCGCAATTTTAAATATTCTGTGTAAGGTACCTTCTTTAATATCGGCATAATAACTTAGTCCGTGAGATAACGGTAATACGGTACTAGGCTAAATTGCTATATTTTTAATTTATATAATTATAAGTATTTGAAATATGTCAAGACTACAGTAATTGCATTTAATCATTTGAAAGGGTTTCTGAATTTGAAGGTATTTTATTTCACCAATTTCATGTAATTGGTTGTTGTTTATTCTCATGCACATGCTATTTTTGCGCTAAGAATATTCTTATTTGGTAGATGAATAGAATTACATCTAATTTTAATTTTGCAGAGTACACAATGTTTCTTGTTTTACATTTGACATTTCTTGTTTTCTTCTTGGTTGCAATTTTATAACCGTCAACATTACATTTAGTATTTTAGTTTTGTTCAATTCATTCCTATCTGTGTATGTTGCTTCTATTCCCTAAGTGTATGTATTGCTACCGACTCCTTCTACATTATCATTCTCATTGTGCTATGGATATTTCTACACTGTTGCTTCATCTTTTGTCAATGTTGTTACCAATGGTGCTCCTGACGTTATAATCTGTTATTTCGGCTTATTTGCATCTCATACGTATTGTTCCACATTTTCAAACATATAAACGATAGAGTACACCAGGTGGTAGCATGACAGGTTTTACAGGATGTGTAACTTAATGATTAGATTTAATCTGCAAATACTCACTCCCAACGAACTTTTTCTATTGCATAGGGTGGCCAAAGATCAGTATGGTGTTCACTTGAAAGTATACAACTATTGTGTACAAACCGAACAGAATCTAATTTCAACGTAGGTACCCGATTTCTAAAAGCACACTCTTCAAATTCTAAACATTTTGCAACTTTTTGAAGTTAAGTGCCAAAATGGTAATGCACATTGTATTATAAGCTTGTCATTCAGTTATCCGTAAGTCATATTTCATTCACATTTTAACTTTGCGTGACGTGATGAGCAACGAATAAAAAAAGCTAATATTTAGTTATACCAGTTGGTTTATATTCAATTATGACAGATAACTTTTGAGTTTTCATTCACCAATATGTTACTTGACTGTATTTTCCAAAAGTGCCTTCATATGTTCAAATATTAACACTGTCATAAAATAATGGGCAAAATAATTGTGTGTCCCTATTCCCTCCGTTAAATAATAATTGCAATTGAATACGTGTATTACAGCAGAATCTATTCTTGGAAATATCAACTTTTGTTGACAATGGGTTGAAATATGAAATACGTCATGCAGAAAACAGTTTAAATTGTCTTTTATTACATAAGCAATTGATATTTTGCCTTCCATAAACGAATGCTCAGTACAAAAATAAACAATTATAATCTTTCTGATGTTTCTTTATTTCATTTTCTGTTCAGCTGTGCATTGAATAGTCTCCCGTCAAGCACAAAGTCATCTGTAACACTTTTCCAAAGGGAAAATGGCATATATCTTCAAAGTATTGTAACATAAATAGTGCTTTAACTAATCATACCATGCAACAACAACAACTACAACAACTTTTATTAGCATATAAGCATAATACAATGCTTTTTTTGCCACAAAACAAAAAGTTACGCAGTGTGTATACTAATATATATACAATGATTTAAGAGAAGTTTACAAAAAGACAGTAATACATCAGTAATCAATATAATTATATCTTCAATTATTACACGAGGAAATTGTAGAATTATTTACTTATACAAACATATTCAATGAAAAATCAAATAACATTGCTGGCTATAGTCTTGTAAGAGTTAACAATTATAACTGATTGTCTATATTATTACGAATTTCATTAGCGTTAAAAATATATTTAGCGAGGTTTATAATGTCTTTTTTATTTGCCGACTGCATTAGAATATCAAATTTATTAAACGTTGGCCACCTTTGAAAATATGGTTTAAAATGTTCTTTTCTAATTTCTCTATATAGAGGACAAACAAGTAAAAAATGGTATTCGTTTTCTATAGCGTTTCCGTTGCACATCTTGCATTTTCTATTTTCGCGTAGTATGTTATTATACCGACCTCTTTCTATTTCCAGTTTATGTGACGATAATCGAAACCGTGTTAGTGATGTTCTGTATTTCTTATTTGTTATAAAATCAAGATATGGTTCTAACTCAAATGTGTTTTTAAATCTACAATAGCTCATGAGTCTAGGGGAATTATTTATTTCACTATACCAGCTTTGCTTGAAGTTATCTAATAAACGTTGTTTAATTGTATTTAAGATGACTGTTTGATCTGTTTGATTTGTGATAGTAGTTTGATCTGCCCATATGTTGCTTAACCCAAGCTCGTCAAGAGCGTTTTTTATGTGTGACGCCCACTTTCGATGGTTGTATGTGATCTTTTGTTGTGCATCATTGAATATTACAGAATATATTGTTTTTGTGTTACTGTTATCACTCGATCTAAGTATTTTTAACCAATATCTGAATATATGTAATTTGCGTGTTATTAATAGCGGGTATCGTCCTAATTCTCCATACATGCCGGCTAGATTTGTGGATGTGTTTACTTTTAAGATTTTTCGAAGTAGTTTTGTATGTATTTTTTCGATTTCTTTACCCTTCGCAAATCCCCACACTTCTGCTGAATAGTGTAGGGCCGGTGTGACTAGTTTATCAAATAGATTTAATTGTTCGCGTGTTGAGAATTCGTATTGATTTATAATAGTGAATAGTCTATGTAGAGCTCTATTTACGCGTTCTGCTAGTGTTCTGCTAGTGTTTGGGCTGCTCTATTCCATTTACCATGCTTAAATAGTGTTATACCTAAGTATTTGAAGGATGTCACTATTTCTAATAATTCTCCGTAGAGGTAAAAGCTGTAATTTGTATGGCGATTACTTTTTTCAAAGATCATGACTTTTGTTTTGTATTTATTTTAAGTTGAGACGCTATGCAGTAGTTTTCAATGTCTTTCAACATTGATTGTAATGATGTTGGTGATGTCGAAAATAAAACTTGATCTGCGTATGATAACAAGAAAAACTTAATGTCGTTACTCGTTATAATTCCTTCAAGGTTTGCATTTATATTCTCTACAATATCATTGACGAACATTAAAAAAAGTATACTCGAACACGGGTCTCCTTGTTTTACTCCTGTGTGGGATGTTATATGATCGGATATTTGTGATTTAATTTTAACAGCTGCCTTAACAGAAGAGTACATAGCTCGCAACGCGGATACTAGCTTGGTACTAATTTTTTGCGATATCAGTTTTTGCCATAATAGTGTGCGGTTTATGCTATCATAGCATTTAGCATAATGAATAAAGACGCTGTATAGTTTTGCCCTGAATTTAGTACTTTATTTATTAGACTGTTAAGTATAAAAATACAATCTACCGTACTTTTTTTTTTTTGATATCCGTATTGGAATTCAGATATTGATTTGTTCAATTCGCACCATTTAGTTATTCGGTTTAATAATACTTGTGAATAGATCTTTGATAGTATATTATTTAGGATTATTCCGCGATAGTTTTCTGATTGATTTGGGTCACCACTTTTATAAATTGGTGTAATGTAACCTAGTCCCCAATCTTTTCAACAAAGTTTCGGAAAGATTATTATCTTTTGTACAAGCAGATAATTGACCATATATCGCACTTTGAGTTATTGACATGGTACTTTAGTCCTCAATACGTGGTGTAATTGATATTCTTAGTGTGTTGACATTACTAACGAAACATAATTATGAAGGTATTTTAATAACACTGTTATGGTCTCTTATAACAGCAATCAGCAATTATTTTGATCATATTGACAAGCAACAAACTGTTTCGCTTAACGCACGATCGAGTTTATCACGCTACTGTAGTAATGTTTAATTTACTACTAAAGGCCACCGTTGAAATAACCTATTAAGATAATACCCGTGCGATCAATATCCTACAAACATAAAATATAAGGAAACAACATTGGTGTTTAAAGCAATTAAATAAATTTGTAAAAATCAAGACGTGATTACTATTTTGTAAATGAGGGAATTTTATTATAAGAAGTAAATTTTTATGTATTGATATATAATTCAAGTATTGAATAGAGCGATGATTCGTATAGAGTGAGAGTTATCAACCCATACTTAAAGTTCGTATGGAATCATCAGTGATAATTATCCCTCCCAATATTAAGTTCCTATGTGGTATATTCCTAAAAAACATCATAAATGCACGTTCGAAAAAAAACTCCCAAACTAGTATCTTAAACTTTGCAAGATAGCTTTATTAGCTTTAATGCCTTCCTTAATGCGCATTCTGAATTCTGAATGTGCTTGAATTTTATGTAACCTAAGCAATAAAGCTATTAATATTCTCATAACTCTGAAATTATATAAATATTTATATGCAGTATGAAGGTCTGTATGAAGGTCTAAAACTGGGCAGTCATTAACGGATGGGGACGCCGTTGTTTGCATGCGAAACACTGAATCAGCAGACGATGTATCGCATAAAGCAATATCTGGTACAATTTTCGCTAATTTGAACTTCTTACAATATGGCCGCGCCAAATGTCGTCGAAATTCAGACACAAAGTTCAAATTGGCAAATGCCGGCGCGCATGTTTCAGATGGGGTAATCACGTGATGATCTAAAGGAAATCAAGATGGCGGCGTTCGTTCCAAAACAGGTATTTTTCGCCGTTTTATACCCTTTATTACTTTAATTTAATTATTAAATGCAGCTCACTTTCCAGCCAATACAGCAAGAAAGTGATTAGCGTTTATTTCGTAGTAATATTCGTTTTATATCTCGACTTTACCCTGTGCACAATTCCTTAGCGGGAGCTATTCGCCATGTAATTTGTGATCTTTGCTGGGTTTCACTTGTGAAATAACGCTTCTGCATACAAATAGAGACATATTTGTATTTATAATCCATATACGACTATTCTTTGAATGTTTCTTAATGTGTTTGGTAAAATACAGATGTGTACGAATCGTTTTTCAAGTAATAAGAACTTAAAATGTTTTAAGATCTAAACGGGTCCCGCTTTTGAGATGATCACAACGGGATCCCGATTTCAGCCGAAAAACGTGAGGTCGTTGAATGCCCTTCTGGTGTAAAAGTAAACGCTATAGAAGTATTTAGACAAGATACATGTTAACTAGAACGAAACTTAGCAGATCTAATTAATCAAAACCAAACACAACTTGTGAATGCTGCTCCCTTTTATTTAAAAATTACGCATGACTTTAAGGTTTTTAAAACACTTTTTTACGGGAAAACGTGTGGCCTACCAAAGGGCTTCCGCAAGAATAATAACTGCAAGGTATGTAAGTATGAACTAGTTACAGAGGGTATTTGTCTTAATTTAATAATCACCATTAATATCGGGATGAAGTGCCGAGCTGGATCTACCTCGAATCCTTGACTTGCTATCGAGCGGTCCATGAAATGAGCTAACCGGCCTAAACAATAAGCATTGTGTTAACCCACCTTTAAATGTAGTGTTTAAGTAATGTTTCTTCAGCCTACCAATACATTACAACAGTTTATCAAATCTTTCTGAAATAAACTTACGTTAGTTGCCAATAATGTTCATGTTGCATATGCCATTAATTTTATTTAGCACTTCATTTATCCTCATTTTAACGTATAATGAATTAATATCTATTTTAATGTATAATGACAGTGACCACGCGTTCGATTAGCCTGGAAGGAAGCGATTAGCCCGGAAGGAAGCGATTGCCTGGGCGGAAAAGAATTGACCATGTCGCCACGGAAAGAAATGCTGTTCAGAAAGGGGCTATTGGGTGCGCTGGGAGAAGGCCCGAACTAACTACAGCAAAATGCTGCCAACCAAAATAATGGGCATAGAGTAAAATGACTGTGACAGTATTTAAATAATACTTAAGTGACGCTGGTGAAAAGCCTTAAAAAATAAAAGTGTGCATTATTTTTGCATCGACATACATGTACCATGTTCAATTGTCACTGCCGTGTTTGTATATTCTAGGTTTATCACATGAACATATAGTAGTAGCCCCACATTGTAAAATGTGTATACCAACTTACATTTCTATATCTTTAATTAAGACTTTATTAATACGTAAGTGTACCATTTTTTCCATTTTTATTAACAATTAACTGACCATTGACATATAGTGAAACGGGCCGTGCATCCTAATTTTGGCGTTTATATGTATTACATTTTTTGTATGCAAAACACCAGTTTTCATACGGTGTTTATAATCTGTGTTAACTGTAGGTCTGTCTGCTTAAAGTCTTAGATAATTATGAATCTGATAGGTTTATTTAGATCTGTCAACACACATCTTCATTGTTTCCACCCACCAAAGAATGAAACGTCCAATATAATTTTCTCTTATTCCAAATGATGCCCATTTTATAACTTATACCTTCGTGGGTATACTTCACTGATATTGACAAAACTGATTCATTAGTGATATTTTTTATTTCAAAGATATTTCAACTCTATCTTGGAGACAACAGGAATTACATCTTACTTTTAACTTCAAATTTGTTGACCTCTTAAGTGTTATAACAGTGTAAAACTAGCATTCGCATTGTCTTTATTAATTGTCTTAATTGTATTATGTGCTACTTTTAATATATATTTACATGTATACAAAATAAATCATTTTGCAATCACCCTGTGTAAGTTATATATCAAGAAAAAAAGTAATGTCTTATTATTTTAATTCGTTTCTTCATTCAAAACATATTATAAACTATAAAAAAACAGATGATACACCATGGGTAGAATTTCAGATCACTGATCAGAATAAAATTATCCATTAAATTCAGACAAGAAGAGTAAAGCGACTCAAAACAATATTTGAGTATTATTGGTTGTCAATTGCACAATATAACAGTAAATCACAGGTTCAAATCACATCAATCAATATATAAATGAGATTAACATAAAATCACAGCTTTAAATCACATAAATCAATGTATAAGAGATCAAGTATATATAACAATTTTCAACAACATTAGACCAAATATGTGAGATCAATTAATTAAGAGGAAATACACATAAAATAACATAAAAAGCATATACATAGTTATAACTGTTTCGATACATATGTTAAGTGCTTTTTTGATTTTGTATGCCTGTACAGATTTGTTGCGTGTCGGTATTATTTACCGCATTGGCAGGCATTCGCCGCACGATCCTCGTGCTGACTAGCTTTGTGGTCTTGTAGGCCCTGTTTTGACGTGTACTGTGAACCACACGTGTCGCAGGTAAAGTTTCCTGTACTATCGTTGTGTAACAGTCACGTGCTTTTTCACCTGTTGGCGAAACAGTTTCCCGCACTGTGAACATGCCTCGCGGGCCGCCTCTCTGTGAATATGATTTCTGTAAAAAAAAATAGAATGATAGATGTAACGTGTTAGAAATTGTTGGATTTTCAACAACTCGGGCTTATATAGCTTGTGCGCTAGCTGAATACATTTGTGACAACGTATGCTTTGAATACCACTCACTGTACTTTAATAATTATCGATTATAAATTATGAATACAAAGCTCACAAGCTTATAGACATTTAACAACGAAAAACGATCATCGATATTCATCATACAATATATTCACAAGAGGTACACGTATTTATAGTAATAGAGTTGATAGCAACTTGTCTTATAATATAACAACTTGTGTTATGTATAAAAAGGTACAGACACACCGAGATCTATTAAATACAAGTAAAATCGAGATCTATTTCACGAGATGATCTGCAATACCTGTGCATTTTCAGCTTGTCCTTGTCAAAGAACATTTTCCCACAACACCGGTATGGGGCTTGTCCATTGTGCTGTCTGATATGACGGCTGTAGCCTATCCTTGATTTGAACAGTCGGCCACACTCAGTGCAGAGACGCGCCGTGCTTGAAGGGCTTGAGGTCGATGCCATATTCGCCTGAAAATTTCGGTTTGATCATTATTATTTTACGTGTTTACATCTTAACATTACATGAAATATTTCTAGCAAAACCTAGCAAAATAAATCAACAACTAAGGGTAACATTACAATTTTGCCTTAAGCCTAAATACGCATCACTTTACACACGCACGCACGCGCGCGCACACACACAAGCATATATAGCTGCAACCTGTGTGAATACCGGGACGTAAATGACCTTAAAACATAAGTATCAAATGAGGATTTGCTGTTTCCTAAAAACGGGACCCCTTTGTGATCATATCAAATCTGGGACCCATTTAGATCATGCACGATTCTGGTTAATAAAACTGTATAAGACAGGTTTAAGACATCTACCTCATACCAGACCGCTTTATAAACATAAACAGCATACTCGTATACGGATTAAAAATATAAATATGCATCTAGGTGTATGCAGGACAGTAATTCAATAAGTGAAACCCAGCAAAGATCACAAATTACATGGTGAACGGCTCCCGCTAAGGAAGTGTGCACAGGGTAAAGTCGAGATATAAAACGAATATTACTACGAAATAAACGCTAATCACTTTCTTGCTGTATTGGCTGGAAAGTGAGCTGCATTTAATAATTAAATTAAAGTAATAAAGAGTATAAAACGGCGAAAAATACCTGTTTCGGAACGGACGCCGCCATCTTGATTTCCTTTAGATCATCACGTGATTACCCCCTCTGATGTTTGCATATCTGCCATTAGATACACACGCAAACACACACACTAGCGAACATGTTTAAAGGGATCTTTTCACGCTTTGGTAAATTGACAAAATTGAAAAAAGTTGTTTCAGATGCGCACATTTTCGTTTTAGTTATGATAATTGTGAGGAAACAGTAATACTGAACATTTACCATGGTCTAATATAGCCATTATATGCATCTTTTGACGATTTTAAAACCTAAAAATTATAAAGCGTTGCAACGCGAAACGATTGAATAATTTGGAGAGTTCTGTTTTTGTCGTTAAATTTTGTGAAACTACGAAGATTGCTTATATAAGGTATAAAATACGTCAAGTACGTTTACTCGGCGGAATAGCTCAGTAGGCTAGAGCGTTTTTACTTCAGGACTCTGGCAGGACTCCAGGGGTCACTGGTTCGAAACCTGTTCCGGGCAATGTTCTTTTCCTTTTTTTAATTTTATTCTTGATTTTTTACTGGAGCTTTTACGATCCAATGTTTACATTTATCGATATAAAGCATTTAATGAATAAGTTAAAAAATGCCAAAATCTGTGAAAAGGCCCCTTTAAAAGGTTAAGCTCGATAAAACAGTGGGTAAAGATGCACATTACGCAAAGTTGAGAACTCTAATTATATTTGATATCGCTTGACAGTTTAGCAGTGTTATATTCGAATGTGTTCAAAGACATTAAACTGGATATGGAATTGTTATTGGAAGAACAATTTAGAAATAGCTTGCCTTTTAACTTTCCAACAAAAAGGTCTGAACAATTAACATCAAATTCGCACTGTTTTGATTAATTATAGGCTTTAAATTGTAATATAAAAACCACTCGTGCATCTGACTATATAATTATACAATTATGCTTTGCATGATCTTTAAGAAATTTCAAGAAATCGACATGTCATCTAAGACTCAAGACATTTGACTGTTTTTGATCAATGAAATTTGTTTACATTTTATGTTATGATGCGCTAATATTGTTTTTGAATTTATTAAACACGTATGTAAAACGCTGGCACAGAGATAAATAACGAGGCAATATTAACCACAAATTGAATGAATTCTTTTGATTACTCCAATTTTGATGTCTTCATTGAGAAAGTGTATCGTTATTGTTATAGTTCAAGGAAACACAATGACTTAAAAACCCTTCATACAATGTTGAAATAATAACAGAGTATAACATTAAAAGGTTATTGATTCTTTATTAGTTTATACCTACATGATTATCTTCATGCACCTTCAGAATTATAAAAATGAAACATCACTATTTTACACCAATAACATGAGGATTTAGGTTGACTCAGTAAAATAATATCTTAAGTACTTGCACAAAAGAACAGAATATTACTTTGATAGCAATTCTAGCTCACATAAGAGTATTTTTGTCTCCAATAGTCGCACATCAAATCAAAGAATATATCTATTAGTTTAACTAGCATCAATTGATCATTGATCAAAACATATTATTTTTTGTATACTTGTAAAACCAGTAAATAAGAATATGTTTGTTTCTATATCCTTAATTCGGACTTTTATTTTAATACACAAGAGTGCGAAGCTTAAAACAATATCAAACTGTCACAGTAAATATTGGGAAAATCAAGCTATCTATTAATTACTTTTGTCAATAATATCATTATTTTTCTAATATGCAAAACAGCAAACCCTACACAAGCAGCTCTTCTTAAAGATTCCACCTCACCAATCAAACTTGTAATATCGCACAAACCCAAGCCTATGTCGATATTTCAGACACGGTATCTTTATTCCCAAACCGAGTTCCACAGCCAACACAACCACCTTATAATGCCACTCAACGATCACTTTCTCAACAACCAATGTTTATATGGAAAAACAGCCAATCACACTCACTGTCAAAAACAATTACCTAACACTGAGTTCGCAAGTCAACAACCCGATCTCCATATGAAAATAATAACCAATCATATCAGCCGCACATCCACGTGCATTTCTCTGCCATATAACCAGATCGAGTAACGATATTAACATTCTAATTGCCGCATTTGCAAATTAATATAAAATTAAAAAAAAATAAAATATTTTTCTAATTCCTACGATGACATAGAGGTGACCTTCACTTCTTTTTTATAAATTGCACTCCTCTTTTTTCTATCTCGTGGCCTCAACTTAGTAACTTGAGACCACGACTTACTAACTCGTGGCTGTGTCGTGGCCACGAGATAGAAAAAAACTTAATAAAAGAGGAGTGCAATTAAAAAAGCGCAGCGCAGTAAATAAAGGACGGGTGCATTAAACACAACATGAGAGAATTTTGGCTATCTCGAGATCCCGACTAAGCTAACTCGTGGCTTCTTGCTTGCTATACCATTATATCTTCTTGTATAGTATTATTTAGTTATACTATTAATGGGGACTGTTCTCATATTTTGGCTTAATATGAAGTTGAATTTGAAGTTAATATTTGATAGATGTAAACATGGGCACTAAATAGCTCAAATATAAAACATAAATACAATCAAAGAAAGAAAACAAGTAATCTTCAACTGGGCTCGAACCACTGACCCTTTGAGTAAAATACTGACTCCTACACCACATTACCACCCGTGCTCACGAATTGAAACGTTAATTTTATACTTTATATAAACACTCATCGTAATGTCACAAACTATAACGATAACAACAGAGCAACAGAGCTCTCCAAGGTTTTTTTTTCGTTTTACGTTTGTAAACATTTACAATTTTCAGGTTTTAAATCGACAAAAGATGCATATAACTGATATTTTAGAGCATGGAAAATGTTCAGCATTACTAAGTCCTCGCAAATATCATAAATAAAACTAAAATTTGTAAGTTTGAAAAAGTTTATTTCAATTTTGTCAATTTACCCACATGTTAAAAGGTCCCTGTTATTACAAGCGGATTTTCTTAGTGTCCACTGTAAGGGCCATTTAAAAGTAGAGAGAGTTTTCGGTAACGAAATTGCGTTCCTTAATGTTTTAAGTTGATCGGATTTTTTAAAAATTAATTATTAAATTATATCGCGATCTTTGGTAAGCAGACACATTGTCCCAAGGTTCGTTGATGATGTCTCATTTCATTGATGAAAACAAAATGCACATGTTGCTACAGGGAAAAGCCTTTTGGTTTGTGGTAATTTTGTTATAGCATATTGTTAAGGGGAAAGCCTTTGCATAGCATGTGGCTACGCGTAAAAGGCTTTGTAATAGCATTCTATCCTAGTGAATGATTTGAGCATATCCTCTTCAAGAAATTTTGCGGTCACAACACATATAATGTCGTCAGCTTAAGTCACGCCGAAATAAGGCTGTGACAGACGTTCTCTTTGATAAAACCAAACACATATAAACGTATGACTCACCTATGTCTATAAAATCTAGTTCAATCAACCGAATACATCGTACAAAACACAAAACGTAACTGTAACCATCGACACCAATTTGCGTGTCATTTATGGAGAAAGGATCAAAACAAAAACTTGATATAAAAAACGCTATCAAACCGAAAGCAAAAGTTTTGAAAAGACTATTCGTTTTATCTTTGAGGTTTCAGAGATATACGGAGTATCACGAATGGTTAATAAGAAACGAGATCTACATTGTGGAGGTTTCCACAGATAGTCGATACATTTTTTTTTAAATTCGAAATACTCGGCGTTGTCCATTGCAAAAACTTACCCATTTTAATTAGGCCGATTAATATTACCGATTTAATAGTAAATATGAAAAAAAGTTGCAATTCCAAGCGATCCGGAGGGTCAATGGCTTGGAGTTGTATTATTGCAGCTTAATATTTAACTATTTAAATCTTCCTATTTGTACACGTTACTAATTTCATTATCTCAGCTACCGGTACTTGAATTTTATTATAGTTAGCTATTTATGGATTCAAAGTACGATACGATAATAATCTCTGAAATAACAGACCCCTGTCTCGTTTTTGTATTCTCAGTTGCTCTGGAATTCAAATTGTTGATAATTTAGTATTTTTAATTCTAAGCAAGATATGACGCTTTCCCAATCTGCTGATCAAGTGTGCATCAATCGTCGTGTTGTGTATTCTGGACCCTCATACCACAAAGTCCATTATTTGCCTTCAGATTTTTTTATTTCTGTTTGAAATCCTTTAATATTATAGAACTATGGTTCCGATTCGCTGGTAACAAATATTATATCACATCGGTCATGGTTTATGATTTTAAGTACAATTATATTGCTTTATTGCTTTAAATTTCAAATCTGCATCCATGTTTAAGCCATTAAATGGTCGATGTTAATGTGTTTTCATAGAAAAAACTTTAACTCGTTCTATCTGTGTCTCCGAAAATATTAAAAAAAAAACACACACAAGCATCACAAAATCTGCACATAAAAATTAAGTTTCTGAATGTCACCTTTAGACCCTCTTGTTATGGTAGATGATGTATTTGGTGACATATTGTTTTAAACACATGAACTTGTTTCAACCGTGGTTAAGATATTCTCACAAAAACACTCTGACCATGTGTCATCCATATTGGATGAACGAAACGTGGTATGTGTAGTGATGACGAGCTCACGATGAACGACGCAGACCGTTAAGCGTCGGGTATAGATTTACCACAATATCCCTCTTCAGCGCGTATTGACTAGATGAGATTAATTAGAAGGAAAAACACGGTTAATGTTTAAAATTAGGGCAAATTAGGACCCGCGTATATATGTGCAACACCAACCAGAGATTGGCGTCCGTTAAAAAACTGTGCCTGTTTGTAATGGTTTAGTGCTTGATACTTTAACAATTAAGTCTCCAAGGAAACAGCCTCTTCTGAATTATGCAAACGGGAATTAAAATAAACTTCCCATTCGGTCGGATGTTTGAATACTAACGCCCTCAGGATATTGATCAGTATAGGCACCCCTTTCTTATCGTATTCATATCAACGGTTCTCGCGCTGCTTTCAATAAACTTCATTTGTATGTAAAAGAAATACTTGGGGGGATTACAAGACATGTATATTCAAAACTTACTTAAAGCCTAAAATAAACGAAAACCCGATAATACAACGAGCGTGTCGGTTGAACATTTTCAATAGTTATTAAGGTTTATCTTCATGTCAACATAAATACGTTCGGTCAATCACGTCTTTCAAACCTTCAATTAGTCCTTTTATTTGTGACTTTCAAACCTTCAATTAGTCCTTTTATTTGTGACTACCATTTGTTCAAGGCTGAGCAAGCAAGTATCGCTGTTGTTGTTACGCTCTATATGTCAAATTTATTAACAATGCTGATCCTATAAAATTGGCTCATTGGATTTCAACTCGCAACTCGTACGCTTTCTTTGACACAGTCCGAATTTTAAGCCAGTTCGTGTTTACGAATACGTGATAAATTATTTTCGTTTTTTCTTGTGGAAACAAATTGGATAATATGCACACAGTTTGGATTTAAGTAACATTCTTCCAAATCAGAAACGACGGTTTGTTTATACTTTTTATAAATCAATATTTAGTTCAATAAAAATTTCAAAGACAATAGAAAATACAGATTTTAATTATGTATAAAACAATACTAATGAAATCAACTACTCATACAGTTTATGAAATATTCGACAATGGAGGCAACTGCTTCAAAAAGTGTGTAACAAACGCGTTTCCATGCATCCTGCCTTGCATGCAATATAGATACGTTTATATTTAACAATATTCAAAGAACTTGCATAATAAATAAAACCAAAAATATAAGTATAAAAACCAGTGATGAGGTAAAGTCAAAATATACTACAACAATTACGGAATTGACATGTAAATTTCGTTTTTACTATTAAGCCATATATTCTTTCTTTATGCACAGTGCCAACTTAATGGGTTCTGGAAACCAGGCCACGGACAGATGCATCTGTAACACCGACTATGTTCTCTGGGTCGACGGAAAATGTACTAAATCTAGTAAGTCGTTTCCTGATATGGATACTTCGAAAGTGTATTCGTTTGAAAAATATATGGTAGACATCAATCATAAAGAACTAAGATAATTTATAGCATTTTAGATCTATCTCACCATGCGGTCTTCATTTTCAGTTGATAGAAACAAAACGTCTGTTGTAACTGCTTTTCCTTAACATGAATTATAATGGTGTTGCAAGAATGCAAGATATATATATATATATATATATATATATATATATATATATATATATATATATATATATATATATATATATATATATATATATATATATATATGAGCTCACGATAAAATCCGTGACGATCGGAAGCTAAAGCTCGTAGGGTAGATAGCTTGCAACATGCAAATTGCTCTACTCAATATGCATGCCAGCCTATCTTTCTTCGGCGCAGCTGTATAGACAATCCCAGAATCGATAAATTGACCGCTGCCATATTGGCTATCACGTGACCCCGCCGCCATTTTGGTACTAAAGAATTTGACAAATAACAGCGATTTAGAACTTATCTGTCAAATTCTTCACGTAATAAGTAAGGCCGAACTTGCTGTTATTTTTAAGGAAATCCTTTCAGTTATGCCTTTTGTTTAAAACACAATTATTTCTTTATTGAATTTTATTATTCGAAGATAATTATTAAGGTTATTTTCGCATATAAAGTCTGATGAAAACTTTGTGAATTTTAAAGTTAATAATTCCAGAGATGTTTTTTAAGCGAAATATTTTAAGATTTATTACCGAGATATACAATTTCTTTGAAAATCAGATATCTTCCTTTGATTAAAACGTTATACTTTCTTTATAAAAAAAGTATATACCGGGAAAGTTCCTGATATACTCACTAAGAAAATGTATACCATTCAATACCGAGACAGACTTTTTTAATAGTACATATCTTTGTTTTTCTAGAGATTTATTAATTCTTTAATAATACTGCTTATTAAAGTATCATTTTTAAGGTAATGATAAAGCTCTAGCCAAAATAAAATTTGTGATTTTAACTAAAATTATTCCGGAAATATTTATAAGCGAAACTATGTAAGATTTCATGTAGTGGCAAACTTTTCTTATTAAAAAGTATATGGTCAAGTCTAAAACTTTGTTGTGTTTATTTAATATATTTTATTTAAAAATCGCTTTCAAACAAAAATCTCTTGCCGGAAAATATGTTTGTGATTTAAATGTACTAGTCCAGGTGATATTCATTAGCGAAAATGTGTAAGATATCAGAACATGGCAGGTTTTTTTAATTGCAATGTGAATATCTATTTTTGCTTATAACTTTATCTTTATTTTATCATTTAAATACCATTCTAATAGTAGAATCAAAGTCTGTAGCCTGAACAAACTGTGTTTGCTTTGTTCTAAATATTTACTTATGTGTTTACTTTCTTATATATTTTACTTAATTTCTTAATACAATCTAAATGTACCATTAAAATGCTCAACATGACACTTACGTAGTCATACGTAAACTTAAATAGCCCCAATAATGTTCGCTACATTCCGTCAACGTATCGATTTATTTCTTAATTGTTCACTTTACAGTTAAGATTTAAAATAAACTATTAAAACAAGAACGCAGTGATGTTTTTCTTCGTTAATTACGGATTGTAAATTTAATTTAATTAATTAATGGTAAAATAAACACCATCTGCGATTGAGGAACGAAAGCATTCCCTCAGTGGGAGACGATGTCCCAATGGTGAATTAAAAGTGTTAATTGATGTCTGTGACACCATATGTGTAGATGCTGTTATAAAGATAAGATACCATGCCTCACATTCTAATAACATGGCAAATGACAATAAAGGCCTAATTCATGCTGAGTTTTATCAAGGTCGTAGATCTTCGTCTCAGGTTTTATGACTCTTTAACAATGCAGATGGACCTAATAAAAATATTTATTTAAAACATACGAACTGTTATATGATTATTGTATCGATAACAGAAGCCTTCTTAATCTTCAAATACATTTAATAAAATCGCGTCGTTGTTAATCAGTGCCAAGATGGCGGCGCCAGGGGCGGTAATCCGGGAGTAATCGATTTCTGGGATTGTCTATACGAAAGATGTCACCTGCACCTGACTTTGTAAGCGACCAATCAATTCGAATATAAAATTTCCCGCCGGTAGGCCTGAAACTTTTCGAAGTAAAAAAACGTGCAATCTACAAACAATTTCCACATTTACATTAATAATGTCATACAATCGACTTTATTTTTTGGGGAAGTATAGAGTACTAACAGGGATACTACAGTTCGTTTAGCAACGATGCTAACTTCGTATTCAGCATGTATCAATGTTATCTCTAATGATAATGCTTGAGAGATAACGCAGTTTCACACTCAACTCTCGACATCAATACAGTTTGTGAGTTCCCCTTTAGATTTAAAAGATTGTTAGCGCAAGAGAATTTCTACTTAAGGGCTGTTTTCTCATATTTGGTAATTACTACGATATTGCATAAATTTATATTACAAAATAAGTAGTGTAAGCATTAAAATTCACCATGAATAGTGCCAAATTAATAAAATATGTATGGCGGGGAGACCCCTCCCGCACTCTCCTCGGTTGGCCCCCAGTCAAAAATTCCTGGGAACGGTCCTGCGATAGCATTTATATAACGATTGCCGTAACTGACCGCGAACTGACCTAGATGCCTTGCGGGTTGGCATGCAATGCATTTAAGTGAGGAACCGAGTCTACTGCTGGAACGACGGCTTGTTTTAATCTTTAAACATTTACGTGTTTTACCGCCTAATTCGAAATATATATATTGACGTGTTTTACGGTCTATTTCAAAACAATTTCAAATACATGTATTTTCATCTTAGCTTACACAACTTATTTTGTTATATAAATTTATGGAATATAACAAGTCAATCAGCACCTTCGTGAAGTATAAAGCTTTAAACATTGGTGTGAAATTCACACCAATGTTTAAAATATTAAATGCCAGAAATTATTGACGTTTGATGAAGAAAGAAAGCAAACTTTGAAAATCAAAAACCTTTCTTAAGAAATGTATCATAAAGTATGACTGACATATAACCATTATACTATTTTCTCTTTGAATTAAAACCGCCTAAAAAGTTTCAAAGTAAATTCCTAATGAAATGTTTATAATCTACTACACAGTTTTACTTTCCCCATCATTAACACGGATCAACTATCAAAATCGTCTACAACTGCGACATTAGATTGGACCTTTTTTTCTATAATAACTGTTTTCTAGTTTTTGACGGAAATATTTAAGATATTGAGCTGATTTTAGGTATGTGAGTCTACCTTCATGACCATCAGATAGTGTGGAATTCGTTTCGGACCATTGATATTTGGCGAAGTTATGGGCATTCAACTAAAAAATTTCTCTTTATACTATAAATCGTTTTCCTGACGTTTTTTTGCGAACTCTTTCTGAAATTGACCTGATTATAATGCCCCGGTCGGGTGGCATATAGCACGGTCCGGCCGGCATTTCATTTTCAAACTTTATTTTCGATATTGACTTTATATTTGGTGTGTAATTCTACCTATATGACTTACGGATGAAGTTTGACTTTTATTGATCCATTGATTCTGAGTGAAATTATGGAATTTCAGACCGCGACACTAGACACACGAAGAAAAATATCGAGTATCGCTTCGTGTGTCTAGTGTTGCGGTCTGAAATTTGACCGCGATACACGAGATTCGGTTACTAGGGCAATATCTGAAAAATAAAATATCGTGCGTCGCCGCCGAGATTATAGATGACACTATCCGGATTCCGTACAATTGACTGATCAGGGATGTGTGTACAATAAAACATAGCTTAGGGGCTTATCTCCAATGGCGCGTACAATAGCGCTTATACCCTTGTTTATCAGGACAATAAAACACATTTCCTATTTTGTATTGATTGAAAGTGTACAATGGGTCCTTTCATGAGCAGTAGGCCCATTATTAAAAAAATCCTTACTTGACGGCCAGCTGGGGGGGGGGGGGGGGGGGGGCCTGGCCTGCGTACAGGCGATAATTGCGTTAAATATGTGCATTTGAAGTTAATTTTATCAGACAGATATAAAAGGAAGATATTCGGTGATATTATTGTGGTTTTCCAAGCATAGATTATAATGTATTTTCAACAATTGCAAGATACGTACCAGTTTTGATTATTTTAATTAGAAACATTCAACCATGTAGACCAATTTAATGAGCGTTATGATTCACGATACTATAAATAATGGAGTCAAATGACAATGTCCGTCAAACCACAAAAAACATATCTGTTCAAACGCGCGTATAAATATTTCAAATATGTTCGGATGATTCGTGTGTTGCCGGCTTACCTTTATGCTTTCTTGTGTATTTCTATTAGTTAAATATAGATTTCTGATCAATAAGAACTAATACAGCGAAATAAGCCACGAAATCTGGCGCAACACCCCGTAATTGATGTGCGTGTGATGCAGCTATGAACTGCGAAGAAAAAAGGCATTCGCTATTTTTGATCTCATAGATATAACTTTTGATCGTTCATCAACACTGACCACAATCAACGCCGTATATCTTTTTTTTATAGATATTACTTGTTTTAATTAATGTTATGTTTTCCTGGTGATGAAATTAAAAACAAAAATAGAATCATCGCTTTTAACCAATTCCACTTGCAAAAGAATTAACCCAGTACTAAAGCGACCGACGTCACGGATGAATGATTTTATATTGCGCTTGCACAGAATGAAGTCAAATGATCATATTTACATTTTTAAAACAAATCTTTACGCAAAACTAAGATTGTCAAGTTTGACAAGTTTTGCATTGTGTCATTCACGCAAACTCTTTATTAATCAGTGTTGTACCTGGTATGTTAACATTTAACTTATTCTTCAAATTTATCGTGATCTGTTACTTTTCAGACGCAGCTGGTGTTGAAGCATCAATGACCCTTCTGCTGATCTGATTTCTAACAAAGAAGCTCTAAATTAAACGGACGACGCACAGATTCAACAACTCAGTTATATTTAACAGAAATGCCTCTTAAAATAATTAAAACCTTAATTATTTAGACTGAACCTCAAAGGATACATTTGTTAAAGATGAATATATAGTTATTTAAAAAATTGTTGAACATGTCAATTTCTAAATTTCATTCAACGAGTGTTTTAATTATTATTTCACTACAAGAAACAAACCATGTTGATGTGTATAGATCTGTAAATAAGTAATGTTCGTTTCAATTCGTCATGCATAAAATAGGGAATACAAATAGAGCCTTAAAATCAAAAACAAAAAAATGATACAAATTAACATGTATTTTTTTAACTTATGTTAAATCTGAGTAGTTTATTTTTAAGTACGGAGTTTCTTATCCAACGAGAAAAAAAATGTTAAAATGTTAAGAACCGATCTCCAAAGCATACATTATTATGTTGTCGTAAACAGGTTTCTCGTTCAAGCAAAATCATTTGTTTTTTAATGCAAGCTGTCGAAAAGGTACTTATTAACAAATGGTCAGCTACATCAAATAATAATCATTTTGTAAAAATGTTTATGTGTGAAGAACCTTAACTATATCTTGCTTGGGAAGTGTTGTGACTAATCCAGTTGATATTAGTTGTAAGGCCTAATGCAAATGATTGGATCTTTAAATCAGACATATATGATCTTGCAAGTATGGTTTGTATGATCACATAAACCTCTTTTTATAAACAAATTAGCATGTAGTGTTTTTTTAACTTATGTTAAATCTTATAAGTGTATTTTTAAGTACATGACCTTATCCAGCGAGAAAAAAAGTAGTTAAAATGTTATAAACCGAAGTCCAAAAAATACTTTTATGTTTACGTAAACAGGTTTCTCGTTCAAGCAAAAACATTTGTCTTCATTGCAAGCTGTCGAAAAGGTACTTAAAAACAAACTATGAGGATCAGCTACAACAAATAATAATCATTTTGTAAAAATGTTTATGTGTGAAGAACCTAAACCATATCTTGCTTGGGAAGTGTTGTGACTAATGCACTTGATATTAGTTGTAAGGCCTAATGAAAATGATTGGATCTTTAAAACAGACATATATGATCTTGCAAGTATAGTTTGTATGATCACATAAACCTCTTTTTATAAACAAATTAACATGTAGTGTTTTTTTTTTAATTTATGTTTAATCTGATCATTGTATTTTTAAAAACATGGCATTATCAACGAGAAAAAAGTAGTTCAAATGTTAAAAACTGATTTTAAAACATACTTTATTTATTTACTGAAAAAGATTTCTCGTTCAAGCAAAACCATTTGTTTTCATTGCAAGCTGTCGAAAAGGTACTTAAAAACAAACTATGAGGGTCGGCTACTTCAACTTATAATCATTTTGTAAAAATGTTTTTTGTGTGAAGAACCTTAACCATATCTTGCTTGGGAAGTGTTGTGACTAATGCAGTTGATATTAGTTGTAAGGCCTAATGAAAATGATTAGATCTTTAAATCAGACATATATGATCTTGCAAGTATGGTTTGTATGATCACATAAACCTCTTTTTATAAACAAATTAACATGTAGCGTTTTTCTTAAATTTATGTTTAATCTGATCAGTGTATTTTTAAAAACATGGCATTATCAACGAGAAAAAAATAGTTCAAATGTTAAAAACTGATTTTAAAACATACTTTATTTATTTACTGAAAAAGATTTCTCGTTCAAGCAAAACCATTTGTTTTCATTGCAAGCTGTCGAAAAGGTACTTAAAACAAACTATGAGGGTCAGCTACAACAAATAATAATCATTTTGTAAAAATATTTATGTGTGAAGAATCTTAACCATATCTTGCTTGGGAAGTGTTGTGACTAATGCACTTGATATTAGTTGTAAGGCCTTATGAAAATGATTAGATCTTTAAATCAGACATATATGATCTTGCAAGTATGGTTTGTATGATCACATAAACCTCTATTTATAAACAAATTAACATGTAGTTTTTTTTTAACTTATGTTAAATCCGATCAGTGTATTTTTAATACATGGCAATATCAACGAGAAAAAAAAGTAGTTCAAACGTTAGAAACTGATATCAAAACATGCTTTATTATATTTACTTAAAAAGATTTCTCGTTCAAGCAAAACCATTTGTTTTCATTGCAAGCTGTCGAAAAGGAACTCTAAAACAAACTATAAGGGTCTGCTACTTCAACTTATAATCATTTTGTAAAAATGTTTATGTGTGAAGAACCTTAAATATATCTTGCTTGGGAAGTGTTGTGACTAATGCAGTTGATATTAGTTGTAAGGCCTTATGAAAATGATTAGATCTTTAAAACAGGCATATATGATCTTGCAAGTATGGTTTGTATGATCGCATGAACCTCTATTTATAAACAAATTAACATGTAGTGTTGTAGTTTGTTGAAGCGTATGTTAAATCTGATGAGTGTATTTAAGTACACGGCGTTATCCAGCGGGGAAAAAAGTAGTCAAAATGTTATCAACCGAATTCCAAAACATAAATTATTATGTTTACGTTAACAGGTTTCTCGTTCAAGCAAAACAATTTGTTTCCATCGCAAGCTGTTGAAAAGGTACTTATAAACAAATGGTCAGCTACATCAAATAATAATCATTTTGTAAAAATGTTTATGTGTGAAGAACCTTAACCATATCTTGCTTGGGAAGTGTTGTGACTAATGCAGTTGATATTAGTTGTAAGGCCTAATGCAAATGATTGGATCTTTAAATCAGACATATATGATCTTGCAAGTATGGTTTGTATGATCACATAAACCTCTTTTTATAAACAAATTAGCATGTAGTGTTTTTTTAACTTATGTTAAATCTTATAAGTGTATTTTTAAGTACATGACCTTATCCAGCGAGAAAAAAAGTAGTTAAAATGTTATAAACCGAAGTCCAAAACATACTTTTATGTTTACGTAAACAGGTTTCTCGTTCAAGCAAAAACATTTGTCTTCATTGCAAGCTGTCGAAAAGGTACTTAAAAACAAACTATGAGGATCAGCTACAACAAATAATAATCATTTTGTAAAAATGTTTATGTGTGAAGAACCTAAACCATATCTTGCTTGGGAAGTGTTGTGACTAATGCACTTGATATTAGTTGTAAGGCCTAATGAAAATGATTGGATCTTTAAAACAGACATATATGATCTTGCAAGTATGGTTTGTATGATCACATAAACCTCTTTTTATAAACAAATTAACGTGTAGTGTTTTTTTTAATTTATGTTTAATCTGATCATTGTATTTTTAAAAACATGGCATTATCAACGAGAAAAAAGTAGTTCAAATGTTAAAAACTGATTTTAAAACATACTTTATTTATTTACTGAAAAAGATTTCTCGTTCAAGCAAAACCATTTGTTTTCATTGCAAGCTGTCGAAAAGGTACTTAAAAACAAACTATGAGGGTCGGCTACTTCAACTTATAATCATTTTGTAAAAATGTTTTTTGTGTGAAGAACCTTAACCATATCTTGCTTGGGAAGTGTTGTGACTAATGCAGTTGATATTAGTTGTAAGGCCTAATGAAAATGATTAGATCTTTAAATCAGACATATATGATCTTGCAAGTATGGTTTGTATGATCACATAAACCTCTTTTTATAAACAAATTAACATGTAGCGTTTTTTTTTAAATTTATGTTTAATCTGATCAGTGTATTTTTAAAAACATGGCATTATCAACGAGAAAAAAGTAGTTCAAATGTTAAAAACTGATTTTAAAACATACTTTATTTAATTACTGAAAAATATTTCTCGTTCAAGCAAAACCATTTGTTTTCATTGCAAGCTGTCGAAAAGGTACTTAAAACAAACTATGAGGGTCAGCTACAACAAATAATAATCATTTTGTAAAAATATTTATGTGTGAAGAATCTTAACCATATCTTGCTTGGAAAGTGTTGTGACTAATGCACTTGATATTAGTTGTAAGGCCTTATGAAAATGATTAGATCTTTAAATCAGACATATATGATCTTGCAAGTATGGTTTGTATGATCACATAAACCTCTATTTATAAACAAATTAACATGTAGTTTTTTTTAACTTATGTTAAATCCGATCAGTGTATTTTTAATACATGGCAATATCAACGAGAAAAAAAAGTAGTTCAAACGTTAGAAACTGATATCAAAACATGCTTTATTATATTTACTTAAAAAGATTTCTCGTTCAAGCAAAACCATTTGTTTTCATTGCAAGCTGTCGAAAAGGAACTTTAAAACAAACTATAAGGGTCTGCTACTTCAACTTATAATCATTTTGTAAAAATGTTTATGTGTGAAGAACCTTAAATATATCTTGCTTGGGAAGTGTTGTGACTAATGCAGTTGATATTAGTTGTAAGGCCTTATGAAAATGATAAGATCTTTAAAACAGGCATATATGATCTTGCAAGTATGGTTTGTATGATCGCATGAACCTCTATTTATAAACAAATTAACATGTAGTGTTGTAGTTTGTTGAAGCGTATGCTAAATCTGATGAGTGTATTTAAGTACACGGCCTTATCCAGCGGGGAAAATAGTAGTCAAAATGTTATCAACCGAATTCCAAAACATAAGTTATTATGTTTACGTTAACAGGTTTCTCGTTCAAGCAAAACAATTTGTTTCCATCGCAAGCTGTTGAAAAGGTACTTATAAACAAATGGTCAGCTACAACAAATAATAATCATTTTGTAAAAATGTTTATGTGTGAAGAACCTAAACCATATCTTGCTTGGGAAGTGTTGTAACTAATGCACTTGATATTAGTTGTAAGGCCTAATGAAAATGATTGGATCTTTAAAACAGGCATATATGATCTTGCAAGCGGGTTTATATGATCACATAAACCTCTTTTTATATACAAATTAACAAGTTGTATTGTTTTTTGTTTAAACTTATGTTAAATCTTATTAGTGTATTTTTTAAGTACATGACGTTATGAATCGAGAAAAATAAGAAGTTACAATGTTAAGAACCTAATTCCAAAACATACATTATTATGTTTACGTAAACAGGTTTATCATTAAAGCAAAACCATTTGCTTTCATTGCAAGCTGTCGAAAAGGTACTTAAAACAAATGGTCAGCTACTTCAAATAATAATCATTTTGTAAAAATGTTTATGTGTGAAGAACCTAAACCATATCTTGCTTGGGAAGTGTTGTGACTTATGGACTTGATATTAGTTGTAAGGCCTAATGCAAATGATTAGATCTTTAAAACAGACATATATGATCATGCAAGCGGGTTTATATGATCACATAAACCCATTTTTATTAAAACTCGTGTTTTAACTGGCTTTTTGTGTGCGTTTGACTTTTTTAACATATAGTTAAGCCATGCCATAATGTTACTTTTTTGCTTTGTATTGTTTTCTTTTTTAAGATAATATACGTCTTTTGCATAAATAAAGGATTTTTCTTTGTATTTTTTTCTTGTTTATTTGAATCTCAACACATAGTTTCTTTAACAATTGACTTTGAAAACCTCCGGCAATGTACAGAAATTTGAATATTTAATTGATTAATTGCAACTTGTACACGGCTATTTCTGTCTGACAAAACATTCTTACATAATGTACAGTTCAATCTTTTTTCTAGAAGTATGATGGCCTATGATGTGAAAACATCAAAGAGAGGGGAATTTTGTACAATTAAAAACAACATTGGCACTCATTCTATGAATCGCTTAAGATTAACAATAAGGTCAGTAAGGTCTTTTGCTTTAAAAAAAGCACATACATTAACGGAAATATGTATTATCCAGCAGCATTTTTCAAAAACACAGAAACTGCACTTAATCCCAGAGACAGAGGTTCAGTATTTAATTAAACATTATGAAATAGCCAGTAATGATTCTAATTTTTGTTCAGGCACTTTGACATCTTTAAAACCATCACAACAAAACGACATATCAACAAGCCTTATGATAACGATAGTCCATTATATATTTCTAATACAATGTCCACACTTAAAACAGCCATCTCGAGAAAGAAGAATTCCCGTGTACTGCGAGAGCCCCAGGGAGTATAGGGAGGTCAGCGTGATGCCTAAATTAGAATAAAAATGATCACAAATCTTATATACCATTTTCTTTAATGTAACAATTAATTCATATAAAATAATTGAACTGTATGATTAAGAACAGAGATAAATATTTCTTGGGAAACTATCAATAGTATTAATAACAAGAGCACCGCATAGCGTGTGCCAACGCTCGGCTGCGGGTGCAGTTTTGAATAAATGAAAGCTTGTTCGAAGTTTTTATATATGAGAGGTCACAGTGACCTTGACCTTTCACCTAGTGACCCAAAAATGGGTGTGGTGTGTAGAACTCATCAAGGTGCAGCTACATATCAAGTTAAAAAGTTGTAGGTGGAAGCACTTTGATTTTAGAGCCAATGTTAAAGTTTAAGCACGACGCGGTCGGCGGACGAGCTGGCTATGACAATACATCGGTTTTTCTCCGAAAACAGCCGAGCTAAAAATCAGTTCGGTTGTTAGAAAAGGTAGCTCCAACGTTGAACATACTACAACATTATATTACCTTTGGTTACAATTCGGGTTGCCAATCTTTAGCAATATTTCTAGATATGCAAGCCGTATTCGATTTGACATGGCATTTGAGGGTATATTACGGTATCTCTGAGCACGGCTTCCATTTCGTTATGGCTACCTTTTAGGGGCCGCACATCGCAGTCAATGCAGATTATCAAGCCTCAGTTGCTACATCTCCCTCTAGAAGTACCTCACAAGGATAAAACCTTTTGTATAAGCTGTTGTTTGTCATCAAAGACGGGTTGCCTGAAACAATACAAGATTCAGGAATGCTTATATGCCAGTTTGCAGATTACTCAGGAGCTTAAATGAGTCCTATTAGGTCCAACAGCAAAAAACAGCACAAGTAGGCTGGGATATGCTTGTAAATGGGCTAACCAGAGAGGTTTAAAGCTTTTCTCCTCTTAAAACTATATGAATTCCTTTCGGAAATCAAAATCAGCACTCTTCAGAAGCATTCAGTTGCCTCTAATATCAGGGGGTCATGCGATTACGGGAGCTTACCGGGTTAAAATGAGGTCAGTTGGAACTAAACTTAAAAGATGGCGTCGTTTCTTGGGGTTTCTTGAAGGAATAGGAAATATTTTCATCCGGTAAGCCCCTTTGTATTTATAGTTATCTTAAATGAATACGCCCTTTCGGCTCTCCGTTGGTTGCGCTTCCCTCGGGTTTTTGTTTCCAGATCGTAGACGTCGGGATAAAAAAGATATTGAAGGAAAACCGTCCACAAATCTGTTGTCTCCTAACGTGACGTTTGAGAAATGGGATGTACAATTTTCATTTTCTCTTATAATACACAGTATTGACGCACGTGTACGGTAAAATATAACTAAAGTCATGATTATTTCATTTTCCCAGCGCCGTTTTATCTCTTATAACTAATTTATTGCCAAAAGAGATGTGTTTGTAAGAAACACAATGCCCCCTACTGCGCCGCTTTGAAGCCATATATTTGACCTTTGACCTTGAAAAATGACCTTGACCTTTCACCGCTTAAAATGTGCAGCTACATGAGATACGCATGCACGCCAAATATCAAGTTGCTATCTTCAATATTGCAAAAGTTATGGGCAATGTTAAAGTTTTCGGACGGACGGACTGATGGAAAGTTCAACTGCTATATGCCACCCTACCGGAGGCATAAAAACTATTGGTTTACCCCCCTTTTTGGAACTTACTTCCTTTTCAGCATATTTAGGGACATGATTTCCAAATGACCAACACAGCTCATACCCATGTAAGAAGCTAATACACGAATTTTCTGTCGTGAATGAATTTGCGATTGATTTGAATGTTTTAAAGAACGTTTCGTCTGTTAAAATGTATACCTTTTTCATACTTTTCAAGTAAATGAAATCTCAAGCTACATTACAAAAGATCAAACAGAACTTTAATTGATTTAAAGTGCGACATTATACGTGGGGAGCTTCACTATTTTTTGTTATATACTATTAAGCCTCATATCGCCCTTTCGGGAAGGAATATTATGTTCCAACCGCAGTAAAACTTCGATTTCACGACTTATGCGCTTAATTATAATTCTGAATTTCATTTCAGTCAATTTAATTTCAGTAAAAAAGTAAAAATAATAGTGTCATGGCCGTTGAAATGCAACCGAGATTCAGTAATTCTTTTTACCATTTTCACTATTGTGCAAAGAAGATTGCGAACACTTCAGATAATTAATGAAGTGCATCGATACAAAAACAAAAAACACTATGTCAGAAACACTATGTCCCCTTCTGCGCCGCTTTGATTTAGTTTTTTTTTTGAAACTTTTAACCTTGAAGGATGACCTTGACCTTGACCTTTTACCACTCAAAATGTGCAGCTCCATGAGATACACATGCATGCCAAATATGAAATTGCTATCTTCAATATAGCAAAAGTTATTGCAAAATGTTAAAGTTGGTGCAAACAAACCAACAGACAGACCAACAGACAGGGCAAAAACAATATTTCCCCCACTATAGTGGTGGGGGACATAAAAATACTAGACTGTTATATTCATTTAAGAACAACAAATGGTGACAATCATGCTTGCAATTATAGTAATAAACAAATACGTTTTTCGTCTGGTTTCCAACTTACTATCGACTGCCCTATAAAAATATTTCAGAGGCAGAAGATCGAGTATATTACATATTTGATCGTTTGAAAAAGGAAATTTTGACTAATGAAACCGTATCCGTGTTAGTTCAAATAATATATGTAGCTGCAATTATGCTTAATCAGCAAATCAGGTAAACGTATCAACTCCTCAAAACGGCCATACTCTTAACCGGACAAAATGTGTGCGAGTTTTTAAAAAACAAATTACAGAAAGATCTATGATTATATTCAAACTATGGCCCATGTGTAAAATCCTTTTAAAAAGTACGTTTATAAGACTCAATACCCCTATGCACAAGGTTAAGGTTATATAAGAGATTAAATGTTAATATTGTATTCCCATACAGTTGACACGGTATGTAATATATGGTGAATTGTTTAGTTTTAAGCTATTTGCACATGAAACTTTTTTTTATATCTTTACTCACATACTGAATCCTAACATCTGGCATGCGTAATTTAATGCATTTTACGGCCTTAGTTACGCTGTATAGGCTTAACATGTGTATTGTCAAACGTATGTACATACCTGAGTTTGAATATGCCAAAAACGGATTCATATGCGTACTTTTTCCAAGTAGCAACGTAACAAGACGCTGAGACGTTGTGACGTCAAGAATGCCAAGGTTCGAGAAAATAGCGTCACTAAGTGTGTATCGCTCAAGAAAGCGGCCGGTTCCTGAAAACACATCCTTCATGCAAATGAAACGATTTCGTCTGGGTGCCACGCAAATTAAAACCACAAAACGATGTCATATGTTTTCCCCTGTCGGAGCGGTCAAACGTACAAATGTATCAGCCTCTCCAAGATCTATGGAAAAGCCGGGTACTAGTAGACTGCGTTTGAATATATCATGCAACGGTAGAAAAAAATCATTTAGACGATTCTATAAATACACCCGTAAACTACATGTATTATTGAAACTAAGCCATTTTCACTCCAACAACTGCCAATAATATTAAACTAAAAAACTGCCTTTTACAGACACTCAACAGCAGCAGAAAGACCATCATCATTTAGAAGAAACTAAGAAATCGTAAGTTTACTAAACACACTATTATCGAATGTAAGATTTTCGACGTCAAACATTTGTTATAAATTGTTTCTTGAACTCTCCGCTGGCATGCAAGTGGAAACACATCTGGCATGCGGTATTTCGACGAAACAAAAGAACTGTTCTGGACCGGTAAACGTTCACTTGGTGGCCAATTTATACGGTTCATGAGAGGATTCGCCCATCAAGGGTGCGTTTCGGAGGGGAAGTGTCAAAAAGGAGTTTTTGATCCTTCGGAATCGCAAATAAATTGTGTCGTGCCTTGTGATTCAGTATTAGCTGAATTTACACAGCCTTACGTCGTTGACGTTCTACAAGATCAAATACATCCTGGAATCCTCAAAAGCAATATTGAAATGTCATCAAAAGCCATGCCTGACACATCGCATATTGTCATGATTGATGGTAAAAAGATCATTCCGAATTCTGCCGACTTATATTTGCTAGATAAAGAAGAAGCAAAAAATATCACCAATAGAAGGCCACTATAAAATGAATCGAAAATGCTTAAATGATCTGTTGGTTACAAAAGAGAACTTGATAAAAAAGACACCAATTTGGTATGCGATTTCGATGAAGATCTTAGAAGAAAACTTCTTGAGCTCAGCAAAGAAGCAATCAGAGTAATTGGAACCGTCACAAAGTCATTACGTGAATGTAAGTGCAAAAAAAGCATTGTATCTAGAAACTATTGAGAAGACATTTTCTAAGAGTAATGAAGAGAATCTGAAGTTTTCCTGATATAAAATAAATAATTTTAATGTGTAAAAATAAGATCTGTGTAGAAGACCTGATGGAAGTTGTTGATATTTTGTGACAGTTTTGTGCAGAATTGAACCAGACCATCAAAAAGTTACGAGTAAAGATGTCCGACTCGTCAAAGCACATGTCTTATCGACAGCTGAAACCACCAGAAATGTTGAGAACATCTTGAAACCGATTATGTTCCATTTTAATTTATCAAACAGAAAACTCCAGAATGCTTCGAGGCCAGGAAAACAACCAAGGTTACTGGAAGCGTTGCACATAACGCGCTGGGTCTTGAGTCGTTAAACAAGTAAAATGAACACTTTAATATAGTGTTTAGCGATGCTACTCCAGCAGAACCAAACACACAACAAAAACTAGCAATGGCACGTGGTTCCGTGAATGAAATTAATGAATTTTCAACATTGATAGGAAATATAATTCCAGTCTTCTATCCGGACTTCATATATCATGAAGAAGGTGCGTATCGCATAGCAAATGGAGATGGTAACACAATATTGCTAGTCTCTCCAGATGGAAGTTTGAAAAATGGTAACCATATGATTTAAGTTGAAATAAAATGTCCATTTACATCATATACGGGTGCCATACCAGTCTTCTACGAAGTCAAACCGAGACACGTCGTATGTAGTGCAACCTTGAAGCACAAGTACTGAGCGCCAACGAACACCTTTACTTAAGTTGGAGTAAGGATACAACGACGGTGTTCAAAATGACACAATCCGCCGACTTAGTACATTTGGTTTTGAATGATGTAAACAAGGCATACTACAGTCAGTATCCTACGGTGCCAAGAAAACTATCAGATCCTGCAAAAACGCTGACGAAGATGGTCAATGTGGAGTCGAAAAAAGCAGATTTTCACGGAGAGTTTCCATCCATAATAGCTAATTTATCTTGTAGAATGGCCACTTCGAACTTTAGCCGTAATGTGTACTACGAGCAGAACCCGGCTGTTGAGCAATTCATAGAGCCATTACCATTGCAACATACAAGGCAATTTCTTCACAAACGACTAGGACAACTGTCGGAGGCATATACGCTTCAAGAACCTATTGCATCAAAGTGTTTGTGTTCTTGATGAGCGACATAGACAGGTCTTGGGATAGAGAAGTTGGTCATGGATTACCAATTACGTATCTTTTTTAAGTGTAAAGTCTTTCTATAAATACGTCTCGCCTAATACTTGAAGAGATGTTAAATGCGTGCTACAAAGCGAATGCACACGTTCCATGCTTGACTTTTGATTGCCAATTTGCAAGACTGAAGGACTACGATGAAATGGATCAGCCACTAACATTATTCGCATAGCAGCGAAATGTTTGGTCTGACGTGCTTAAACGTACGTAAAGGGAGCTTATAAATAGCATTTCTGATTTCTACAAAAATCCTGATTGGGCAGTGGTTACAGATGGGCATTTGGCTGATAATGAGATAATCAAAGTAGATAAAAATTACATCGTTGTCCAAAACATGGATCGGAGATGCTTGCAAGTTGAGACATCTCTTCACCGACTGAAATGCTGGAGGTTCAACATGATGGGAAAATAATGCACCAACAGAGCGATCCTTTCGTGCGCACGATGTTCTCAGAAGATGTTGAACGTGTCATGCAAACAAATATTGATTTAGTAGAGGCAAAGTTTTGCCGTTTATTTCGCGAATGGCACGATGCCGAGGACAAAGCCAGTATCCCGGCAGAAGAAAGAGTTAAACGGAGTCTTTGATTCCGTGATTGGCTTATGGAAGGAAACGATTTTGGTACATTTCATCCCACTACAATGTTTGTACATGGAGTTCCAACGGTCACGTTCGAGAGATTAGTTTGTAGTATTGACACCCATGTATTCATCTACGCCATGGGCCCGTATTCACTAAACAATTCTTAGACTTAAGTATAAGAATAAAGAAAATTCTTTAAATTAGAATATTCAAGTATTTCTTTAATTTTGAGTCAAACTCTGCAGTAAACATCTCTATCTATATTATTCTTCATATAGAACATTTTGTTAATGACATAATCACCAGTGGAGGCCTGTATATATTCAAACACTGAACACATTTTTCTTGGTTCCAAGTATATTCTTTATTCTTAAGTCTAAGAATCGGTTGGTGAATACGGGCCCTGGTTAAGGGCGGAACATACAATTGGCGGTCAGTATCGACGCTTGTAGCGGAAAACTTCATGAGTCAACTTGCTGAACGCTCACATAACAACCAGTGTCCCGGCTGGGAATTCTTAACCCATGGAAATGAAAATTTCGGCACTCCAATTTATGAGGTTAAAACCACACGGATAGTTAATTTTTTGAACACATACTCGCAAATTTTCTTCAGAACATTGTGTAGCAATCGTCCAATATTACACTACATAGTTATCAAACTTTATTAATTTCAGGGATATTGAAAGCGGCGATTTTTAACCATTTTGAATAACCCTACATTGTTGTAAATGTTAATGTATTCACTTATACTTCACGACTCCGGCCTCGCAGGTCTGATACAAAAGTTACTGTAAGCAACTACAAAACACACTCTAAAATGTAAACGATTAAGCTTCTTTTTCCAAACATTGGTACTTAACATATGTTTTATACTTACATATGTAATACTATTCGCATCCAGGTCCTATCAAATGAAGACATACCAATCAAGGACCTATTCAGTTCCACAGGATATTGGGATTTGCATTGGCGACGATCTTGAACCTGATGTGACATCGACTGAGCAGACGAACCAATCAACAGAGCATAACGACAGACCTACCACGGTCCAAACTTCGACTTTACGGAAGAATTATCGGCAGTTCAAATCAGGTATAATTATTTGCAAATCTATGCACAATAACAGTGATCTGGGTAAGGGTTTTAGTGTTAATATTGGATACGTACATATTGGTAAAATGTTCTGAGATTAATCGCAATAAAATATATCATTTGTATTGATAAACCAACAGCATTTACGCATTCTTACAATAATGTTTAACTACCGTTACGATCAATTTAAGGTATCACATGTTCGATAAAAGGACGGGTCGCAAGAGCTTGAAGCATGGAAGAATTTCCAAGTGGAATGAACTAACAAAAGGAGTAAAGCTGGTTCGGTATTGTTATAAGGTCGATGAGACACAAATACTGCCATCATTAAGATTCGGAAGAAGCCTAAAAACTAATAGTGCATAGCTTGCTAAGTTAAATGTAAAACTCTTTATTGAATTAAATGACATTAGTCAAAGAACAATTGAAAATGCATGCTGAAGCATGTTGGAAAGAAATGACATTCACCAATAATGTGGTTTTTTATATAATAAAACGTTAGTGTCATCGGTGTCATTATGACAGATACGGAACGAAAAGTAATTAAGAAGTATATATAGCAATTACATATCAGACCTACATGTATCTATTTAAAGTTTGTAAAATATTACACACATCAGCTTTCATAAGAATGTAAAAAAACGCCTGGTTTTCCTAACGAGATAGTATGTAAATAATTGTGCGCATATATTTACATGCAATCGTGCAATTTTACGTTATTTTAATGTATGTTTTATTTCATGTTGACAATATAAAACTTAAATGCATAATTAGATAAATGTGTTGCACATATTTGAAGTTCTTATAGTATTTATTATAGTTGATTGTTAAGAAATACAAATTAAGTATACAAAATTATGCTTGTTTACAATATGGATTTAATCTAACAGCAACTCATACATATATATATATATAGTGATAATACTATCAGTTTGATGTAAACATAAAGTGACAGGTAATAAGAAACAGAAAGTCATAATTTTCTCAAGTATGATTGTCTTGTTCATTTTGTCATAGAATTCTGAGGTGGTTATGCACAACTTACTAAAATATTTATGATAAAAAAGTATCTACACGAGTTAATCACATCAAAATCACAGAGATTATGAGATCATCGCACAAGGCATTTTTCATCAAACAGAAACCACTTAGTTAACAGTTCCAAAGGCTTGACTTTTCTTCCACTTTGAAACTATAATGTACATGCTCTGTCAGTTACCTGTTATAATGACCACAAAGACATATTAGATGTTGAATATATGTAGCATGTATATATAGTCTATGTAAACTTAAGTTGAAACTTTATCAATTAAAACAAGAATTGTGACAATGTAAGATAACAAGATTTCCATCTTTAACCAATTAATTAAGTTGAATTGAATTTACTTTGAAAACAGTGGCTGCATTTAAGCTACACAAAAGCACTTTGTTTTTAGAGCCAATGTTAAGTTTCAAGCACGGCAGACGCCGGACGACGAGCTGGCTTCGAAAACAGACGAGCTAAAAATGCAGCCTAATCATGCTAATACTTGATCTGCATGTCAATTAGACATATAATTTGTTGAACAATTCAACGAGCTAAAAATGCAGCCAAATACTTGATCTGCATGTCAATTAGAGATATAATTTGTTGAACAATTCAACGAGCTAAAAATGCAACCTAATACTTGATCTGCATGTCAATTAGAGATATAATTTGTTGGACAATTCAACGAGCTAAAAATGCAGCCTAATACTTGATCTGCATGTCAATTAGAGATATAATTTGTTGGACAATTCAACGAACTAAAAAATCAGCCTAATCATGCTAATACTTGATCTGCATGTCAATTAGAGATATAATTTGTTGGACAATTCAACGAGCTAAAAATGCAGCCTAATACTTGATCTGCATGTTAATTAGATATATAATTTGTTGGACAATTCAACGAGCAAAACTGCAGCCTAATACTTGATCTGCATGTCAATTAGAGATATAATTTGTTGGACAATTCAACAAAGTATAATACTGGGAATAATAAATAAACCACATCCATAAGATTTTCTACAATAAATGTCCAAGCTATATGAAAGACAATTTTGTCAAATGTACAGATGTCCATCAGTATGGGAATATATCCCGATTTAATTTTTATGTACCTCAAGTTGATGGCTTTAATAGTTCTTCATTTTACTACAATAGTATTACGGATTGGAATGCATTACCCGATAATATAAAGTCCATCGAATCGAAATTTACTTTTAAGAAACTTGTTAAGACACATCTATTAAATGATATGAAGGTAGACGAGAATTCCATGTATTTTTACTTTTAGATTTGTTTTATGTTATGTAATTCATTATTTTTATGTTATTTATTTGTGTCAGTGTATTATCATGTAAACTTTTGAAAGATTCACTTAATTTGTAGAAGAAATAATGTGTAGGATCATGTCGATTCTATATTAAAAACTGAAAAAACGATATATTTATAGACACTTAGAAGATCTGTTCGACTAAATCCAGGGACCCCATTGGAAATAAGCTTTTTCATTTTTACATGTCTAAGCTTTACGGGTTATCCTGTGTATACATCATGTCGTAATCTTATTTGGATCTGTGATAAATGGCACCATTCATGTAATGCATGTTTCTGAATATGATAATAATGCAATCAATAAGTTATTTATTGCCTTGATTGCATCGAATTGTAAATTGCTCGACATGTATGCACAAATAAAACAAACAAACAAAGCTTGCATGATAAACCCAATGACTTCGTGAAGTTTCAATTCAATATCTGTAGTAGTAACAGAGATATACACATATTGTATGCAAACTTGTAAGTGAAAGTCAACTTGCAGGCAACTTTTACAGTAGAAGGCATTATCATGTTTATAGGCTGTTCTGCAATCAGTGAATGTTCATAAAGATCTCTGAACACATGTGTGACATTTTCACTTCATTATATGTAGTAAATATATACAAGTATGAAAAGGGACATAATTCTGCTAAATTGAAAGTCACAGTTATTCCACTAGGGAAGTGATGTCACATGACAGCCCCAAAAACATGTAAGAAGTTTCAATACACTACATAAGTAAAAAAAGTGAAGTTGCACTGTTACCTTAATCAAAGCATTAAACAAATGCCGACATTTAAACAAGTAGTATAGCTCATACAATTATGTGAATGTGAATGATCTGACTAAAAATGGCATACATGTTTTTAGTTTATAAGTGATTTAAGTAAACAAGACTATTGCAAAGCAATATGTCCCCTACCGGCTCCACCATTGTCAGAATTTGTATTATACCCCGCTATTGTTTTCTTTCAGTCAAACAACTTAATCTCGAAATAAAATAATTGAATGTGTCAATCTGTAAGAATTCACCACGCTGAGCACGAATCCGTTTGATTTGTTTAGAAATCTTGAGCCGTTAAAAAGTTATGGAGCTGCAAAGTCATAATTGTCTGGAAAGTGTTGTCCCGAATTAGGTCTGTGCAGTTCGCACAGGCTGACTGCACAGGCGATTTTTTAAATAAAACATGAGGGTTAGGCATTATAATTGTGCGTGAAGTGTCGTCCTGGATTAGCCTATGCAGTCCGCACAGGCTGACTGCACAGGCTATTTTTAAAAAAAATAAACATAATGGTTAGTCAATTGTGCGTAAAGTGTTGTCCCTCATTAGCCTGTGCAGTCTGCACAGGCTAATTTTTTTTATAGAAAAGTCATCAAATTGTACACAGTCAGTCACTCACTAACTTAAATAGTTCACACTTTTGTGTTTGAAGTCTTTTCGCTTAGCTCAAAACACTTTTGTGTTTGAAAAATCTTTTCGCTTATAGACATTAATATTGGGTCGTAGACCCAATAAATATTTTTGAATTATTAGGTCAGACCCAATATGTAGGGGTATGTATATTTGTAAAAACTGTCAGCTTAAACTGATGTATAAAGGAATACATACTATAATGAAAGTATACCTATGTGATTTTAACTTTGGTATGCCTATAACACCAGTCTTTGAAAGTATACCTATGTGATTTTAACTTTGGTATGCCTATAACACCAGTCTTTCTGCTTGGACCCGATAATTAGGTATAGGAAGATAGACCCAATATGTGGGCGTTTTTAAGTATATATATATTATATATATTGTTTTTTTTAATAGCACAGTTAATAGTCTGGAATTCTCTACAAAGCCTAAAATTGTCTTATTACCGGTGAAAAAGGGTATAAAACTGGTTGTTTATTAAGTAGGTCACAGCTGTCAAAATTTATATGCATAGGAAACTAATAATTTCTCTACGTCTATTTGTTTGTTATTACACCAGTATCATCATAATGATTAATGTTTAAATAGTCTTTAAACACGGTTCTTCACCTCATGATCCTCATCTGCATCATCATCATATTCATCGTCGACAACATGTTATTATTTATATTTTTGCAGTATCATTATCATGATTAATGCCCAAAAAGACTTTCAACACGTTTCATCACCACCCTCATCATCATCATCATCATCTCTGACAACAGTTTTTTTTATAAAAAAATATTTTGGATTTTTATTTACAAACAGTCTGCACGCAATGCCTTTACAGACAATATGTTTTGTGTGCAGCATAACAAAAGTAAAATAAAGTTTAATTATATTTTATTAAGCAAAAATTAACATACTACTACTACTGCTACTGCTACTACTACTAGCATTACAAAACATGCAAATAAAACTGTATTTTACAACATGCAATTGAATTGGTATATAAAGCACAATTGAAAGATACATACAATGAAGACACAAAACATGATGTTAACAGTTATTTCTGTGCAAAACTACACTTCAATATATACAACATATGACTTAACCAAGTTGCGCACCTTCTCACGGATTTGCTGATACGTGAGTCTGGCCATCGCAGCTGTAAGCTTAGTGCATACAGCTACAATAGACACATTTCTACCCGTGTTGGCAGACTGTGTGATTTTGTCGGCAAAGACCTCGCAAATCTCGCCAGTCTCGGTTGATAAGACTCGCGTCCTGGTGGTCCGTGGCCGCGACGAGGACGACGTGTTCAGGGCCTGCTGGACCTGCTGGACCTCCTCGTTAATGGAGGACAGGCGTAGCGTAAATTTAGGTAGAGGCAGAAAAACGTCGTCCTGGCTCCAGTCTGTCGTGATCTTCAGGTCTGAGTTTGACCAGTCTGTGGAAGCTGGGGACAATGACGATGACTCCGTGACCTGTTGCAAATGAATTAAACATGATATCATATATGATTTTTTAAACTCTGAATACGTTGCTATTTTTCCCGTTAAAGATTTATTGATATTTGTTATGAAATCTGCAATGCGAATTGATAATAACGTAATGAAATCATTGGCTTAACTTACAATTTCTTACAATTGGTATCTTTGTCCAGCCGGGACGACAAGTATGACCAAGGGTACGACCACGGGTCCTGGACCACACGGACGGGAAGTGGGTGGGGGCAGGTGCGTTGTCCACTAGCAGGGGTACGAACTAAAGCCCTGGCTCAGTTCGGCGCCGTGGCGCACTTCTTGACGATCTTCACGGTGGGTAGCTCCGAGTTAGGGTATGCGGCGGCCTTCTGTGCGTTAAGCCACCGAAACCGCTGGTAGGGCTTCTGGGTTGATCTGAAAAGGAACAAATATAAAACGCGATTTTATAATTGTTAACTTTCGCACTAATAAACATCAATAGCCAAACATTTGCGAACATGAAGTCATATTACACAAATGTCAGCTAATATTACAGAAACTTACCTCTGCTGGGCCTGCTGCCGGATACCTGCAAAGAAGTCTTCCGAATGCCAGGGTCCAAGTATACTTTCTTTCGGTTCGGGAGGCACGCCATCCACTGCTGGATAGCCGTGTAGACCTCTTCTGATGGCGGAAAGCAGGGCCGAACAGATGCTGGGGTGACGGCTGATGTAAAGGCTGGGGGTGAAGGCGGCAAAGGCGCTGGCTCAAGAAGCGGAAGAAAAGGAAAAGGAAATGAAGACGAAAGGCCGGATGAGGACCTGGATCCGGTTCTTGACCTAGAGGTGGACCCAGATGTGGACCTCTACGCCAACGCCAATGTGGTGGCCGGTTGCTTCCGTGCCTACATCTGAAAAGTTTACCATGGCATTTAACTGAACGTGTTATAAACAATTGCATCAAAGTGTGTATAATGTTTAAACATATTGAATACGAAATACACATCAACACAATGTAACACTTACCTTCGTCAACTGGCTTTTGTGATGGAGGTATTCCTCGGAGCCCTTGGTGAGCCCATGGGTGGAGGTCAGGTGTTTGACTGTGTTAACCACAGCCCGCTTGAAGATGCCGCAACGGTGGTGCGCCCGTCCAGACTTGCTCCTCCCGGTGGCGGCTCGCTGCTCTGAAATGGGAAGATGCAAATTACAAGGAGAAGTTTAAGTTATTAATTTTGATACCAAGGTCACATAGAGATGATGTACTTAAACAGTTACACAGCAATAAAACAGCAGCTCATTTAGGTGTAAAGAATACTCTAAGGAAGGTTAGAGATTGTTATTTCTGGTTTGCTTTGAGAAAAGATGTGGAAAACTGGTGTAAGACTTGTGATGTTTGCAATAGTAGAAGAGGTACTTTGCGGGAACCTAAAGCTCCTTTGACCACATATAATGTTGGTTATCCAAATGAAAAGATTGCTATTGATTTCATGGGGCCCTTTGTAAAAACTTAAAGTGGAAAAAGATACATGATTGTAGTAGGAGATTTATTTAGTAAATGGACTGAGTGTTATCCTAAAGAGAATTTAGAATCTAGTACAGTTGCCAAAACACTAGTTAACAAGTATATAAGTAAATGGGGATGTCCATTATTATGTCACACTGACCAAGGAAAAAGTTTTGAGTTAAAATTATTTTTAGAAGTAATACAACTATAAGGCATAGAAAAGACAAGATCTTCTCCCTTTCATCCTCAATGAAATGGTTTTATAGAAAAGCACAATTCTACCATTATCAACATGCCCTCACCTTATGTTTCTTCAAATCAAGATGACTGGGATAAACACATTGATTTAGTACTCATGGCCTACAGGTCATCTGTCCAGTCATCTACAGAATTTTCACCATCAATGTTACATCTTGGTAGAGAAATAAGGTTACCGGTTGACATGATATATGGAAGCACTGAAAAAGATGAAGCTGAAACGGAACATTCAAAAGCACAATATGTCACAGATTTAGAAAATAGATTACACAAGGTGTATGAAATGGCTTGAGATAACATTAATATTTGAACTTGACCTTGATATCATTTAGATGTAACATCTGACTAAATTTGGTGAAGATCAGATGAACACTACTTCAATTAATGAGCGGACACCATGCTAAATGCTTGAAATGCACTATGTGACCTTGCGACCTCGTTTTTGACCCGGCATGACCCATATTTGAACTTGACCTACATATCATCTAGACACAACTTCTGACCAAATTAGGTGAAGATCAGATGAAAACTACTTCAATTAGAGAGCGGACACCATGCTTAATCCTTGAAATGCACTAAGTGACCCCGTGACCTAGTTTTTGACCCGGCATGACCCATATTCCAACTTGACCTAGATATTGTCTAGACAAAACTTCTGACCAAGTTTGGTGAAGATCAGATGAAAACTATTTGAATTAGAGAGCGGACACTGCTGTGGACGCCGCCCGCCCGGGGTGAAACTATAATACGTCCCGTTTTTAAAAACGGGCGTATAAAAATTATAAAGAATATGATTTGGTATGGTATTTTTAATCCAGTAAGAAAGAAGGGACTTAGTAGCAAATTTCTTAGACCTTGGACGGATCCATGTAAGGTTATCAATAAAGTAAACGATATTCTTTACCGAATAAAAACAGGGCCAAGAAACAAATCAACAAGAGCACCGCCTTGCGGGTGCAGACCGCTCATCTATTTTCTTTTTAAAGGTGAAGGGACTCTCAATTTCAATCACAAAGGAGGGAGGGGTGGAGTGAAGAGGGGTGTATAGTGTGGGTGTGTGGTCATTTATTACATTTTCTTCCAAAAATGCGGCAAAGAAAATGCCAAAAAAAAAAATTATTGTTTTCGGGGTGGGGGGTGGGGGGGATTCTTGGGTGCTATGGTTGGACGGTATTTCAAAAATAAAATAATAAAAATAAATATTTGTGTTTTTTAACCGTTTCAAAAAAAAATGGGGGGGGGATGGGGTGGGGGGTATATTGTGAAGGTGTGGTGGTCATTTGTGAGATGTTCTTAAACAAAAAAACAAAAAAAAATTGGGGGGGGGTCTGGGGGGGGGAGGGCATGGGGGATGGTTAGGATGGAGTCTATTGTGGTATGTCAGGTAAGAGTTGTTTTATCAAAGTATCAATCAAATCTAATCATAAATAAAGAAGTTATGGCAATCTTAGCAAAATTTAATAATTTGACCTTGAGAGTCAAGGTCATTCAAAGGTCAAGGTAAAATTCAACTTGCCAGGTACAGTAATCTCATGATAGCATGAAAGTATTTGAAGTTTGAAAGCAATAGCCTTGATACTTTAGAAGTCAAGTGGATCGAAACACAAAATTCAACCATATATTCAAAGTAACTAAGTCAAAAAAGGGCCATAATTCTGTAAAAATGACAACCAGAGTTATGCAACTTGTCCTTTTACTGTCCCCTTATGATAGTTTGCGAGTGTTCCAAGTATGAAAGCAATATCTATGATACTTTAAGGGTACAGTGGACCAAAACACAAAACTTAACCAAATTTTCAATGTTCTAAGTATAAAGGGCACATAATTCCGTCCAAATGCCAGTCAGAGTTACATCACTTTGCCTGCACAGTCCCCTTATTATAGTTAATAAGTGTTGCAAGTATGAAAGCAATAGCTTTGATACTTAAGGAATAAAATGGACCTAAACACAAAACTTAACCAAAATTTTCAATTTTCTAAGTATAAAAAGGGCACATAATTCTGTCAAAATGCACGCCAGAGTTATCTAACTTTGCCTGCCCAGTCCCCTCATGATAGGAAGTAAGTGTACCAAGTTTGAATGCAATAGCATTGATACTTTCTGAAAAAAGTGGACCTAAACGCAAAACTTAACCGGACGCCGACGCCAAGGTGATGACAATAGCTCATAATTTTTTTTCAAAAAATAGATGCGCTAAAAATAGTTCATCACAATAAACTTAAACCTTACAGAGGGAAAATGATACCTGATTGGTAGTGGAATATCTATAATTCATGTATCTTGATCTCAAACAAACATGAAATATTAAAATACTGTGCAACCTCTAAAAATATATTTTTCAAGCAAATGGTATACAGAATAAGGACATAAAGAAGAATGATATTTTATTTACAGCAGAAGTTCCAATGCGGGTTGTGTGAAGATTTGTATTTCCCATAGAAATCAACTTAAAAAATATGTACTTTATTATTCTTAATTTGACCGTTTCACTTTATTTCTCAGTTGTGTCTCGTAGGGCCTAGGGTCATCTAGTTGTATTACCTTTCAAAAGGGGCAGGTCCGTGCAAATAGAAAATACTAGTAACTAATTTTACTAGTTACACATGTAGGGATGTTTGTAAACGAGTTATACTTGGTAATCCTTAAATAGTATTAATTTCATGGATATGTAGTTTTTATAGTCATACAAATTTAACATCGCTTTTAGAGGTCAAAAATGAAAAACACCAACTCATCAGGTAATAAAAGTACGTTCAAATAATACCATAGAAAAAGAGTCTACAAGAGCGGGCCAAATGCATACGCCATGTTCGTGAGCACTCAAAAACAAGGTAATGTCGTTGTAATTTAACGTTTGAAATCAAAAGTATATGTTATGTATATTACAAATATTACTAATAGACTCCACTTGTTTTGTAAGTAAAGAACATACAATACGAAAAACATGTATGGATAAAATGTGGCAAACATATTGTTAGTTCCATATATGTAGAATGTTAAAAAAATCTTTAGTGAACTTGCTTACGCAACGTATGTAGGAAAAGTGCAGTTCATCAGAATGAAAACCTTTGCGTAATAATAAAAGTAATATATATATCAATATACAATCAATTACCGTTTATTATATTTGAATGCTTATCTTTATCTGGGCCTTTAATGACAATGATTTCAGGTATCAATATTTGACTAAATTCAATGTTAATGCACGTAGAAAGCTTGCACTGATGAGAATACACTCGAGTCTGGCTTCGATACCATAAAATTTACTGTAAATTTTTGCGCATTAAACATTGTTGGGGCTCAACACCTGAAACATGCGCTTTCACAAAATTGAAGAAAAACACTTTAAGATAAAATAAAGTCTTAATAGCAGGTTGAAAGGATAAGAAAGAGTTCTTCAAGGAAACGTCCGAAGCCTGGCGAAACCTTGATGAGCATACAAAAAAGCAGCTAACAGAAGAAGCTGAAAAAATCCGCCACAAACCACACCAGAAGGCCGATATTAAAGAAGTTGTCAAACAACAGATGCGAGTTATATCAGATACAGTATTATATATATATATATATATATATATATATATATATATATATATATATATATTATCTTGATTTTTAAGAATTTGCATATATCATTTTGCATAGTATGTATGACACAATGACACAATAGAAGTAGATGTGCTAAATTGATCTGTAGCTTTTTAAATATGGTAACCATATGCTAAATCTGCAGTTTATTCAACGATGATTTCCGGGCGTGTAATTAATTGTCCTTAGTATACAGTTAAAATTATAATTATAACAATATTCTGAATAATTGTTGTACAGTTGTATTTTACATTAATTTCAGTATGTTGTTTGAAAAGAACATTAACAAAATTGAAGCATACCATTAACACAGACGGTATTTCAATGTTGAAGGCTAACTTATTTTACACTGCACTATTCAGAATAATATCACCATAATAGACAATTTAAGAGGACGTGAGTCATTTCATGTAAAACACAACAGCATAATTTCCGGACTTCTTTCTCAACACCCAATTACCTGGATGATAATTTATCTTAAAATGAAGTAAATTGATTGATATATTAAACATTTTTTTGTTAATACTGTACTTTAAATATCGCTATATTTGTTAATTTTTGTTTTGTCTGATACGCAAAGTAAGCAAGTCGTATTATTGTGATGTCCCATCTGTTTATGCAAGTAATACTTAGAACTGGTCTATTAATATGAATGATTTGGGTATGAAACCCAAATTTGTGTGTAATTAGAATTTAAAATTCACGTAACTGAATAATTATTGTGCAGACAATAGCAAATGCTTAATCTTGGAAAAAAAATCATACGATGAAGCGAAATTATTCAATTAGAAGCCGTTAGCTTAGCTTTGTCATTAAAATAAGTTATAATTGTAATGTTTTGTACAAATAACTAAAATAATAGAAGGCAGCTATAACTCTTCAATTTGACCTGTATTTTTACAGTCTGCAGTTTTGAACTCGGTTGGGTACCATTTTTGTGGGATAGGAATGGATGCCAACGGAAGCTGGGTACCATTTTGGTGGGATAGGAATGGATGCCAACGGAAGCTCAGTGATTGCAGTAGGGACTGAAAAGGCCCTGAACTTCTTCACGCCTGTTTCCATAGAAAACGATTTAAGGACCATTTTGAACATCACAGGTACCGGTTGACATCTACTGAATGCATCAGAAACAATCTATTGCTGGAGGATTAAAAATCATTTTTAAGGGACTTTTTGATGGGGTATTGTTCGGGAGCATCACTGCCATGATTATCAATTCGTAATATAATCAGGTCATCAAAGTTAGCTTAGCTTAATAGTTATTCCCAGAAAATGTTGCATGGAAAAATCTTTGCAGGTACATCACGAAAATAGGTGACATCCCTTATCCACATGTTCAGTGGGTATACCCTGTCTCGATTTGATATTTTTATCAAATCTTTTAATAGCAACATATATGCCAAAATTTTATTTGAACAAATTGCGAACGTTTTTGTTTTTTCCAATTCTTGAGCACTTTTTGTCACAGAAGATCTACCGATAAAACAGAAACTTGTTAAATGGTAAATAGAAGTTATAAAAAAGTTAAATTATCTTTCAGTTTCTCTAAATTTGTTCAGTGATTCGAATTTTCTTAGTTTAATTGACATCATGCCTATTGCAATCGAGTACTAGAGCTTTTCTAATGTAACCTTTTGACTCAAGGTAGACAACGCGTGTAGTATATATTATTTGCGGATGTGCATGGAACTATCGACTTTGCGTAGTTTAACATGCTGTAAATAAACAATTTTTACATGGATTTAATGGGAATGAAATAAATTGTTTGAGGTACATTGTTTATTGCGGCAATGTTTGAATTAATTCAGAAATTATTTTATTTGTTTCCTTAACCGCTTGACTGAAGGTAATTGGAGGATATATTTATACTAGCTGTGTGATCTTATAAGGTAATGTCACAAAGCCCTAGTTTGGCCGTTTTTGGGGCCGAAATTTGGCCCCATTCCCCCCTTAAAATAATATACTTTTTTTTCCCTATTTCAACTAAAAATTCCCCCCTCCAAAAAAAAAAATTTTTTTTTTTACTTTAATACCTATGTTGGCAGCTGGCATCGTGCTATGAACCTTTGATTACATGTATATTTATGTTAATTACATTAAAATATAGCAATTTTAAGTGTTGAATGGTTGGTGATAAGATCTTCTAAAATTCCCCTTTTCGCCCAAAAAAACGCAAAATTCCCCCCTCTAAGGGCCCCGGCCCCAATCCCCCAAAGTGTAGCAAGAGCCCTGTGTCAGAAGTTGTGTGACTATGCTGGGAATTAAAAACAAGAGCAATGCATAACGGGTGCCACACTCGGCTACGGGTGCAGTTTTGAATAAATGAAAGCTTGTCAGATTTTTTTTTAAATGTTACAGTGACCTTGACCGTTGACCTAGTGACCCCAAAATGGGTGTGGCGTGTAGATCTCATCAAGGTGCATCTACATATGAAGTTTCAAAGTTGTAGGTGGAATCACTTTGATTTTAGAGCCAATGTTAAGGTTTTAGCACGACGCGGATGGCCAACGTCAGACGACGAGCTGGCTATGACAATAATAATGGTTTTCTCCGAAAAACGCTGAGCTAAAAAATTATCCAAATATCAAGTCTGGAATAATAATTAACTTCAGATTTTTAAACTTTCCTTAATACTGTATCATTGGTTTTGGAAACATTACTTTGTGAATAGATATATATGATCACAGACACCCATAAACCAAGGACAGCTGACATGTGACTAGAGCCGGCCTTGGACGGAGGCTTGAATTAATCTCAATCAATGCACCAATTAGGTTGTTGTTTACTAACCAAATGTAACCAAAGTATCTACGTCTGATACTGAACTGCTACTTGTAGCACAGTTAGCAATTAAGTTTGTTTCTGGATTCTCATTCTCAATCTGAACTTCTGCAAGTTCATGTGATTGCGTTCCAAGCTTTTGCTTACTGCCCCACTTCTCAGTGACATGTACTGTTCGCCGGCTTTTCCCCCTGTACACCGTTTTAATAGAATGAAGCTTTCGCATCTGGATCATTGGCATGATGTTTAGTTAATTTAGGCTGATCACTTTATTATCCCATAATTATTTGTATTCTATAATTAAAATAACACAGACACGTATCTCCCGCGAACGCCGGTACGTCAGCATTATCAGACGATTGACTGTATAAGCGCCTTTCAGAAAGGTTCAATTTGCGGCTAGATAAGACTTGATGTAAAGCTGAAGCGCAATCGAACCACTCCAATAGCTTTTAAATGCTCATCACTGCGCAGACAAATTTAATTAAAAACAAGGGCTGTTTGTAAAACATGCATGCCCCGCATATGGGCTCTACGTTGTAGTGACAGCCATTGTGTGAGTATGTTTTTTGTCAATGTGACCTTGACCTTTGACCCAGTGACCAGTGACCTGAAAATCAATAGGGGTCATCTGCGAGTCCTGATCAATCTACCTATCAAGTTTCAACCGACCGACCGACATGAGCAAAGCAATATACCCCCTCTTTTTCGAAGGGGGGCATAATAATATCATTTGTAAAAAAGAACAGCGATATCTCGTAAATATTTATTCATAATACTACATAACCGGAAACTATATATTTTATATAGTTATTTTAAAAGTAGCACTAAACTGAATTCTCGTCATAGGTATCAAATTGTGCTTCAATCGTGTAATCTGCTTTAATTTATTGAAACCAAACATCCAGAGTTCATATTCGTTCGAGCATTTTAAAGGCAGGAAATACAATCAGCTATGCAATAACGGCATAATTCCTCACACATGGAACACCATTGTCCGCCAAATGAACAAGCACCGTTTAGCGAAAGCATCTTTTTATTAGTGTTGGCAGTAGTACTAAAATTTTACCGCAGTAGGAAAGGCATCTTTTATTATTAGTAGTAGTAGTCTAACAAGTCTAATAAGTTTCTACTACTAGTAGCTAATAAAACAGGATCAGGTGAAACCTAACCCTAACCCTCTAACCCGTCCATGCGCATTACAATACCATGCCTCGCTCCTTGTTGTGTTTGCTTCCACTTTAACTTTTTGTAACTTAGTCATAAATCCTTTTCGGCATTTTCATTTACAACTTCCGTCGCAGACTGTTTACTATTTTTGCCGGTACCTGTCAAAACGAAAAGTACTCTAAATAATGTCTTTTCTTCGGGTAAGTAGGAATTTTGTTTGTATATATTCGACAGTACAGAAGTTTAGTTTAGTTAACTGTGATTTTCTGAAAATGTCTTTAGTCTGAGTGAACACTTATAATGTCATCACCGGTAATAAAAGTAAACTGTCAAGTCAGTATCATATGGGCAATTTGGCAACAATGTAAGAAAACAAAAAATTTGCCGTAAAGAGACCGATACCGAAAGTTGGTCGTAGTTTTCATGATGGCGTCTATAAATCTCCACGCGAGAAATCGCATCGAAGACAAAATAATCATAAATGTTATTTAATTGTTTTGACGATGCAAAAGCTTACATAAAAAGAAATGAAATTGATACGAATAATCGTTACATAATTGGTTACAGCACAAAGAACTTTGGTTATTCAGGTTAATTCATTGTATTATTTTGTTCATATATCTAAACGTAATGATTTCTGTTGAAAGAAGCATAAATTAATTATTCTTCAAAGTTTAATTGATTGTTGTGGTTGTAACCAGCTGGCGTTTGAAAGAAACTCAAATATATTTGAATGAAAAGAGAAAAGAGAGACATGTTAATCATGACCCGAATTCCCCCCCCCCCTATATATATATATTTTTTTTAAGATTGTCTCACAAATGACCACCACACCCTCACACTTTACCCCCCACCCCCCCCCCCCCAAATTATTTTTTTTAAACGGTTGAAAAACAAATATTTATTTTTATTATTTTATGTTTGAAATACTGTCCAGAAGAAGGAAGAAAAAGTAAAGAAGGAAGAAGAAGAGCAAAAAAGGAAGGAGGGAGAAATGAAAGAAGAACAGAAGAAGGAAGAAAAAGTAAAGCAGGAAGAAAAGAGCGGAAGAAAAAAGCAGAAGAGCGGAAGAAGAAAGAAGAAGAAACGAAAGACGAACAGAAGAAGAAAGAAGACAAAGTAAAGAAGGAAAAAGAGGAGCAGAAAAATAAAACAGAGGAGATAATAATATTAGAAGAGCGAAAAAGGAAGAATGAAGAAAAGAAGAAAAAGCTATGAATGGAGAAGAACAGAAAAATAAGGAAGAAGAAAGATATATGAAAGGAAAAGAAGAACAAAAGAAGAATAAGGAAGAAATGATAAAAGACATTGATGGAGACAAATCAACAAACAGAGGAAAGAAGAGAAAAAATGAACAAGCAGACATTCTTGAAAAGAAAAAAAACAAACCATGTACGACAGACGAGGAGATGAAGTCGCTGGACAATGCGCGGGCAAAATTACAGGAACTTTCTAATCGGGCAAGGACCCTGATCGCCGAGACCGTAGAGTCGAGCAGCTTCGTAAATGACGGGTACCTTTACGAAATAAAAACAGTGAGCAGAAAATACAAACTTTGAGTCAAAATACAAAGTGTAAATAAAACAGACTATGTGCTTCTTGTTGTTTAGACTATAGGTATGTATTGCTCTTATTTCAAATGTATATGTATGAAACTAATTATAGGTTAATTTTATTTCAAATATAAATTTATAGTTCATCAAACATAATATATGAATATCTCTGATAAACATAAAGTTGCTTTGTTTTCTTTATCTTGAATGTATGTGTCATATTGACATAGTCTATATTCAATTTATTATAATGTTGTTCTTGTGTATTAGAACAGTCACATTAGTCATAAAGTGTAAGGTAAAATGATATAAATACATGTTGTACATTTCATGGAAGTATTTGTCATTACAACATTTTATGTTGTTTTTTTTTTTCATAACAGAATCAATGTTTTGTCAGAAAGTTATTTTGTTCATGTAATATCATAAAACAAATTTCGGATAATAACATTATCAATGTTTTGTCATAAGGTCATGGTGTTCATGTAAATATTATGTGAAATCATAAATGTTGACAGGTTGTTTTTATATAATATATATTGCAACATTTATTCAAATAAATTTTTATGTCAAAGTAATTTATGTAATTTAAAAATAGTATACTTACCTTATAATTGATCTGTTGTTCACAAGAATTGGGACAATTCTTAGAAAGGTGAGGGTACTGCTAGGCCGTTAACCCACCCATTCTGTTATACAAAGCGTAACGTAAACAAACGCTCGTTATTAAATTAAAATGCTTATTATTAAAATAACTTGTTATTCACAATATGCATAAACATCATATTTATGTATTTCAACCGATGTCTATTGCTTAACTTACGTTTTTGTCATTGTATTTGTATAATATTGTTGTTAACGCTTGCATCTCATTCATTCATTAAATCCGCCATTTCATATAACGTTCATTGGTAGATATTTTTACTTTAACGGTCGTCACGTGTCATTGACGTCACGTCCGAAAAAGTATAAATAGCGGTTTCAAAAATAAACAAGTTTCAGTTTGGAATATTGATATGAAAAGTTAACATCCGGTCAAGGTAAATTATTTAACATTATTATTAAACAAGAAACATAACTACAGAATAAGATGCAGGTACTGATATTTTATTGTTGATTGCATATGATATTTATGAATATATGCTTTTGTTGTAATAGAATTGATAAGGAAACTGAAAATGAAAGTAAAAGTAGAAATTTTGAATTAACTCTTTGTTTTCTTTGTTATACGGCATAACAGAACTTTGTGGAGTTTGTGGGATGGCTTACAGTTCAAAGGCAATGTTTTGTATAGAGTAGACTGTAATAACAAACGTTTGATCTTGCCGCAGAAGCTTAGGTCTGAGATTTTCGATTCTTTGCACAAAAACAGAACTGCAGGACATTTGGGTAGAGATAGAACTATTGCTCGTATCAGACAAAGATTTTATTGGCCAAATTTGAATGCTGACACAAGACGCTTGGTCGCTGAGTGTGAAACTTGTGAAAGGCGCAAACCTGGGCCTGGTATGGGTAAATCTCCTTTGAAACAGGACATATCTTACCAACCATTAGATAGGATAGCCATAGACATAATGGGTCCCTTACCTACAACAACCAATGGTATGACATATATTATGGTAGTCCGTGATTATTTCACGAAATACACAGAGGCATATCCTTTGCCTGATCATACAGCCATTACAGTAGCTGACAGGCTAGTTACAAATTTCATATGTAGATTCGGAGTTCCTTCTATCATAGATACCGATCAAGGTCCAGAGTTTGAGTCTCATCTATTTGCACATACTTGTAAATTACTGGGCATTGAAAAAAACAGAACAGTTCCATACAATCCAAAATCAGATGGAATGGTAGAGAGACATAATAGAACAATTCAATCACTTCTGGCAATGTTTGTGAATGAAACTAGAAATGACTGGGATGACCATTTACCTTTCATAATGTTGGCTTATCGCTCATCTGTTCATGAGAGCACTAAATGTTCACATAATTTACTTATGTTTGGTAGAGAATTACTGCTGCCTACTGACATTATGTATAGTACAAGAGAAAGTCCCAGCAACTTTACTTGTCCTTCACAGTATGTGATATGGCTCCGAAATACAATGAAAAATGCCTATGAAAAGGTTGCTGAAAACCTACAGCGAGCAGCTGAAAGACAAAATAAAGCATATGCCAGGGGTTTAAACCCCAGAACATTTCAAGAAAATGACATGGTATGGCGCTGGTATCCACCAAATGCAAAAGTAAAATTAGGTTTAGGGTGGGTAGGGCCATATCAAGTATTGAGAAAGGTAACTGATGTCACCTATCAGATCCAACATGTCCATTCCGAGAAAATACTGGTGGTCCATGTAGATCAATTAAAACCTTGTCTTTCTCCAAGTCCACCCCATGATATGGAGTTAAGTTCTGTGGAAAATGAGGAGGAGGTACATCCTGATGATTCTATGGAGATTCTAGAATCAGATACACAGAAAGTTGATGATTAAAGGATAGAAAATCCTTATACTACCAGAGCAGGGAGAATAGTTAAGCCAAAGAAAATATTTTCTCTCTAGTTTCAGAAAATTTAGGCTAAAGTAAATAGCTTTCCTTAGTTTAACAAATAGTGTATATAAGAAATGGTGTATATAATGTGATTATTAGATTGTCTTTAAATTTCTAAGTTAATTAGAAATAATGATAGCATATTTCTTGTTTATACAAGGAGAGATTTATTATCTATTTCAGACTTGTTCATCTGTTGATACATGTCGGTTTGATTGGTGAAACATATTTTTGTATTGATTTAATAATGATTTGGTTGACAATAAGTTGCATTGTGTGGTCTATCTGTACATAGTCAATATATTGTAGCTTGTAATTGCATTTAAAGTTAGAATGTTACACCGATAACTTCTATTAGATGCAGTTATTTGATTGTAGGGGTCAAAAGGTTATATAAATTACCTTGACCTTATTATAATTACGGTATAAAGGTAGTAGCTTGTAAATTGCACTTCGTTTTTGTATTAGTTATTTCTCGACTATTTGCTAGTAGGTAGTTTTGACATTGTATCTGTTAACCTAAATGGATTCATTGGTTCACAGATTTAAAGTTGTAGTGTTGTTGATTGTCGTAAAATGTTTATGCTAGGGAGAATATAAATTATCTCCTACATATTTTGTTGGTAGTTATGTAGTTGTTAATTTGCTTACAAATGTTTACAAGAGAATTTCACTAGTAGAAGTTAAGACAGCAGTAAAAATATGCAAGACATATTTAGAATTTTAGAAAATGGTTAGTTGAATGTATTATCATTTATTAAAGTAATTAAAACACGTTTCTTTTACAAGAAAAGTTAAAAACAAAATAACAACACATTTTCAAAGTTTGATTGATCGAAAACAATTTGAACAGTACTCATATTTGAAAAAAAATATTGACAAGTCCTACACATCATTTAGAATGGCATAGAGTATTAAATGGTAAAATGAAATTCTACTGAGGTCATTTCAAACAGTATTATAAAGCAATTTATTCCTTTAAGAATAAATTATATTATTTATGCAATTCAGCTGTTTCGTCATCTATTTGTTTACATATCACATTCGGAACCCTCGGTTTTCATTGTCTAAAGTTATTGACGGGTTTGATGCTTATCTTGTTCCATAGCAATAATTTAGAGACCATATTTAAACCAGTCTGATTACTTCATCCGGTAACGAGCATTTGCAGTCAGACACATTTTCTTGGTTTGAAATTGAATCGCTTGTAATCGTATACCATGTCGGGCAGAGGTCGTGGTAGGAAACGCCGGGTGCAGGAGGCATTACCACCCATCGATGGACCCACAGATTCGGGGGAATCGGGTAATAATCGCAATGTAATCGATTTCGAACACATTATTGCTCAGTCTGGCATTGTGCAAGATATTAACACGGCTGGGTGTGGCTCGGTGGGAAACACTTTACCACCATTTGATCACCCTGAACGTCCATCCATTACACTGTCCGTCGTAACAAACACACCTTTCATGCAACAGCCCCTAATCGACAGTCCTGCTATTTCAAACACCGCTGCATTGCAGCAAGTCCGCCTTTCAAACGACGATCTAGCCATCCACGTACCAATTCAAATTAAACAACAAATAATTCGTGGAGAGTATATTAACTTGGCAATCCTTCTAAAAGGAGGAATTGAGCTGAATGCTCTTTGCTCAGGGGGTTATCTGATCATCAATTCAGAAGGCAAGTTAGAAACCAAACAGTCTGAGTGCAAAGACAAGATCATGTCCATTGAAAAGTGGACCGATGCCTTTTTAATTTTTGTATCCATCTACTTGAAGGCTCTTCCTGATAAAACATCGGAGTTACTTCACTATGCGTACACAATCCGTGAATGTGCAGTCCGCCAAGGCGGTTCAGCATGGAGGACGTACGATGAGCAGTTCCGTCTCCGCCAAGCTCAGACCCCCGCGTCTTGGGGCTGCATCAACAATGACCTGTGGTGGCGCTGCATCTCGTTGAGGGAAAATGCCGCTCGCACATCAAATGCAAACCCGAGATACACTTGTAATGATTTTAACAAAGGCAGATGCTCTTGGCCAAATTGTAAGTTTGCCCACCACTGCTCCAGTTGTGGTGCGTCACACGCAGAGATGAACTGCCCAAACCATTCACAAGCTCAAACTTCATCATCTCAAAGACAAGCTTTTGGAGCACAATCATGGAAAACCCGGTTTAGTGGCGTCTTACCCCTTGTCACCAAACTCTGGAATACAGTATCCAGCAATAAAGGTCGACACAAGTGCCCGGAAGCTTATTATCACCCTTAATGTTTTTAAAACTAATCAACATGGCTTGCCCATACAGGTCAAAATTCCATGTGAACCTTCCCCACCTTGCCCGCTAGAAGCAATTCAACGTTTTTTGGCACGTCGCACAGCAGTGTCGGGTCCTTTCTTTTGTCATGCAGATGGAAAAGCTGTGACAAGGTACCAATTCAATGCTGTACTTCAGAAGTGCCTTTACTTAACAGAGTTTTCCAGCTCACATTTCAGAACACATAGTTTCCACATTGGCAGGGCAACAGACTTAGCAACACAGGGTGTCACAACAGAGGCCATTATGGAATTGGGCCGCTGGAAGTCTACTGCCTACAAATCTTACATCCGTTAGAAAATAACACACCCATATATTCGTTTGTGATAATTTGTGTACCATTATCGTTTATTCCTTTTAGATGTGTGGGTAATAGGCGATTCCAATCCATACTGGGCGTCACAACTCTATTTGACGGGAAATGTACCAAGGCTCGAACAGCAAGTTGCTTGGCATTGTTACAGGGGAGCAGGCTGGGGGGATTTGCGCAAGGAAATTGAAATGGCGGTGATATTTAACAACGCCCCTAAGGTTGCTGTCATCCATCTTGGTGGAAATGACCTAAAGGTTCCCCTTAAGGACCTCTTAGACATCATGTGTGCTGAAATCCGCTACCTCTGGGATGCCTGGCCTGAGACAATCCTCATATGGACCGACATCCTGGACCTGGGTAGCTGGGACCTACAAGACAGACGCAAGATGAGGAGAGTCAATCGCTTCGGTCGTGTGGAGGTGTCGTCCACAGGCAAGTCGGACTACTGGCGGCCGGACATCTCCGCCGACGAGCAGGGTTTTTTCCGCCCGGATGGTGTGCACCTAAATACTCTGGGGCTCCATTTTTATCTTGATGGTCTCACTGAAGTTGTAAAGAGAAATCTGTTGCAAGGAATGTAAATTTCTGGGGAAATTGCTTTCACCAATTTTGTGGCGGAAAATTTACATTGGCCGAGAGTCAGTCGGGCTGGTTACAGTAATATACTTTCACTGAGCTGTTAATGTATACTAGTACTCACATTGGGACCTGTGCATCCTCTTACAATCGGTCGTTTATCACGGTGGTTTGAGGGAACCACAGTTGGGCAAAAACATCAAGGGTTTCACTATAGGCTTCATTTTTCATTGGGCTTGTCTCACCGGCTCCTCTGTGTCGCCAATCAACAGGGAGTTATGGTTAGGCAGTTGGGCAGAAAATAATAAACTATAATGTAATTATATATATAATTCTGTGGGTTATATTGCATATGAGTCGGTGTTAATGCACGACACATGTTGTGTCTCAACTTTGCTACACTGACTGTTGTCCGTCACCCCAATTGCGTGGGGCGAGTTGCATTGCGTCGTTCTGGTGGCCTGGGACTCGCCCACAGTACTTGGCGACCCGGATTTTGCGTGTTGTATTGCGTGTTGCGTTTTCTTGGGTTGTTGCGTTACCCACTATTAACAGTTGCTAGCCAAATTGATATATATGCATTTTCATGGTTCAAACAGAAATCTCAAACCTAAATTCAAGCACTTTTCAAGGACTTTTCAAGGCCAAATTTTCATTTTCAAGGCCGAGAACCGTACGTTAGTTTCCTTTAAAAACTGCATTTTCAAACCAGATTAACATAGTAAATATCATTTTTTTTATTTGCTCAAACACATTACACTTATTCCACAATAACTCATACATGTTATTTCTAGTTATTACATAGAAATACAGGTTATCCATACTTAACACAATGAGTGTCACATATGTACAGTACAGCCAACGCGGCTCAAACATAATCCGCGGCTACGCCACGGCCAGATTATTAGTACGCGGCCGCCGAATCGTGTGTTCACGCGGCGTATCGCCGTGGCAATCGGCATCGATCCGCGCAACGACGCAGAGTCTGTATTAACCTCGCGTAATTTCGCGGAGTAAATCCGCCGCATACGTACGCGGCAGATCGAGTGAAAAGATATCCACCTACATGTACATACATGTATGTGAAGCGTAGAATTAATTACGCGCAACTGTTAATGTTTCGTTCGATTATCATTATTAAATTTGTAATCCGAAACACACTTCCGAATTTTAATGCTAACGCGACCTTTGGCAAATTCTAGCGTCAAATAAACAGTGCTAAAATATCCTCTGTTTCATAAAAAGCGCGCGAAAATTATGCAGACATGTAGAACGTCGTTTGGAAAGTTTGGGTGTATTTTGTGTTGTATAAATACATGAACATCACGTCAAGCGTAAATCGCGTGTTCAGTTGAAAAAAAGCACCGATTAGACGTTATTTCATCATCTCTATAAATAGTAACACATGCCAAAATGTATTTGATACTTAAGGAAATATCGAGAATGTTTGTGTATCGTAAATATTTACCAGCATTTGCTTTAAAACTGGAATATACAGAATTATCGGGTAATTAGTAGCGATATTAACTGTATAATATGAACAAAATAAAACGTGTTTACATACACATATTCAAACAATAGTTATAATAAGCTGATAATTAACAAAACAACAAATACGTCGTCACCGTCTTGATTATTGATGTGGCTTCAAGCTGCTAATTTTCTTAGCTTAAATATAATAGCAAAATCAACATGCAATTAATTCATAAATCCACCATATGCTGGAGCCTTGACCACTTGTATGTGCGAAAACATAATTACGTGACAGTGTTTATGTGTGAAATACATACACTACGGGCGGGAAACAAACTTAATTGGCCAGACACATTAACTATGCTCACATGTATATGCTAAGACAATCCGCGCACAATACATTTATTATGATTTTAATTATTATTATAATTGTTCTTTCAAAATTTGTTAACTACATGTAACTTAAAAAATTGAAGATTTTTTATTTCATGATGCGCATCGACTCGGCATCATGTCGCGGATCGCGGCATGCCTCGGCGGACAGATGCGAAGTTTCGCGGCGAAATGCGACTTGCCGCCGCATACTGACGCGGCTTCAACGACTGAAGCGGCATCGACTCGTTTCGCCTTGCCGCCGCGGATCGCGAAATACGTTTGTTCCGCATTGGCTGTACTGTATTTACATTTAAAAGTTATTACAAACAAACACATTGTCTCTTTCTATGCTCACATCAAACAGACTAGTTCATTACATTTGAACAGCAGTCAGTTACTATAACATTTTGTCTTTAACAGAATTGATTTCCTTTTCCAGTTCTTCCAGCTCTCTCCTCTTATTCAGTTAACCACCCTGGTTTGAAACGACACTTCCCCATCCCTGCGTTTTCACTCGCAAAAATTGATCACAATGGAGAACCTCTGACGTAGTACACATAATCTGTGACGTGTACACATAACGTTTCGTACTAAATAGTGTACGAAACTTATATTTCGTATTCAACTTTTTTTGCGCGAAGGAATTTATGATAAATTTTCATAATATTTCCCTTAAGAACGATTTAAGTAAAATAATTAAAGCGATGATAAAAGTAATTTTGAGCATAAATAAACATTTTCAAGGCTTTTTTACATGAAATAAGCACTTTTCAAGCACTTTTTCAAGGCCAACCTTTGTTCAAGGGCTTTTCAAGCCTTGGACTCGTTTTCAAGCACTTTTCAAGCCCTGTGCGAACCCTGATTTTATTAAGAGGGAACTCTTGTTGCTCAGCCCGGCTTGCTCTCGGCCACGGAGACCTCCCGACCTCTGACTATAGTCGAGTCCTTAAGACATAATCATATAGTCAGTAACGTAACACGGCCTTTTCATCCCACATATTACACACTATTAACATGTTCTTGAATCTTTGTATGTTGTTGTTGTTGTACCATCTTTGGATGGCCCAAACAAATGAATAAACTCGTGTAAGGGTTCTAAGTCTTTATTTCTGAATTCTCTTTAAATAATTATTTAAGATTAGCAAATGTTGTAATCACATATAACATTTAGGGGAACTTAATATGGTTTTTCTATCAACATATTTTATGGCTTTGTGGTGCTGTGTGGTACGGACATGCCTAGGACTTTAAGGTCCAACTATGGAAATTATCCTGAATATTTACAATCGTCCAGCTCAGGAAACCTAATAGTTTTACTCTTCCATTAATTATGTTCATATAAAGTTTATATTCTGTAAAGATATTTTGGGATGCTTATTATATTTATCATTTTAAACTTGAAAAGCTTAAGTTAGCACTGTAATCTTTACTCTCCAATAAACGCTTCTTATAAGGGACATGTCGTGCTTATGTGTTTTATAAAGGGATGGTTATCTCTTTTAAATAATATGACCAAAGTATTGCCTAGAATTTATTCTACGATGGGAGCCAGCTCAGAGGTTTACATGCTCCCAGGCTGAGAGATAATTCGGGTTGATCAGAGAATAAAGTTTATGTTTTAACTTAATGTATTTAAATAATTCTTATATATTTACAGATTTGCAATGTCGCTAGATATTCTAGACGGGGTCAAAGGAAGTTTCGTTCTTCAATCATGAAGAAAGGCCAAACTGGCCTATGACACCAACGAAGTGTAATTCGTGCGATGCCGGCCCGTACAACGGTCACAGTTCATACCAGAGGCACTGGGCCATGAAGCACAATGCAACTGTGACTATTTAAAGTGCATAAATATCCGGGTCAGCTGACATCCAAGACCATCCCAAACATCCATTATATGGATCCTAAGGGCATCCTACCTTATAAGGTAGATCATAGGCAACGGCTGCGCCAGAAGAGGAAGCAGACAGAGGTGGCCCCAGACCTAACCACCGAGCGAGCCGATTGTCGGGATGAAGAAACCACCTTTGATGAAGAGCGAAACGTTACAGGGAAAAAATTCAAGACAACTTAAAGAACAATATTTAAATTAAAACATCAGTCACTGTGGGAATTATGAACAGTGAACAGTTTTGAAATGTTGATTTAAAAAAAAAATATATAATGGAATTTTCATGAAATAATTATATCTAAAGTTTTAAAAATGTGTTTAAAATGTTAATGATATTTTACTGGAAATACTTGTGTGATATTGATGTTAAAAATGTTTTTTATATTTTTATGGAAGTACAATTGTTATAATGGTATTAAGCAAGAAAAACTTAAAGCTTTGTTTTAAATTCATAAGTAAACCCACATTTGTTCTGTTATTATCTGTATTTGATCAAGCGACAAGTCATTTTATTTTTTTTCTTCATTTATATTCCTGCTTTCATTGGTATTGATAAAATTAATTAATTAATTTTAGTCTTAAGGTAGGGGAAGTGTAGCAGGAATGATTTTTACATTACAGTCTTATATAATTTAGTATTAAATCTAGTCTTTACTATTTAGATTAACATTCTATTATAAGTCTACTATTGTTATATATTATAGATCTTATTCTGCAAATGTTTCCAGTTATTGAACTAAGGTTGTCTAAGCCTGTGTACATGTTGAATCACTCGTGCATTTTATTTAATACACAGGAGGGCTGTTTCACAACTAAACTAGAGTTACTATAAGCTATAAACCCTTTTAGTCTATATTGGATAATTTAAATATCTATTCAATGTATAGATTACTTTTGTATGGTCCCTCTAACATTAGGCAGTTGCCGCCTTTTTGTGCATGAGATTCCCATGCTTGTCTCTGCTAAAAGGGTATATAAGGCTTTGGATTTTTGAAATTGATCGGCGAGTTCAAGAGACACCCAAGGTAACTTTTACCTAAGTCAAGAACGGAGCCTTTCCCTCCCCTTTAAATAGTAAATTGTTTTCAATAATTAGAAAGCTAAATTCATTTAATTAGGACTTGTCAAATAAGTTTAGATTATTTCATTAAATTAAGTATTTAAAGTATTTATAAAACAGTGATTAGGCCACGACTTTTTTTTTTATTGGTTTACAAAAATTATTTTGAAAATGGTCCATCGGGCGGTCGAAAAAAAAAAAAAAAAAAAAAAAACATCATTGGAAAAATAAGTTAATACTAATAACATCAGAACAAAGACATCATATCTTTTATAACCTTAACACAGAGACGAAAAATCAAATTATGCAATGAAATGAAACACATCTATATCTTCAAATGAAATGAGTCACCTAAAAGCACCTTTTGTAACATCAGGCAATTTTAAACACTCCATTAAATGACATGCGTTCTTCTCCCATTAAAACGAAAAACTGCGCTTCATTTCCGTAATTCGATGCGCACCATTACGCAATGCGATGCCCGTTGCATAAATCTTATATAAGATAAACTACTCATACACAAAGTATGTGTTTGCTCTTATTCGACTTATGACATCGTCCATGAAAAAAAAATCGAGGTAGATCGATCCCCTCGTCGTCGCGGTAATGTTTGTTAAAGTTGTTGTTGTCATGAAAACTCGTTGATTTACAACGCAAAACGTCTTATTTGAACTGTCGCGAATTAATACAATCATATTTGTCAACTTGGCTTTTGCTTTATTTTGATAATTTAATCCAAAGTTTAATGTTAGCAAGTGTTTTACTGGAATTGTAAACAAGGAGCCAGTTAAAGTCTTTCGAAAATGTGCAGTCTGTGTGAATTGACAGTTTGACGTCATCAAAGGAAAGCCGCTTGCTGTCTGCAGCAATAAAGCGACAAATTTCGCGCCGACAAAATTGGCTTCCTTTGTCTAGCAATCAACATGCCGAACCAATCGTGCGTTTGTTTCTCAATTGCAATCCTCCAATTTAATAATAGCACGTGCATAGCTCCGCCTTCGAATCTTTTGCAGAGAACAGAGGCGGAGTTTAACGGTTAATTGAGCTAGTATTTTACGCAAGTTGAGTTCCGATTTGCCGAAATTACTCGGCCCTAAGCATTAAAACGACAAATACATTTAGCAGTGATTTTCCGAGATATACCGATTTGTTCCGATTTCCAAACTTTCTGTACAGTTCCTATAAACTATGGCGGACGTGTTTACAAAATTCCTAAACACATATATCGTAAACAATGGCAGTGTTTTATTGGATTATTTATACTAATTATCAAATTGCAAGGTTATACTTTTTCATCTACTATAATATCGGGTTTGTTTAATATAATAAACATGTTAAACAATATAGTTGCGTCACAGACTCGGAAATAAATTTTGATGCGGTCGACATTTTACTGACGCTGATTTTCCTATTGTCTGTAATTAAATAAATTTTGAGAAGTGCCCATAAAAGGACTGGTACATACTGTGTCACATTGAAAAATATCCCGATCTCTGTAAGGCCACGACTTTTTTTTTTATTGGTTTACAAAAATTATTTTGAAAATGGTCCATCGGGCGGTCGAAAAAAAAAAAAAAAAAAAAAACATCATTGGAAAAAAAAGTTAATACTAATAACATCAGAACAAAGACAACATATCTTTTATAACCTTAACACAGAGACAAAAAATCAAATTATGCAATAAAACACATCTATATCTTCAATTGAAATGAGTCCTAAAAGCACCTTTTGTAACATCAGGCAATTTTAAACACTCCATTACATGACATGCGTTCTTCTCCCATTAAAACGAAAAACTGCGCTTCATTTCCATAATTCGATGCGCACCATTACGCAATGCGATGCCCGTTGCATAAATCTTATATAAGATAAACTACTCATACACAAATTACCTGGTATGTGTTTGCTCTTACTCGACTTATGAGATCGTGCATGAAAAAAAATCGAGGTAGATCGATCCATGCGTCGTCGCGGTAATGTTTGTCAAAGTTGTTGTTGTCATGAAAACTCGTTGATTTACAAAGCAAAACATCTTATTTGAACTGACGCGAATTAATTTAATCATATTTGTCAACTTCGCTTTTGCTTTATTTTGATAATTTAATCCAAAGTTTAATGTTAGCAAGTGTTTTTTTTTACTGGAATTGTAAACAAGGAGTCAGTTAAAGTCTTCCGAAAATGTGCAGCCTGTGTGAATTGACAGTTTGACGTCATCAAAGGAAAGCCGCTTTCTGTCGGAAGCAATAAAGCGACAACTTTCGCGCCGAAAAAATTGGCTTCCTTTGTCTAGCAATCAACATGCCGAACCAATCGTGTGTTTGTTTCTCAATTGCAATCCTCCAATTTAATAAAAGCACGTGCATAGCTCCGCCTTCGAATCTTTTGCAGAGAACGGAGGCGGAGTTTAACTGTTAATTGAGCAAGTGTTTTACGCAAGTTGAGTTCCGATTTGCCGAAATTACTCGGCCCTAAGCATTGAAACGACAAATACATTTATCAATGATTTTCCGAGATATACCGATTTGTTCCGATTGCCAAACTTTCTGTACAGTTCCTATAAACTATGGCGGACGTGTTTACAAAATTCCTAAACACATATATCGTAGATAATGGCAGTGTTTTATTGTATTATTTATACTAATTATCAAATACTTTTTTATCTACTATAATATCGGGTTTGTTTAATATAATTAACATGTTAAACAATATAGTTGCGTCACAGACTCGGAAATAAATTTTGATGGGGTCGACATTTTACTGACGCTGATTTTCTTATTGTCTGTAATTTTTACCCGAAATAAATTTTGAGAAGTGCCCATAAAAGGACTGGTACATAATGTGTCACATTGAAAAATATCCCGATCTCTGCAATATATGTGAACCAATCGGTGATTGTACGTACTTGATTTTATTCGCAACCGTACTCAAACCAGATCGATTTTTTTCTCGTTTCGCTCGTTTTGCAGTGCGGTCGGGAATAAAATATTTAAAAAAAAAAGACGATTTTCCGATTTTTTTCCCCATTTTCCAAAAATTAGGGTCGGCGGTTTTGTAAACCAATAAATATAAAAGTCGTGGCCTAATATATGTGAACCAATCGTTGATTGTACTTACTTGATTTTATTCGCAACCGTTCTCAAACCGGATCGTTTTTTTTCTCGTTTCGCTCGTTTTTCAGTGCGGTCGGGAATAAAATATATAAAAAAAGACGATTTTCCGATTTTATTTTTTTTCCCATTTTCCAAAAATTAGGGTCGGCGGTTTTGTAAACCAAGAAATATAAAAGTCGTGGCCTTATGTTTAACTTGTGTTTATATGGAACAACAGAGAATCTAAATAAAAATGTGTCTTGCATAAAGGTGTTTTGGTTGTAAACAGTATTTACGAAGGGAAACCGGTTACACTCCTGCCAAATACATTTTGTTTAAGGATGGCAGGGCTCGAATTTAACTTTTTTTCTACTTGCAAAAAATTGAGAACAGCTTTAATACCAACTCGCAAAATCAAAAACATAAAAAACCTTTAGTACTATTTAAACAAAATAAAAGTACTTAACATGTATATACATTTAATTTCTGCAACCATACAAAGATATCAGTTCCTTCGACCATAAGGGCCCACATCAGGTTGATTGACCATCTTCATCTACAACAAGTTTTAGTCTTATTTTAAGTTATTTTTCCCACTTATTCACTGTTTTCGTAGCAGGATTTAAAATCCTTTTTTTCTAACTAAACGGTTAACTTTGCTTTATCTTTTGTATTATGTATATTTTGTGTAATTTCCGTTTGTGGGAATAAAGTGACAAGTTATTTTTCGCTTCAATGAACATGTGTGAATAGTCGACTGTTTCACTTCCTTTGTACCAATACCATCCGCGTATCTGTATATACCAGTCTACATACAAGGTGCGCGCTTCCGCATAAGGGTATTTGGGCGTTCTATAAATTGACCTAAGATTTAGCGATCATGTCGTCGAGCAGCATTATACCTACTCATTTCTTTTCACTATTTATTTACTCGCAAAAAAATACCAGTGGCTTAAAACTTAACTCGCAATCGGTATTTTTTACTCGCATTTTGCGAGTGTGCGAGTGTTAATTTCGAGCCATCCAGGGTGCAAATTCCAGAATATATGGTATAGTCCTTAAAAACAATTTAGTGCAGGGTAATTGTTTTTGTGCATTGCAAATTTCCTCATTGATATCTTTACATCCTTGGAATTTCATTTTGAAGTCTTGAGGTTTATCTGATATACATTGTATAGCCTTGAAAAGTTACACCATACAAAAACAAGAGCACCGCCTTGCGGGTGCAGACCGCTCATCTATTTTCTTTTTAAAGGTGAAGGGACTCTCATTTTCAATCACAAAGGAGGGAGGAGTGGAGTGAAGAGGGGTGTATAGTGTGGGGTTGTGGACATTTATTACATTATCTTCCAAAAAAGCGAAAAAAAAAAAAAAAAAAAAAAAAAATCGGGGGGGGGGGGGGGTATAGTGTGAGGGTGTGGTGATAATTTGTGAGATGATCTTAAAAAAAAAAAAAAAAAAAAAAAAAAAAAAAAATCAAAAAAAAAATTTGGGGGGGGGGGGTGGGGGGGGTGGGGTGGGGGTATAGTGTGAGGGTGTGGTGGTCATTTGTGAGATGATCTTATAAAAAAAAAAAAAAAAAAAAAATTAGGGGGGGGGGGGGGAGGGGGGGAGGGGGGGGGAGGGCACGGGGGATGGTTTGGGTGAAGTCTATTGTGGTATGTCAGGTAAGAGTAGTTTCATCAAAGTATCAATCAAATCTAATCATAAATAAAGAAGTTATGGCAATTTTAGCAAAATTTAATAATTTGACCTTGAGAGTCAAGGTCATTCAAAGGTCAAAGTAAAATTCAAGTTGCCAGGTACAGTAACCTCATGATAGCATGTAAGTATTTGAAGTTTGAAAGCAATAGCCTTGATACTTCGAGTGGATCGAAACACAAAATTTAACCATATATTAAAAGTTACTAAGTCAAAAAAGGGCCATAATTCCGTAACAATGACAACCAGAGTTATGCAACTTGTCCTTTTACTGTACCCTTATGATAGTTTGTGAGTGTTCCAAGTATGAAAGCAATATCTATGATACTTTAGGGGTAAAGTGACCAAAACATAAATCTTAACCAAATTTTCAATTTTCTAAGTATAAAGGGCCCATAATTCCGTCCAAATGCCAGTCAGAGTTACATAACTTTGCCTGCACCGTCCCCTTATGATAGTTCATAAATCTTGCAAGTATGAAAGCAATAGCTTTGATACTGTAGGAATAAAGTGGACCTAAACACAAAACTTAATCAAATTTTCAATTTTCTAAGTATAAAAAGGGCACATAATTCTGTCAAAATGCCAGTCAGAGTTACATTACTTTGCCTGCACAGTCCCCTTATGATAGTTAGTAAGTGTTGCAAGTATGAAAGCAATAGCTTTGATGCTTAAGGAATAAAATGGACCTAAACACAAAACTTAACCAAAATTGTCAATTTTCTAAGTATAAAAAGGGCACATAATTCTGTCAAAATGCATGCCAGAGTTATCTAACTTTGCCTGCCCAGTCCCCTCATGATAGTAAGTAAGTGTACCAAGTTTGAATGCAATAGCATTGATACTTACTGAGAAAAGTGGAACTAAACGCAAAACTTAACCAAAATTTGCAATTTTTTAAGTACAAAAAGGGCACATAATTCTGTCAAAATGCACGCCAGAGTTATCTAACTTTGCCTGCCTAGTCCCCTCATGATAGTAAGTAAGTGTACCAAGTTTGAATGCAATAGCATTGATACTTTCTGAGAAAAGTGGACCTAAACGCAAAACTTAACCGGACGCCGACGCCAACGCCAACGCCAACGCCAACGCCAACGCCGACGCCAAGGTGATGACAATAGCTCATAATTTTTTTTCAAAAAATAGATGAGCTAAAAAAAAGAAGTGTCTTATTAAATTTCTATTACATCTAAAATACATCTAACAAAGTATATAACTATAGTTGATATGATCTTGTTTTTCTAATTTAAATTATTATAAAGAGTTATTATAAAGATAAAACTACATGATTTTGCCCTATCCAAATGTCGCCAGCGACAAAAACACTGCAGACTTTCAGAGCGGTGCGATGTACCGCCCCGCTGGCCAGGATCAGGAGGGTCAACCTGCCATTTGAAAAAGAAACACACAAATGATGACCACTTTCTTCCATGTGGCAGCGGTACTTTGGAAGTGTACATGAACTTATCAAATGGAATTAAAACCAAGGACGCAATTGACATATTAAACAACGCCATGAACAGCGAAGTTAGCGAAAAAGTCTCAACAGAAGTGCCTATTAAACCAAAAGGAGGCGAGTTATATTTAATGGACACGGACGTATTACCAAACAGAAAAGACGCTTTTTATGACATACACTTTTGGAGACATGACGGGACGAAGCAATACACAAGAACTGCGGACCAACCTAAAGTTTTCAAACCAATTTACAAGATAAGGGACAAGTCAAAAAATGATCAAGGTATTTCAACGGCGTTTCAAAGACTTACTTATAAATTAATTAATTCTGATAGATTCATGTTGATTCAGTATTTAGATGACGAAACTAAACTAAAACCAACTCCACAGGGAAATAGTAAATCTTCAACAACGGAATTTGCACCAACTAAGCTGTCAGTAATAGACCAAATTAAGTAAGCAATTGAAAACAATTAGAAATCTAAGAAAATATTCAGCAAAATATGCCACTCATCTAACATGAAATATTATTTAAAGAAGGAGCAGGTATGTAGTTAATTTGTATGCAATACAAAAGGTTTCTAAAGATGTTCCATATACTGTAAAATGGGGAAATATAGAAAATATATGTGTAAAAGAATAAACTGTTTATACTGTATGCTTAGGTGTAATAATAGTCCTTTCTTCCTGTTTTCAATTGATTTATTTCAAATTTCTAACAAACCCATATTTTGTACGCACACAGTCATGTACAAACAGAATATTACGCTAGTCAATTGTTCCAAGAGTTTGTATCACTCGAGTGGCTTGTGTGATGACATATCACACGAGAGGCGGAGCCTTCAGCGTGATGCGAAATAGCACAAGCCACGAGAGCACGATATGTTGTTATGATGTCATATGTTATGATGTTGAAACGATATGCACTTCCTCTTCTATCTTCCAAGTCTTAATCGAAACTTAGTTTAAACCACAATATTTTATTGTATTCCTATCGAAAGATGCATTTATGCATGATAAACACACACTCCAAAATACGTTTTGAATTCGTTCTATGTTTTTAACAAATAGTTTACTGTTAAAAACCACCATGTACGACATGTCCTTAAATTCCAGAGAGTTAAGATAAAACCATTGTGTTTCGTCCCAGAAATGACGTCACACGACGTACTACGTAATATTTTTCCTAATATAAAATATTTCTATTTTCGGTGCGCGTAATGTGACGTCATTAAATGGGTCGAAGTAGTCCGGCTAGTATGGTAATACGGAATTGGAAACAGCGAGTAGCGTAATACAGGACTTTTTATTTCAACGATTGACACAACCTGTATTTTGTAATAAGCATTAAACAGGTTTATAATAGACATCAACATTATTGCAGGAACCATTCAATATAAATTTATTCAAATCTGCAATGCACACATGGACAAACCTTCATTATTCCATGCACACACATTTATCCAAACAGGCAAGACACACATGGACAAATCAACATTCATCCATGCATGAATGGACTTGGATTAACAAAATTTATTATGTATATTATAATTGGAAACAAAATATGAACATTCAAGATTGTGACTCACAGTTAAACAGAATAATTTGTGCACATGGAGTGTAATATCAAACGAATGTGTCATATTGCAGGAGTTCATCGTACTGGAATGCTGAATACCACTAGACACATACATGTCAATGAGTGTTTGGTGGACATAGTTATGTGAAATTTATTAAAGTGCATCAATTGTACAATGTTTTAATTAAATTAATGTTCGTTCAACATTCATAACAAAATCATTGACTAGTCTTCATCTTGTTAGCTTTTGATAGGTATTGAATATTAATAGGTTCTTACATTCCAACACGTGTGATATAAATTGAAAATTTTCAGGGAACATTTTATTTATTTATTTTAATCAGCATAAGAGTGACAGTATGGCATGAGATGAAACAAAAATGGTTAACCAAACGCAAGCATTGACCCTTCAGGCAAAGTAAACAATTTTCTTCAATATTATGCTGATTTGCTACAATTAGGTTCCAATCTTTTCAATTGGATTTTTCCAAGATGATTCTTATGTTCATCTATCATATTCCAATGTTGATGACAATCCTGACATGTTTTGTACATGTGGCATATACTCAACAAAGTATTTCCTTTATGGCCACTATTGATGTTTCCAATGTCAAATGTTGCCATATGCTCCTTTTTAGATAAATGATAAAACCTTTCAAGCATTTCATTATTCAAAATGTAACTGACCCTTTACTTTCAGAAAATACTTTGGAAAAAACTGAGAGCAAAAATAACAAAGAAATATGTACATTTTTCTTTAATTCTTGACATTGACTTAAGCTGTCTAATGTGAAACTACTTGACAGGTTTCTCTGTTTATTTTGGTGCAACCATTTTGTTTTCTTAAACACACATTTTTTTACATAGACAGACCTGAAAACCTCTGTCAACATTACGAAATATTACAGAATCATAAATATACATAGGAAAGCTAGTAATTCCAAACAACAGGCTAGTTAGGATGAAAATGTAAAATGACATAGACATTGGGTTTGGATGAGACAAATGAGGATGACCAGACCGGATGACCAGACCACACGACCAGAGTGTACAAGACAACAATGACCCTTGGTATCTTTGACCAGGGTCATCATTTCAACCATGAAGGTGAATTCTGGGAATATCTAAGTCTTAGCATGCAATTACCACTTCCTGATGATTGCACCAATCTACTAGAAAGCATTCATGCACAAACCCAATTTGTAACAGAATTAATGGAAGGGATGATGCAGACTTTATCTTTAAGGTTTTAAATAAATTTGAAAAACTAAGTCTGAATGACATGTTAATTCGATTTATTTCATTTACATATATACTTAAGTTGCATTTAATTGCTCCAAAGTAAAGTAGATTTTGAGTGAACGCAAGTACAGAAGATTAAAAAAATCAACAGACAAAGGGGACATATGTATGTATGTATGAAATGGTTTTGGTAGGTAAGTAGGTGGGTGTAAAAACAGTGCATTCATTTACAGCTATGTGTATTTCAATTGCTAATTATTTATTAAGATCACAGTTGTGAAACAAATTTTCTTAAAATAAAATTCATTTTAATTATTAAATACTTACCTGCTATCCCTAGCTATACCTTTCAAGGTGGGTTAGCTTCTCCAGAAATCTTCCAAGCGCCTGAATTCGGCAGCCTCTCTTACTGAAAACAGATCGGGTTAAACATAGTACAATGTAACCTAACCTGAAATCATGAACCGCAAATCATCTTACTTTTCTGGAGACACACCGTGCAGATCGCCATTTTTTATCGGCTTTAAATTTTGACCTTTTTTTTCGATTCTGCGTGGTGGACTTGGGTTTGAAATTGATGAATTGTATAATTTATTGTTTCTGCTTCATTCAGAAATGCCAAGAGAACACAAGGAGCTGTGATGTTGGCCCAGATGGATGTGAGATATATTTTCTAAGCCGCAAGACAGGAGCTGCTGATGCTATTGGATATGAAAAATTGTTTGATTTTTGAAGGTGCTCAAAAGACTTCATGTTGTGTATCACAACTTGCATCGGTAGATGAAGCTGGACCATGTTCGTCAGGGACTAGTTAGTATTATAAGTGAATTTATTTTATATTTCACCAAATGCATACATGTACATATTCAATTCATCCCTATCATGTGTAGCATTTCATATCACTGGTTTTTTTTCAAAAGTAATAAATTGAAACATTGAAATATCACTTTCCAATTGAATGAAACATCACTTATGTTATCCATGTAATTGTGTGAGGTCACAAGCTAGTTAAGTCAATTACACACTAATGTGCAGGTATGAAAGTGAATTATACATTTTGCCAAAACTATTCAAAATATGAAAGTTTTGTAAGTACATTTCAACAGGTAAATTTGTACAAAAATTCCATTGTAAATTCAATGAAGAAAATGAAGAATTTTAGCATGTGAGTTAACTTCTTGTGAAGATGAACTTTGTTTATTACAGGAATGCATTTATTTAAATTTCATTATTTTTTATTAAAAACTAACTAATTGTTTGATATGTGAAGGTGCTCTTAAGTCATGTGACTGCCAACAAGAAGTGGCAGATTTAGCTGTACCATGTTCTTCAGGGACCACATACAGTGAGTACTATAAGTCAATGTATTTCATCAAATGTATTCATAATAAGTTCATGCCTTTTTCCCTCTGTATTTAGCCAATTTCCTTACACATTTACAGTGCTATGTGTTATTTTAAAATACATTTAGCTAGAATTCTTTACAATTTTAGCTGAATTTTAACATTAATAATCTTCCAGCTCAATTTTCCTCAGAACTGTCCGAGCTATGTTATTTACACAATGCCCTGGTTAATGTTTATGTGTAGCATCTATATATCACTGTTTTTACAACAAGTAATAAATTAAAACATGTGATTTGACTTAGTAATTTTGTTGATGTAAACATGCAACATCTTCATATCTCTATCCAATTGAACCATCACACATGTTATCAATGTAATTGTGTGAGGTCACCAACCATTCCTCTAGATGACATGCATACCTATGTGGTTGCATTTGTGGCTAGTTAGGTCAAGGTCCATGTCAATGTGCAGGTATGAAAATGAAGAACTAGTATAATCATTGCAAACTCTTTCAATGAACTTTCAGGATTCTAGTACATGTTCAAATACTTGTTTTACAGAGACCAAATCAATGAAAGTGGCCACAATCAACAGAAGCAAAAGAGGTAAACAATTATTGAATATTCACAATTATTTGTATTATAGTATTATAGTCATTGTTTTTTAATGCAGTTGTTATACATACAGTTGTATGTGTGATTTGTTTTGTACATTCAATACTGTATGACAAAGGCATACATGCATATAACATAACACTAAGTAGTAAAAAGTGTAATTCACCAAAATGTAAAGAATTTATTAATTTGTAATCCATAATGAACGCTTAAGAAATATTTCAATGCCAGAAACATTTTGATAATCAACAAATACATTTTTCATGAAACTGAAGCAAGGATAACAATATAGAGAAGACTAACAACAACAACTAAACTTGTGTTATTCAATGTTAAAAAAAGCATTGGTACTGATGCAGGTAATAAACAATATACATGTTATAATGTCAATATGAAAAATGTAAACTTGAAGTAACAACATGTGTCTTTTCTTTGAATGGTTGTCAATATAAATTTTTATGTGTCGCGTTCTGAGAAAACTAAGAGACGACTAATATGTGATATGCGTGAAGTAAACATATTTAAGAAACTTAAATAAACATATTTAAGAAACTTTCAGGGCTGAAAACTGTAAAATCGATTTAGTAGCATCTACATTTACACGCTTGTTTTTTTTTTTGCATTGATAACAAAAAACCTTATAAATTTTAATTAAGTGTTTGTTATTTGTTTCAGCTAGGACAAGTGTCAACAAATTGGCAGAGGAAAACCTTAAGGCTGAAAAAAAGAACATCCATCTACAACAAATTAATCTGCGCTTGAAGAATCAGTTGCTACTGGCCCAACTGAAAGTTGCTAAGTTAAAGGCCCAAAAAATCGAGGAAGAAATTCAAATGTTAAAAGCTTCAAGTAATGAATGTTAAATCTTCAATCTCAAATGATGCCATCCAAATTGTTATTATTATAAATAAGTTGCCTGAAAAAATCGGTATCTCCTATAAACCTCCATTTCCAACAAACCCTCTAGAGGATTTTCTCTGTCAAACAATCTTCTATGCGGGACATTTACGACGTTTTCATATTGGCGTAACGCATAACGCGATCGGCCATCTTGGAAGCTTAAAGAATTATTCTAAGAATGCCCCTAAGCATTCTTAGAATTTTAAATAAAATTCTTTATTCTTAAGAATTTTCTTTCGCAAATTGAATTGGTAAATAAGACTTAAGAAATTTTTCTTAGACTTAAGAATTTTCTTTATTCCTAAGTCTAAGAATTGCTGAAAGAATTGTTGGTGAATACGGGCCCTGTTAAGAAACAAAACCTTAGGGATAAATAATTAGACAAAAGCATATTTCATGGGTGTTTGATCATTTCATAATTTGTTGTTTTACCTTAAGAAACATTATACAACCACATGCTGGACGCGAAACTTCTCGGGACATTGCCACTCAGCAACACATTCGCGAACAATGGGTTGAGGACGGGCTACACTGATACTAGCAAGGGCTGTTGAACAATGGGTTGAGGACGGGCTACACTGATACTAGCAAGGGCTGTTGAACAATGGGTTGAGGACGGGCTACACTGATACTAGCAAGGGCTGTTGGCATTAATGTGACGAAAAACTCACAAATGTACATCAATTTAAAGCGAATTGACCAAAAAAGGCAGTACCATTCCAGGGAAAAGAAGCCTCATGAATACAAACAATCTCGATACTTCCTACAGAAAATAGTCTCGAATTGACTGCTGTTATAGGAGTCCCTGTACTCTCGTCAGCTGTCAACTTCATGCTAGGACCATTCATATGGCATTCAATACTAAACGTGTTTTAAAATGCCTGTGTGTTTGCTGCGAACAATGTTAACAAGATTGTTACGTGCCATAGGTCTTAAACAGTACTAAATGATTTTGATTGGATTCTCATATTGTTTGCTGTAATTTTTGACAGTATATGAAAATAAAGTTATTCTTCAACACTGTTTTAGGGGGCATCAGCCTCCGGCCGTGGAGCTCTTTTTAAGGTAGTTTAAATTACCTATTACAGAAACAGACATGTTACAGGGTATTAATGAATAATCACTTCATAACCTATTTAAACAAGATGTGTTTGTGAAACACAATGTCCCCCTATATGATGTTTGACCTTGTGAAGGATGACCTTGACCTTTCACCACTCAAAATGTGCAGCTCTATGAGATACACATGCATGCCAAATATCAAGTTGCTATCTTCAATATTGCAAAAGTATTCATATAATAAGCGATTTTGGCCACATTTATTTGACCTCTGACCTTGAAGGATGACCTTGACCTTTCACCACTCAAAATGTGCAGCTCCATGAGATGCACATGCATGCCAAATATCAAGTTGCTATCTTCAATATTGCAAAAGTATTCATATAATAAGCGATTTTGGCCACATATATTTGACCTCTGACCTTGAAGGATGACCTTGACCTTTCACCACTCAAAATGTGCAGCTCCATGAGATGCACATGCATGCCAAATATCAAGTTGCTATCTTCAATATTGCAAAAGTATTCATATAATAAGCGATTTTGGCCACATTTATTTGACCTCTGACCTTGAAGGATGACCTTGACCTTTCACCACTCAAAATGTGCAGCTCCATGAGATGCACATGCATGCCAAATATCAAGTTGCTATCTTCAATATTGCAAAAGTATTCATATAATAAGCGATTCTGGCCACATTTATTTGACCTCTGACCTTGAAGGATGACCTTGAACTTTCACCACTCAAAATGTGCAGCTCCATGAGATGCACATGCATGCCAAATATCAAGTTGCTATCTTCAATATTGCAAAAGTATTTATAAAATAAGCAATTTGGGCCACATATATTTGACCTCTGACCTTGAAGGATGACCTTGACCTTTCACCACTCAACATGTGCAGCTCCATGAGATACACATGCATGCCAAATATCAAGTTGCTATCTTCAATATTGCAAAAATATTCATAAAATGAGCGATTTTGGCCACATATATTTGACCTCTGACCTTGAAGGATGACCTTGACCTTGACCTTTCACCACTCAAAATGTGCAGCTTCATGAGATACACATGCATGCCAAATATGAAGTTGCTATCTTCAATATAGCAAAAGTTATTGCAAAATGTTTAAGTTGGCGCAAACAGACCAGCAGACCAACGGACCAACAGACCAATAGACAGGGCAAAAACAATATGTCCCCCACTACTATAGTGGGGGACATAAAAACTGTTAATTTTTTTATTTGTATTGCTTATCTACTCAACATAAACCATCCTATCAGTCAGCAATCACAGATATGCAGATAAGATTTTGTGGTTATTTTTCATGCATTTTTAATGTAGCACTTCATCGATGCCCATTGAACATGAAGGCGATGACAATCCTCTGGAGATTATATCGAGTCAGGTATTGGGATTGTTTTATTTTCTATACATTTTTATTTGACTGATTGTCTTCCATAAACACAACATAAAGTGTTTTTTGAAGAATACATCTTGGAGGTAACTGTAAAAGTTATGTCGTCATTAGTTACAATACACTGTTGTTGCAAAATGTAAATTTTTGACATATCTTTTAATATGTTGCCATTATAATTTGTCTCTTTTAACTAAAACACATTTCAAAAGGACTTTGCTGGCATACTTAATTGTCTATACGAAAATTTTAACAATATCAGTGCTGCGAGCATGTCTAAGGTGGAGAAGGTGCCTGCAGAGGAGGCCCCACTGCAAAGTGACTGCCAACCCTGCAGTCAATCTATGAAGTAATTGTTTTCAATGGCATCTTATTTTTGAAAAAAGAAAGAAAAGAAAGTCGCTTTAATTTATGCATTGATTTTTTTTTCTTGTACATGACATAAATACATTGAATGTAGATAATGGCCAATCTTAATAATAGTTTCAGACATCTGAAATATTTTTATATAAATTATCCAGTCTTATTTTATTAATACCTTTTGTTATTGACCTTTTCCTATTTGTAGATGCTACAGGGGGCCACGTGACATGGTGCCAGGAAAGTGCCAGAGATTTGTGGAAAGTTTTCCACATATTTCCAGATGTGGCCGACTGCCGGTTTTCCATCATGCCATAATTCACATGAAGCATTATTTTTCACAACTGCGTGATTTTTTTATTATCTCATTTCTTTAATAAACATGTAGTACCATAAAGAAAAAATATTATATAAGTTGTATATTGAGTATTTAATATAAAACTTTCTGTTGCATAGAGAAACTAATCACGCCTGACCATTGTCAGACAGACTCAAGCCTTTACAAGTGAGAAGGGTTTCCAACTATTTCAAAATCAGTCTTTGTACAAATTAAAAGTAAATTATTTATGATTGTATAATTAGAATGGTGAACATATAGTTCGACATTACCTATACCAACAAGACTGTAATTGTCAAGCAATATTGTCCCCTACCGGTGAAACTCCACCATTTTCAGAAATATTTCTAGTCTATGTGTTGCCATAGCAACCAGAATACTTGATGTAGAAACAAAATGAAACGACGTGCATAATCTCTATATTGCCCTCTATCCATGTTTCAAGTTTCATGAAAAAAATATGAATAACTTTTTAACTTGTCGCATGATCCACCATTTTCAGCAATATTTCTAGTCTATTTGCAGTCTATTCATGGAAGTAAGATTCAGATTGATTCCGATTCATGTTTGCTTGACCCCGAGGGGGAGCAACGCCAGCCTCTTAGTTGGGCAGAACAGATGGAAGATTGTGACAAGGTTTGGGCAGAGGCTGCCCAACTTATAACAGCTGAGCGGTCTGGTAGTGTTGCCGGCAGCTGCCCCATGCATGCCTGTCAAGGTAAGAGAACCAGTTACCTAACTAAGGTCGGTAGAAACACACCAGCTCAAATCCGAACAAGGGCTGTTTGTAAAACATGCATGCCCCCCATATGGGATGTCTGTTGTAGTGGCAGCCATTGTGTGAATACGTTTTTTGCCACTGTGACCTTGACCATTGACCTAGTGACCTAAAAATCTATAGGGGTCATCCGCGAGTCATGATCAATGTACCTATGAAGTTTCATGATCCTAGGCATAAGATTTCTTGTGTTATCATCCGGAAACCATTTTACTGTGTCAAGTCACAGTGACCTTGACCTTTGACCTAGTGACCTGAAAGTCAATAGGGGTCATCTGAGAGTCAGGATCAATGTACCTATGAAGTTTCATGATCCTAGGCGTAAGCGTTCTTGAGTTATCATCCGGAAACCATTTTTCTATTTCAGGTCACCGTGACCTTGACCTAGTGACATGAAAATCAATAGGGGTCATCTGTGAGTCAGGATCAATGTACCTATGAAGTTTCATGATCCCAGGCATTAGCGTTCTTGAGTTATCATCCGGAAACCATTTTACTATTTCAGGTCACCATGACCTTGACCTTTGACCTAGTGACCTGAAAATCAATAGGGGTCATCTGCGAGTCATGATCAATGTATCTATGAAGTTTCATGATCATAGGCATAAGCGTTCTTGAGTTATCATCCGGAAACCATTTTACTATTTCGGGTCACCGTGACCTTGACCTTTGACCTGAAAATCAATAGGGGTCATCTGTGAGTCATGATCAATGTACCTATGAAGTTTCATGAGCCTAGGCATAAGTGTTCTTGAGTTATCATCCGGAAACCATTTTACTATTTCGGGTCACCGTGACCTTTGACCTAGTGACCTCAAAATCAATAGGTGTCATCTGCGAGTCATGATCAATGGACCTATGAAGTTTCATAATCCTAGGCTTAAGCGTTCTTGAGTTATCATCCGGAAACCATCTAATAAACGGACATTGGGACCGACATGAGCAAAACAATATACCCCCTCTTCTTCGAAGGGGGGCATAAAAATCCATCGCTGTAGCAAAAAGTGTGTCCCCAGAGGTCATGGTTGTGGTCGGCCCTGGTATGGTAGGTGTGAACCGGAAGAGTTTTTAACCCACACCGTTGGGGTCTATCTCAAGGGTGGAAAAATGGGAGTATGGGGGAGATGATAGATCAGTACCCAATTGCCAGTGGCCACGTGCAACCGTCTCACACCATGCAGGGTTCGACACTAAGGCACCTCCGACAGACATTGTCTAGTAAGATTGGTGATCAGGCTGGTAAAGCCGTGGGCTAGCTTGTCCGAATGGTCGTACATAAAAAAATCTATACTGATTCATATAACTATAACTAACCGAAAACATTTTTCTCTTAATGTGTAAAATAACTCTCGTATCCGTTATTTACATTAGAACAAAACTAGCGTATATAAATAAACCCGTTATTGACATTAGAACAAAACTAGCGTATATAAATAAACACAGAGCATTCACATCATTCATTGCTATTTTTAGACGTGAAGGAGAGCTTCCCACAGAAATTGCTTGTTTTCATTGGTCAAGTTGTCATGAATAGTAATGATTTTCTGTAGTGTCTTAGAACTTAACATAATGTTTTTATTACTTCTATTGAAAATCGGTATCATCAATGTAAACATTTTGGCGTAGCAGACGAGAGAATGTAATTTAAAGAATGGCTTTGTTCAAGATTGGATTTTCGTCCGACAAATAAGTTAATAAATAAGAATCCTACGGTAAAATTGACACAGATTATGATGGAAAAAGAGCCTTGGAGCTGTGGTAGCATGGAGCACAGCGGTCAAGGAGGCCAGAATTTGATGACGTTGAATAAATGTCACCTGCTGTACAGACATGATTTGTTTAACTGGTGGTAAACAGTGAAATTATAAAAAACAATTTATGTTGTTAAATAGTTTTATTTTATTTTTTACTCTGTGCATCAAAATAACTGTCTTGTTTTCACTAATTATATACTGATAAAACCTGATTAAACAGTTACACGACACAATTGTGTTTATTTGCTATGTCATTTATGGTCTAGTAGACATCAGATTCGGGCTAGTACATTTAAAGAGGAGCTGGTCCGATGGTCTGGCTGTAAAAAAAGTTAATGTTGAACCCTGCCATGATCATCGGGAAACGCCTGGTAGAAAAATGATAGGTCCATTGAAAAAGCCTCAGAGTCAGTGGGAACATTTAAGGGGGAAAAATGGGGGTCCAGCTAATGGTCTAAAATAAGAAGAACTTTCAAATATATCACAGGATCCAGAAAAGTGCGACAGACTGACTGACAGACTCACGGACACACAGAACACAAACCATAAGTCCCCTTTCGGTTTCACCGGTAGGGGACAATACACAGTCGTATACATTGACTACTGGTAGACATTTGACTACTGGTAGACATTAAACCTGTGTAACAGATTTAAAAAAAATACTGACATGTTATGCATTATACTTTATATTAATATTTTAATTAAGAACATTTACTTTGCTCTGTTCTCTGTGCATATCTCGAGGGTTCCGAGTGAATTTTGAACAAAGCAAGAATATTTTAAAACAAAATAAAAAATTGATTAATTATTTTTTTGTGTTATTTTCACACCAACAAGTTTGAAAAGAAAAATTTCACACCAACAAGTTTGAAAAGAAAAATATAAATGGAGAAAAAGATTGCATATCCTATTGATTGTAATTGCAATAAATTGTGGACTTTTATGTGGTCTCCATTGTGTGATGTATTTTTTACATGTTTGTAGAAGGTTGCATATAATGAGTCAAGAATCTTTAAATATGAAGTTTTCCAATTCTGGTGCAACCTCAGATTACCAAGTTTACATATTACTGTCCATTTGGACATTGTGTGGATAATAATATTGACAATATATTGTGCTCATAGTGTGTTGTGATTGACTTTTTTTGAACATATATTTTTTTATTCCAGACATAACAGATAATGTTTTATCAAGGGATAACACAACACAAATGCATTTTGGTTTAATTTGCTTTTGTCTATAACAGAGCAATGGCCGAGGGGGGATCACCGGAGCGGACGTTGTCCAGCTCGGAAGCCTCGGAGTCCAGCCCTCGAAGAAGTTGGAGGGCACGGAAACCCGTGCTTGCCCCAGGGCTTACCCTCAAGAAATTATTGACGTTTGTGGATGAAGTACTTACTCATAATTGCGAGAGAAGGTTGTGGCCATCAGCGAGAGAGCTGGTGACACAACTCCACATCAAACTGTCCAGTCAGACGGATAATGAGCTGATCCAGCAGCTCCTAGTGGCTCAATACGAGACTGCCAGGGCCGAGAAACGCTCCAGCTTCATTAAAGATTTGCACCTGTATGCATCTCTCCATCAGGCAGATTCATGGCTGACGAGTCATTAGGGCTACAGGCAACCAAACCGTTGGTCAGCACCGGGGACGCAGGCCACCAGCAGACATTGCACGAGAGACATATGGTTTAAATCTGGTATATCCTGTACCCGAACAGTGCATACCGTGACTCTTAGTTCAGCATCTGCAGAAATAACAGTTGCTAGCAAAGAAGATGTCAGGCCAGAATCCGCTCTGAGCGATCCTGTTGTCATCGAGACTATCAATACCTCAGCTCCTGCTGAAGTATTTACTGCAGTGTCAACCAGTACTGCACTCGGTATTGTACAGTACTCAGCACCCACTGAGGCACCAGTCAAAATTGAGCTAGTGGAGGACCAAATGGTTTTCCGCCCCCAGATACCCCCACCAGCTGAGCGCTTCCTTACGCCGGACACAGACTTGGCATCTGCCCCAGAGATTACAAATGCCCTAGTCATCAGTACGGATGCAAATTCGAGGATTTCATCCCGGCCAGGTGTGGTATCAAATCGTGGGGACCTTAGGGAAATACTCAAGATTTTGTAGTACATAAAATCAACTATGCTTAAGTTTTGATGTTTTTAATCACTCTGTACCGTAAGAAAACATAGTAAGCAAGTTACAGTATGTTCAGTAATCATAAGGGAATATAATGTACATTGTATACATTTTTTTTAATTCTGCACACTAAGTCTTATACTTTAACTCTATTTAATGAATAATGATAATTAACTCTTTCATAGTGATATTCACTATAAAATTTTCTTTACATAAGAGTAAATACACTGTATTACATACCTAGTTTGTGTTCTAAAAATATCACTAAGTAGGTCATATTGACATCAAGATATGTGATGTAATGTACATGTTCATGTTATGTGTATATTTTTTTGTTATAAACACACATTTCGTTGTGATAAGTTCAAACAATGGTGATTTTTGGCATTAAATATGTAGTGCTTGTTGCTTTAATTTTGTTTTAGTTGAAAAGCATGTTTTCAAACTGCTTATGCAATGAATGAATTTATTTGATAACAAATATCAGGTATATGCAATTGACAATTTACTGTTGTCATAGCAACTGTTAATTAATGTTGTCTCATTAATTTGATCTATCGTTGAACAAAAAACAAATGAAAAGTGCATAAAAAATTATATATATGGCATTCACTTCTCTTTTTTTAAATTGCAAAACTAAATAAAAGCAGCGTACAAATAAAAAAAAGAGCGGTGCTTCTCTTGTTTTAAATTGCTCTCCTCTTTTTTCTATCTCGTAGCCAAGAGTTAGCTATGTCGTGGCCACGAGATAGAAAAAGGAGGAGTGCAAAACTAAATAAAAGCGGCGTACAATTAAAAAAATAGCGGTGCAGTAAAAAAAGGCAGAGTGCATTAAACAAAAGAGTAGAGAATTTTCGCTATCTCGAGATCCCGACTTAGCTCAGCCAATCAAATTGTTAAGTCTGGATTACCTGCCCCTTTGTATACAAAGAGTCAGCAGGTACAGACGAAGTTATAGCGGAGGCCATGGCAAAAGTAAGTTAACTAGCAAATTTTAAAAGGTGGTTCGTTTTGCAAACTATTTATCTCTTGATCAGTATTATAATTAAGTATTTCATTGGTATGACTCATTTTCACGGAACGATTGATTTTGTATGAGATTTTTCATTCTTCATAAGTTGAATAGTTTTCGGATAAATAAATGGAAAAAGTAAATTTCGGATAACATTAATTATATGGATTAATAGTACCGTCAAAATCCTTATTTTTACCAATAATATATACATTTTTGGCTTACATAATACAATTTATTCTGTTTAAAAATCGATAATGTATTAATTTTTGTACATCCATTAATTTGATTGTTTTATCAATGCTCATTTATAACAAACAACTATATAATAAATTTTACAAGCCACTGCTCATTCTAATAGAACTATTTACATTGTCCTATTGTACTTGCAAGATGGCTGAGAGAGCTGAGTTTAAATAATTATTATTGTAAATAATCAGTATTTTTTTTTAAATTTTAAATTCAACTGCTAAGCAATTTACATAGTCATAGTACACAAGAGAAAGAGATTATGACACATGCAAGACTAAAACCTGTGATGACCATTATTCTAGCATGCCTACCAAGCGAGCTTATATCCAGATGCTTGTAATTTTTCTTGGTGGGATGATAAACCTGTGTAACCAAGGTCTAATTATTTAAACTAGCCCTGACACTACTTTCTTCTTTTTTAAGGTTATCAACAGCCAGTCAGTTACAGATGCATTACGACAGAGACGTTGTTATCTACGTCTCTGATTGCGAACACAGAATTAAACAACATTGGTCATAATGTAAGCATATTTAAGCTCCAATATAAGATATATAAGTCAACAAAACTATTTGCAGTTTAAGCAATGATCACAGAATTGAGCATTGAGCACAAACAAGATAATAGATAATGAAGTTTTGATCTGCTGATGCAAACAAACTGACCTGAGCTTGTACAATTTTATTTTGTGCTTTAAGTTCTAATCTGTGCTCTCAGCTAAAACATGACCACAAATAATCCTATTTTTTTCTGAAGCTGTTTATTACCTATAAACAAAGTTTTCCTAAAACTAGAAACAATTTTCCTAATATTTTTAGCAAAATGTACAATTGTAAACCAATGAATATCCTGAACATCTTCATTTATATATATATACACACACATTATATTTGCAGCTTACATACAAGATATCGGCAGAGCAGGAAGAAGCCATGTTGAAGCCCTGGCCATTCTCTTTATCAAATCAGTCATTGCATCTGCACATATGGCCAGAGAAATGAAGGAATATTGTGGAAACTCAACTATCTGCCGAAGAACTTTAGTTAATGCTAAGTTTACATCTGGCCACGATCTCCCCGATTAGCCAGAGGCTAAAAAATCGGGGAGCTCTACGATTAAATGGTATACTCCACGTTCTGTTACGCTTCCTTACGAAATCAGCACGTTTTGTTTCTACGATCGAGCCCACGATTTGCATCACGTTCTGTTACGCTTTGTTGCGATCAACACGATTGGCTTCCACGCTCCACCACGTTCTGTTACGTCCTGTTAAGATCTCCCACAACAAAGCCGCTTTGTTGCGATCTCCTGCGATTTGACCTACGATTTGAGATTAGAAAATGAATCGGGGCAATTGTGGTGAAATTTAAGTTTGATTTAAAATCTGTCCCGATGCCCACGATGTCCCCGATTCAACCACGTTCCGTAACGCTCCCCCACGATCACCAAGATTCGACTCCACGCTCTGTTACGTTTGCCACGATGCTCTGGAATCGGGGACATCGTGGTAATTGTGGCCAGATGTAAACCTAGCATAACCAGTATTTTGGTTTTGAAACTAAGGAAGTCTAACAGTTTTCAATTTGTTGTGATTTGTGTAATAATGAAGTGGGGATAGAATATGATTTTAGTAAACTGTCACCTAACTACTAGCATACATATTATTATTACAAGATACCTTGATTAATTGAATTTTCACATCTTTTTAGGAAAGTCTATCCTCGAATATTTTAAATATATTTGATTGGATTGATTTATTTATCATTTATGTTTGATGAAAATGTATATTGTATGTTGAATTAATGCATATGTTAGTGTGAGTGTGTGTGTATGATTGTGTGTTTCTGAGGATAGTACGTATGGGTGAAACTGTGTGAGAATGGTACGGGAGTTGCGTGATTTATGTTTATAAATTAACATTTGTTTGTAACGATATACCATGTAGTATAAGTTACCTAATAAAGTTCTTTTCTGTTCTGTTCTTAATTGTGCTGCTATGCTTATTTTGGTTGAAAAAGGATCAAATTTACCTTAAAAAGAACTTACTTATAAATAATTGACTTTTGACATATTTAAAGAAAGTGTATATAAAAAAAGATTGGGTGGGGATACAAAAAAGATGGTCAATCTGGTGACCATAAACAAGATTTTTTTTTGGTCTTATGGGAAACAGTTCAGTAATAAAAATTCATTGTCTATTACAATGTTTTTAAAATTCAAACATTCTATGTAATTTGAATAAAGAGTTCAGAACTATTAAGCATAAAAATGTAACCCTATTTTTAAACGTCCAATTTCATAATAACACTTTATTTGGTTCTGAGAAATCCATGTGTGCAGTTCTTCCGTGTTAATCTTCTTTACCGGATTTTTAGCTTGACTATTATGAAATGGTTTGAGAATACAATTTAAATTTAAGTATGAGGATCTGAATACCACTGCTGAAGATGTGAAGAAAGCCTTAAACAACAACAGCCAAGAAAATTCTATCAAAGGGATGCTATTGGATGAGGCAAAATCAATTTTGATGACTCAAATGAGAGGTTAGATATTAGTTATATATTTTTTACTTTTGAACAAAGTATAACATTTGTTATGAGATTTCTTGCTACAATTTATATTAACAATCTCGCTAAATTACACTTAATATTAATATTACGCTTGTCACTTGTTCCAAGTGTTTGTATCAGTCGAGTGGCTTATGGGATGAAGTATATCACGAGAGGCGGAGCCTCTAGTGTGATATGAAAGATAAATTACAAAAGAATCATGTCCTAATGGATTTCAGTGAGAACTATACACGCAACACACTGGAAGAAAATCCAATCAGCATATTGGAACAGTTGCATGGTGACTCTCCATCCTACCGTGATCTATTCCAGGAATGATGATAATGAGTTAAAGCACACTAGCTATTCATCTCTGAGGTCCTCAATCACAACGCTGCAATGGTGATCACAATCATAGATAAGCTGATGTCTCTAGTAAAAGATGTAGTGCTGAATGTAGAAACTGTTCATTTTTGGACCGACTCCACATCATCATATTATAGGAACAAAACCATGTTTGATCTAATAGGGCATTTCGAGGAACACTTTGGGGTCACTGCATCTTGGCATTACTTCGAAGCAGGACATGGTAAGGGCCCCTGCAATGGGGTGGGAAACATTGCTAAAAAGGAATGCAGAAAATGCTGTGAAACAAGGCAAGTACTTATTATTCCCACGCTTTTTGAAAAGCGTGGGGATATTGTCCGCCATCCGTCCGTTCCTTGACAAATTGGAGAAATATGTTATACGCGACCAGTTTAGTGCTGCTAACACCGGTGTTGAAAGAGCCATCGCGTCTTATTTAACAAATGTTTTAATTAATTTCCGATAATGTATTCATATGTATTTACATGTATGAAAATTTGTGCTATTCGTTATATTTTATATGTTCTGTAATTAAAGAAATATAAAAAGAAAAAGAATCGTTTTATTCCCCTGTTTGTTACAAGTACAAACCTATTGCTATCTGACTAGTTAACGTGTTTAAGTAAAACATTATTAAAAGTAGTGTAAAACCCAACCATGCGAATGCCACGTTTTATTTTTACAGAATCAAAGAAGTCGTCGGTCAAATGTTTATTTCGAATTATCGTTTATCCCTAGTTTTTTTAGATCCAGGCTGGGCGACTTTCCGGACTAGTGTGTCTGCACACGGTTCAGGCCTATGGAGACGGTGCAGCAGCATGTGTGCTGTGGTATGCGCCCAGAACTGTGCAATAGCATAAATGCTGTAAGTTATTTGTACAGAGACACATTTAATTGTTCTTATATAACTTTGAATAAGTTTTTTAGTTAGTAACCATTTGTTCTACATGTGTTTTATTGGATTTCTTGACTTGATAACCCAGATGTTTGCATTTTTTCAAACTTGTTATTTACATTTCAGGAGATGCGTCTGATGATCCTAGATGCTGGTGTCCTGCACACCCAGATGCTGTACCTGAACTATGTTTTTGTTAGACATGCAGCAATAGAAAAAGATAATAAGTCGTTTCGACATGCTGGCTATCGTCAGTACATCCTTATTCACCATGGTCGGCTGGGACTGGGCGTGAGGCGGCCAGTGCCTTCCTGCTGCACCTTGGCAATACCAAACACCTTCCCTGATCCAGATGGATTCTATGTTTCATATGAACCTTCTTGGTCAAAGACCAGTATTTATTTATTTCGATTATGCATAATAAATACACTGTCTATTTGATGTCAAATGTGTCAATAGTTTTTGCTTTAATAGGTTATTATAATGAGTTAAATACATCATTAAGTTTCAACTATAAACAAAGTTACAGTGATGGCTGGAATGCATGCTGGGATTTATGTTTAGTGAGGATAACTGTGTCTTAAGCAGTTTTGCTTGCATTGCATACATTTGATTGAGCAACATGTATCAGAGCTCCAGATAAGGTTTTGTGAAATTCTTAACGTTACTACCAGATTTTCAAAAAGAATTCTTAACTCTGAAATTTTATTCTTAACGTTACTATTAAGTTTTGGAAAATAATTCTTAACTTTTCTAAATGACCTAAAAATGAATAATAATGGTTATTTTCATGCAAACAATCAAGATAAACATACTAGCAACTTTATTTATACAAGTTCAACAGTGTCTATTCAGTATGATAAGATTTTACTTTTCAAATACCTTCATATTCCGAAACTGTGCCTTCGATGAATTTTTTCATATTTCACAATTAAAATGGATCTCCCCTTCAATCTTTTCAACGATTAGCAATGGGTATTGTCCCTTTCACTCGTTCAATGTTGTTTTTTTAAAGTTTGGACCCGTCGTTTCGCGTTTTTTTTAGCTTTTCCGACTGTGTCGGCAACTGAACATACAACATCGTATAAGATCTTTTCTATAATGTCTTTCTTAACATTCAACTTCGGCTCACTTTGCGTACAATATGTTAAAAGCGTGTATTTGCACGCTTTGCAGTTTTTTAGGACGCTCTCTGGGCGCCGCCATTGTTTTTTGACAGATAGACTGTAAACGCCGCTTAAATTGTAAAAAAAATGTGCTTTGTTAAACAAACTCGATAACCATTCTATCTAAGAACCGAAAAGATATTTAATATGCGAAAAGAACTCAATAAAAATTGATATGAACCGATGTAAAAATAATATTCGTAACTTGATTTTTTTATTCTTAATGGTACGACACGATTTTAAAATAAATACGTAACGGACTTGAAAATAATTCGTTATTACAAAAATACGACCCTTATCTGGGGCTCTGATATTGTATGGTTTGTCCATCAGCATGAAACAGATTAGTTATTATAAAATCACTAAAATGGCTATTGCAAATTTCAAGTAGTTCAGCACATTTTATCTACATAAAATGGATTGAATTAAGTGGTTGCCCATTAGCCCTGGGCAACCAAAGTTTAGGAAGCTGTAAGTCTTGGCAAGTTGCAAATGAACATCAGTATTTAAAACTAACCAATTATCCTCTAAATCCAAAGAACTATAATGAATTAAAAATATATAGGATGTAGGCTGAATTGGCAAAGAAACAGCTTATCAGATTTACTTGATATTTATTATATCATAATAAGGTTTAAAAAATGAATAAGCTTATTTTGTTGACATTTCTACGGAATGTTTCGGTCTTTATCATCATAATTCCGAATGATATTGTTTACAGGGGTTGTAAAATTCCGGAATAATCCAGAAATCCGGATTTGGAGGCTATCGGACCAGTTTTGAGATCGGCCTAAATCCGAGGAGTTTTTTTTCAGTGAAGTGAGAGGGTTAGGGTGCAAAAAAAGTCTCCGTAGGAAGTATATTGGTGACGAACAGCGAAATCCGGGTACTTGCGATTGATCTGGACCGTGTCAAATTCTGCAGAAACGTAAAAGTCTGGCTGCCAGTCGTTTGCATGTGTTACTTTTCGTATGATACCGTCTGTCTTAAAGCGATAAATTGATTGGCCGGTTATTTTCGGAGCTTATGTTTAAAAGTATTCTGCTAAATGTGCGAAAAAAAACAAAAAAACACTAGAAATCCAAAGTGCGAGAAAACAACGACAATAAATGGTAAGTTATCTCATCTACATATTTATACGAACGCAAAAATCTGCGATTATCCATACCTATCTGTATTAAACAAACATAAACTTGTTTATAATGGTTTTATAAAATATAATGCAAGTATTTCGATTTCCTGAACTTACCCTACCCAGTTTTTTTATCTCGTTGTTCTAACAAAAATATGGAATCGAGAAGCGATGAACATCGAAATCTTCGTATTGTTTCTAAATGTACCCCACCCACCAATTTTGCACCGTATATAATACGTTGTGTTTTCATGTCATTTGTTCCAAGTTTTAATAACTTGTTTACACCTATTCAATAACTAAGTACTGAAGATCAAAGATGGGCCACTGTGGTCAAAATGTTAAGGAGAAACCTGTCCTATTTAGTCTATTATTTTGAAATCTGAGCTTGTCAAGTTGATAATTTTTTTGTTTGAAAATAAGTGTTTATTTTTCAAGCCTTACGATGGACTTTGCTACTCCAAAAGACGGTGTGCGGGAAATTGACAGTTCTGTTAGAAATAAGTGGCGTTGGGATTGGTTTGAGAACGATCTAATGAAGCAGTACTTAAGAAAAACAAAGCAACCTGGGCAGGCCTTTTGTATTCTATGTAACAAGACCCACCAGTACCAAGACAGATATGTGATCTACATGTTGTTTTATATGTGTATACTTATCATTTATATGTGATATTTAAGTGTTGCTATGCATTTGATTTCTTAATTCTAGTCATTTGAAATTTTCTTGTTTCACAAATAGCTGCACAAGTTTCTGATAAAAATAGTCAAAGTTTATTTGTGTGTTTGCTTTTTCAAAGTCAATTACTAATTGTCTCTTTTCAATTATTCATTTTTTTAATTATTATTGGGTGTATATGGAATAAGTGACAACATGAAAAAAAGGCTTATAATGATTTCATGTGTCCAAAGCAAGGTCAAGTTTTAGTCTGTCAGTCAATACATTTACCTTAACAATAAAACACAATTTGACATAGCAAGGATGCACATTTTAAGTCCTAAAAGGCTCAAAATTATTTTGCTTTGGGGGGCGAATTTTTGGGAGGCTTTGCCCCTCGGAATCCCCTACAAGGGTTCCACCCCTAAACCCCACCGGGGGCTTGCAGCCCCTGGACCCCGGCTGATTTTCAGAATTGGGACTTTCGGTCCATTACAACCCCTGTGTTTAGACTGTGCCACACATATATTTCGATAGAAACGCATTTTCTTAGATAAAGAATATGCACCAGTCAATTTAACTAAGCATCCTGTTTCATTGATTATTCAGCAGCTTTCTCGCATCAGACAAGAACGTTGATTTAATATGTATTTGCATCGCCATGCCAAAAGGCAGCGGTAGAAAAAGGAGGGCAACAACAGTAGCAGAGATATTATCCGAGCTGACTGTCGATCGGCCAGCAGGTAATGCTATTATCGATTATGACCAAATAGTCTGCTATTCCAAAATTGTTCCAAGTCCTGAAGTTCAAACAACCACATGTTTGAACATGGCTTCAGGATGTGGTGGTCTTCGTTCCTCTTCTTTGGCTGGTTTGGACATGACTCGTTGCACAAGCGACAAAGTGTTTGCACATGTCCAAATCCAGATAAGAGAAAAAAATTGGAAAGGCCAAAATATTGATGAAGTCTTGTTGCTGAAGGGCTCCTCAGAGCTGCAGAAATTTTGTGCTGTGGGCACATTATGTCAGGGGCCAAACGGGGAAATTGTAACTAAACCCAAAGTGGACAACTCCCAGGTTCAAAATATCAATCAATGGACTGATGCATCTATTATCTTCATGGCCGTATACATAGTTCACCATAAAGATGAGGCCCCTAGTCTATTGAAATACATGTTCAAAAGGGAGGCTGCCAACAAGCAAGTAGGATTTGCTTGGCGAGCTTATGACGTACAGTTTAGACTTCGACAGAAAGTCAGTCCAGCGTCTAGGGCAGTGATCAATACAGATCTTTGGTTGCGGTGCTCCCTTTCAAGTGATAATCTGCCATCTTCCAGCGAAACTGCAAGGGGTAGGACTGGTAACTCTTACCTTTCTATTGATTTTAACAAGGGCTCATGTGCTTGGACTGTTTGTAGGTTCGCCCACGTTTGTACAAATTGTGGGGCTAATCATCCAGCCTCATCCTGCTTCAAGAGAGCCGCATAGGCCCCCCTAAAGCAGCCCAGCCTTTCGTTTTTCCAGTCCAGGCAGTGATTTTACTTTACATTTTACAGCCTGTGCCATTTGGATTGGGAAACAAGAGATGTGTTTGTCAGAAACACAATACCCCCTATTGCGCCGCTTTGAAGCCATATATTTGACCTTTGACCTTGAAGGATGACCTTTCACTCAAAATGTGTAGCTCCACGAGATACACATGCATGCCAAATATCAAGTTGCTATCTTCAATATTGCAAAAGTTGTGACCAAGGTTAAAGTTTTGGAACAGAATGACTGACAGACAGACAGGCCAAAAACAACATACCCCCGATCATTCGATTCTGGGGCATAAAAATATGAATTAAAAATTTTGATGCATAATGCCTCACTCATTGGGACATCATAAACAAAGCCCTATTGTGGGTCTGTTTTAGAAGTTAAATCCTGTTGCTCTGAAACGAATATAATGCCAGTCGATCTGGTAAGACAGTGTTAACACCACAAACAAAACAAACACAAAGAAATTACCCCAAGAAACATGAACCGAACCATTTATCAAGAAATTTCATGATGATCCGATTAAAACTATTTGAGATAGTAAGCTGACACAATTCACCTATGATGCTGTCCATCCACCAAAAGATGTTCCGAAATAAGACCAGTTGTTTACTGGAGCAGAAAAAAGATTTTCAACAATTTAGGACAATATTTTAAATAATAACTATTGGACAAATTTGCAGGTAAACAATCTTGACTTACCAAACGTATAGGTACCAGAGGCAGAAGAAAATAAAAGATCTACTTACATCCTCACAGCCGTACGTATCTGTCCACACTGAGCTGTTCCCATGGTGAATTTGGTTGATAATGACAGTTATATGTGATCTTCCAAGCTGTACTTCATCAGAAATTGGAAGTCCTTAAAGCTCACTCTACCATCTCCGTCCTGGTCTATTTCCCTACATGGAATAGAATCATGCTGGCGTCATTGAGATGCGCTTGAGAGGAAAACATATTACCACACAAAAATATATTGTGTATATCATCCCAAAATATCCATCCATGATTTTTTCGTACTTATAAGGAGCTAAACAGACAAGAGGGCCTGAAAGGCCCAAAGTCGCTCACCTGAGATTCAAAGGCATGGACCTGTTCTGTGCAGCCAAAGATATCATAAAATAAAATGTTCTTACCAACTTTCATGACTAGTGAACACCCTGATAGCCACGTTTTTCTACAGACCAAAGCCATTTTCATACACATCCAAGATATCATTTAAACAAATATTCTGACAAAGTTTCATGAAGATTCATGAAGCCATATCAGAAAAAATGCCAAGCCCCCTGGTGGCCATATTTTTAAAGCAACTGGAACCATTTTCGAACTTGTCCAATGTATCATTGGGACAAATCTTCTGACAATTTTTTATGATGATCAGACAATAATTATGGCTTCTAGAGTTTTTACAAGGTTTTGCTATAGCTATATAAAGAAAAATGCCACACCCACTTGGCGGCCATGTTTTTCCACCAACCTGAACCAGTTACAAACTATCCAAGATATAATTGGGACAAATCGTCTGACCAAGTTTCATGATGATCGGACAATGAATGTGGCCTCTAGAGTGTTAATAAGGTTTTACTCAAGCAATATATAGCCACCAGGTTGTTTTTTTACTAAGAAAGTGACGCCGATATTCTGCCTCTTCCCCTACCGGAATTTTTCCCCTCAAAATACAATTTCCCCTCTAAGAATATCATTTTTCCCCAAAATATAATGTTTTCCCCTCAAAGATATTTTTGTTCCTTTGGGTCAGTCGACACTTATCCAATTTGTACCACGATCTCGCTCTCTCTCTCCTGACGAACACACAAAACTGGGAACCCCAGTGATTCTAAATATAGCAATTAAATAAATACGTCATGGAAATTTTATCCGGGCAACTGACCGCAATAATCACCTGACTATTTTACTGGATTCCGGTCTTGCTCGAGTAGGGTATTTTGTCAATTAATTACTGGAAACCAGTCGAATTTTCATCTGGGTTATAAAAGAGCCTAGATGTAAACATGAAAACAGAAAAAATGCCTCACAATTGGCGTTCATACACGAAAAAATAAAACGTTCAGACCCAGCAAATACTAAACCCATCAACGCATTTTTTAAGAATGATTCATAAAAAACCGTTGAAAGCCAGCAGGATTCGGAAGTTATCGACATCGAAACTTGTGAAAGTGAAAGTAGACAATAGGCAGCTGTCGCACTTTCCCCTTCCAATACTGTAGCAGATCTAGATAGTCTACCCATTAATAATGAAACTGAAATATCAAAATTGACATCGTCCCCGGCCCCAGTACAGAAAAACAGTTGAAAACATTTCCCAAAATTAGATCTACCCCTGCAACTTTATTTTCCAAGCCAGACGAAACGCAACCAAAACGTGATAGTCGTTGTTTCAATTCTCAAGTATACGAATCCCGATACCCATGGCTATATCACAGTCAAACTAAACATGGGTTAAAAATTATGTGTAAATATTGCGAGATAGTTTCAATTCTCAAGTATACGAATCCCGATACCTATGGCTATATCACAGTCAAACCAAACATGGGTTAAAAATTATGTGTAAATATTGCGAGATATTTGGATCAAGTAGTGACCCAAACATTTCCCTTCTCAAAAAAGTGTGTGAAATGTACGTTTTAAGTACGTTTTGCGTGTGTTAAACATGGCGGTATTGGCACTTCGTTTTTAGTGCGCTTTTTCTTACCGAGTGAGTTTTTAACAAAAACAAACAAACAAGAAAAAATGTGCGCTTTTTGTGGATAAATGTGCGCTTTATGTGCGTTAAACGTGCGCTTTTTATAAGTGTGTTCAATGTGCGCTTTTATGTGCGTTAAATGTGCGTTAAACGTGCGCTTTTTATATAAGTGCGTTTTTGACTACCATTTATGTGTGTAAAATGTGCGCTTTTAAGTGCATTAAATGTGCGTTAAACGTGCGCTTTTTATAAGTGCGTTTTTGACTGCCATTTATGTGTGTAAAATGTGCGCTTTTAAGTGCGCTAAATGTGCGCTTTTTGTGAGTTAAATGTGTGCTTTTTTATTTAACTCACGAAAAGCGCAGTTATAACCCACAACCCACATAAAAGCGCACATGTGTGTTAAATGTGCGCTTTTATGCGCGTTAAATGTGCGCTTTTTAAATAAAAAAGCGCACATTTAACTCACAAAAAGCGCACATTGAACGCACGTTAAGCGCAGTTATAACCCACACAAAATGCACAATTTACGCACAATGGCAGCAAAAAACGCACTCACAAAAAGCACACATGTGCGTTAAAGGTGCATCTTTTGCCTTAACAGTTGATTCAATTATATGCTGTTAAAAGTTTTTTTTAATTCAGATATGCAATAAAAACCAATAATTATATAAACATATATATTTGTGTATTTTAATAATTACAAGATAATTCAATTTTATACTTTAATGTACACCAACATTTTTTAACATACATGAGTAATTAAATATCAATGGCAATTTGATGAAATAAATATAAACATAATTTGATTATAAATAAACAAAAAATAATAGCATACTATAATAACATGTACAGTATATACACACGAACAGCTATATACATAAGAAAGATGCATATCAATCAAGGCCTGTCAGCATTTCTTTGAGGCGGCGGAGTGCAGCTCTCATCTTTCTCTCCAAGTCTGCCACCAGCCGGTCAAACTTCTTTGCAACTATTATACTGTCATGGCCTTTGCGCGATGCGTCTCGTGCATGATCTCATTTGATCAGGTCCTGAAAGATATTTTATAATGTAAGTGTTGAATATTGCTGTTATGGTAATCTTGTTGCTATAAAAATTATAAATTTAAATCAAAACTAGTTTGTTTGCTTGTTGTTTTTGGTTGTTTATTTTGCAATTTTAATCCCCTGATCACATGTGACTTAACGCTTTTCATAAATAAATACGTTTGATAGAAAATACTGTTCGCAAATGTACCAAGATACGTGGTCTCATTTTGCTGTGTGGACTGGTCGGAAGTGTGACACCTTTAAAATGCAATAACCAGTACCCTGTATAGTTTTACCTCTAAACAAATCCAGCTTTTCTTGGTCAAGGAGAGGGCGCGGTTTCCCCACTCCTGTTCTCCTCATGTCGGCCAGCTTGTGCTGGGTAAAACCTGGTATTCAAGTCCATACATCAGGTAGTCTCTCTTTTGCTCCCTTTTTTGGCAGGCGATGCGATGATGCACATTCTTTCCAAAGGATCTTCTGATCAATGTAAATTTCACGGTCACCATGGGGTTTAACCTTTAAATTTAAAATTTCTCATTTAATATGGGGGAAAAATCTGTTCATTAATGACCAAAAATAGGTATTAATAACTTTAAGATGACAATAACCATAAAATACAGCCATAATAATTCAAATGGTGTTGTTTTTCTTTAAAATTGCATTACATTTACTCATCCATTTACATTTCCCAGTGACAATACATAAATATGATAATGATCATAATTAATTCAAAAACTAAATAAAAAAGGGATGCAGAATTGAAAATACGAACCTGTTACAACAGACTGTTCTTCAGTATTCCAAAAATACAGGCAGTTGTTGAACTAGACCATATCACTTTATATGTCTTTAACCACCCACTTTTAATCTCCTTTGCAACAAACTTATTGTTGATTTACACATTGTAGTAAATACACATTTTTTTCATCACACAATACTTCATGCTGAAAGTATTTCAAGACATTTTACACTAGAATAATAAGTCTTAATTCTAGCTTAAAGTCAGTTGCTGATGCTGCTTGTTTTAAAAAAATAACTTCCTATCTGTGGTTCTCAAATAGATGGTGCCTGAACAAATCAAAAGTATATCAACACCCCTTAGTTAGGCTTAGATGGAGGACTGATAGGGACTGGCTATTCTCTTATCTGATTCCATGCTGTGTCTAAGCCAAAAATTGCATAATTTGAGAAATACTGATAAGGCAGTCATTTCAACACCAAAATATTTATTGAATAATACACAGCACCCTTAACACATTATATTTAATTGTAAATATTTAAATATAACATGCTGAATGGTTTTAGCAAATAATATTAATAGTATACATGTAAATATTATTTAAATTGCCTTTTAAAATGTATGTTTATGGTCAATGTGGTAGACATTAATTGTATTAGGGTATAAATATCAGTATAAGAAAGTTCAAATACTTATTTATGTTAAGGAAATATCATTGATACTATCAAGCCCACATAATACTTTTGACACTTTCAATATTTTTAATTAGTTACACACAGTCTGATTTAGGTGGAATTTTTTAGAAATGTTTGAGATTAAAACGTAAGCAATAGGGTATGCATTGGAATTGTATGATAAAGTATGTCAACATTCAACAGGTTAATATGGACAAACAGTAATTATTCAAACTGCCCCTTATATTATTACAGGTTACTGAGATATATGTCTATGTTTATTCATTTGATGTAAATAAATTGTTAGAGCCTGCAACAATTTTGTTTCTTGTTCAATTTCTGTACAACATTTGCTAAACGGTTGTTAAAGACGCACTTTTTAAGAAGTGTGTTAAACATGTGTCTTTTTAGATACATCCGTTTAAAACAGATCATATGATAAAAACGCACTTATGAAATAAAAGACTAACTTATGCTTAAAAAAGACGCACATCACAATAGAAAAAGGCACTTTTGTGAGAAAAAACCCACATCTGTAAACCTTAAAACACACTTCTTAGATAAAAGTAGCACTTCCTTAATAAAAGACGCACTTCTTAGATAAAAAAACACACATTTTGCTAACATCTACACTCAAAAGCGCACTTACAGATGAAGAAAACACACAAAAAACGCACTTCCTAAATAAAAGACGCACTTCTTAGATAAAAAACACACATGTTGCTCACATCTACACTCAAAAGCGCACTTACAGATGAAGAAAACACACAAAAAACGCACTTTTTCACTAAAATAACGCACTTGAAAAGAAAAAACGCACAAAAAGCGCACTTAAATGCACTTTTGAACACTGAAAACACACATATTAACAAAAAACACACAATTAACGCACTTTTAAGTGCGCTAAATGTGTGTTTTGGTAAAAAGTGCGTTTTTATTTGACAAGGGTTCCTATGTCACAACTGGTGCTGTATTAGGGGACAATCCCTCTAGGAGACTTGAAACTCACAATAATAGTGACAGAGACATGCCTCTGTAGATTAGTTACAGACATTGAACCATTTATATTTTCCCCCCAAATATGTCTCTTTCGCGCTCTATTTTCCCCTTTTACCCAGTGTCCAGCATCTTCACCTTCTTCTAAAAAAAACCCTGGCCACATTAGGAAAAAATGCCCCGCCCCTTGGTGGCCAGGTTTTTAAAACAACCGAAACCATTATCAAAGTCATCCAAGATATCGTTGGGACAAATCTTCTGACCAAGTGTCATGAGGATCGGAAAATAAATGTGGCCTCTAGAGTGTTAAAAAGGTTGTACTATAGCCATATAAGGAAAAATGCCTTCCCCCCCTGGTGGCATTTTTTTTCAACCAATTTTTAACTCGTCCAAGATATTATTGGGATGAATCTTCTGACCACATTTCATGAAGATCGGACAATAAATGTAGCCTCTAGAGTGTTTACAAGATTTTACTAAAGCCATATATAGCCATATTAGGAAAAATGCCCTGCCCCTTGGTGGCCATGTTTTTCAAGCAAACGACACCATTTTTGAACTCATCCAAGATATCATTGAGACCAATCTTCTGACCAAATTTCATGAAGATTGGACAATAAATCAGGCCTCTAGAGTGTTAACAATGTTTTACTAAAGCCATATACAGCCATATTAGGAAAAATGCCCCGCCCTCTGGTGGCCATGTTTTTAAAATAACCAAAACCATTTTCGAACTCATCCAAGATATCATTGGGACAAATCTTCTGACCAAGTTTCATGAAGGTCGGAAAATAAATGTGGCCTCTAGTGTTAACAAGGTTTTACTATAGCCATATCAGGAAAAATACCCCGCCCCTTGGCGGCTATGTTTTTCAACCAACTGGCATCATTTTCAAACTCATTTAAGATATTATTGGTATGAATCTATAAAACCCAAGTTTCATGAAGATTGAACAATAATTGTGGCCTCTAGAGTGTTAACAAGGTTTTACTATAGCCATATAAAGAAAATGCCCCGCTCCTTGGCAGCCATGTTTTTCAAGCAAACGTAACCATTTTCGAACTCATCAAAGATATCAAATTTCATGAAGATTGGACAATAAATGTGGCCTCGAGAGTGTTATCCAGGCAAATGTTGACGCCGCATGACGGACAAAAGGCGATCACAAAAGCTCACCATGAACACTAGGGCTCCCACGGGTCAAAAAATGTCTTAGGGTCGGGTCGGCGTGTCAAATTTTCAAAGTACGGGTAATTTCGGGTCGGGTCGGGTATTAAAAAAATCATTTTTTTTTCAATAAAAAAACACTGCTACGATGTGCTTTCTCTATAAGAATGTAGGTGCATCTATTAGAATCAAAATGACTAACTAGAGCAAATAAAGTTAGAAGAGATCATGGGAATAGAGGTCCATCTTATTTCGATATGTAGTATTCTTTTCTTCAAATTAGGCACACAAAATCAAAAGGCTAAAATGCACAATATAGACTGCCTTAAAACAAAATTCTTCATAACTTTGTTACAATAATTGTGAACAAATGTAACTTGATGTATCAAACTGTAAACAAGATTTATCTCACCACATCAAGACTTAATTAAGACGTATATAAGATGAAAGATGACTAGAAAACTGGGGAAAGGAAATACTTTCTTAACTAATTTAAACTTGAGCTTTGTCAGAGGCGTGACGAATACCCCAACATGCTGCATTGACACATAATATTTTGCATGTCGTCTTAAAAAAAAACAAACAGCGGACACCATGCTCAATTTTTAAAACACACTTAGTGACCCCTTGACCTAGTTTTTGACCCAGAAAGGCCCATGTTCTAACTTGGCCTTAAGATCATCTCCATAAAACTTCTGACCAAGTTTGGTGAAGATCGGATGTAAACTACTTGAATTAGAGAGCGGACACCATACTGAATGTTAAAAAACACACTAAGTGACCCCACCCTGTGACCTAGTTTTAGGCCTGGAATGGCCCATGTTCAAACTTGTCCTAGAGATCATTTAGATAAAACTTGTGACCAAGTTTGGTGAGGATTGGATGAAAAGTACTTGAATTAGAGAGCGGACAACATGGTGAGGTTTAAAATGCACTAAATACCCTGTGACCTAGTTTTTGACCCGGCATGACCCATATTCAAACTTGATCTAGACATCATCTCGATACAACTTCTGACCAAGTTTGGTGAAGATTGGATGAAAACTACTTGAATTAGAGAGCGGACAACATTGTGATGTTTAAAACGCCCTAAGTGACCCCGTGACCTAGTTTTTGACCCGGCAAGGCCCATGTTCGAACTTGGCCTTGAGATCATCTAGATACAACTTCTGACCAAGTTTGGTGAAGATCGGATGAAAACTACTTGAATTAGAGAGCGGATAACATGGTGAGGTTTAAAACGCACTAAGTGACCCAGTGACCTTGTTTTTGACCCGGCATGGCCCATGTTCGAACTTGACCTACACATCATCTAGTTACAACTTTTGACCCAGTGTGGTGAAGATCGGATTTAAACTACTTGAAATAGAGAGCGGACACCATGCTCAATGTGTAAAACGTACTAAGTGACCCCCTGACCTAGTTTTTGATCAGGCAAGGCCCATGTTCGAACTTGGCCTAGACATCATCTAGATACAATTTCTGACCAAGTTTGGTTAAGATCGGATGAAAACTACTTGAATTAGCGAGCGGACATGTTGAATGTTTAAAATGCACTAAGTGACCACATGACCTAGTTTTTGACCCGTGCAAAGCCCATGTTCGAACTTGGCCTAAAGATCATCTATAGATACAACTTCTGACCAAGTTTGGTGAAGATCGGATGAAAACTACTTGAAATAGAGAGCGGACAACATGCTGAATGTTTAAAACGCACTAAGTGACCCAGTGACCTAGTTTTTGACCCGACAAGGCCCATGTTCGAACTTGGCCTAGACATCATGTAGATTCAACTTCTGACCAAGTTTAGTGAAGATCGGATGAAAACTACTTGAAATAGAGAGCGGACACTTAATTTGGACCGACTGAAAGACAGACAATTGCTCACTCCTATATACTTCGTTTGTGGGGGTATAATCATAACAAAACTTAAGCGCAAACAATTCTATACAAGTCAAATCACTAAGTTCTTTTTCAAAAACAGCAACATATCAACATTTTCACTTTTCATGCAGGATCTTTGCGCACACACAATGTAACCAGCTGTGGAGAACACGCACTCACTGGCAACTGGAGTAATTAAATACTTCTTGGCGATGTGTTCTAATTGTGGGTATTTCTCCTTGTTGGAATTCCACCATTGAAGTGGATTTTCGTCCAATTTGATACTTGGTTCAGCATGGTAACCATTCAGTTCAGTTGATACTTTATCAGAATCAGGAACACTAAAACAACGCTCAGAAAAGATATACCCAAACAGTTCAGTAAGTGCAGTTTGTTGTTACACCACACCAGAGCTTCGGAATGTTGTTGTTATCATCAGAATCTTAGGAAAAACGACTGGACAGGTAGCTCTACCACCTCGACAGTAGTAGGAGTTTTGTACACAAGTTCAACTTTACAATTTTTACAAACAGTCATGCCTTTGTCAGTATCATAATGTCCTTTTTGTTTTCAGATTTAAAACCGAAATACTGTGAATCTTACCCCTTACGGCGTCAATATTTTTCATTCCTCTTCATTCAGTTGGTAATCAATACACAAAGATTGACAAAATACTTATAACTACACAGAAACATGAGCTTTGAAGCACAAGATTTGAAACCACGCTCTTATATTATTTGTTCCGGAAGCGAGATGGAAAGTCAGAACGGCACATTTCAAAACGGCAAGAACAAAACGGCAGAGTTGATTTAACCCCGTTTTTTGAAAAAATATTGACCCGACCCGGTACCGTTTGCGTTAACTTTGACCCGAAATCGCGGGTATTTTTTTACCCGCAGTTTCGGGTATTTTCAGGTACCCATGTGAGCACTAATGAACACATTGTGCTCAGGTGTCAGCTAAAAATAATCACTGGATCCCTTCAAATTGATGTCACAAACTTATCACCACTACCTAACCTGTCTTATATATACAGAGCTGATAAATTCTAAATCTTTTAGAGTGACAACTGTAAGCAAGAAAATAGCTGAGCTAAGATCATACAGAGATATGAATAAGAAGGAGCCAGGCAGCCCTTAGCCCCTTAAATTTGGGCTGGGCCCACAGTTTTTCTTCAGCTCTTAATACAAGAAATGCAGTCAGAACAACTGTGGGCAAATGTTGGCAAAATGTTATGTAATACCTATGAAGTACAGTCTGTATGGGTCAAGACCCTTTGTAATGCCTACCTGAAGGCAGAGTGTATGACCTGTTCAGGAACATGAGGGGCAACACTGCTGAATGCCTTCTTCACTTCTTCCAGCGTCAGAAACCCTCGACCTGCATACATAACACTGGACGTGTTGTGTATATGGCATACTTTATACAAAAGTTTAACTTGACCTTACAATGTGATAAGACAGACAAAAGATTTTGCCACCCTGTGAGCAATCATACAAATAATCTATACAATTACATTTTTTTCCAAAATTGGAAAAAGTACCTGTACAATACCAATTCGGAAAGAACTAGAGCTTTGTCACAGATGTGACGAATACCCCCACATGCCGCATTGACACAGAATATTTTGCATTTTTCACAAAAAACAGCGGACATCATGATTAATGTTTAAAACGCACTAAGTGACCCCGGGACCTGGTTTTTGACCCAGCATGGCTTATGTTCGAACTTGACCTACACATCATCTAGATACAACTTCTGACCAAGTGTGGTGAAGATCGGATGAAAACTACTTGAATTAGAAAGCAGACCCCATGCTGAATGTGTGAAACGTACGAAGTGACACCGTGACCTAGTTTTTGACCAGGCATGACCCATATTCGAACCTGACCTAGAAATCATCTAGATACAACTTCTGACCAAGTTTGGTGAAGATCAGATGAAAACTACTTTAATTAAAGAGTGGACACCATGCTCAATGTTTAAAAACACTAAGTGACCCCCGTGACCTAGTTTTTGACCTGCCAGGACCCATGTTCGAACGTGACCTAGACATCATCTAGATACAACTTCTGACCAAGTTTGGTGAAGATTGGATGAAAACTACTGTAATTAGAGAGCGGACCCCTTGCTCAATGTTTAAAACGCACTAAGTGATCCCGTTACCTAGTTTTTGACCTACCATGACCCATATTCGAACTTGACCTACCGTATACTTGCGCTTATAAAATGCCCTCGCTTATAAGACGCACCCCGACTTCGGACTTTATAATGGGTGGATTTGAGACTGACTCGCATGTAAGACGCGGTCAAATTTAGCCGTTTTCATCGGCCGAAAAAAGACAGAATGTTAAAGAAATTCATCAATAAGTAACACATTGAGAATTTTTCAAACTCGCGCTGCATACAATTAGTAATTCACGCAAGTCTGAAAAATAAAACAATCAAACAACAAAGTAAATAATATTCGTTTATTTTATGATATATTAATGGGTTTTAATTTATTTTTTAAGTATTATTCATGCAATAAAAAATAATTATCAAATTAACAAAATTTCTAATAATTGCGTATTTAATCATTTGCCCTAACAATTGCAAACATATTACGTTTGTAATATCAATGCACAAGCAAAATTGATTGTATCAGTCATCTTAATTGTATTGTTTGATAGGTATTGAAAAACAAGAGGGCCATGATGGCCGTGAATCGCTCACCTGACTCATTAAGATCAGATGAAAACTATGACCTCTATTGTCTACACAATGTTTTTCTATGATTTGACCTAGTGACCTAGTTCCTGACTCTAGATGACCCATATACAATCCCAATCCAGATTTCATCAAGATAAACATTCTGACCACAGTTCATAAATATTGGATGAAAACTGTGACCTCTATTGTCAACACAAGGTTTTTCTATTTATTTGACCTAGATTTTTACCCCGGAAGACCCAAATACAATCCCACCCAGATTTCATCAAGAATTCTGACCAAATTTCATAAAGGTTGGATGAAAACTGTGATCTCTAATGTCTACACAAGGTTTTTCTATTATTTGACCTAGTGACCTAGTTTTTGACCCCAGATGACCCAAATAAAATCCCAACCCAGATTTCATCAAGATAAACATTCTGACCAAATTTCATAAAGATTGGATGAAAACTGTGACCTCTATTGTCTACAGAAGGTTGTTCTATTATTTGACCTAGTGACCTTGTTTTTGACCCCAGATGACCCAAATACAATCCCAAACCGGATTTCATCAAGATAAACATTTTGACCAAAGTTCATCAAGATTGGATGCAAACTGTGACCTCTACTGTCTACACAAACAAATTGTTGACAGACGGACGCACGGACACACGCAGGCACGCACAACGGACATCACACGATCACATAAGCTCACCGTGTCACTTCATGACAGGTGACCTAAAAATATGTGTCGGAGATAAACATGAACAGTTGTGGTTAAAATCCCATAGAAACAAGGGCTGTTTGTAAAACATGCATGCCCCCCTATATGGGCTATATACTATAATGGCCAATTTATATGACATTTAACAACGTCGCGCGCAGACAATCAGGTGATACAAACTTTTCAAGAATAATCACGGACAATATAACGTCTTACGCCCCAAAAATAACAAAATTCAAATTTAAAATAATAGACAACAAAATGAGTAACAATACATTTTATTACAAATAAATCGGTAACTGAACATAGCGTTCCAACACACGGTACGGGCCAATACAGACTTTAGAGAAAATGCAAATAGCTGCCGCGATGATTCAAAACAACTGACAAGTGTCCAACTTGGCTAGCATAATAAGCCAAGTAAACTCGATATTTTGATATTTTTTGTTTATGTTCACCAGTATCTCGCTTATAAGACGCGACCCCATTTGTAACTTATTAATTTGAGTCTTAAAAATGTGTCTTACAAGCGAAAGTATACGGTAGACATCATCTAGATACAACTTCTGACCAAGTTTGGTGAAGCTCTGATGAAAACTACTTGAATGAGAGAGCAGACAACATGCTGAATGTTTAAAACGCACTTAGTGACCCTGTGACCTAGTTTTTGACCCGGCAAGGCCCATGTTCGAACTTGGCCTAGACATCATGTAGATACAACTTCTGACCAAGTTTGGTGAAGATCTGATCAAAACTACTAAGATGAGAGAGGACACGGACAGACGGACGACAGACAAGCTCACTCCTATATACACCCTTAAACTTTGTTTAGTGGGGATTTAAAACGCGAAAAACCTTGAAGTTGAGAATTTTTTGTCGTGATATCATCAGATTGGGAATTCTGTGTCTTTTTAATTGCTTGTTTTAAACTGCACAAATCAATTCAAATATTCATGTACATGCATGTTAGCTTGAAATGATCAGTTTCTGTGGTCATTTTATTTGTAAACTTGCAGATAATGCACTTTTGGAACAAAATTAATATAATGTTCTTCCCTTTTGACCTTGACCTTTCACCACTCAAAATGTGCAAATGAGATACACATGCATGCCAAATATCGAGTTGCTATCTTCAATATTGCAAAAGTTATGGCCAATGTTAAAGTTTTCGGACGGATGCACAGACTGACAAACGGACAGAGGGACTGATGGACAGTTCAACTTCTATATGCCACCCTACCGGGGACATAAACAATTGCTGCTATAAAGCTTGTTTCTAGGGCTTTGACCAAAGGGGGTGTGGTTATCAATTGTATGTGGTATAAATCATTGTGATTTACGTAAAAAGAATAATTTTATGGCTCTGTAAAAATAACTTTTACTCTAGAAATTCATGACAGAAGGCGCTGTTTTAAAAAAATATTTTTGTAATATCATTGTATTCAGTTAAACCACTTACATGTCTGTTAATATTTTATTATTATTGTTGCTTGAAATTTGATGTTATTATTATTACTTTTTCTTTTATGGTCATTATCATCATTATTACAACAAAAGAGTACAATAAAAGAGTATTTGTAAGAGCATGTGATTGCTTTGGGCTTTAATTTGCATCACTGCTGCTTTAACCCTTTACCACTTAGATATGTATTTTGATGCATTTGTTGTCCATTAAAAAGTAACATTTAATTAAATACCTTTCTTACCAAATTCAAGTTTTTAAGGTTTCATTTCCAAACCTTAGAAACTGATGAGCAGCAAAGAGCATAAAATCTGAACAGACTGCGAGTTACTCGTCCTGGTTTTATGCTGTTTGCTCATAGCCATTTTCACTTAGCTTCTGAGTGGGAAAGGGTTAACATTCTAACATCATTTACATTTCCTTTATAACATCAATATACAATTGTTTTTCTGAGTAACATAACGGAAAATCTAGCCAATTTATAATACAAGAGGGTCATGATGGCCCTGAATCGCTCACCTGACTCATTAAGATCAGATGAAAACTATGACCTCTATTGTCTACACATGTTTTTCTATGATTTGACCTAGTGACCTAGTTCCTGACTCTAGATGACCCAAATACAATCCCAATCCAGATTTCATCAAGATAAACATTCTGACCACAGTTCATAAATATTGGATGAAAACTGTGACCTCTATTGTCAACACAAGGTTTTTCTATTTATTTGACCTAGATTTTTACCCCAGATGACCCAAATACAATCCCACCCAGATTTCATCAAGAATTCTGACCAAATTTCATAAAGGTTGGATGAAAACTGTGATCTCTAATGTCTACACAAGGTTTTTCTATGATTTGACCTAGTGACCTAGTTTTTGACCCCAGATGACCCAAATAAAATCCCAACCCAGATTTCATCAAGATGAACATTCTGACCAAATTTCATAAAGATTGGATGAAAACTGTAACCTCTATTGTCTACAGAAGGTTGTTCTATTATTTGACCTAGTGACCTTGTTTTTGACCCCAGATGACCCAAATACAATCCCAAACCGGATTTTATCAAGATAAGCATTTTGACCAAATTTCATCAAGATTGGATGCAAACTGTGACCTCTACTGTCTACACAAACAAATTGTTGATGTACGGACGCACGGACACACGCAGGCACGCACAACGGACGCCGGACATCACACGATCACATAAGCTCACCGTGTCACTTCATGACAGGTGACCTAAAAATATGTGTCGGAGATAAACATGAACAGTTTTGGTTAAAATCCCATAGAAACAAGGGCTGTTTGTAAAACATGCATGCCCCCCTATATGGGCTATAAGTTGTAGTAGCAGCCATTGTGTGAATACGTTTTTTGTCACTGTGAATGGTGGTGGTGGTGGTGGTGGTGGTGTAGTAGTAGTAGTAGGAGTAGTAGTAGTAGTAATAGTAGTTGTAGTAGTAGTAGTAGTAGTAGTAGTAGAAGTAGTAGTAGTAGTAGTAGTAGTAGTAGTAGAAGTAGTAGTAGAAGTAGTAGTAGTAGTAGTAGTAGTAGTAGTAGTAGTAGTAGTAGTAGTGGTAGTAGTAGTAGTAGTGGTAAAAGTAGTAGTAGTAGTGGCAGTAGTAGTAGAAGTAGTAATAGTAGACGTGGTGGTGGTGGTGGTGGTGGTGGTAGTAGTACTAGTAGTAGTAGTACTACTAGTAGTAGTAGAAGTAGTAGTAGTAGTAGTAGTAGTAGTAGTAGTAGTAGTAGTAGTAGTAGTAGTAGTAGTAATAGTAGTAGTACAGGGTTCGACACTAAGGCACGTCCGACAGACATTGTCTAGTAAGATTGGTGGTCGGGCTAGTAAAACTGCGGGCTAGCTTGTCCGACTGGTCGTACATTAAAAAATCTATACTGATTCATATATATAACTATAACTAACCGCTGTGAAAACCTTTATTTTTAATGTGTAAAATTACTGTCGTATCCGTTATTTACATTAAAACAAAACTAGTGTATTTAAATAAACGCAGAGCATTTACATGATTCATCGGTATTTTTAGACGCAAAGGAGAGCTTCCTGCAGAAATTCCTGGTTTCCATTGGTCAAGTTGTCATGAATATTAATGATTTTCTGCAGTGTCGTAAAACTGTAGAGCATGAATTTACGACTTCTATCGAAAATCGGTATCGTCAATGTAAACATTTTTGCGTAGCAGACAAGAGAATGTTATTAAAAGAATGGCTTTGTTCAAGTTAGGATTTTCGTCCGACAAATCAGTTACTAAAAAGAATCCGACGCTCAAACTGACACGAAACGTAAATATGAAGAAACACGAAAACGTCAATCTTGTCCTAGATGGAAAATCGAGTCAGTTCCCATGGCTTGAATTTGACGAAGAAAAGCAAAAAAAAAAAGATTTATTTTATTGTTTTACTCTATGCATAAAAAAATCTGGTGTTCACTGATTATTTACTGATAAATCCTGATCGAACAATTACATGACACAATTGTGTTAATTTGCTATGATTATGTCATTTATGGTCTAGTAGACATCAGGTTCGGGCTAGTACATTTTATGAAGAGCTGGTCCGACGGTCTTGCTCTAAAAAAAGTTAATGTCCAACCCTGTAGTAGTAGTAGTAGTGGAAGAAGTAGTAGTAGTAGTAGTAGTAGTAGTAGTAGTAGAAGTAGTAGTAGTAGTAGTAGTAGTAGTAGTAGTAGTAGTAGTAGTAGTAGTAGTAGTAGTAGTAGCAGTAGCAGTAGCAGCATTACAAGACCAATACTTAAGAATGATCAAATGGGAAAAGGTAACATAGCACCGGCAGTAAATATGGGGCTCATTTACAGGTCAGATTTGGAATCTCTGCTGTAAAATGAGATTTTGAATGAATTAAAGGGAGGCAAATCTGTAATAAAAAGAACATGCATAAACCGTAGTTGTTTCCCTTGTTTGAACCATGCTAAATCCTTACAAGTTTGGAAAGAATTGGATGAAAAATTTGTACTTTATTGCATAAACACCATTTTCTCAATTCAAGGGGAGGTAATTCTGTACTTCATGGACCAATAATGCTCATTTTTTGTAGGGTTCATGTCCTCATTGATATAAAGACACTGTGCAAATTTGGAAAGGATCGGACAAAAAATGTGGAAGATTTTTGAAAGTTTTCACAAAATAGGCAAAAACGAATAAACATGCAAAGTTCAACGAGCTCCTGCGGCCATGTTTTTTGACGAATCAAATTTCTTTGAACAACTTTTTCAAAGGTCATCCCTGTGAAATTTTTTGAAAATCTGATGAGCGGTTTCTGACAAGATTTTTTAAGGTTTTTACCATATATGGTCATGGCGGCCATCTTGGTTATGTGATCAAATTTTTTAAAACAATTCTTTTGTCCCATGACCTAGGGATGCTCCACATGAAATTTAGTTGAAATTGGCTCAATGGTTTAGTAGAAGAAGATGTTTACAAATTGTTTACAGACGGACGCCGGACGCTGAGTGATCACAATAGCTCACCTCGAGCTATCGCTCAGGTGAGCTAAAAAACTTACTTTAACAAGCGATGTGTTTGTGAAACACTATGTCCCCATATATGTGACCTTTGACCTTGAAGGATGACCTTGACCTTTCACCACTCAAAATGTGCAGCTCCATGAGCACATGCATGCCAGCTATGAAGTTGCTATCTTCAATATTGCAAAAGTTATGGCAAATGTTAAAGTTTGCCGCAAACACACAAACAAACCAACAGACAGGGCAAAAGCAATATGTCCCCCACTATAGTGGTGTGGGACATAAAAAGGTTATTGAGCCTTGACGAGTGTTTGTTTTCTTTATCTACTAACTATTATACCTAATGGACACACAACTGAGGATTCTCACCATTGCTAGCTGGTTTACCAGTCCTGAAAGCAGTGTTTTATTTCACGGTTTTGGGAATGGGGCCAGGTTCCTTTGGATTGGGAAAAATAGTGGTGTTTTGACTAAAATTGGGAAATTAGTGTTATTGTTGTTTTGCTAACAAATGCTTTGAAATTGAGAATACAAGTGTTTTCAAATATATATTCACTTAGGTTCAGCTTATAGAAATGGATGTGAGATAAACTAAATGTTGAGATATAAAAAAAAATATTTATTTATTTTGAAAACCCTCAATTGTGAATTTTTAGGTCCCATTTGGGAAAAATATATACTTTTTTAATTGGGAATGGGACTGAATACCCTCCAAAAATTTGAACTAAACAAGATGTGTTTGTGAAACACAATGTCCCCCTATATGATGTTTGACCTTGTAGGATGACCTTGACCTTGTGAAGGATGACCTTGACCTTTCACCACTCAAAATGTGCAGCTCCATGAGATACACATGCATGCCAAATATCAAGTTGCTATCTTCAATATTGCAAAAGTATTCATAAAATAAGCGATTTGGGCCACATATATTTGACCTCTGACCTTGAAGGATGACCTGGACCTTGACCTTTCACAACTCAAAATGTGCAGCTCCATGAGATGCATATGCATGCCAAATATCAAGTTGCTATCTTCAATATTGCAAAAGTATTTATAAAATAAGCGATTTTGGCCACATATATTTGACCTCTGACCTTGAAGGATGACCTTGACCTTTCACCACTCAAAATGTGCAGCTCCATGAGATACACATGCATGCCCAATATCAAGTTGCTATCTTCAATATTGCAAAAGTATTCATAAAATGAGCGATTTTGGCCACATATATTTGACCTCTGACCTTGAAGGATGACCTTGACCTTTCACCACTCAAAATGTGCAGCTTCATGAGATACACATGCATGCCAAATATGAAGTTGCTATCTTCAATATAGCAAAAGTTATTGCAAAATGTTAGTTGGCGCAAACAGACCAACAGACAGACCAACAGACAGGGCAAAAACAATATGTCCCCCACTACTATAGTGGGGGACATAAAAAAGCTACTACAACACTGGGAGGCACATACATTTTATCAACAAAACACAATTGCTTTTGTTGAACCAGCAGAAGAGGAAGATTGTCAATATAAATGTCAGAAATAAATTCATGATTTCAAGATCTGCAGGGAAAAAACTAAACCAAAAGTCGTTTTATTAGCATTACATAGCACTGACAACTGAGCTAGGAACTAGGTTGGAAAATTATATAATGTAATCTCTAATATTTATTACCAAAGATAACAACCACAACTCTAGGTGCAATCAAACTCCACTATAAGGCTTGTCTTAACGTAATGTTCAATGAATCTTATAAATTTGGTCTATCGGTGTAAAATAAATGCTTTCATTATCTATAAGATTTTGAGTCACAAATCATATCTGTTAAATAAGATTTGTCTGAAATGACAGTGGGTTGTCATATATATAACGCCAGTTGCTGATTCTCAATACATTTTTTTACTTTTTTGCATATTTCATACAGATTTGAAAACAAATGTGGCCTCTAACAGGGTTAACCAGCTTTCTTTAATTTGACCAAGTTATTTGAGTCCCTACCAACCAGTTTGGATCTTGGCACAGATATAATGCTGCAGTGCAAATGCTCTGACCAAGGTGCTTTCAACCTGATGACCGAATAAATGCAGCCCCCAGAATGATACCAATTAAAGAGTGAATGATACACTAAGGACAAGGTTTAATCACACAAGCTCAGGTGAGCTTAGAACAAATGAGTTTGACGGATTAGCATCATCCCTCAAGCCTCACTCTGAGCACCATTTATCCTTACACTGAGCGTCCAGGGCCATGAAGGTATGCCTGATCTCATCATCTTCATCCTGCCCTGCCAGCTTCGCACACATACATGAGGTGAACCCTTCAAGATGAAGGCCTGAAACAACATGCTAGCCCTTTGTTTTGTTTGTATGTTCTTGTTTATTTATCACCATTTTAAAAAGTTTCATGTACACAAATACACAAATAACATTGATCACTAGGACATTAACACAATAAGCTAAAGGTTTCTTTTTTTACTAACTTTTTTTTCTTTACCTTCATTCACTTTCACAATGTTACATTTTTCCAAGAGAACATTCCTATTGATACTCAACTTTGTGATCCAAATACCGACAAGCCCATGCTGAGCTCTGGTGTAAATTTTGGACAAAGCTTGCTCAGATTTTCAGCCTCATCAAAACAGGCTTCAATTATTCTCTTGATCATAAGTAAAAATATAAGAATTTGGGCTTTCTTAGTTTGACTGCATAAATATGACAATAAAAAATTCAGTTTGATATCAACGAACGAGAGATTTTAAACATAGTCACTGTATCGTAGGAGCATATTTTTCAAATAAAGCAATACCTTGAATATCCTCAGCTACTTCCACTGCATACTTCTCAAAGATCTGGTTGACTTCAAACTGAAATTTCACAATATTTCCTGTTTTTGGATTACCATGGAATGGTTTGAAACAGATACTGTGCTGAATTTGTGTACTTCTTTCTGAAAATGTGCTTATGCCTCAGTCACAAATAATCTGGTCGCCAGCTGATGTGTCCGATCTCCGGGTATTGGGAAGACTTAACACGTCGGAGCCATCCGCCGTCCGATGAGTGACACAGTTTAATACCTCAGTCACATATAAAGACACATCACCGTCCAATAAGCAGATGATGTATTTTTCCGCTCATCAGGCTGGCACCCAGCCGATGATCGCATGGACATCAGGTCATTTGGTAGCATCGGGTGGCTTTCAGATTAATTTTAAGTGTCGCTTAAAATGTAACCCCACATAGGCTCGTAAAGGAATCGAGTTGAGATTAAAAAAAGATTGGACGATCAATAGACAGTTATTGATTGGCAATCACCCAACATCGCATTCATTGTACGTGTATTTATTCATTGTACGTGTATTTAAGTGTTGAGGGAAAAAACTAATTGTTACAAAAAGCTTGTAGTAAAAACAAATTTATATTAACCCTTTCAGTGCGGGAACCGAATTTTAAAGGTCTTTGCAAACAGTTTGGATACAGATGAGACGCCACAGAACGTGGCGTCTCATCAGGATCCAAACTGTTTGCTATTCGGATAGTATTCTTTGAAAAAAAATGAAGAAAATGCTAATTTTAGAAATTCAGCAGACGACATTTTAGCAGAAGACAAATTTCCCATCATGCAAAGTAAAGGGTTAAATCTTATCTGTTGCCCATCATGAACACCATGCAGTGTTTCTTTTCACCATTATTGTGGGAATGGGACCAGGTCTTTTTGAATTGGGAAAAATCGGAATGTTTTTACATAAATTTGGAAATTAGTGTTGCGGTCTTCTGAATAACAAATGCTTAAAAATTGAGAATTAAAGTTATTTGAATACATTTACCAAGGTTTAACTTGCATATAGAGCCTGATGGGAGATGAAATTAATGTTGAGATTTATTTTTTAATTATTGTTTTAAAACTTTGAGAATTTTTGTAATCCCATTTGGAAAAAATATATAGTTTTTTCCAGAGGGAATGGGTCCCCATACAGGCCCAAAATTTGAACGAAAACAAGAGCTGTCACCATAGGATGACATATGCCCCCTATAAACGCTTTGATAGACCCAAAATTTGAACGAAAACAAGAACTGTCACCATAGGATGACATATGCCCCCCATAAACACTTTGATAGAAGTTATGAGCATTTTTCGAAACCTAAAAACTAAATCCTTGAAATGCACTAAGTGACCCCATGACCTAGTTTTTGACCCGGCATGACCCATATGTGAACTTGACCTAGATATTGTCTAGATACAATTTCTGACCAAGTTTGGTAAAGATCGGAAGAAAACAAGCAAATTCATTGAATTTATATCCCCCGCCAATATGCTTCTTGACACAAAAGTGTTATATTTGACACTCAAAAAAGCATTGTTTTAAGATACAAAGGGCCATAACTCCGTTATTAACAAATGGTGTACAATGCCATTTGGCTACATCATCCTCTCATTAACATACATACCCCAGGGGTTTTTTTTAGAAAAAGGGGAAGACGCTGGATGCTGGGTAAAAGGGGAAAATCGAGCGCGAAAGAGACATATTTGGGGAAAAAATAAAAACTGTTCATTTTAATGTCTATAACTCGCCTACAGACTTCAGGTTTTGTTTTTAAAAAAGAGGCATGTCTCTGACCTTTTTGTTCTTAAACACATGAACAAGTATGATATTAAAGTCAAAGTCCTAAATATAGTTGCAGGTGTAGATCTAATAATGAGAAATGTTTTGAATGTTTTCAACTGGGGCCGGGGAACGATGTCAATATTATGATTTCAATTTCATGATGAATGGGTTGACGATATAGATCTGCTACAGTATTGGAAGGGAAAGGTGCGGCAGCTGCCGATTGTCTACTTTCACTTTCACAATAATCCGACAGTATTAATCGATGTTGATAACATGTACCTCCGAATCCTGCTGGGTTTCAACGGTTTTTGATGATTCATTCTTAAAAAATGCGCCGACGCAATTAATATTTTCCGAGTCCGATCGTTTTATTTTGTTCGTGTATGAACGCCAATTGTGAGACTTTTTTTCTGTTTTAACGTTTATATCTTGGCTTTCATATAACCCGGATGAAAATTCGACTGGTTTCCGGTAATTAATTGACGAAACACCCTTCTCGCGCAAGACCGGAATCCAGTAAAATAGTCACATGATTAATACGATTAGTTACCCGGTTTCCATGACGTACTTTAAGAGCTATATATAGAATCACTGGGATTCCCAGATTTGAGTGTTCGTCGGGAGAGACAGAGAGAGAGCGAGATCGTTGTACATGGTACAAATTGGATACGTGTCGACTTTCCCAAAAGAAAAAAAACATGTCTTTGAGGGTAAAATATTATATTTGGGTGAAAATTATATTTTTTGGGGGGAAATGTTATTTTTAGGGGAAAAATTCTGTTAGGGGAAGACGCCGAATATCGGCGTCACTTTCTTAGTAAAAAAAAACCCTGATACCCATACCAAGTTTCAATGAAATCCTCCAAAGCACTTCCAAGATATGGCTCCGGACACACACAAAAAGCATTTTTCAAGATACAAATGGCCATTACGCCGTTATTAACAGTTGGTGTACAATGCCATTTGGCGTGCATCATTCTCTTATCCATATATATACTCATACCAAGTTTCAATGAAATCTACCAAAGCACTTCCAAGATATGGCTCCGGACGGACCGACGGAAAGACGGACAACGCCAAAACAATATCCCTTCGCCTATAGCGGGGGATAACTATTTGAATTAGAGAGCAGACACGAAAAGTGTGACAGACCGACAGACAGTGCGAAAACTATATACCCCCTTTTCTTCGAAAGGGGGCATAAAAACACTGAGTTGATAATGAACTATCCATAATTTTATCCACAATCAAACTATTCAGTATTCTATATAATGGGAACTATGTTATTCTGAATATCAATGCTTAGGTGAGCAATAAGAACAAAGCAATTATGATAATAATCTCAAACAAAATTGCTTGGAAGTTTTGTTTACAAATAATGTACTACACACAAATTATTGAATCTTAGTATAAGCGAAGGTAAAATTAAACTAGAGCTTTGTCACAGATGTGACCAGGGGTTTTTTTTACTACGAAAGTGACGCCGATATTCGGCGTCTTCCCCTACCAGAATTTTCCCCCTTAAAATACAATTTCCCCACCAAAAATATTATTTTTCACCAAAATATAATATTTTCTCTTAAAGAAATGTTTATTTTTCCTTGGGGCATTCGACAATTATCCAATTTGCACCATGTACAACGAATTCGCGCTCTCTCTCTCCAGACGAACACACAACATCTGGGAATCCCAGTTATTCTAAATATAGCTCTTAAATAACGTCATGTAAACTGGGCAACTAATCGTAATAATCATGTGACTATTTTACTGGATACTGGTCTTGCGCAAGAAGGGTGTTTCGTCAATTAATTACCGGAAACCAGTCGAATTTTCATCCGGGCTATGTGCAAACCGAGGTATAAACGTGAAAACAGAAAAAAAGGTCTCACAATTAGCGTTCTTACACAAACAAAATAAAACATTCGAACTCGGAAGATACTGAACGCATCGAGGCAGTTTTTAAGAAAGAATCATCGAAAACCGTTATAACCCAGCAGGATTCCGAGGTAATCAACATCGAACATTGTGAAAGTTAAAGTAGACAATCGGCAGCTGCCGCTCCTTTCCCTTCCAATACTGTAGCAAATCAAGATCGTCAACCCATTCATCATGAAATTGAAATCACAAAATTGACATCGTCCCCTGGCCCCAGTACAAAAATATAGTTGAAAACATTTCCCATTATTAGATCTACACCTGCAACTTTATTAAGGACTTTGACTTTAATACCTGTTAAATGTGTTTAAGAACAAAAAGGACAGAGACAAGTCTCTTTTGATGAGTTATAGACATTGAAATGAACAGTTTTTATTTTTTCCCCTAATATCTCTCTTTCGCACTCTTTTTTTCCCCTTTCACCCAGCGTCCAGCGTCTTCCCCTTTCTCTAAAAAAAACCCCTGGTGACATATACCCCCACGTGCCGCATTGACACAGACTATTTTGCATGCTGTCTTCACAAAACAAGAGAATCTAATTTATGGGAATTTTAAAGAATTATTATGCCATTATCATTTATAGCCATTTTGACCTTTGAACTCTGAGTTCTTTCACATGACACGCCGTCCAATGACAGTGAACAAAATTTATGTACAGAGTCATTTTAAAATCTCACAATTAAAAACATAGTTATGGCCCAGACAAGATCATTTATTGCCATTTTACCTTTGAACTAAAAGTGTGACCTTGACCTTGGAGATATCCATGTAATTCTTTTGCACGACACACCGACCAAAGATGGTGAATAAATGTGCCAAATGATTTTAAAATCTCACAATGAACGACATAGTTATGGCCCGGACAAGCTCATTTCTGGCCATTTTTGACCTTTGAACTTTAAGTGTAACCTTGACCTTGAAGATATTGACGTAATTATTTCGCGTAAAACAACGTCTAAAGATGGTGAACAAATGTGCCAAATGATTTTAAAATCTCACAAGGAACCAAATAGGTATGGCCTGGAAAAGCTCATTTATGCAATTTTTGACCATTGAACTCAAAGTGTGACCTTGACCTTGGAGATATTGACGTAATTTTTTCGCGCCAAACACCGTCCAATGATGTTGAACATATGTGCCAAATGATTTTTAAATCTCACAATGAACAACATAGTAATGGCCCGGACAAGCTCATTTATGGCCATTTTTGAACTTTGAACTCAAAGTGTGACCTTGACCTTGGAGAAATAGACCTAATTCTTTTGCACAACACACCGTCCAATGATGGTGAACAAATATGCCAAATACTTTTAAATTCTTACAATGAACAACAAAGTTATGGCTTGCACAAGCTCATTTATGGCCATTTTTGACCTTTGAACTTTAAGTGTAACCTTGACCTTGAAGATATTGACGTAATTCTTTCGCGTAATACAACGTCTAATGATGGTGAACAAATGTGCCATGTCACTTTAAAATCTTACAATGAATGACATAGTTATGGTCAGGACAAGCTCATTTATGATCGTTGAACTCAAAGTGTGACCTTGACCTTGGAGATATTGACGTAATTCTTAGTTTCGCGCGACACACCGTCCAATGATGGTGAACAAATTTGCCAAATGATTTTAAAATCTCACAATAAATGACAAAGTTATGGCCCGGACAAGCATTTGACCTTTGAACTCCAAGTGTGACCTTGACCTTTGAGATATCGACATACTTTTTTCACACGACACACCATCCCATGATGGTGAACAAATAAACCAAGTCATTTTAAAATCTAACGATAAATGACATAGTTATGGTCCGGACAAACTGTTTAAAGCACACTAAGTGACCCCGTGACCTAGTTTTTGACCTTGCATGACCCATATTCACACTTGACCCAGACATCATCTAGATACAACTTCTGACCAAGTTTGGTGAAGATCGGATGAAATTTTGGGACAGACCGACCGACAAAGTGACTCCTATATAGCCCCCATTACAAATGGTAATGGGGGTATAATTACAATGTTAAAGATCTTGCAAAGAAACCACTTTTCTATCTGTTGAATATGATAACTTCAATCTGTTGTACATGTAAGTAAACATTTAATATCTCTCCAAGCACTGTATTCCCCTCACTGTACCTTGGCAGGTTTATATCCCAGCAACTCGACCACTGCAACTTTTAGGTCCACTCTTGTAAGGTACCCTTTCTTCCCTTCATCATTTGTGTGAAACACCTAAAAAAATAGTAACATTCTTGAATAATTAAATATTATTTGATGGCAACTGCAAAAGATAAAACCATACACACAACACATCCTAAATCGTCTGATTGTCACAGATATTTTATCGTAAGCTTGCTTAGAATGTAGTCAAATGATCACATGTACAATTTTGAATTATAATCTTAACTCATAACTGAGATACACGTAGCAGTAATTTTGTGTTATATGTATAACTGCCATACTTCAAGAGCACCAGCAGGGATCAACATTAACCTAAATTCCAACTTGCCCTACCAGGCAAGTACTTAAAAATTTACTTGCCTTGAACGTAAAGCCACTTGCCCAAACATAAAATATCACATGAACTGTAAACCTCATATTTTTTAATAAAGATCAAAATGATACACCACAAAACCTTTCTTATTTTTGCACATTCAGGTGTTTTTTTACTAGGAACCCCTACCAGAATTTTTCCCCCCAAAAATACAATTCCCCCTCTAAGAATATCATTTTCCCCCAAAATCTAATATTTTCACCTCAAAGATATTTTTTCCTTAGGGTCAGTTGACACTTATCCAATTTGTACCATGATCTCGCTCTCTCTTTCCTGATGAATACACAAAACTGGAAACCCCAGTGATTCTAAATATATATAGCAATTAAGCAATTAAATAAATACGTCATGGAAATTTTATCCGGGCAACTGACCGCAATAATCACCTGACTATTTCACTGGATTCCTGTCTTGCGCGAGTAGGGTATTTCGTCAATTAATAATTGTGCATGCTTTCTTGAACAATAAATTTTACAAAAGTTTTCGGAACACAAATTAAATTATACGCATTTGAAAATACTTACATGGAATAATGTTTTGTTTTATACCAATAATTAAATATGGATATACCACTTCAATAAGTAGGTAAATAGGGTGTTTTGAGATAGCCAAACTATGCTCATGCATACATACACATGCATGAATAACCTGACAATTTATATCGGGCGCCGGATATATCATGGTCACCATCTTTGGTTTATGACAGACTTTGCATGCAAATGGACACAGCACTAGCTTGTTTTAGGAACAAAAAGGACATAATGGTGGACTTTTAAATAAGATAACTGTTATATTGATTGAGTAAAAGTCCACCTTTCTGTCCTATATAGACAGTCGCATATATAGAAATATATGTTTATAATAGTTAAACAAGTTGTTGTTTTTTCGTTATAAAAATTCCCCCATTTACAAAAAATTCGCCTTCCTAAGGGCTGCGGACCTCTTCCCCCAAAGTAGTGTGAGGGCACTGTATGAAGTTTCATGATCCTAGGCCTAAGCATTCTTGTGTTATCATCAGGAATCCATTTTACTATTTTGAGTCACTGTGACCTTTACCTTTGACCTAGTGACCTTGAGTTATCATCCGGAAACCATCTGGTGGACGGACCGACCAACCGACATTAGCAAAACAATATACCTCCTCTTCTTCGAAGAGGATCATAAAAATGAGTAAAATTGACGTTAAGCAAAAGATTGTTGAACATGCATGTCACAAAATATGAAATATATATATATATACTGAAGCTATTTGTTTTTGTTTTTATGTATTTATATAATTTTAGTAGTTTTCTTCGTGACTGAAAACACCAAGGATGTGATTTGTAACTAAATAGCTATGAAAAAGATAAACATAAAAGCATTCGAAAGCCGATGTTTGGGATCCCAAACCATTTAGGGTGTTTCTAAAAATCAGTTTGGAAATGCATGCGCACCATGCGTAGTTAGTTTGGACCGCAAACAACAATTGCCGAGGTAAATTTGTGCATTAGGCAAATCGTTCTTGATTACAGTAGAAACTGACCTAACGGCCACCTGAATTTACCGGTCACCTGCAAACAACGGTCAGTCTGAATTCCCCCGACGAAAAACACTATATTACACTTGAATTTAACGGCCACCTGTCCATAACGGCCAACGGCCACTATATTCCACTCAGAAATTTATGTTTGACCTGTAATAAACGGTCACGCATCAGTCGTCTCGAGTTCCGAAAATTAAAAACACAGCACATCATTTGTCCGTCTATTTTGCGATTAAAGCGTGTGATAGCGGTAATGGTCTTTGATATTATCAAAGTGGCCCGCTGCGAGTAAACAAATAATAAGGCGTTGAGACGGTTTGTTTACCGAGGATAATTGTGAGGTATCTTCAAAAGAAAATATGTCAGAGTTTCTGATACGTTTTAAGTAATTATCGCTAATTAAATGACTGCTAATTAGTACATTGTACTTACAACATTGAGTATCGATTTGAAAATAACATTTTCGGATCATTCTTTAAAAGAGCTTTCTAGCGTACACAACACTTTTAAAAGCAATCAGAATAATGAATCACGGAATAACAATGAGTGGTAAACGTAAGTTCCTCACATTAGAGGAGCGAGTCAAGTGTTTGAAACTGTTTGAATCAGGAAAAAGTTCGTGTGTAATAGCAAGTGAGCGCTGTGTTGGACGTACGCAAGTGCAGGGTGTGCTCAAGCGTAAGCGAGAAATTATGGAGGAGTATGAATTGAATGCAAATGTGAGTTTGAAGCGTCCAAAATATGACACGGAATACAGACGGTTGAACGATCTGGTGTTAAAGTGGTTCACCGAGGCTACGGCTCGTTTGATAAATGTTTCTGGACCAATGATTCAAGAAAAAGCAAGCTCGAAAAGTACAATTACATCGTACTATCGATTTATGACAGCCAATCAGCTTTATGGAATTGTACAGACGTGACGTCAACGGCACGTGACAAGCTTTATTTACTGAATGAACGAGATGCACGAGTAAACCAGGGGTTTTTTTTAGAAAAAGGGGAAGACGCTGGACGCTGGGTAAAAGGGGAAAATAGAGCGCGAAAGAGTCATATTTGGGGAAAAAATAAAAACTGTTCATTTCAATTTCTATAACTCACCTACAGACTTCAGTTGTTGTTTTTTAGAAAAAGAGGAATGTCTCTGACCTTTTTGTTCTTAAACACATGAACAAGTATGATATTAAAGTCAAAGTCCTAAATAAAGTTGCAGGGGTAGATCTAAAAATGGGAAATGTTTTCAACTGGGGCCGGGGGACGATGTCAATATTGTGATTTCAATTTCATGATGAATGGGTAGATGATTTAGATCTGCTACAGTATTGGAAGGGAAAGGTGCGGCAGCTGCCGATTGTGTACTTTCACTTTCACAATGTTCGATGTTTATTACATGTACCTCCGAATTTTGCTGGGTTTCAACTGTTTTTGATGATTCATTCTTAAAAAATGCGTCGACGCAATTAATATTTTCCGAGTCCGAATGTTTTATTTTGTTTGTGTTTGAACGCCAATTGTTAGACTTTTTCTGTTTTAACGTTTATATCTTGGCTTTCACATAACCCGGATGAAAATTCGACTGGTTTCCGGTAATTAATTTACGAAACGCCATTCTCGCGCAAGACCGGAATCCAGTAAAATAGTCCCATGATTAATACGATTAGTTGCTCGGTTTCCATGACGTAATTTAAGAGCTATATTTAGAATCACTGGTATTCCCAGATTTGAGTGTTCGTCGGGAGAGAGAGAGAGAGAGAGAGAGCGAGATCGTTGTACATGGTACAAATTGGATAAGTGTCGACTTCCCAAAAGAAAAAAAAACATTGCTTTGAGGGTAAAATATTATATTTTGGTGAAAAATTATATTTTTGGAGGGGAAATTGTATTTTTAGGGGAAACATTCTGGTAGGGGAAGACGCCGAATATCGGCGTCACTTTCTTAGTAAAAAAAACCCCTGTAAACAGTTATACCAGAGTTGATAAAAGTCATTGCTTTAGTTTAACAATCAGGGGTCTTGCGAGTGGGCGAAGTGGGCGATTTTTTCGCCCAATTAATCTTCACTTCGCCATCACTGCACACATTAATTTCATGAAGGGGAAGTGACTACTCCTCCTTTTAATGATTTACTTTGTGCCAGACATTGACTGATTTAAATCAATTTGATGAGGAGAATTGGACACAGGAGGATTTTCAGCCATAAGTTGTCCCATTTACAGGTCATGCAAAGTTGAACATTCAAAAGAACAGTCTGGAGCTATTACACTTCTTGAAATTGTTAATAGATGATGCCTTGATTAATTGCCTTCTGCTGGCTACCAATAACTATGATTCAGCAATGTTAAATGGTCCATTAAAACAATACTAAGGAATAACACTGTATTATGTGAATTGGGAATAAGACATCAATTTGGGAATAAATTGTGTTTCATCAAAAGTGCATAATATGCAGTTTTATATGTTGCATTTATCTAGTTTTACAAATTATAATTAAAACATATACTTGCATATATAATAGCATCATTTAAATTGATTTTAATTCAAAACTGGATTTTTTATTAATTTAAAAAAAAATCCTCATGAAATGAAACTACAATACACTTTAAATGATACAAATTCAATCACTGTTAATGAAAAAGTCATGGAAAATTTCTTATTAAGCTTAAATTATAGATAATGTATTACAAAAATATATGTAGATCATGAAATGAATAGTTTTGTTTGAGAAAATCACCAAAATGATGTCCATTCCCAGTTTGATGTCTTATTCCCAATTCACATAATACAGTGTTGGAATGATCAAATGGGAAGATGTTACCTAGAAGTGACTTCTCCCTAAATTTTGAGCCTAGCTAGACCCCTGATAATATGAAATTAAATCATTCTATAAGATATTATTCTGTATTATTCAATTAACACACGTAAGTTATTTCTGTTAGTATGCTTAGTTAACGGCAATGAGCCATTGTTTTACACTGTATGCAAACGACTGGGTGGGGTAACAACGTAGCAATACTACCAACTGACGAACCATTTTAAAATTGTGATCCGAATTAAACGGTCACCTGTGGACAACTGTCACTTTGGTCATTTCCCTTGACCGACCGCTGTTCTCAGGTCTGACTGTACTTGTACAATTTAACCACAGAAACACATGTTTTTCTTTGTTCTTTTTGCACTTGCCCGGGAGGACAACTAGATTATAAAATAATTTGCCCGGACCCAACTTTTACTTGCCGGGGGCAATCAGACAACCGTTAATGTTGAGCCCTGACCAGGGTACAAAGAACTCCTGACACCGTATGCACCCAGCCACACAGGCATGAGATCCGCTGACAGACTGTATGGGTGTTATGTAGTCCTGTTCAACAAACGAAAGACATTTTGTGACATAAGTTTCTCTACCGTTGGTCCAAAGTTGTGGAACAATTTACCACCGTATATTTGTAAATCTGACAATATTAAAACATTTAAGAAGAATCTTAAAATGTATTATTTTAGTGATTTTTACTCAATGTTTCCGTAACCTTTACATTACTTAATTTGAGTATGCATGCATGATCGGTGATTTTTTTTGCCCAAAATTACCACCGATTTTTGGCTGCTTCCCAATCGAAAAATTCCACTTTTTTCCCAAAAATCTGACCAAAATTTCCCAAAAAAGCCAAATTTGCAAAAAAAAAAAAAAAAAAAAAAACATTTAAAGAAAGAAGTCTCTTATGACTTAATTATTATTTCTTAGTTCTAGATCTCAACTTCATTTTTTAACACATCTTACAAAATATATATATTACTTTAATTTAGTCCTTTTTGTCATAAATAATTCCCAAATTTGCCACTTTTATTGATTAAAAAAAAATCCCAATATGACCAGACTCCTTTTCCCCAAATGGCTAGAAAACCCTCTGAACATGCACTTAAAAACAATATTAATTCTGTTACTTATAATAATATTTATAATAATATATATTTAAGGAACACCGAAACTTATTAAAGTTTACCTGTCTAAACCACAACAGGGGTTTTTCAGCACTTTCTGCGCCTCCGGGAAACGGAGGCATTCCCAAAGCAAATGGACCCATTCCCAATCGAATTTTGATTGCATTTTTCCCAATTCCAAAAAATAAAATCTTCCAAAATCTTAAAAAGTAAACATTATTTATATCGAAAGAGTGACTTCCCTTCATTCGCGACGTAATAAAACCTTTAGTGACACAGATTTTTTGGTGTATTTGCCGGATGCATTTACTCTCAGCAATGACCTTCGAACTGTTCCGCATTATACAAAAGAGTATATAGAGCCGCACAATACACATTCTATACCATATCTGTAGACGCTTATTTTCAATCATGGCTTCGCACAATAGTAAATATTACATTTAAAAAAAAACACGAAAAATAGGCGCTAAAGGATGTGTAACGATATCATCGATGTTTTCGAAACGCTCAGAATCTTCCGAAATTACTGCCGCGAATAACCCTGAACAGACAGGCTTGGACGATACGCAGAAAAATGTAACAGCAACCGAAGTAATGCCAGGGCCGTCAATCACAAAATAGGCAACTGAATGCTCAGAGCCTTGTAAGAAAGTTGTAGTTCAATCGTCATTTAATACATGAAAGTATGAAATGAAATACCCATGGCTCTATTTTAGCTCGGCCAAAAATGTTGCTGTAACTTGTGTTTGGGCAGTGTTTGTTTTGCATGTGCAGGGCCCTCAATCTATCAAATCTGCCGCCGAATTTCGGCGGCAGTCCCGCACCTGAAAAGTATACTTTTTTTCCCCTTTTGGGGGGAAAAATTCCCCTTAAAAAAAAAAAAAAAAATTTTTTTTTTTTTTTTTAATAGAAAGATGTGTCTCATGATTATTATATCTCAATTCTATTTCAATTTAATCTTTTCAAACATACTAAATTATGAAAAATGCAATGAATATAGTGCAAACATGTACAAATGAAATAATGAGAGAGAAAGTAAAAAAATCCCCCAAAAAGGGAAACGCCGCGAAAATTCCCCCTCCTAAGGGCTGCGGACCCCTTCCCCCAAAGTAGTGTGAGGGCCCTGATGTGTTTTTTTAGGGGGAAAAAAGTATACTTTTCAGGTGGGGGACTGCCGCCGAAATTCGGCGGCAGATTTGATAGATTGAGGGCCCTGAAAATTTTTAAATCACAGACTTATTTAAGCATGATTAATTCATTTTTTTTCCCAAAATGAGCCGTTTCACGAAACAAAAATTCCCAAAATGGGCAATTTTGTTGATAAAAATTCCCAATTTGGTCAGACTCCTTTTCCCAAAGAAGGCAGAAAACCCCCTGCACAAACTCATCCAAATGGTACCATTAAAGCAAGAAATAATTGCTTTTTATTGACTTAGTTTTACTTTTGTGCGCTGAATCTGCCATATTGGAAAATTGACCCAATATTGGTCAGGTTGCAGTACACCAATATTTTGCACGTCGGGTTATGTGATGGAGCCTATTTAAGTTGATAAAGATGTGGTATTCGATACAGAATACACTGTTTCAAATTTCGACATAAAAATGTCAGCGAGAAAAGTGTGTTGAAACATCGTCATGTTTTAATAGGGTGCATGCAAAGGATAACATCCGTAGGTTGCCATTCAGGTAAATTTAACATGTTTATGAAGTTTATTCATTATTTTTCTCAATTTGTCTCGAACGACGTCATTTTAGTGAAGCGGACGGATTCCTCGCACGGATTCCGTGCGCTGAACTGCACCCATGTTAATGAAGGGGTGCATATGGACTCCAAGAGCCGCCATAGCAAAAATTATCAAAGACTCTGGGAGTCCGTTTATATCATATGGACTATGGTGCGACCTAGCTGAAATAATTCGCATTCAGAATAAATCTGAACGCTGAAACTGCGGTCTGTAAAAACCATAACGAAAAATAAATACAATACTATTATATCAATATGCTTAAAATTGCAAAATAACATTACCAACTCATCAAGTTTTAGTTAAGAAGTCCATTTTTACCTCAAATAGCGTCAAATTGAAGTTAAAAGGCATAATTTGTTTCAGTTAAACTTCTGCTTAAATCACAATACAATCACTGACCTCTCGCCATGTTATGAAATATTTAAATATCAACCAATCAGAAGAAGGCATTACGGTGTTATACGCTGCGTTATCGATTAAAATCTACCTGCGGTATACAGCGGGCACAGCGATTGGAAAATGTGAGTAGTGTGTTGATTTAAATTGGTCAGGCGTGCAAAATTGAAAGAGTCATTACATACTGGTCATGTACGTAATTCCGGCCACTTTTGGGACTTTTTAAGAAAAATCTTTAGTGTTAGGCAACTGGTTGAAACTAAACTTCACATATACAATCCTGGGTTCAAAACTCACCTAGCATGAAAATTTAAATAGAATTATATCGGTGAATGTTACTTAATGAACAGAAAATGATGACATGTAAACTATCCATTTTCGTAGGTTAAATGCACCTAAAAAATCGGCCACTTTTCAGTTTGATCTGCAGATAAAATTACAAAGCAATATCTTTAAACAAATGTCCTCAATATCAGAGTATTAATCAATGTTCATAATATTAAAATTTTTGACTTGAAATTTAAAATAAATGCAAAATTATTATACCAGTTTCTCCCCCTACCTATTTTAATAAATATAAACAATGGGAAACTGCTAATTCATAAAAAATATTTGTTTTTTTAAGGGTTTAATCAATTTTTTCAAACAAAGCTAAAAAAAGTAAAACATTTTGTCTAAAAAGTTTACTTCAGTGTTGATTATTAGTAAACGCTTATATATAATATTAAAACATGTAACCTAGTAATATTCTTATCAAGGGAGGTAATTCATATATTAAAAATTTATATTTAGGTTCTGATTTTTATGTTTTGAATATAATTTTTTGTACAATTAATTGGTAAAACTTTAATTAAAGTTTATTAGATAAAATAAAAATAATTTTATCAAATATATTTGTTTCTTATATGAATATAATTGTTGCAACTAATGATGACATCACTTTCCCCACGAGCCAAATATTTCCTGCTATATTTGTGACATTTTAACACAATAGTTTACAGTGATATGGTTCTTACATTTGCAAAATACTGAGAGTAGGGATGGTTTTCATGTTGATTTTTCTGAATAAAAACAAAACATGTGCGTTAAGATCATGAAAATGATTTTACACAGGTGGCCGATTTTTTACGTACATGCCGGAATTACGTACATGACCAGTAATTCTTAAGGAACATTATTGAGAAATGAATTATCTACACAGGTATGTAAATATTATTGCAATCCGTTGATATTAACTGTCTGATATCGGGGCTTGAATGTTGCGCACCAAATTCCTTGCGCATCAATATAGACAAAGAAGGATAACTCTCGCTATTAAAAAGATAGAGTGGACTATTGACGCCAAGAGTCTGCCAAAGCAAAAATCATCTAAAGACTCTAAGGCGGCAATTAATTTTGACTATGGTGCGACCTAATTTGCATGATAATTCATTTTGTTTGCTTCAAATTAATGTCATATTAAATAATACAAATTATAAGTAATAATAATAAAACAGGGACCATTAGTCATTACACACGCATGTAGATTTTAACAATAGATTAATCCCCTCTTTCACTGCTGCAGTTTCACGTTCCACGCTTTTTACTTTCAAACCGCGGTTTTTGCAGCCAAATGCTAAACAACACTACATCATTCGTAGCCTACAACTTACACGCTGTATCAGTGCGACATCTTCCTTTTTAACTTCTCTTCTTATAAATTCATAACCTTCAGGGTTCAATGTAAATCCAATTCTAGCAGACATCTCAACGTTTTAGTGTTTCAATTTTCGTTCTTGCACGTTTGTCTAGCCTCGACAGGAAATCCCTTTTCCGGTCGAGTGATTGGTCGATCGCATCCACGTGACAATGTCAGTTGCCCATTCGCATAATTGTAAATTTCAATATGGCTGCTAGAGAGAAACATCGGACATAAATAATATTTCTTTTTGCGATTCGTGTCGACTAAAGCTCTTAAAATGCCATCACAAAGTGGTATAACTACAAGGTTGGGTTCAAGACTTAAAAGACGGCGTTCGTCAGTCAAGAAACGGACCTATTCAGCCACATCTGCAGGTAAATTATTCTTTGTTTGGAACAACTTTTCTTGTTAAGAAATTGGAATGGATCAATATCACAACTGTGCACGCTTATTTCGTGTAAACATAAGAAATGTATTTTGGTTAATTTTAATCCACGTGTTTGTTATAGACAAAAAAGTTAAAAAATTGCCAATAAAAATGTTTTATCTGATATAAATGTTGAATTGTTGATTTTGACATAATGTTATCAATTATGACAAGGGAGGTAAGTTAATTATACCCAATTACAGTCAGGCTATTAGGTTTGTTAATCTGTTTCTATGAAAGCACAATCATTTTGGCGTAGGGTTTAAATATATTACCCAAAAAATGTAATTGTAAAGAAAAAATGAAACAAAGGCATATCTCTGTTATGCTGTAGAGAATGTAATATTTCCTGGAATGTTGTAAATTGAATTTGTATCTTATCATTCACTTATATCAAGCGTCTTCTGATATCAGTCATTTTGTTAACACTAAGAATGCCCAGGGCTTACTCTGCCATTCGCCAAATTAGCCAATGGCTACAAATTGACCTATTTGGCTAAAGAACATTATATTTGGCTACAACTTTTTCCTCATTAAAGGGGCCTTTTCACAGATTTTGGCATGTTTTGAAAAATTTGTCATTAAATGCTTTATATTGATAAATGTTAACATTAGATTTTAAAAGCTCCAGTAAAAAATCAAGAATAAAATATAAAAAAGGAAAAAAAAGTAGCCGGTACCAGGGCTCGAACCAGTGACCCCCGGATTCCTCGAAATAGTCTGAAGTAAAAGCGCATTAGCCCTCTCGGCTATTCCGCCGGTTATACACAGTTTAAGTATTTTATACCTTATATAAGCAATCTTCGTAGTTTCGTAAATTTAAAGGACAACAACAGAACTCTCCAAATTATTCAATCGTTTCGCGTTGCAACGCTTTATAATTTTTAGGTTTTCAAATCGTCAAAAGATACATATAATGGCTATATTGGACTATGGTAAATGTTCAGTAATACTGTTTACTCACAAATATCATAATAACTAAAATGAAAATTAGCGAATCTAAAACAACTTTTTTCAATTTTGTCAATTTACCAAACCGTGAAAAGATCCCTTTAAAACTTTAAAAAGAAATAGAAGAATTTTCCCATAGCAAGGCGAATTTGGCTAAAGACATTTTTGAGTCAGGAGAAGCACTGATGCCACTCTTTTAATGAAGTCACAGGCAAGTGCTGCGAGTATTTGATTTTCCTAACATTCCTAAGCTTGAAAATAAACACAATTAAATTGAGGAAAAACTGGTATAATTGCATTTCAAAATCTTACTTCAACTAATCTAAATGCACCGTGAATCCACGAATATAATACGCCCTCGTGCATAATACGCACCCCCGAGTTTGGTCAAAATTTATCGGTAAAATTTGAAAATCTGAGTAAAATACGCATTAAAAAAATCAGTGTCCGAACTCGGCCATTTCCGAAAAAATGTGTCAATATATTTTTGTGCTGTGAAAATAGCAAATCAATTTGGTGTTGTCAACTATCTGTTACCCCGGTATATTGATCGGGATGTGTTATAGGGCTGTTGTTATGACAGTTGCATAATAAATATCTCTGTCTATTGTTTATATTACCATTGATTGTTACCGATACACACGGCCCCTTGCTGACATCCCGATCAAGCAGTCATAATTGAAAAAGAAAGAAGCAGAGACGCTGTTTTTTGTTTTCACATTTAATTCAATTTGACAATATTCGGGACGATAATAATTGTAATAATAATAAAGTAATAAGAAGACAAAATGGTTACTTCCGTTTTTATAGTTTTCTACATGAATTACTTTTTCTTTTTTCGAGTTACAAACTCGATACTTTAATATAACTTAAAATACAAATAAACCGCTCGTGTTTTTCATGATCTAGTTAATTGAAAATGCTGCTGTCATTAAGGCTAGTTTGGGAGTTAAACAAAAAATTAATTAATTATCACCTTTCAATGTAATGCGGCAATCGTCAGACAGGTGTAATAGACTCTATTAGCATCATAAAACTAATTATTTAATTACCACTCCTTACTTCAGATATGATAAATATGCGGTAGAAAGATAAATAGTGGTCAGCTAAGAAATATTTATTTACGGGTATTGTCAGTTTGTTTTTTTATTTGCTAATCTCTTTATACGACTTGGCGTCCAGTCGCTATTTTGTAAGCAGACGACGATATTAACTGTGTATTCAAAGTATACAGTGTCTGCACATGGATGACCCAATATTATCCGATAGCTCCTCCCGTTCTCACGTTTCATTCGACAACGTCATTTCATGTGTAAGCGAGCTCAATGTTGATTGGCCATCTACCATGCGCACTTCAATAACAATAAGGTCAAGCGATGTCTCATAATCGGGTACAGACCGGGTTTCGTTTACTGTTCAAATTGCAAACAATTTCAATAAAACAAAGAGACAAATATAGAAAACCAGTCCGATATAAATGGCGGATGTTTTCAATGAAATTTTACTAGGTTTTCGCATTTTAACAATTAAGATTTTTATTGAGCCAAATTCTCAATATTATCGCAAATGACTCAAATGGCAAACGACAGCGCGAGCCCTGTTGCACCCCTTTGATGTAATGGTGTAGTTCAAAATGGCTGCCGCGAAGCGAATAACAGCGATTAAGTTGAAAGTTTGCACAGGAAAAATTTTGTTCTGCTCTAAACTCGTATATTATACGCACCCCCTACTTGAAAAAAAAATCGGCAGGTAAAAAAGTGCGTATTATATTTGTAGATTTACGGTATCTATATTCCATCCATGTTTTTTGTCCTTTTCATTAAATTTCCTCCTAAATTGCAAAGTGAAAATGAAAACTGCATTCTGTAGTGGTAATACAACACTTTAAATTAACTTTCTCTGCATTTTCATAAAAAGTTACATGGAATAATTGTAGATTCTAGCATAAGAGAAGTTCCTGCACATTGCGTCAGACAATATACCCGTGTTCAGTAGGAATACCCCCATTCCCATTGGACGTTTATTATATCAAATCTTTTAATAGTTTAGTGAATCAAAAATTTTAGTTTTGTTGGCCTATTGCAATTGAGTGCTCTCCCTTTCCGGATGTAACGTCTTGATACCAGGTAAACAACATGTATAGTGGATGTTGTTGTGTGTGTGTGTGCGTCTGGAACTATTGGCTTTGTGTGGTTAAACAAGCTTTCAATAAGCAATTTAGACATAGATGTATTGGGAATTAATAAATATCTGAAGGTAAATCGTTTATTTCTGCAATGTTTGCATTATTTCAGAAATATGTTTACTTGTTTCTTTAACCGCTCAATACAGGGTAATTGGAGGATATACTTGTTAAAGAGAATTTTGGTATTTTTTAACCATTTAACTCACTTCTTTACGGTATAAAAACCAGTTTGGCCCTTCATGAATTCATTTTTCCTTTCTGATTAATAATTTACGTATTCTTGGCAGTTGGAATTTTAGCACAGCCATAAGGCCAGATTGTCTGATCATGGTTATTCAACACTTGAAATGTTAGAGTGCTTGCCAGTTCCTATCAAACTGGTTTTTGCCAGAAGCTGTGACAAACCATCTGTGCATAAACAAATTAAGATACAGGCACTAATGATTTTTGTGTTCTTGTTTTTTTTTGTAAAAAATGTTTATCAAGTTCACAGCGTTGATACATGTAGATTTCAAAGACACAGATTTTGAAAATATATTCACACAATCGAGTGTGGTGCATTACTTATGACATCCCAGGTTCGACTAATTTGTATTAAAATAGTTAACTGTTCTCGGGATTAAATAAGATATTTTAGCCTTTTAATTATATGGTAAAAGCTCATAATCAGGGTTTTTCTGCCTATTTTGGGCGAAGGAGTCTGACCAATTTGGGAATTTTTTATCGACATAATTGTCCATTTTGGGAATTTTTGCTTCAATGAAACAGCTCATTTCGTGAATTTATCATTTTGTCTTCTTTATATAAACTCTTGCAATATTGGGCATGTTCAACTTGTATTCTAGTACTTCAATTTTGTTTTTCAGTTACAGTTACACTCTGAGATAAGAACTGTACAGTCAAAAACTTATAGCAGATATTTTTGACCAAAACAAACACTGGCTAGTCACACAAGTTACAGCATAATTTTTCTCTGCTTTCTGTTTTTGAAAGCATCACAAAGCTCCTCCAATGTTTTGTCATTCAGGTCTAGACTTTCAATGCAGTTAAGCTTCAGATGAGTAAGTTTGGTTGTGTGAAAGTGCTGCGTAATAGGGAGCACAGCAGGTCCATGGTGCTGAATCCTCGCTCAACCTCAGCAGTGCTTGTTGGTATGATACACATCAGCTGGACGAGTTGAAACATTAATATTCTAATAATCATAAGTCATAAGACACTTCTTTCTAAAAAAAAAATTATTTTTTTTTTCATAATTTCGTTTGGGATCAGGTCCGTTTGCTTTGGGAATGCCTCAGTTTTCCGGAGGCGCAGACAGTGCTGAAAACCATCTGATAATACAGGTGTATTTTGTATTTCAATCCCAGAAGTGTTGCAGATTTAGGAAATAGTAAAATGATTTTTGGTTAAAAAGAATTCTTTAACAGATACACTACCTTTATGTAACTACCAAAGGATCCTTTATCATACTTCTTTGTTGTCATACAAAGTAACTCAGCGCCCTCATGCTACTTTGGGGGAAGGGGTCCGCAGCCCTTAGGAGGGGGATTTTTTTGTAAATGGGGGAAGTTTTATAACGAAAAAAACAAACAAACTATGTTTAACTGTTATAAACATATATTTCTATATATGTGACTGTCTATATAGGACATGATATGATTTTTAATTATTATAAAGTGTTATATTAAATTAGATTAGAATTTCCCAAATCGGTGGACTTTTCACATAAATTGCATTTTTCTCCCAAAATGGCCAGGAAAAGGCCTGATGTATCTATATTGTGTCAATATTTGTTGATAAAAACATTCCAATTTGGTCCATTTTATTGATAAAAAATGCTCAAATTTGCCATTTAATTGATTTAAAAAACTCAATTAGACTCAAAATGGCTAAGAAAACTGAGACTGTGCATGAAGGCTGAACTGTCTGAAACTAATGTTGAAAAAATCATTGATATATATTTCAGAAAAAGGACAGAGACATTCTGCTGTGAATATTATATTCATACAAACATGTGTATTCATATAATAAATATCATTACATATAAAAGAGTGAATTTTTAATTTTCCTAAAAACACGACGCATTTTTTCCCCTTTGGACGGGCCCCGCCACCATTCCCCTATAAGTGAAAAAAAACACTGGACACTTTACGCACACGAATTAAGCCCAGTTTTATCAGAACAAGACACAAATTGTCAGGTTACTCATGCATGTGTATGTATGTATAAGCTTAGTTTGGCAATCTCAAAACACGCTATTTACCTACCTTATTGAAGTATGTGTTATATCCATATGTTATTCATTGGTATAAAACAAAACATTAATTATTCCATGTAAGTATTTTCAAATGCGTATACATGTAATTAAATTTGTGATCCGAAAACAATTGTCAAGTTTTATTGTTCAAGAAAGCATGCACAAATTAGACCCATGTACAAAATGACGTCATTCATTCTCATGGAAAGCATGGGCTTTAATAGTACCTCTAAATTAAAAGCAAGTAGTTTACACTGTATCTAACGCGCAAAGATTGTTGGGATAGGTCAGTATTGACTCGTGAAATTTACAGTTATAATTGTATACACCTTCATGTGTGCACTGGTGTGTTTCGGCAGTTCAGAGCAAATTCAACAGAGAATGGTACACCCGAAATGACCTGTGATGTTTGGCAAATGGTGTTATTGTTTATCGCAGTACACATGTGTTAAAGTGATGTACAATGAAAGCAGACAATCTGGTCAAAACTGGATTATGAATGTCAGATTAAACACAAAATAAAAGTGGGTGAAAAAAGGGTAAAATACTAGCTTGATATATTGGATTCAATTTTCAACTTTAAATCAGCGATTTTTTTTTATTTTTTTATTTTTCTGAGGGGGAAAAATCAGGTTTTTTGGGGGAAAAAACTTCAGGTGGGGACTGCTGCCGAAATTCGGCGGCAGATTTGATAGATTGAGGGCCCTGTAACTTAAGTGATAACATTTGTTTATGTAGCTGAGAGTGAACACAGCGATGAGACACCTTCCACATCTGGAGCTGTAGGGCAGCCAAACGTGCCACAGTATAATTTACGCCGCAGACCAGGTGATGCCAGTAACACCACTGTCCCAGCAAAAAGGAAGAAAAACTCCAAACCATCTGTTCCACAAATTAGAGGTCTGTTCATTTTTCAATCTTGATAAATCCTGTTTACTTTTTTTCAAAGGGACGCTCCACACATTCTTAAATTATTTGGTGTTTGTTTTTGATGATTAAGCCTGAGGCTAGTTGGTGTGCAAAAATATCATTATCAATTGTGCACATACATCATAAACATCAAGTGTCTATGTTTGATTTTCTGGTGGTTACGCATGCTGCTAAACTAGATGGAAATCAAAAAGAGACCCAAGGGGTAAATAATTCAAAATGTGCATTTATGGTAGTATTCAAAGTATTAAACATGTGCAACCTTTGGTCAAACTAATCCAACTTGATTAAAAAGACTGGTTAATCAGATCAAAACTACATTGTATACAGCAAACCTACATGCTGTTTCTAAACTCTGTAACATTTGGGTGTGCCTCTGGTTGCAGGTGAAGCAGTGGGGGGCAGGTACCTCCAGGAGGATCTACCAGACGAAGTGCTACTCAAGATATTCAGCTACCTGCTTGAGTTTGACCTGTGTCGTGCGGCTAGGGTCTGCAAGCGGTTTCGGGCTATCGGAGAGGATATCGAACTGTGGTATGCAGGAATATTACAGTTGTTTTACACTGTATAGAAAAGACTTACCATGCAAACTTATCACAATGCACTTTCAGTTGAATGAACTTATATTGGGTTAGTTTTTCGTAGTTCTTAGGAAATGGGGAATATCGAAGGCTTAATAGTTAATGCACTTTCACACCAAAGATTATCTGTTGATGAGAATTTCTTAATGTATTGCTCATCAGCTGATTCACTTTTGTAAATGCGCCATTAAATATACATTTTGATAATCAATGATAATGAAAGTTGTTCTTGGGCCACTTTATTGGGAGCACTTAAACAAAAATCGCTTTTGTCTGACCATTAATTTTTAACCAGGTTTTCCAAAGGAAAAAACTGGTTATTAGATTGGCGAATGCGGGCGGGCTGGCTGGCTGGCGGGCGGGCAGAACAAGCTTGTCCGGGTCATAACTATGTCGTTCATTGTCAGATTTTAAAATCATTTGACACATTTGTTCACCATCATTGGACGGTGTGTCGCGCGAAATAATTACGTCGATATCTCCAAGGTCAAGGTCACACTTTGAGTTCAAAGGTCAAAAATGGCCATAAATTAGCTTGTCCTGGCCATAACTATGTCATTCATTGTGAGATTTTAAAATCATTTGGCACATTTGTTCACCATCATGGGACGGTGTGTCGCACGAAAGAATCACGTCAATATCTCCAATGTCAAGGTCGCCACGACTAAAAATAGATTTTTTTAAAAACAAACTTACAAAGGGGGTTAATTTTGTTTGTTCATTTCAAAAGTTAAGTTTGAGTTTTCTCCCTTTATCAGATTTTTTTTTCACAATGAAAACCTGGTTTTGTGACAATTTTGTCCCTTGTTATTATTGTTTTAATTGTGTACATCTGCAATTTAAATAAGTTACTCTTATAGGCTCAGGTTTAAGTCCAACTGCATTTTTTTCATCAATAAAGTATTTGGGTGTCTAACGTTTTGAATTAAGTAATATCTGCATCTACATTTGGTAATTGACCAACTCAAAGGACAGTAATAAGTAAGTGCCCACTTGCCAGTGGCCCCTTAAATATGTGGTGGCCCTCTAATTTTACTGGTGTCGGTAAATATTTAAACAATGAATATACATGTAATTACACAACACTGGTGGCCAACCATGGGTAAATTGTTAGTGTTTTTCTTTTTGAAAGAGTTTCCTATATTTTCAGGAGAAAGTTATACCAAGAAATATTTGAGTATGATCTGCCCTTAATCAGACGTGAGCCAAAGGTGTTTGCATTCCTTGAAAAGGATGACAAAGAGTTTGCAAATCCATGGAAAGAAAGCTTTAAACAACTGGTAAAGTACCTTTCTTTATTTACTCCCTGTATGGTATCACTACTGCATTATTGTTTTTCTGCATATATCAGTGTCCTTTTAGTCTTTTAATAGTATCACTCAGGCATAATAGCTAGCCTTCCAAAACTCCATAATTTAATTAAAGAGACAAAACCAGTTAACCTGGTTATAGTCCAACAAACAAAGGATTTTATCCCATACTACTTCTCAGATGTTTCAATTTTGCTAATTGAATATTATAGTGTGGTCACCAGCTAGTAATAAGGAGTTTATAACAATACAAATTTACATTTTTTAAGACCTAGCTACTTTTTTAGATGCAAAGAATTAGATGTTTGCTTTATTAAAAACAAAAATATTAACATGTTATCAAGCCAATCAAACAAATACATTTCCCCTTTTGTCATAAAATTTCCCCTTTTAAAGGACCCTCAACACCTTCCCTCCAAACACTGTAACTTTTCTGTTGTTTTCCAGTATCATGGTGTTCATGTACGACCCGGCTGCAGTAACATGTACTCTTACTATGGCGGTAGAAGGCTGGCCAGTCGCAAAATGTTTGTAAGTAGGCAGAGGTTAAAATGATATCTTCACTTAATACTGCAATTCAAATATATGTCATGCACCTGATAGTGAAACCTAAGAAACGGATCAGTGCCTTCCCCAGGAATTTGTTCAGGCACCCCGGGGCCGATCGGGAGTGGGTTGGGGAGGGGTGTCCCCTCCCGACGTTGATTTTTTTTTAAATTTAACATGTCAATTCACGTTCTGTGGTGCGTTATAACTCAAAGAAAAACAGCGTCAAAAGACGTCATTTGGTGCGCTATGACTCTCCAAAAAAATCCCCCAGTCATTTAAAAATATATATTTTTTTAATATTGTTTAATTGTTTTAAAACTTTTCCGCACAGATAGTAAAATCCCGACTCGAACGATTCCCCAATACATCCGTTTCAACCCGACTCTATTACTGTATACCTACTATTTTTCAAGTTTCTATTTATTAACCGATAATCCCGTTTATTCCGTTTTTATCAATCTCTTTCTGGTAAATATTTACGATAAAAGCTTTCAGTTATTTATTTAACACAAACCTTGCCATTTTTTAAGTGACTATTTATAGATTGATGAAATATTGCCTCTGAATATGCGTCAATCCCCTGACCTGTTATGTGCTTGGTAAAACGCTCAATACACGCCATTTGTATGCAATAGACGCGACGTTGTACATGCTGCATAATTTTCGCGCTCTTTTTAATTGAGAAAAAGATTCGACACAAAATAAATTTGCACTGCTAATTTGAAGCAAAAATATTTAACGTTGCGGTAACATTTACATTCGGATTAAAAACGCGTTAACATCGACTTACGGAATGGGCTTCGGATTACAAATTTAATTATTCCCATTTGAGATTTCAACAAATATTAACCATTGCGTTATAAATTCAACGATAATTTGTTAAAACACTTTACGAGTCGAATAAATGTTTTGACGGAATTATGCATGAAATTCACGTTGTCCACGAGGATCACGGCCGGTTGCCATCATCAGTCTTCTAACTATCGATTATCGGACGAAACATTTACAAGTGTGCGTAATTAATTCAACGAAAATTTGTTAAAGCGCATTACGTGTCGCATAAATGTCAGAAAAACGAGGTGAATCAGTTCTATAAATGGACATGTTGACATATACATGTACTGGAATTAAATAAATTGTTATCACATAATTGTAACCGGGAGTCATTTGCACAACTTACTCGCTAAAATAATTAATTGTTTACCACTTGCAATTAATTTCTCGTATTAATTATGAGTCATAGGTAACACTTGTTTACAGTAAACAGGTGTGATGATGATGCCCGAAACCGTCTTTAATGTTCTGTACTGTACTAATTACCGATTTTATATTACTCAAATGGTACAACTTCTTGCTAATCAAGCTGCGATAAACTCTTACTTCATGCCCGACGTCAATCAAAAATAATGGTCGATAGTTAAACCCGCCCTCATAACCATTCGCGTAACCGATTGGACGATGAACTTCACAGTTTGACGACTGGAAAGTTACCAGATACATCCTTGTCAGCATTTTAATGACCGTGTTATATGGCTAGAATAATCGATACGCGCGTCATGCTATTCTCTTATCAGTGCAGGGCTTGACATTAAAGGTAGTCCGACTGTCCGGGACAACCAAATTGTTAGTCCGGACAAGTAAATAAAGAATTTGCTAGTCTGACGGGACAAGTGGTCATTATAATTGTATAACTTAGAAAAAATGCCTTTAAAGCCATTATTTCTGTGGAGATATCACTCAACTTTTCCGAGTATATTTTGTATACATTTAATCGTCGAAGCCCGAGATATTCCGATAGTTCCATGTGATACATGCACTACACTGTACTGTTCACAAGGGAAGCAACCCATAACATTTTTTTCTTTGCCAAGATAACAAGAATATTCTCCCTTGTAAAGAATATGCATTTTACGACACCGGCACACACCGATCTTACAGACAATTAACGTAGTGACGTCCTCTCTATGTATAGAATGTTTTTGTTTTTTAATATCAGTTAAGTACTGTACATATACACCACTTTTAACATTTTCTGTTTGATGTTGGAAAGATTTTGTCAGATATTATGGCTTTGTAAAATGTTTAAAAATCAACAATCTTGAGTTTTCCTGTTATTCTAGTCAGTTATTTTTGTATTGAAATTGCCTACAATTATGTTTACATGTATTTTTAACGATTCAAGTCTTTATGATTTGAGCATTTTGTGTTATTTCATTATTTTGCAAAGTACTGAGCAGAATAAGATATAATGGCCAGGACAAGTTGCTTTTTGGTCAGGACAAGTGAAATTATGGTCTACTTGTCCGACTGGACAAGTGGCTTCAAAAGTTAATGTCGATCCCTGCAGTGGATTATCCATTACCCCATGTGGTGTTTATGGCGATTACATGTGAAAGTTGGTACCGAGTGCTCTTTTAAAACAGGGAATATTGATACAACTGATAGGGAAACCTTGATTTTTTTGGAAAATCTCCACTTTCTTTTACTGAAGAATACACTGATCGGTAAATTTCAAGCGCCCCGGGGACTCTGATTTCGAAATTCAAGCGCCCCGGCAAGGGGCGCTTAAATGGCCTGGGGAAGACCCTGAAACGGATATAGGGTGATGTGAATGTAATTAATTCAATAAATTGACTTTAAGTATGGGTTTGCTGTCTGTATTGAACTAGCTTGAGTACATGTATATTGAAGACATTTTTACAAATAATAATTACAACTGATCTTTCATTATTTTTAAAATGAAAAACACACACAATGTGACTGTCTTGTTTCAGTGTTTTGATGCCATAGAGCAGGCATATACGTGGGTGGACTCTGAGGTCTATGAGGACCCTCTTATCTTTGTGCACACTGGGATATATGTGGGGGAGTTCCTGCTCATTGATCTGGGGGTCATCATTATTGGGGCAGGTAGGCACCATGTTGTCATTATTTGATGGCAGTGATTTTTTTTGCTTTAATTTGTTACAGCCTGTGCCATTTGAATTGGGAAAATTAGGGCGATAAACCATGAAATTGGGAAAAATAGCGCGATAAACCATGAAATTGGAAAAAAATAAGCATTATAAATAGGATTATAAGTAACAGAATAGATATTGAATTTAAATGCATGTTCTGGGGGTTTTCTAGAAAAAGAGTCTGGTCAAATTGGGATTTTTTAATTAAATCAATAAAAGTGGCAAATTAAGGAATTATTTATGGACAAAAAGGACTAAATTAAAGTTATATATTTTGTAGGATGTTTAAAAAATAAAGTTGAGATCTAGAGTTTAGACTTCTTTCTTAAGGGGGGGGGGGGAAATTGGGCTTCTTTTTGGGAAATTTTGGTCAGATGTTTGGGAACAAACGTGGATTTCGGCGATTGGGAAGCAGCCGAAAATCGGCTGTAATTTTGAGCAAAAAAAATCACTGGATGGTACAGTTAATGTTTATGGTACATATATTTATATTACTCACTAGTAATTGTGATGATTGTGGTTGTAGTGTTGCTAATGATGATGATGTTTGATTGTTAATTTATTGGTGTGATGATATAAGTGATGATTGTGATGACAACGAGGAGGAGGAGAAAAGTGGTTGTTGACTTTGTTAATCATGCACCTTGGCCTTGCTGATATTTAATCGGAGTAAATGATATAATTGGAACAGTAAAATTAATATCCACTTGAAAAAACTAATTGTTTTTTTTTCTTGCTATTTTCTGGAATCACTTCAATGTTAAGTACAACTGTTGGTATTTTGCAATATATTCACTTGTAATTGTCAAAAAATATATTTTGTTCATTTCAATCATTTAGTTGTAGAAGCTGTCTCTAATTGTTATATCTGCCAAAAAAAATGAAATATTTGTCTAGCATCCAAACAGACTGTGTGTTTTTTGTATTGCTGATATACCAAACTACTTGCAGCTCCAGGAAACGTGATGGACCAGGTGATCATTGAACGAGAGAGTGAGTCCACCATTGTGTTTGCAGAGGGATCAAAGGATGCTTATCTTGGATATATCACATTAAAGGTAGTAAACATTTTCAATTTTGTGGTCCTGACCAAAGGCTTAATGATATAGAATTGTCGTTGTCTGTCCAGTGTTTACCACCATTTTGGGAATGGGGATGGGTCCCTTTGGATTGGAAAAATTTGCGGCGTTTTGACTAAAATTGGGAAATTAGTGTTGTTGTTTTGCTAAAAAAAAGCTTCAAACTTGAAAATACAAATATTTTTGGTTTTATATTAACTAAGGTTGAACTTATATGGATGGGAGATGAAAAAAATATTGAGATATAAAAAAAAAATATTTATGAAAACCTTTTTTGGAAACTTTTAGCTCCCATTGAGGAAAAATATATCCTTTTTTTTTCCATAGGGAATGGGGTCAATTACCGGACCCGATTTAGAATGAAAAAACAACAACACTGTTGTCCCTCTTTAACAAAACTTATTTGCTTTTTGGGCTATATCTCAGAAACTATATAAGATATCAACATGAAACTTCATAGGTGTATAGATACCAATGAGCAGAAGTTCAGTGCACAAGAACCATAACCATACACTTTCTGTAATAAGAGTTATTGCCTTTTGTTTTTTTTATCATGGAACTTTTCAGGGCTATATTTCAGATATGATACAATACAACATTTCAACATGAAACTTCATGGGTGTGTAGAAATCAATGGGAAGAAGTGCCATAAACAAGATCCATTAACCTACTCTTTCTTATCTAAGGCTTATTCAGGGAATAATCTACCAGCGCATCCCACGTCGATGACGCACAAATATCGAAATAGACGCATTGTTTTGAAATATGTGCGTCCACTCAGACGCATTGCTGAAACGAATCCTTTAATGCATATGCGAATCACGATAAGTTCAAAACATTTTTAGTATGAGTCAAAAGGTGTAGCGATGAACGCTGAGTTTAATCGAATGAGGCTACAAGAATGCAAGAAGTCTTTTGGTTGGCTATAGTCGAGCCACTGCTGTATGCGAACCAATCAGAATTGACCTTTTAAATAGAGTGTGTTATGATATTTTCTGGAGTCCCTAGGTGGAGGCCTGTTTTAACTTTTTGCGCAGAAATAATACTGCCAAAAGGTGTTAAAGCTGGGCCCTAAACAAACCACTCTTAACTTTAATACCAGTTATGGCCGGTCAACCAATGTAAGCAATAATACTATCAGTGAACCGGATTCTAACTCGAAAAGAAAAGCATGTACTTTCCAACGCAGTTGGTTGGATACATTTTCGTACGTGACAACGACTATATGTTCTGTGATGTCCGTGAGCAGCATTGGGCAAAAAACGGTACATGTATATGTAAAAAGTCAAAAAACAGAAATTTTGAGAGAACCACACTCTGTAGACACATAAAGAGTTTACATTCATGTAACAAATTAAACATTTGATACACTGTTATAGCTAATGTGGAGGCAAACATTTGTATTTTGTTACTGTTTTTGAGATCATTAAAGTTTTAATGCAAAATAAAGTTATTGAGCTAGTGTCATTTTTAGCTCACCTGAGAGATAGCTCGGGGTGAGCTATTGTGATCACTCAGCGTCCGGCGTCCGTCCGTCCGTCCGTCTGTCTGTCTGTAAACAATTTGTAAACATCTTCTTCTACTAAACCATTGAGCCAATTTCAACTAAATTTCATGTGGAGCATCCCTAGGTCATGGGACAAAAGAATTGTTAAAAAAAAATTGATCACATAACCATGATGGCCGCCATGACCATATATGGTAAAAACCTTAAAAAATCTTCTTGTCAGAAACCGCTCATCAGATTTTCAAAAAATTTCACAGGGATGACCTTTGAGGGCTCCCCTGAAAAAGTTGTTCAAAGAAATTTGATTCGTCAAAAAATATGGCCGCAGGAGCTCGTTGAACTTTGCATGTTTATTCGTTTTTGCCTATTTTGTGAAAACTTTCAAAAATCTTCCACATTTTTTGTCAGATCCTTTCCAAATGTGTCTTTATATCAATGAGGACACGAACCCTACAAAAAATGAGCATTATTTGTCCATGAAGTACAGAATTACCTCCCCTTCTATTGAGAAAATGGTGTTTATGCAATAAAGTCCAAATTTTTCATCCAATTCTTTCCAAACTTGTAAGGATTTTGCATGGTTCAAACAAGGGAAACAACTACGGTTTATGCATGTTCTTTTTATTACAGATTTGCCTCCCTTTAATTCATTCAAAATCTCATTTTACAGCAGAGATTCCAAATCTGACCTGTAAATGAGCCCCATATTTACTGCCAGTGCTAGGTTACCTTTTCCCATTTGATCATTCTTAAGTATTGGTCTTGTAATGCTGCTACTGCTTCTGCTACTGCTACTACTACTACTACTACTACTACTACTACTACTACTACTACTACTACTACTACTACTACTACTACTGCCACTACTACTACTACTTTTACCACTACTACTACTACTACTACTACCACTACTACTACTACTACTACTACTACTTCTACTACTACTTCTACTACTACTACTACTACTACTTCTACTTCTACTACTACTACTACTACTACTACTACTACTACTACTACTACAACTACTATTACTACTACTACTACTACTACTACTACTACTACTACTACTACTACTACTACTATTACTACTACTACTACTACACCACCACCACCACCACCACCATTCACAGTGACAAAAAACGTATTCACACAATGGCTGCTATTACAACTTATAGCCCATATAGGGGGGCATGCATGTTTTACAAACAGCCCTTGTTTCTATGGGATTTTAACCACAACTGTTCATGTTTATCTCCGACACATATTTTTAGGTCACCTGTCATGAAGTGACACGGTGAGCTTATGTGATCGTGTGATGTCCGGCGTCCGTTGTGCGTGCCTGCGTGTGTCCGTGCGTCCGTCCGTCAACAATTTGTTTGTGTAGACAGTAGAGGTCACAGTTTGCATCCAATCTTGATGAAATTTGGTCAAAATGTTTATCTTGATGAAATCCGGTTTGGGATTGTATTTGGGTCATCTGGGGTCAAAAACAAGGTCACTAGGTCAAATAATAGAACAACCTTCTGTAGACAATAGAGGTCCAGGGTTCGCACAGGGCTTGAAAAGTGCTTGAAAACGAGTCCAAGGCTTGAAAAGCCCTTGAACAAAGGTTGGCCTTGAAAAAGTGCTTGAAAAGTGCTTATTTCATGTAAAAAAGCCTTGAAAATGTTTATTTATGCTCAAAATTACTTTTATCATCGCTTTTATTATTTTACTTAAATCGTTCTTAAGGGAAATATTATGAAAATTTATCATAAATTCCTTCGCGCAAAAAAAGTTGAATACGAAATATAAGTTTCGTACACTATTTAGTACGAAACGTTATGTGTACACGTCACAGATTATGTGTACTACGTCAGAGGTTCTTCATTGTGATCAATTTTTGCGAGTGAAAACGCAGGGATGGGGAAGTGTCGTTTCAAACCAGGGTGGTTAACTGAATAAGAGGAGAGAGCTGGAAGAACTGGAAAAGGAAATCAATTCTGTTAAAGACAAAATGTTATAGTAACTGACTGCTGTTCAAATGTAATGAACTAGTCTGTTTGATGTGAGCATAGAAAGAGACAATGTGTTTGTTTGTAATAACTTTTAAATGTAAATACAGTACAGCCAATGCGGAACAAACGTATTTCGCGATCCGCGGCGGCAAGGCGAAACGAGTCGATGCCGCTTCAGTCGTTGAAGCCGCGTCAGTATGCGGCGGCAAGTCGCATTTCGCCGCGAAACTTCGCATCTGTCCGCCGAGGCATGCCGCGATCCGCGACATGATGCCGAATCGATGCGCATCATGAAATAAAAAATCTTCAATTTTTTTAGTTACATGTAGTTTACAAATTTTGAAAGAACAATTATAATAATAATTAAAATCATAATAAATGTATTGTGCGCGGATTGTCTTAGCATATACATGTAAGCATAGTTAATGTGTCTGGCCAATTAAGTTTGTTTCCCGCCCGTAGTGTATGTATTTCACACATAAACACTGTCACGTAATTATGTTTTCGCACATACAAGTGGTCAAGGCTCCAGCATATGGTTGATTTATGAATTAATTGCATGTTGATTTTGCTATTATATTTAAGCTAAGAAAATTAGCAGCGTGAAGCAACATCAATAATCAAGACGGTGACGACGTATTTGTTGTTTTGTTAATTATCAGCTTATTATAACTATTGTTTGAATATGTGTATGTAAACACGTTTTATTTTGTTCATATTATACAGTTAATATCGCTACTAATTACCCGGTAATTCTGTATATTCCAGTTTTAAAGCAAATGCTGGTAAATATTTATGATACACAAACATTCTCGATATTTCCTTAAGTATCAAATACATTTTGGCATGTGTTACTATTTATAGAGATGATGAAATAACGTCTAATCGGTGCTTTTTTTCAACTGAACACGCGATTTACGCTTGACGTGATGTTCATGTTTTTATACAACATAAAATACACCCAAACTTTCCAAACGACGTTCTACATGTCTGCATAATTTTCGCGCGCTTTTTATGAAACAAAGGATATTTTAGCACTGTTTATTTGACGCTAGAATTTGCCAAAGGTCGCGTTAGCATTAAAATTCGAAAGTGTGTTTCGGATTACAAATTTAATAATGATAATCGAACGAAACATTAACAGTTGCGCGTAATTAATTCTACGCTTCACATACATGTATGTACATGTGGGTGGATATCTTTTCACTCGATCTGCCGCGTACGTATGCGGCGGATTTACTCCGCGAAATTACGCGAGGTTAATACAGACTCTGCGTCGTTGCGCGGATCGATGCCGATTGCCACGGCGATACGCCGCGTGAACACACGATTCGGCGGCCGCGTACTAATAATCTGGCCGTGGCGTAGCCGCGGATTATGTTTGAGCCGCGTTGGCTGTACTGTACATATGTGACACTCATTGTGTTAAGGATGGATAACCTGTATTTCTATGTAATAACTAGAAATAACACGTATGAGTTATTGTGGAATAAGTGTAATGTGTTTGAGCAAATAAAAAAATGATATTTACTATGTAAATCTGGTTTGAAAATGCAGTTTTTAAAGGAAACTAACGTACGGTGCTCGGCCTTGAAAATGAAAATTTGGCCTTGAAAAGTCCTTGAAAAGTGCTTGAATTTAGGTTTGAGATTTCTGTTTGAACCATGAGGTCACAGTTTTCATCTAATCTTTATGAAATTTGGTCAGAATGTTTATCTTGATGAAATCTGGGTTGGGATTTTATTTGGGTCATCTGGGGTCAAAAACTAGGTCACTAGGTCAAATAATAGAAAAACCTTGTGTAGACATTAGAGATCACAGTTTTCATCCAACCTTTATGAAATTTGGTCAGAATTCTTGATGAAATCTGGGTGGGATTGTATTTGGGTCATCTGGGGTAAAAATCTAGGTCAAATAAATAGAAAAACCTTGTGTTGACAATAGAGGTCACAGTTTTCATCCAATATTTATGAACTGTGGTCAGAATGTTTATCTTGATGAAATCTGAATTGGGATTGTATTTGGGTCATCTAGAGTCAGGAACTAGGTCACTAGGTCAAATCATAGAAAAACATTGTGTAGACAATAGAGGTCATAGTTTTCATCTGATCTTAATGAGTCAGGTGAGCGATTCAGGGCCATCATGGCCCTCTTGTTTTCACTACTTGGTATCTTTCAAAATTTGGGACTCATTCATTTTCAAGGTGGACTAATTCATTATGGCCTTGGACTCATTGGTCTAAAATGTGCTAGTTCAAGGATCCATAGGTAGTAAATTCTAGATTATTCTCTGCTTATTGCCCTTTGTTGTTTGCGTATGATGTTAACAAACTTTGCAAGGCTATATCTCAGATATGCTACAAGATTTCAACATGAAACTTCACGGGTGTATACGTATTAATGAGGAGAATTGCAATGCATAAAAACAATTACCATGCACTTAAAAATTGTTTAAGATAAGACTGTATATCAAGGGATTTGCACCCATCCATAAACACAATTTATTTGGCGGGGGATATCGATTCAAGGCATTTTGTTGTATCAAATTCTACTTCAAACAGTGTACAGGGATTTAATTTTTGTAATATTAAAGCTTAGATTATATGCTGAATGGTTAATGTGAATTCTTCATTGAAAGTGTAGTCTTTGTGCTAACCCCAAGTCCAACAGCTCCAGTTAGTGTCTTGCAATTGGGTAAGTCAACGTAATCCATACTGCTCTGTTTCTGTTTATCCTGGATATTCTACACCACAGACTGTTCTCATATCCAACTGCTGTGTTTCAGTTTACCCCAGACATTGCATCGTCTGTGCCCCATCACAAACACTACGCACTGGAAGTGACAGAGAACTGCTCGCCCACCATTGCCCACTGCAGAATCAAGAGCACGTCAGTTGGTATGTGCATACATCAATAATGGCAGCAAAAGACATTAAATTTTGAAGATGAAAAAAAAAAAATAAAGTAATTTGAAAAATCTAAAACAAAACTGTTTCTGTTTTACTCTGTCTTTGTTGCACAAATAAATAATAATTATTAAGTTATTTTTATGCTCCCCCAAAAAATTTGGGGGGGAGCATATAGTCGCCGCATCGTCTGACCATCCGTCCGTGCACCATTTTTGTCCGGGCTTTTTCTCAGCAACTAATGACCGGAATTCAATGAAACTTTATGGGAAGCTTCACTACCAAGAGGAGATTTGCATATTATCAGCAGGTTCTGGTCGGATGATTTTTTTCACAGAGTTATGGCCCTTTGAAGTTTTACATTAACTGTACATATAGTGAAATTCTTGTCCGGACTATTTCTCAGCAACTAATGACCGGAATTCAATGAAACTTTATGGGAAGCTTCACTATCAAGAGGAGATGTGCATATTATCAGTGGGTTCTTGACGGATGATTTTTCACAGAGTTATGGCCCTTTGAAATTTTCCATTAACTGTACATAAAGTGCAATTCTTGTCCGGGCTATTTCTCAGCAACTTATAACCGAAATTCAATGAAACTTTATGGGAAGCTTCACTACCAAGAGAAGGTGTGCATATTATCAGCGGGTTCTGGACGGATGATTTTTCATAGAGTTATGGCCCTTTGAAATTTTATATAAAAAAATTCTTGTCCCCCCAACTACTGTGCCCTCAAGACGTTTCCTTTTATCTGAATATATAGTGCAATATTGTGACAAAAAAACCTTTGGGGAGCATCACCCGTCTCCGACGGTTTCTTGTTTATGTTTATCATACTTGTATGTGTACACAATCAGGTAGCTGTTGGCTTATAAAAAGAAATAGATATCCACACAATGGATTACTTTGCGCAGGCAATCGTGGTTCACATAGACCTTAAATTTGATGCAATTTCCTTGAAAAATGTTTTATTTTTGCTTTTCTTTCAATTCTCATTGAAGAGTCCTGGCCTGAAAAGAACTTTGATGTATGAACCATTAAATGTACTCCCTTACATTAGTATTTTGAAACAGCAAAAGGCAATTGTTTAACATTATTTTAAATTGCACCGCTTGAACATCCTTAAAATAAGTGAACACAGTTTACTTCAGTATAAGTTCATGATGTGTTTTGCATACTGTGAAATCATTTATTTTCGACAGCACAAAATTTCGTCATTTTTATAAAAATGACGATTTCGTCAGCACTTAAATTCGCCGATTTCTGATTTTGAATTTAAAAAAATGCGTCAGTCAATATCCGATTTGTGTGTAATACATATTCGCGAAGTTGCGAAACATCGTGGTACGAATGCGGAAACACACTTGAGAATCACTGCAGGAGGTGGGGCCTGTTTGTAACATGCCAAATAACTAGTCTTTTGTTATCAAGGGACAGTAATGGACCCTCTTAATGTATGCCATTCACACGTTCATTGTTATGATTAGCGGACAAGTGGGATCGAATAACCGTTAACAAGTGTTTGTAACAACGAAGCCAATTGCCAATTAGTCTTATTCTATTATTATAATTGCCATACTGATAACAATCGTACCTTTATCGGCACCAATTAGGGAAGGTGCGAACAAAATTATAAACTCTATGTGTGTGTTTGTTCTTAAAAAGTAAACTACCGGTATATAAATCAATAATGTCAATAATTTAAAAATAAATAAATTGATACATATAAAATAGTAATAAGTGCGGTTAAACGCAAACAATCAAATAACAAACAGCAATTAAAATATTCTTTATTAATTTGTGATAAATACGCATGTTGATCACACATCGTCATCTTTTCATTTGGTTTATTGTCTTTCATCGGCATTCGCTGCGTGATGGCTAATATGCAACACCCCTAAAAAACACAATGCACCTAATGGGTAATTAAGTTATAAACAATTAGCGCTAATTCATTACCATTCTACATAAACGAAGTCAACGCATTTGATACAGCTGTACTGCACACGCGTTTTAAAGAAGTGTAACGTGTCAGTTAAGTACCTTGTGTAATCTACATCCCTTTGTGTCAAAACCGGATTAATCTTGATTATGAAACAGCAGTGAATGTGTGCATGGATTATGTTGGAATTTAATGCCTCATGTCTACGGTAAAGTTTTAAAATATTGTTCAACTTAGTGTTTGTTTTTGTTCAAACATAGAGCATGATTGTTCGTAAGGATCTTAAATTCGCCGATCGGTTGACTGACGAAATTTATGAAAATTAATGCCTGACGATTAATAATGGTTTCACAGTATTCTATGATATGTATTTGCACACATTCAGGTGCTGCAGTGTGTGTGGCAGGCTCAGGTGCTGACCCCTTCATTCACCACTGTCTTATCAAGGACTGTGAAAATGTTGGCCTATATGTTACAGACTATGCACAGGTGGGTGGTGGTGGTTGTATTGTGTTGATTGATTGAAATTATATATTTAACATATGGACCGTGCTCTGTGAAAAGGGGGTTAAATGCATGTGCGTTAAGTGTCATCAAAGATTAGCAGGTGCAGACCGGAATGCAAAGGCTAATCTGGGACGACACTTTGAAATCTCAGACAACATTAGGTTTAAGAATAGTATTTACATAAGGAGGATTGTTTCTCAAATGCATGTAACTTTCTTTGCAACTATTTTTTTCAAGTATACAGTCCAACCCCTTTTTCCGGTCACCCCTCATCGCCGGTCGCCCCGTGTATGTGGCCGGTCTGTGCTGCGACCGTCCATAAACACTATATAATGCACCCCTCTTTAGCGGTAACCCCGTTTCTCCGGCCAGCGGCCAGCAATTTTGCATCACAAATGTTAAATTTCCCCCATATGAGTGGTCACGCGGGAGTAAGTCGGTCATGTATATCAGCAAAATTACACCGACGCAACAGCGAAAAAATCAATACGTACTTCCAGAGTGCGGTTTAGGCTCTTTAGTACTGAAGCGTAGCGTGTGATAAACATTTTGACAGCCAGTTTGCAAATTGCAATTAGTTAGCAGCAGATTATCGGGTTATCAGGTTAAAAGCAATATGCGACCGTTTGATCTTTTTGTTTCCGCACATGCGAATATCACCTATTATTACTGGGAAAGAGAATCTTAATTTATTATTTGTAGCTGTTGAATCATAATATTTAAATCGAACCTTTATGACAATTATCGGCTAATTAAAAGTTTCTGCTTGGCGATTTGTCGCGATAATTAAGGTGTCTATGATTTTAGAAACCGTCATTCTTTCAAAAGTTTTTCTTATGTGCATATCGGATATTTTGTGTTTAGAATAATGGCTACAAAGAGAAAATGTATGACGTTAGAGGAATGTGTTGAGTGTATCAAATTATTAGAACAAGGCAAGTTCACGTGTCATTGCAACTGAAATGGGTGTTGGCCGTACCCAGGTTCAGGGTGTTCTTAAGAGAAAATGCGAGATCATGGATGAGTATGAGGGAAACGGTCGGTAATCTTGAGATAAAACGGCAGCGACCTAGTTCTGAGTTTGGAGATTTAAACACACTTGTGTATAGGTTGTTTATGGATGCTACCGCCCGTTTAGTGAATGTGACTGGTCTGATGATACAAGAGAAAGCCCAATCACTTGCAGTGGATTTGAAAATTACTAAATTTAAGGGTTCAAATGGATGGCTAGATAGATTTCTTAAGAGAAACAACATAGTGTTTAATTCGCGTGTTGGTGAACGGGGGGAAGTGTGCGAGGATACTGTGAAAAATTGGAAAGACAGTCTTTCAGAAGTGTGTCAAGGATACGATCCATCTGATATTTTCAACATGGATGAAAGTGGAGTGTTCTACCATGATACCGCTAAAACAACATTCTTTAAGAAAGGTGATTCATGCAGTGGAGGAAAAGCCTCAAAACAACGTAACACAATAGCATTATGTGCTTCGATGACTGGTAAGTGTTTTTGTTTTGAAACACCATTCCGATTTTTTAGTTTCGGGTGACTTTATTTAGCAACTGTTTTAACAGGACACGTTTATTCCGCGTAAATCTTTTGATCGACAAGAACCGCGCATGTATAACGTCACGTTTTCCATGAGAAAAGCGTGGGCGTATTTATTGATAAATAAAACTTCCTAGTGCAGAAGAAAATAGAAAGATTTTATTTGACATTTTCTTTGATGTTTTGCTGACTCTGACAATTATGTTTTCCGAAAATAGCCGCTGTCAATCAAACCTGTGTAAACATCATGACAGCGACACGCTGATAACAGGATAGTAGGCAGAGTTAGAAAAATTGATATTGGCCATATACACCGAAGACAGTAGTAGCTGGTGTGCGTAATTTACCTAAGCGTGGCTTCATTAAATTTCAGGAGAGAAACTAAAACCACTGGTAATTGGTAAATCAGCCAGACCTCGCTGCTTCGGACACATGAGCACAGATAAACTACCAGTCCAGTAGGAGTCTCACAGCAAGTCCTGGATGCTGACACCGCTGTTTGAGAAATGGGTAAAAGACCTTGACAAACGAATGCGGGCACAGAATCGTAAGATACTCCTTCTGCTGGACAACGCACCTGTCCATCCAGATAATACATTGAAGGTAAATTTATTACACACTTAAATTTTAAAAGAGGTTTAGGTTTTAAGTTGAATAAATTTTCATTGTGTTAACAAAAAATACACAAAAAAATCACATTGAAGGTAAATTTATTACACATTTAATTTTTAATAGAGGCTTAGGTTTGAAGTTGGATAATTTTTCATTTTGTAAAAATAATAAACATTGAAGGTAAATTTATTACACATTTAAATTTTAATCAAGGTTTAGGTTTTAAATTGAATAATTTTTTATTTTGTAAATTTTTTGTAGAATTTTTCAGAATGTGAAACTGAAGTTCTTCCCCAAGAGCACAACCTCTGTGTTACAGCCCATGGATGCTGGGATCATTCAGGCAGTCAAACTGAACTACTGGCGACGCCAACTTTAGCACGTCTTGGCTGAACTGGAGAAGGATAAGACCAAACTCGGGCCAGAAATCCTCCGACAGATACCAATTTAAGGCTATCTACTGGGTGTCTGGTGCCTGGAGGGAGGTTGAGAGTGACACAATTGTGAAGTGCTTCGGAAAATGTGGGTTCACAGAAGAGGTGCTATCTAGTGCTTTATTCCAGTCAGCTGAGGTTGAAGTGTTAAGAGTCAGACACTGATGATGATGATGAATATCCCCTAGCTGTCCTTAAAATGGCCAGGGATCTGTTTAATTGTAAATTTAGAGATTTAGTTGACATTGACAAGGCAGTGCATACATGTGATAACAATATGACGAACTGGGAGAGGGACGTATCTGAGATTTTGAATGATATTAATGGTGAGTCCACTGACTGGAAGTTTTGAAACGGAGGAAGAAGAGGACACCAGTGAACCTAAAAATGTGACTTTCGCTCAGGTTGCAGAGTATCTGAGTGGTCTGATGGACTTTGCTTTGTGTAAGGGTCAGGGATCAATGTTAGATCATGTCATGCACATTGAGGACTTGTTTGTTGAAATGCATGTGGAGGCATCATGTAAACAGACCAAAATAAGTGACTTTTTCAAACAATAAATTGTCAGATGTTTTATTTTATTGTCATAGTTCATATGACTATGATTGACGGTGATAAGAATAATGTTTATTCTTATGATACTTAAGATGATGATGAGAATTACACGTATTCTTTTTCATGGACTTTATTTCTGATGATGATATTGATGATGATTAGAAGGATGAATATTTTTTTGAATGAAAATGTTGTTCTATAGCTTATCTATAGAGAAGAAATAAAATGATTTTACATCTATACATTGTTTAGTACATGTACACATATTTACCATTTTGTTTATACAAAAAATGAACAGTTGGCCATGCACTCATCAACTCCAGACTCCCTATGACCCAACCCCCTCTTAAGAAGCCACCCCGCTTAAGCAGCCAATTTAACCGTTTCCCTTGACTGGCTGCTTAAGAGGGGTTGGACTGTAATTGCATGCACAGAAAATCAGTTCACTCTGTTAATTAAATAACACAACATAGTTATATGTTTGGTTAAAGTAACACTTCTGTTTCGCAATAGGGGACCTATGAGGATAATGAAATCAGTGGAAATGCGCTGGCAGGAATCTGGGTGAAGAACTATGCCAACCCCATCATGCGACGTAACCACATTCACCATGGGCGTGACGTTGGGATCTTCACCTTTGATTATGGCCAGGTCAGTACCTTTGTTGTTAGCTGTTTCTGAAATAATTTACAATTTTCTGAGGTGAGGTTTGCTGGATTTGAGAAGAATTTCCACAATCAATACAGAAATCTTTTTAAGACTAATTTTTTTGTACACAATTAAAGAACTATTATATCACATCAAAAACAAGGTCACTTGATGTAAATACAAAATAGGGATATTTTAGCTTCATTTGTTATCTTGTATCTAGAATGTTAGTTTTGTATATACTATTTGTCATACTGAGTGCAAGGTCCACAATCAAGAGGAAATATGGAGTTTGTTTTCACATGTTTTTCCTGAACTGAAAATTTTGATTCATGTGTATTTAAAGTGTCAAATGTGTATAGAGGCTTGTTACAATTTCGTTCTCCTGCAAACAATACAACAAATCATCTTGATTTCCTAAATTCTAATTTTAATGACTGATGTTGAACTTGCAATGGTCACATGTGTATAATCTTTCATCCGTCATCATTGTGTTTCCCCACAGGGCTACTTTGAGAACTGTGATATACACAACAACCGGATTGCTGGGTTTGAGGTGAAGGCAGGTGCCAATCCAACTGTCACCCAGTGCGAGATTCATCACGGCCAGACAGGTGGCATTTACGTCCATGAAAACGGCCGTGGCCAGTTTATCGAAAACAAAATTCACTCAAATAACTTTGCTGGTGTCTGGATAACGTCAAACAGTGATCCAACCATCAGGAAGAATGAGATCTACAATGGGCATCAAGGGGGCGTGTATATATTTGGGGAAGGCCGGGGCCTCATAGAACATAATAATATTTATGGTAATTTTGATTGTTTGTAAGCTTTATAATTTGTCTATTAATGCAAGATATTTCAATGAAATTGTGTGGATAAATCATTTTTTATGATTCTCTAATATGTGATGATCAGTCTGTCCCAAAGACCTTTTTTTAGACTTAAGACCTTTGGACTATGAGATGTGAAGAATTTTACGGCTTGAATGTTTGCTTTATAGTCTAGAATAGAAGTGCCACTTCTTATAAATGTGTATTTATTGTCCCCTACCGGTGAAACCGGAGGGGACTTATGGATTGCGCTCTATGTGTCAGTCTGTCTGTCAGTCCGTCACACTTTTCTGGATCCTGCGATAACTTTAAAAGTTCTTCATATTTTCATGAAACTTGAAACATGGACAGATGGCAATATGGAGATTATGCACATCAATTCATTTTGTTCCTACGTCAAAAAATTGTGGTTGCTATGGTAACAAATATAAAATAAAATATTTTTTGTACTGCTAATGGTGGAGTTTCACCGGTAGGGGACAATATTGCTTGGCAATCTCTTGTTTTGTTTAACTCATAAATATATGCACAAAGGAAAATCTCGCAAGTTGAGTAGGGAATAGGCCGGCTGGCTTGCCCTATCTGTTTCATTTGTTATTTGTATGCAAAACAAAAAAATAGTAAGTATATGTAGACAATAAACTGCATTTTTAGGTAGTTTCTCTTTAATGACGGACGTTATTTATTTATAAAGTACAGACATTTGAACAGTTATCAAAAATGTACAATAACACAAGTGGCAAAAGTTGCATAGCTGCATTTTTCATTTCCAGCAAGTTCAACCCTTTTGTAAATCACAATGGAATGATTTTATATCATTTATAAACATAAACTCCGTACTGAAGTGGGAACATATAAGTCATTTATCTCTATACACCTAGCTCTGTTTTTCCAGAACTAGCTGGCTGATATTTTGGATGCAAGAACTTTTCAGTATTGATTGTGTAGTTATAAGTTTGGGAAAAAGTTTCTTAGCAATATTGTTATTTTTTGAAAGCTCAATGAGACTTTGATCTGGGCAAAATTTTTAGTCCAATGAACAGCCAAGACATTTTTGGCGCAGAATGCATGATTATGTTTTTATGCCCCCAAAGGGAGGCATATAGTTTTTTAACTGTCTGTCAGTCCGTCCGTCCGAAAACTTTAACATTGGTCATAACTTTTGCAATATTGAAGACATTCATATTTGGCATGCATGTGTATCTCATGGAGCTGCACATTTTGAGTGGTGAAAGGTCAAGGTCATCCTTCAAGATCAAAGGTGATATATGTGGCTTCAAAGCGGCCCAGAAGGGGGCATTGTGTTTCTGATAAACACACCTCTTGTTCATGTTTTTATGTCCCCCACCACTATAGTGGGGGACATACTGTTTTTGCCCTGTCTGTTGGTTGGTTGGTTGGTTGGTCTGTTCGCGCCAACTTTAACATTTTGCAATAACTTTTGCTATATTGAATATAGCAACTTGATATTTGGCATGCATGTGTATCTCATGGAGCTGTACATTTTGAATGGTGCAAGGTCAAGGTCATCCTTCAAGCTCAAAGGTCAAATATATAGCTTCAAAGCGGCGCAAAAGGAGACATAGTGTTTCTGACAAACACATATCTTGTTTTATTGTTGTCATGTGGATCCATATTGCTGAAAATTCATCAATCTGTAACTGATGATGTTCAACAAGTTCATGGTATTAGTTACTTTAAATTTTAATAATTTTTATTTGCAGCTGTACTTATATTTTTAACAAAGCATACATACTGTATATTTGTTTTTGTGTTGCAGGCAATGCTCTTGCGGGCATTCAAATCCGAACCAATAGCAATCCAATAGTTAGACACAACAAAATACACCATGGTCAACATGGCGGAATTTATGTGGTGAGTAAAGAAAAATATACTTGCATTCATTATTCAGAGAATGAGGCTGTTTCTTTGGATTGGCAGATTTGCTTGTCATTTGATGTATGGATCAGAAATTTGATGACGAGGATTTTGTAAGTAATACAAAAATGTGTCGCGTTCTGAGAAAACTGGGCATAATGCATGTGCGTAAAATGTCGTCCCAGATTAGCCTGTGCAGTCTGCACAGGCTAATTAGGGACGACACCTTTGGCTTAAACTAGATATTCGGTAAAAAAGGACTTCCTTTAAACGAAAAATACCATTAAAGCGAAAAGTGTCGTCCCTGGCTAATCTGGGACAACACTTAACGCATATGCATTTTGCCCAGTTTTCTCAGAACAAGACACATTTAAATTACATGTGCATTGATAGGTACATTGATGTACAGATAGGAAGGCTGCTGTTTTGTATCTCAACGATGCAGCTTTATTTAATTGTAATTTTCCACAACATAGTATAAATGTCACTTTTAATATTGCTTTCGTAGATTGAATAACCATCTGGTTTGATTTAGCTAACCTACTTACACGATACAAATCTCGGACACTTAAGTGATTTAAAAAAAAATATTGTGAATAATGTTTGGTAGCATTATGTCAATGTGTTTTGGCTTCTTAATTTTCTATCTTTGATTATGTTCTTTAGTAAGATAATAAGTAAATACTGGTTGTGTTTCCAACTTTGAAGGTCACAATCACTCTTATGGTCAAAATGATGCTGTGGGAGAATTCTGCACGTATGGTTGCAGCACATGTTTAACCAGGTTTTCCGAAGGAAAAGAGAAAAAACTGGTTATTAGATTGGCGAATGCGGGCGGGCTGGCTGGCTGGCGGGCTGGCTGGCGGGCTGGCGGAATAAGCTTGTCCGGGCCATAACTATGTCGTTCATTGTCAGATTTTAAAATCATTTGGCACATTTGTTCACCATCATTGGACGGTGTGTCGCGCGAAATAATTACGTCGATATCTCCAAGGTCAAGGTCACACTTTGAGTTCAAAGGTCAAAAATGGCCATAAATGAGCTTGTCCGAGAGCCATAACTATGTCGTTCATCGTCAGATTTAAAAATCATTTGGCACATTTGTTCACCATCATTGGACGGTGTGTCGCGCGAAATAATTACGTCGATATCTCCAAGGTCAAGGTCACACTTTGAGTTCAAAGGTCAAAAATGGCCATAAATGAGCTTGTCCTGGCCATAACTATGTCATTCATTGTGAGATTTTAAAATCATTTGGCACATTTGTTCACCATCATGGGACGGTGTGTCCCACGAAAGAATCACGTCAATATCTCCAATGTCAAGGTCGCCACGACTAAAAATAGATTAAAAAAAAAAAAAAAAACTTACAAAGGGGGTTAATTTTTTTTGGTCATTTCAAAAGTTCAGTTTGAGTTTTCTCCCTTTATCAGATTTTTTTTTCACAATGAAAACCTGGTTTTGTGACAATTTTGTCCCTTGTTTAAGGATGGTTTAATGAATCCATAACTGAAGTTTTGAAATTATTGAGGACAAAATTACTACATACTAAACTTTCTTTAAGCAACTCCTGATATGACCTGTGTCATTGAAAAAAATGGGTGTTATGTGCCCAGCTTAGCACCAAACGAGCCTACGCAATTCGGTCCATAGTTCCAGGACCTATGTGCACTTAATAGTCACACAGGGCTTAATTGTTTCATTAGCAGACAGGGTATTTCCTGACTAGCCTGGGCAAATATGCAGGCTGGTCTGGAGCTATGCTTGCCGCATATGGTATAAGACTCATTTTAGCATGATGCAGGTCATGTGTAGGTCCAAGATACTATGGTATACATATGTGTACTCTTCTGTTTGCAGCATGAGAAAGGTCAGGGCCTTATTGAGGAGAACGAAGTGTTTTCCAACACACTTGCCGGCGTGTGGATTACCACAGGTAGCACGCCAGTCCTGCGACGCAATAGGATACACAGCGGGAAACAGGTATGGGAGAACATCAAGGTTACATTTTCAAAATACTATGTATAGGTTCATGGGGTGAGATTTTGTCTTTCAGCTGATTCTCCATTTTGAGTGTCAATGTTGCTGCACAAATAGTTCTTAATTTGTATTATTATGTTAAAAAGGAATTGGTTTACCCAGTCAGGGGTATGTTGTTTTTTCCCCCTGACAGGTTTTCAAATATAAACTCCTGATGTGTTTGTTTCATACTTGAAGTCTGTATACCCAATGGCCTTATTAATTAAAAACTAATTTATATATTTTAACTACCAAAAAGCTAATATTCATACGTTTCTTAGCATTAAGGAATTAAACCTAGATGTAGACTTTATTAATTGTACTAGTATTTTCAAATTCTCTAAAGCACAACTATTAACAGGGAAAATGTCTCATCCTTCAAATAATTTTGAGAAATTCATCTGATCTCTTACCTGTGATCTTCCATGTGTTTATTTCTACTACAGGTTGGAGTGTACTTCTATGATAATGGTCATGGAGTGTTGGAGGATAATGATATCTTCAATCATCTGTACTCTGGTGTTCAGATAAGGTAGGGTGAAGGATAGAGGTGTTTAAAATAAGGTATTGTGAAGGAAAAAGGTGTTCAAGGATCTTTTTTTTTATATAATTTTCAGTGTTTAAAACCTTCGGTTTTGAATTGGTGAATATGTATTTTTGACTGTATGAATGGTTGTCTGGTTTGTCTGCAAGATGACTTTAAAAACCATGATAACTTGAATTTTCGAGGTAGTAAACTTGAATTTTCGAGGTAGTATGGTTGTCTAATTCCAATGAATTTCATCACAATCTACTGTCAGATATACTGACAATTATTTTAATTGGTTTTTCAGAACTGGGAGTAATCCACTGATTCGACGGAACAAGATCTGGGGTGGACAAAATGGAGGAATCCTAGTGTATAATAGTGGTCTCGGGATGATAGAGAACAATGAGATATTTGACAATGCCATGGCTGGCGTGTGGATTAAAACGGACAGTAACCCAGTGTTGAGGCATAATAAAATCCATGATGGCCGTGATGGTGGCATCTGCATATTCAATGGTGGCAAAGGTATGGGAATTGGGCTGCTAGATTATTGTATTCAAAGTTTGTAAAGGGTTTAGTGTAATGCTTATGTTCGGCATATATAAAAATAAATAATCTAGGTATCTTAGTATTTTGTTTTCTGCTTCAGTAGTTATGCTGTCCGGTCAAAATTGTTGTAGATTTGTCAGAAAATATACACTCAGCTTTGAGAATGTTTTTAGCTCAAGTTTGTGATCACCTTTTGTCCGTCGTCAACATTTGCCTTGTTGACACTCTAGAAGCCAAATTCATTGTCTGATCTTCATGAAACTTAGTCAGAAGATTTGTCCCAATAATATATTGGACTAGTTCCAAAATTGTTCCTGTTGGTTAAAAAACAAGTGGGGCAGGGCATTTTTGTGCATTAGCTCTTATTGCAAAACTAATCTGTTCCAGGGATCCTTGAAGAAAACGACATTTTTCGCAACGCTCAGGCAGGCCTCCTAATCAGCACTCAGAGTAACCCAGTACTGCGACGGAACAGGATCTTTGATGGCCAAGCGGCGGGTGTTGAAATCACCAATAACGCGACGGCCAATCTCGATGGCAACAAAGTGTTCAATAATAAGTTTGGAGGATTATGTCTCGCAAGTGGTGTTAACCCTATAATGAAAGGTAGAATAAAAATTGGCTGGATGTATTTGTTAGCAAAAATGTTAATATATTACAGCGGTATGATTGCTCCTACTTTCATTTCCTTTAAAAAAAAATTATATCTGTTTGCTTTTGGGAATTTATGGGTACACTTTGATATGGTTGAGATTGTTTTAATTGTAAAAAAAAATCCAGTCAAGTTATATGTGGAAATTTCAGTACAATAAAGTATAAGTATACCGGTAGATACCATGGAATCAAAGGCAAAAGCTCAATGCTTATTAAGTTAGTCAGTATAGTTTTGTACTGATAGTTATGCCCCCCTTCGAAGAAGAGGGGGAATATTGCTTTGCACATGTTGGTCTGTCGGTCCGTCCACCAGGTGGTTTCTGGATGATAACTCAAGAACGCTTGGGCATATGATCATGAAACTTCATAGGAACATTGATCATGACTTGCAGATGACCCCTATTGATTTTTAGGTCACTAGGTCAAATGCCAAGGTCACGGTGACCCGAAATAGTAAAATGGTTTCCGGATGATAACTCAAGAACGCTTAGGCCTAGGATCATGAAACTTTATAGGTAGATTGATCATGACTCGCAGATGACCCCTATTGATTTTCAGATCACTAGGTCAAAGGTCAAGGTCATGGTGACCCGAAATAGTAAAATGGTTTCCGGATGATAACTCAAGAACACTTATGCCTAGGATCATGAAACTTGATAGGTAGATTGATAATGACTGGCAGATTACCCCTATTGATTTTCAGGTCACTAGGTCAAAGGTCAAGGTCACGGTGGCCCGAAATAGTAAAATGATTTCCGGATGATAACTAAAGAATGCTTATGCCTAGGATCATGAACTTGATAGGTAGATTGATCATGACTCGCAGTTGACCACTATTGATTTTCAGGTCACTATATCAAAGGTCAAGGTCACAGTGACCCGAAATAGTAAAATGGTTTCCGGATTATAACTCAAGAACGCTTATGGCTACAATCATGAAACTTCATAGGAACATTGATCATGACTCGCAGATGACCCCTATTAATTTTGAGGTCACTAGGTCAAAGGTCAAGGTCATGGTGACCAGAAATAGTAAAATGGTTTCCGGATGATAACTCAAGAACGCTTATGCCTAGGATCATGAAACTTCATAGGTACATTGATCATGACTTGCAGATGACCCCTATTGATTTTCAGGTCACTAGGTCAAAGGTCAAGGTCACGGTGACCCAAAATAGTAACATAGTTTCCGGATAATAACTGAAGAACGCTTATGCCTAGGATCGTGAAACTTGATAGGTAGATTGATCATGACTCGCAGATGACCCCTATTGATTTTCAGGTCACTAGGTCAAAGGTCAATTTCACAGTGACAAAAAACATATTCACACAATGGCTGTCACTACAACGGAGAGCCCATATGTGGGGCATGCATGTTTTACAAACAGCCCTTGTTTAGTGCCAGTTAAGTATCTAATGTCACCTATTCAGCACATATATGTTGTGAAGAACATTTGTGAAGGACATTGAAACTTGAATGTCAACCCTTGTCTTGTACTGATTTTAGATAATCAAATCTACGGCAACCACAACATGGTTCAGAAAGCAGTCAGCTCCGGCCAGTGCCTGTACAAGATATCCAGTTACACAAGCTTCCCCATGCATGACTTCTACAGGTGATGAATAGTCTTGTGTATTTCTGTTGTGGTATGCAGATATGAGCTGTGCTCTGTGATAAAGGGGTTTAAGAAATGTGCGTAAAGTGTCGTCCAAGATTAGCCTGTGCAGGGATGACACTTTCCGCGTAAACTATATTTTTGCTTAGAAGAGACTTTCTATAAACGAAAAATACCATAAAAGTGTAAAGTGTTGTACCTGATTAGCCTGTGTGAACGTACATGCATTCAACACCCTTTTCATAGAGCACCGCTCAAATGTACTAGTGAATGTGCTGTTATTTTTGTTATTCAGTGTAATGGCATTAATGATTTTTACTACAATTCAAAGCTTGTCTTTTTATGTCCCCCACTATAGTAGTGGGGGACATATTGTTTTTGCCCTTTTTTTTGTTCTGTTGGTTGGTCTGTTGGTTTGCGCCAACTTTAACATTTGCAATAACTTTTGCAATATTGAAGATAGCAACTTGATATTTGGCATGCATATGTATCTCATGGAGCTGCACATTTTGAGTGGTGAAAGGTCAAGGTCATCCTTCAAGCTCAAAGGCCAAATATATGGGTTAAAATCGCTCATTTAATGTACACTTTTGCAATATTTCAATATTCAAGATAGCAACTTGATATTTGGCATGCATGTGTATCTCATGGAGCTGCACATTTTGAGTGGTGAAAGGTCAAGGTCATCCTTCAAGGTCAGAGGTCAAATATATGTGGCCAAATTTTATGAGTATTTTTGCAATATTGAAGATAGCAACTTGATATTTGGCATGCATGTGTATCTTATGGAGCTGCACATTTTGAGTGGTGAAAGGTCAAGGTCATCCTTCAAGGTCAAATATATGGGTCAAAATTTCTCATGTAATGTCACTTATGCAATATTGAAGCTAGCAATTTTATATTTGACATGCATGTGTATCTCATGGAGCTAAACATTTTGAGTGGTGAAGGGTCAAGGTCAAGGTCATCCTTCAAGGTCAAACGTTATATACGTGGACATAGTGTTTCACAAACACATCTTGTTATACTACTAGCATCTACAAATACCAGTGATACACTGATTTGCCCATCCTTGTGCTTTCTTTCCGTCCACCATTAACAGGTTAAAGCAAGTTTCGCAAACATCAATAATACTACCTACGAAGCTTTAATACTTGAATGGATGATATCTTTAAGCACTATCAACACATCCACATCACCTGAATTTATTTTTACCTGTATGTTCACCTTCTTTTGGACTGAAACTAATTCTGGTGCTCAATATTCTAGATGAACCCAAAATGATATGTTTTGTCTATTATCAATACTTCTACATCGCTGAAAGCATTTTCACCTTTACATGTACCTACTAATGGACATATTCAAAAGAACCCATCAATCAAAACTGACAAGAAAGCAAATGGTTGATTGAATGCAGCGTCTTGGTCTAACTTACCCTCAGCACTAAGCTGTTCTCCAAAAAAGGGACACAAATTCACATAATCACAGCATTATGGCCTGTTCATTGCGAAACTGTTTGAATCTTAAACTACTATCCAAGTGTCACTTAGAATTTACACTTAAATGCTTTTTTTCTGGTCCCTAGCCTTCTGGGTGAGGAACATGCTGTCTTGTATAAATTGCATTTTTATTTAATAGAAAGACAGTATCATCCCTATATTTTGTGAAATGGATCTGATTTTGTAAGAAGATAAGAAGAAATTTATTAACTTAAAAATGGTTCTGTCCTTCAGGTGCAAGACGTGCAACACAACAGAAAGAAATGCCATATGTGTGAACTGTATTAAAACTTGCCACGGCGGTCATGATGTTGAGTTTATACGACATGACCGCTTCTTTTGTGACTGTGGCGCAGGAACTTTGAACAATTCGTGTCGACTACAGGGTGAGCCTACGCAAGACACGGACACCCTTTACGACTCGGCTGCGCCCATGGAGTCTCATACAGTGCGATTAAACTGAACCTTCATGCTGAATGGGCACCAACACCTACCATGCAGTGGAAATAAGTTTGCCAACACCTACCATGCAGTGGAAATAAGTTTGCCAACACCTACCATGCAGTGGAAATAAGTTTGCCAACACCTACCATGCAGTGGAAATAATTTTGCCAACACTTACCATGCCAAAAGCCAAAAAGTGTGTCTTGTGTAGAAGAATACCTTGTGTTACAGATACCTTAACTTATTTTTCTGTTAAGAAATGCAGTCATGAGGGAATGGAATTTGATTTTGTTTTGTATATTCACAGCTGTAGAAACCAGTGATGAACGTACATATAGCTCTTTGAAGAAGACAGAGATTAACTTTTTAAATACACAATGGGTACTTGTTCACAGATTTTCAGCATTTTTTAAAGTTTTTCATGAATGCCTGACCTGTCATGAATGCCTACTTGACATACTAAAAGGATTTAGAAAACTAACATATAACAACATGAACATAAAACAAACGTTAAAATATTTTTAAGAATGTTAGACCCAACCGGGGTCGTTTTGGAATGAAAATCTGCCTTTTTCACCCCTTAACCATCTTGACAGTTATATTGCATCATGCATGTTTTAGCACAAGTAAGAAAACCACGCGCTGATTAAAATCTCAAAGAAAGCCAACAGAAGCAGTCCCAAATCATTCAATTGTTTTGCATGTGTAATGCCTCGTAATCTTATCCATTGCAAGCAATGATCCCCTACTCATAAATGACTTTTTGTATTTTAACTTAATTCTAATGTCAGTAGTGTCATTCTTCTATTGTGTACACTTGTCTTTTGGTTTTTGATATAGTAGTGCCATTCTTCTATTGTGTACACTTGTCTTTTGGTTTTTGATATAAAAAATTGTAGAGTTGTCAATTCATCATATCTGTGAACAACAGTTAATGTAGAAGATAAGTATGTTCTTCAACTGCTGTACAGCTTTTTATATACAATGATCACAACTCAAACTTATGCACACAATTTAATTGCACAGTGTAGATTATCCTGTCAGAGCCTATATTTTCTGGTGCTGTTATTTTAACAACAAATTCTGTTGTGGCCATAGATGTTTTCATATGACCAGTATGCATTTGTGTTTAATGTAAATCATTTTTATATGAAAATTTTGTTTTTTTTTATTAATAGCATTTTCCATTTTGTATAAGTTTTTATTTAAACATCATTTTTGCTTGCCCTCGATGGGTAAAATGGGTAATAACTTTGAAGTTCAGATAACTCTTCCTATAACTTTTAGTCTTATTTTTTGTATATGTTCATATTTTATATCGCTATGTACCATTATCTTAAGTAGTTAGGGTATTTTATGGCTTATATCAAAATAAAGTGTTGATTTTTAAAAAGTTAGAATTATTTTTATGCAAAGGTAGCAACCACTTGTTGCAATTTTCAAAATCACCATTACTATGGTATGACACAGTTATGAGTTTAGCAGTATTACTATTAATACAATTATTTGTATAGGTTAGTCACTACTTGGTTAGCAATACTTATCCTGCAAACAATCCTACAATTTCTACATTAATTTGAAGCTTATATATGGTAAGTTCATTTCAATATTCTTTCTTCTTTAACTTGTATTTTATCAAGTTACATTTAACTTATGTATTCTTTATCTGGACTGTATTAAATATGTGTTTTCCCATTTAAAATATCCTATATTTTAAAATAGAGAAATGATGTCTTAAAAACTTGACTTATAAAATGTACAAATTCACCACATGTATGCCATTTCTTCATTTAAAAGAGTCTTATTATGTAATCTGTATTGTCATTCAATTTAAGACACGTCCTTGACTCCTCTAGCTTTTATTCTTTGTTTGATAGTCACAGGGATCCAAAATTAGCCTAAATCAATATGCTTTAATGGCAGAATTCTGAATTGCCAGGCCAAACTGCCCATTCCAACTGCTGGATGGTCAAAGAATGTAAAGAGTTGGGTGTGAAACCATAGTATGGGATATATTGTAGACATGCTATGCAGATACTATAGTTTCACACTAAACCATGGGATGTACTTTCTTTCTTAACAGTAATAAACATTTTGTCCTTTTACCTAGAGGCATGTTGATAAAGGAAATATATATGCATAATAGGCCATTATGTCACTTTATATTTGTTTACAGATAAACGGGACACGAAGTCCTTACATGGCAAGGTATAAGTGCCCAGTCACACTTTTAACAGCAATATTTGTAAAAACATCTGTAAGTTCTTGTAAATATGCATGTACAAAGTGCATATAACACAGTTATCAAGTTTTATTGTACAGAAAACTTATTGTTGTGTATAGATCTTATTTTTATCTGTACAGATGTCAATGTTTTTGTATCGCTTATTTCATAGTCTCTAAGGTGTTGGTTTTATTGTTGTTGACTGTTGTGGCACTTGTAGTTTCATTTATCTCACTGTTAAGTGCTAGCTTGAAAGCATGCCTCATTGTATAATCTTCTCTAACCCTCTATTGTATGGTAAGCAGTCTTCTTGTATTGTTTGATCAGCTGATATAACATTGTAGTTACTTAAAAATTTATATTCTTAATGTTTGCATGGGGAAAGTGAAATGTCATTTGAATAATTTTGTGTCTGAAATCATCATTTTGTGTCAGAATTTTTGCTAAGCACTAATCACACATCATTACCATTTTTAAGATGCCCTCACAAATAAAAATTACTACTTATTGATATAAATGCACACTAAGTGTGTAATTTTGTATCAAGAAGCATGAATCTTTTATACCTAAATTGTAATTCAATGTTTGAAACCTAGTTTATTGCCAAGAGACATGTTTTGTAATTATAATTGTAGTACAATTACAATTTGTTTTAGATTTCCTCTTGGGTGAACCATTTTGATGGGTGAATTTTAGAGGAATGCAACTGTCGTCATTTTGACATAGGATGTGGCTGTTACATTGTCTGTGCAGTCCAATCAGTCTGTTTAACTTCATTATTCATTTTTAGATCGACTATTATATATGACATATTATATAGTGGAGCTATCCTACTCACCCCGGCGTCGGCATTCCCGTTAGCGTTAGCGTGCAAATTTTAAAGTTTGCGTACTACCCCAAATATTTCTATGTCCTTTGACATATTGCTTTTATATTTAGCTTACTTTTTAACCAACATGACCCCAATCTATAAATAAGAGCAGACAACTGTATCAAGCATTTTGACAGAATTATAGCCCCTTTTATACTTAGAATATGCATATTATTGATAAATCTATGTTAAAGTTTGCGTACTACCCCAAATATTTCCTATGTCCTTTGACATATTGCTTGTATATTTTGCATACTTCTTAACCAACATGACCCCAATCTATAAACAAGAGCAGACAACTGCATCAAGCATTTTGACAGAATTTTGGCCCCTTTTATACTTAGAATATGCATATTATTGATAAATCTATGTTAAAGTTTGCATACTACCCCAAATATTTCCTATGTCCTTTGACATATTGCTTTCATATTTTGCATACTTCTTTACCAATATGATCCCAATCTATAAACAAGAGCAGACAACTGTATCAAGCATTTTGACAGAATTATGACCCCTTTTATACTTAGAAAATTGAACATTTGGTAAAGTTTTGTGTTTTGGTCCATTTTACTCCTGAAGTATCATAGCTATTGCTTTCAGACTTGGAAAACTCGCTAACTATGGTATGGGGACTGTATAGGGCAAGTTTCATAACTCTGGTTGGCTTTTTAACAGAATTATGGCCCTTTTTTGTCTTAGTAACTTTGAATATTTTGTTAAATTTTGTGTTTACATCCACTTTACTTTTCAAGTATCTAGGCTATTGCTTTCAAACTTTAAATACTTTCTTACACGATGATGGTACTGTACCTGGCAAGTTTAATTTGACCTTGACCTTTAAATGACCTTGACTCTCAAGGTTACATTGCCATAACTCCTTTATTTATGATCAGATTTGATTCATACGTTGACAAAACAACACTTACCTGACATACCACAATGCACTCCACCCAAACCATCCCCCACGCCCCACCCCAGAACCCCTCCCCCCCCCCCAACCCCCACCCCCCCCCCCCCCCAAATTTTTTTTTTATTTTTTTATTTTGGAAAGATCATCTATTAAATGAACACCCACCCACATTATACCCCCCCTCTCCATGATGGCTTACATTATACCGTCAAGCACTCGAATAGTCGAGCGCACTGTCCTCTGACACCTCTTGTTTTACCTGATTTACTGTTACATAGCTGTGTTTGAGAAGTTAGTAAAAGTTTTCTGTTCCCTGTACCAGTTTAAGTGCTCATTTATGTGTCACTGTCAAGAATTGGAATTTAGTTTTAGGTTAAATTTTAGGGATTATATGGTCTGATGTTTACATTGTTTGGTTTACCTAAAATTACCTTTAATTGGAATGCATTAAACTAAATGCTACCGTTTAAACAGTGTATCTCTATCCTTTTAACAGCATTGATACCCTTTTAGTAAACATTATTTTCCGAATGTTTATATTATATGTGGGTAACCCAATATTCTAGTCGCTATCAAATAGGTTTTACTGTATTTTTTTGTTTACTTTTATTGGAAAAATAAGTTCATACAGTTTTAAATACACTAGAACATTCTTAATAGGGATTTGTTTCATTGTTTGGGTTTGGAACTGATATCTGATAGGGAAATGTTAGCAATTACAATAGTTTCCCTCTGAAGCAGCGATTTTTTGGTATTGTTGGTGGAGAGTGGCTGTATGTGTTTCTGTTATATTTGTTAGAAAGTTCTGTTAGTTTTAAGATAAATACATTTATATCTTGTGATATTTTTTTAGCTTTTCTTGCAGGTTTTCTGTGTCTTTGTTAAGATCTCCAATAGTTAAGAGCATATTGATTTTTAGCTCATCTATTTTTTGAAAAAAAATTATGAGCTATTGTCATCACCTTGGCGTCGGCGTCTGCGATGGCGTCTGTGTCGGCGTCGGCGTCCGGTTAAGTTTTGCGTTTAGGTCCACTTTTCTCAGAAAGTATCAATGCTATTGCATTCAAACTTGGTACACTTACTTACTATCATGAGGGGACTGGGCAGGCAAAGTTAGATAACTCTGGCGTGCATTTTGACTGAATTATGTGCCCTTTTTATACTTAGAAAATTGAAAATTTTGGTTAAGTTTTGCGTTTAGGTCCACTTTTTTCAGAAAGTATCAATGCTATTGCATTCAAACTTGGTACACTTACTTACTATCATGAGGGGACTGGGCAGGCAAAGTTAGATAACTCTGGCGTGCATTTTGACAGAATTATGTGCCCTTTTTATACTTAGAAAATTGAAAATTTTGGTTAAGTTTTGTGTTAAGGTCCATTTTATTCCTTAAGTATCAAAGCTATTGCTTTCATACTTGCAACACTTACTAACTACCGTAAGGGGACTGTGCAGGCAAAGTTATGTAACTCTGACTGGCATTTGGACGGAATTATGGGCCCTTTATACTTAGAAAATTGAAAATTTGGTTAAGTTTTGTGTTTTGGTCCACTTTACCCCTAAAGTATCATAGATATTGCTTTCATACTTGGAACACTCGCAAACTATCATAAGGGTACAGTAAAAGGACAAGTTGCATAACTCTGGATGTCATTTTTACGGAATTATGGCCCTTTTTTGACTTAGTAACTTTGAATATATGGTTAAATTTTGTGTTTCGATCCACTTTACTTCTTAAGTATCAAGGCTATTGCTTTCAAACTTCAAATACTTTCATGCTATCATGAGGTTACTGTACCTGGCAAGTTGAATTTTACCTTGACCTTTGAATGACCTTGACTCTCAAGGTCAAATTATTAAATTTCTCTAAAATTGCCATAACTTCTTTATTTATGATTAGATTTGATTGATACATTGACAAAACTACTCTTACCTGACATACCACAATAGACTCCACCCAAACCATCGCCCGTGCCCCAACCCCCCCCCCCCCCCCCCCCTATTTTTTTTTTTTTTTTTTTTTTTTTTTAAGATCGTCTCACAAATGACCACCACACCCTCACACTATACCCCCCCCCCACCCCACCCCCTCCCCAATGTTTTTTTTAAACGGTTAAAAAACAAAACTATTTATTTTGATTATTTTATGTTTGAAATACCGTCCAACCATCGCACCCAAGAATCCCCACCCCCCACCCCCCCTCCCCCCACCCGAATCCCCCCCCCTATTTTTTTTTTTTTAAGATCATCTCACAAATTACCACCACACCCTCACACTATACCCCCCCACCTCACCCCCCCCCCAATTTTTTTTTATGAAACGGTTAAAAAACACAAATATTTATTTTTATTATTTTATGTTTGAAATACCGTCCACCCCCCCCCCCCCCCACCGATTTTTTTTTTCCTTTTTTTTCGCATTTTTGGAAGAAAATGTAATAAATGTCCACCCCCCCACACAATGCACCGCTCTTCACTCCACCCCTCCATCCTTTGTGATTGAAAATGAGAGTCCCTTCACCTTTAAAAAGAAAATAGATGAGCGGTCTGCACCCGCAAGGCGGTGCTCTTGTTTATCATTGAGCTCACCTTGTGTTCAAGTAATATTATCTTAGCATTGTTAATTATTACCAAACATCTATTGGAAGAAGAAAATTACATCCGAAGTTAACATAAGCTTACATTTCACACATATTTTTTTAGTTTGATTGCACTTCACTTTTTTATTGTAAAGGTTTTAATTTCAATTTCATTTGTATGGATGTTTACTGCCATGTCCACTCTTAATGTTTAAGCTTTTATTCTCAGCCTTCAGATTTATTGACACAAAACTTTGTTTATATCTTTTTGATGAATGTAGATGTTTGCAGACAAAGTTCATTTGTTATGTTATGCCTGCATTTTGTTTAATATCATTTTAGCTAGTTGTTCAGCAAGTTTTATCACAATAAACCGTCATTTTTGTAGTTTAAGCCCAGTATGAAGAGTAATGAATTTATTTATATTCAAAACTGATCTTTGTGTTTTGCAAATTATCATAAACATTAAAAAAATGATAAACCATCTGTTTTGCTGTAAGTTCTTTTCCCAGCTTATGAAATCTATTAGTGTGGAACCAGGATTTATAGTTACGAGCTTAAATGCAGCAAGAATAGTCATGACAGATTATGAAACACCTCGGAAAGGCTTGGCAAAAATATTGTCTTATAAACGCGGTGTTAGAGTGGATGAGGTGTCGGCCTAGCGATAGGGAGTTTGTGGGTCGCTCCTTACTCGGGGTGCGTTCTCATTATCTCCTCCATAGACACAAAGTACTGGTTCTTTCCAGGAAACGGACTCGACCGTGTCCATATCTGCCTATAATAGGCCTTCCTTTAATAGTCAGCAATTGACTGTAGGAAGTACGAAGTAGAAGTAAGTCCATATAAATCATGTGACATCTAGGCTTATTTTGTTTTCACCTTCAGCGCATGATTTAAACAAAAATATAAGAGAAAAACTGTACTATGTTACATTTCAAATATCAAACCCCTGACCCTTGCAGTGTCAAAAAAGTTTTTTTAAGTTTATCCATAATAATTTCACAATTCTATAGAAACATTTAAGCCACAACGTGTGTCAAGTTATGACCACAGGAGCATGATTTGAACATACTTAACAGAGGACCACTATAAGACGTAATATGACAAATGACAAATCTATACTATATTAATGTAAGGAAAACAAGAAACCCGTTTGGCGAAGCCAACTTTGACATCAGAGGCATGATGGGAACAAACTTGGTAGAGAACCACCATACAATGTTGAACATCAAAATTAATATCAAACCCCTGACCCTAGTGGCTACAGAGATTTTAAAAGGTTTTTACTTAGTAAGTCTATTTAAACTTTTAACCATTGGGCTTGGCCAGGTTTGACCTCCGAGGCATGATATGAGCAAACTTAGTGGAGGTAATCATACTATGATACATGCCAAATACCAGACCTCAGCCTTGCAGGCCAGTTACATTGATGAAGATTTAAAAAATACTATATACATGTACACATAAGGAAAACCAGAAAATCCCAGGGTGAAGCCAATTTTGAATCAAGGGGGAGTATTTTAACTAACTTTGTACTGGGACACCATACAATGTTTCACACCGAATAAGAAACCCTCGAACTTTGCAGTTCCATACAATATTTTTTAAGTTGTTTACTATGTAAGTCTGTAAAAATCATGTGGCCCCTGTGACCTGGCCAGTTTTTAACCTAGTGACATGATTGAAAAAAACGTCTTAGATTACCACAAGACAATGATTCACCCCATATAAGTCCTAACACGTGTGGTTTCAGAGATTGTTTAACCTTGTCTTGTGTTCAATGTGTTTCAAGCTCCAATGACCAACATATGCAATGGATCAATACGATTTGAACTTCTTCTTTTTTTTTCTTTTATAATAATGGCTATGTTCAATACTGATACATTATGGCCATGCGTGGGGGGTTACAAAGAAATAGATTGATAGGTTTCTCGAGTTACTCAATCCACTCAGGGAAATCCTATCAACAGTGATAAAAAAAGGTGCAAAACCTAACACCTTAAGCCCTTAAGACTTAAATATATACATATACAACTGTGAATGTGGTGAGAATATTAGTAGAGTTAAAAACAGGATAAAAGCAGAATCATGTGATCTAAGGAAGGAACACTGATGTAGACAGCACTGATTTAAATCCAGGGATCGTATCAGCGCTGACTACATAAGATGGAAGTGTGTTCCATTGTACAACTGTTCTTGGAAAGAAATAAAATTTGTGGTAATCAGCTGTACTTGTTGGTATTTGGTATGCCATGTGATGGTGATGGCGTGAGTGTCTAATGTATGGAGTGAGATAGTGAAGGGGATTGACATCAACATGGTTATATACTATTTTATAGAACAGAATGAGTCTAGCTTGTTGTCTTCTTGATTGCAAGGTATTCCAATTCAAATCCTTAATTATATTTGTGACCGTGCCCAGTGTCTTGCTGTAATTATTTGTTACAACTTTTAATGAGGGTAGATCTAACTAAATGATCAAATGTATGAATTGTTATTGTAATCAGTCCAGTGGTTCAGTTATTTGAAGGAAAAAATAAAGTCACGCAAGTAAGCACGGACTGACGGACGAAGTCAACCACTGTATGCTTAAATGTGCTCGGGAGGGCTAAGATATTAGAAGTTGACGACAACGTCAGGGACATTCCATATCACAAGTGTATCTTAATCTTAATTACCTCCCTTGACAAATTCCTATCCAATGTAAACAATTGTGCACTTTTAATTTGACAACACTAAAATGAATGAAGATATAGGTTTCGATAACGACGCAAGCAAAAGGGTAAAAACAGATTTCATTGACCTCCTGAAAGTAACAATCATCTCTGTGAAAACTAGGGAGCATGGATTATTTATTAGATGGATAAATATGATACAAATTTCGGACGCTTTCGTTCGGATGAAATGCTTTTCGTAGTAGATTAAGATATATCGTTATTCAACTAAAATGTTCAAATATCTATATCTGCATTTTAAATGTATTCCGTAAGAATTTAGTATGTTTTGTCTGTGTTTTATAAACGGTAAACATTTTAGCAATGTAACAACAGCTTGACTTAACACAGGTAAAAGAAAAAATGGAGAGACATAGGGTGGTTAATGTTGCATTTGAACCAAGAAGTCAAACCCACAATAACCAGCTCGTAGATTTACAAAGCTATGGAAGCATATTGTAACCACTACACACATGAACATATCTGACTAGTCCATATAAACGGACTCCCAGAGCCTGTGATAATTTTTGCTATGGCGGCTCTGGCAGTCCATTTGCACCCCTATATAAACATGGGTGCAGTTCACCGCAGAGATCCGTGCGCTTCACTTAACAGACATCGTTCGAGACATATTGATAAAAATAATGAATAAACTTAATAAACATGTTAAATTTACCTGAACAGCAACGTATGGACGTTATCCTTTGCATGCACCCTAATAAATACAACAATGTTTCAACACACTATTCTCGTTGACATTTTTATGTTGAAATTTGAAACAGTTTTTCTGTGTCGAATTTTCGATATCGTTGTCGACTTTAATAGGCTCCATCACATAACCCGACGTGCAAAATATTGGTGTACTGCAACCTAACCAATATTGCGTCAATTTTCCAATATGGCGGATACAGCGTAATTAAGAAAAACTAAGTCAATAAAAAGCAATTATTTATTGCTTTAATGGTACCATTTGGATGAGTTTGTGGCTTAGACAGGTAAACTTAAATAAGTTCTTGCAGTTTCAGTGTTCCTTAACCCTTGCATTGTTGATAACATTTTGCACCCATGGACAAGAGAGAGCACATTGCAACTCTCAGCAGCCCATTGGGTTATAAAGCTGAGAGTTGAATTATTGCAACTAATATCTGACTACTGTTAATGTCCAGCTCTGGGTAAAGAAAACTTGCAAAAAACTAATTTATCTGAATGTGAGAGTGCTGTATGCTCCTATTTCAATTTCAGTGAATCAGTGCTTCTGTTAATGCCAATAACCATGTGTAATTTTAAAACTAGTGGATGTTGCTGGCAGGTTGTTTCATGTGGCAATGATTGCATGTTTTTTGTTAGTGTGCTGATAAAACAGCAAACAGCTTTTAATATGTATAAAATATATTATTGCATTCAACTGTAAGAAACTTTATATTCTTTAATTATGTCTGAACATAAAAGGATGCCCGAAAATAAGTATTTTGTGCAAACATGAGGATGTTAAAACATTTAATGTAGAGTAAATTACGGTGACCTAAACTTCATTTTTTGTCCATGGAAATCAAATTGCAAGTTATATTAGAATTTTAACAACATAAGTGGGTTTTTTAACCAGGTTTTCCGAAGGAAAAAACTGGTTATTAGATTGGCGAATGCGGGCGGGCTGGCTGGCTGGCTGGCGGGCTGGCTGGCTGGCGGGCTGGTGGAATAAGCTTGTCCGGGCCATAACTATGTCGTTCATTGTCAGATTTTAAAATCATTTGGCACATTTGTTCACCATCATTGGACGGTGTGTCGCGCGAAATAATTACGTCGATATCTCCAAGGTCAAGGTCACACTTTGAGTTCAAAGGTCAAAAATGGCCATAAATGAGCTTGTCCGAGCCATAACTATGTCGTTCATCGTCAGATTTTAAAATCATTTGGCACATTTGTTCACCATCATTGGACGGTGTGTCGCGCGAAATAATTACGTCGATATCTCCAAGGTCAAGGTCACACTTTGAGTTCAAAGGTCAAAAATGGCCATAAATGAGCTTGTCCTGGCCATAACTATGTCATTCATTGTGAGATTTTAAAATCATTTGGCACATTTGTTCACCATCATGGGACGGTGTGTCCCACGAAAGAATCACGTCAATATCTCCAATGTCAAGGTCGCCACGACTAAAAATAGATTTAAAAAAAAAAAAAAAATTACAAAGGGGGTTAATTTTTTTTGGTCATTTCAAAAGTTCAGTTTGAGTTTTCTCCCTTTATCAGATTTTTTTTTCACAATGAAAACCTGGTTTTGTGACAATTTTGTCCCTTGTTCTCTGTAGGATGCAAAAAAGGGTCGTCGGGCACAGCCAGCCAAGGCTCCAGCCACTCCGGAATTTGAATCCACAGGGAACCAGTCTCCTCAGAATACTCATGCAGAGGTAGCAGTCGTGTCAATTGGTCTCTCCCCACTTAATGAGATTCCCTTTTGTCCTCTGTACTTACATCTATCCGTCATTTTGTCTATTAAACTTATTTGTGTTGCTTGAATGATACTTTTGAAACATATAGACCAGCATGCAAACTTGCAAACCTACATTTTTGGGTTCAGCTATTATGCGAAGAAATGGAAACCTTTTTAAGTAAACAATTACATTGAAGAACTTTTCTGGCCCAAACCTCAATAAGTATTGTTACTTCAGGATTTAAACTTTAGATACATATTTACCAGCATGTGAACAATCACAGCTATATTGTATGATTTGCATGTGTTTGGCGTTCTGGAATTATGGCCACTTAACATTAAATAAAGTACTTTCCACTTGTGTCGCATGGAGCTCAAGCATTTACAAAAATATTAACAAGCATAATTTTGAACTTGCTTTCCTCCATATTTTGAGATACCTCCATATTTTGAGAAGGATATTATTACTATAACAAGACTCATGGCCCCTTTCTTATTTAAAGATTATATTTTTAACTTTTTTCACACAAAACTAAAAAAGGATTGCTGTTGATGAGCTGAAAATTTATAAAAACATTAATCGGCATGTGAATAATTACACCTCCATGTTTTGGTTTGTACATTTTTAAAACAACCCAAGTTTTGGCCCATTTTTATACAATTTTATTTTACAGTTAATAAACTTGTGACCCCAAAAAAGTATGTTTCAAATCAAATTTTCCCAGTTTCATATTCAGTTGAAATCCATGCATGCTTCCCAAATTTGATTTGTTTCTGTTAAATTGTCAAGTGTTGTTGTAAAGGAAAAGCCAGGTATACTGGGACTTCCCATCTATGGGAAATGGACCATTATTCTGACATAATACATGTTCCTTTCGACCGCTGTAAAACATAAAACAGATATTCCATTTGATTATCTGAAAGGGATCCTTCTGTTATATTTTGTGTAGCTATTGACCTAATAAGGTATAACTGACGAATACAGAACTAATACAAGTCCATGTATTTTGTACATATGAAATGGTCCTGTTACTGCTTAAGGCTTCAGATGATGGTCCACCAAAGCCCAACAGAGTATCAGGCTGGGGAGAGGATGCACCCAAGCGGCCCAGGTTTGTGTAGTCTGTCTGCCATTGTTGTATAGGTTACTTGAAACTTCATGATCTACATGAGCTCTCTGTTAACTAAACATATTTACCTTTATTTCCACATATAAATGTATGTATATATGTGTGATCATAGCAAACAAGGCTGTAAAATACTAAATCTAAAACAATTTATTCAAGCTTGCAAAGCCTTAGTCTTATTAAAATATCCCAAGTCAGCTTCCTTATTCGCTTAATATATTTTGTTCACCATATTGTCAAACTACAACACATTGAATATAATAGTTTGTTCAAATATGTTTCTTGTCTGTTCACTGTCCATACTAAACTATTTAACACATAATATTTATAAGAATTACTTTGATAGTTAAGTTTCGTATTTTATTATAATTAGATAAAACATGCAGAAGAAAACTTCACTAACAAATTAGGTGTCCTCATAATATTGTTGCAATAGGTCATTATGATTTTTCATTCCTATAATAATGTGTATGGTTTTAAAAAATACCAGCTTTCTTTGTCAACTTTGTACATTTATAAATGGTATTAATGAGAACACAATTTGTCTGTCGGTCGGTCTGTCTGTCCCAAAAATTTCATCCAATCTTCACCAAACTTGGTCGGAAGTTGTATCTAGATGATGTCTCGGTCAAGTTTGTATATGGGTCATGCCGTGTCAAAAACTAGGTTACAGGGTTCACTTAGTGAGTTTTAAACCGAAAGTTTGTCCGGACCTTAACTATGTCATTTATCGTTAGATTTTAAAATGAATAGGTACATTTGTTCACCATCATGGGACAATGTGTCATGCAAAAGAAGTATGTCAATATCACCAAGGTCAAGGTCACACTTGTAGTTGCCCATAAATGAGCTTGTCCGGGCCATAACTTTGTCATTTATTGTGAGACTTTAAAATCATTTGGCACATTTGTTCACCATCATTGGACGGTGTGTCATGCGAAAGAATTACGTCGATATCTCCAAGGTCAAGGTCACACTTTGAGTCAAAGGTCAAAAATGGCCATAAATTAGCTTGTCCGGGCCATAACTATGTTGTTAATTGTGAGATTTTAAAATATTTGGCGCATTTGTTCACCATCATTGGACGATGTGTCATGCGAAAGAATAAAGTCCATATCTCCAAGGTCAAGGTCACACTTTGAGTTCAAAGGTCAAAAATGGCCATAAATGAGCTTGTCCGGGCCATAACTATGTTGTTCATTGTGAAATTTTAAAATCATTTGGCACATTTGTTCCCCATCATTGGACGGTGTGTCATGCGAAAGAATTTCGTCGATATCTGCCATGTCAAGGTCACACTTTGAGTTCAAAGGTCAAAAATGGCCATTAATGATCTTGTACGGGCCTAAACTATGTCATTCATTGTGAGATTTAAAAATTACTCAGTACATTTGTTCACAATCATTGGACGGACGGTGTGTCATGCACAAGATTACGTAGATATCTCCAAGGTCAAGGTCAGACATTGAGTTCAAAGGTAAAAAATGGCCATAAATGATCTTGTCCGGGCCATAGCTATGTCATTCATTGTGAGATTTTAAAATTTCTCAGTACATTTGTTCACAATCATTGGACGGTGTGTCATGCGAAAAAATTACGTCCATATCTCCAAGGTCAAGGTCACACTTGGAGTTCAAAGTGAAAAATGGCCATAAATGAGCTTGTCCGGACCATAACTATGTCATTCATTGTGAGATTTTTAAATGACTCTGTACATTAATTTTGTTCACAGTGATTGGACGGTGTGTCATGCGAAAGAATTCAAAGGTCAAAATGGCCATAAATGATAATGGCATAATAATTCTTAAAAATTGCCATTAATTAGGTTCTCTTGTTTTGTGAAGACAGCATGCAAAATATTCTGTGTCAATGCAGCATGTGGGGGTATATGTCACGCCTGTTAAAAAACTCTAGTTTGTTTTGTATTTTTCAGACGTGCACCTGGTACAGGAATGGAAACATTTGAAGAGTAAGTCTTTTGGTGATAATTATGATAAGTGTTTCTTTGAGTCTTTATTATAGTAATTTAGCAGTTAGATGTTGTTTAGACGCATAGTGCATTTATTAAAGTATTACATATAAGCTTCATTATGAGAACATGGGTCTTATGCCATATTCGCAAGTCTAGTCAAGAGTAAGATCTGATGTTTAGACCAAAAAATCAAACATGACTTAAGTGTGGGCAGGTTAGCTCCTGGCGAATGCGCAGGCTGCTATGCAGCTACCCTGGCTGCATAAAGCGGAAAAAAAACGTTTTTGCATGGCATTTAAAGGAAGGATGGTCAATATTTGGATCCGGATCATCCATCTCAAATGAATTGAAATCAAGCACTTAACTTTTTGTGGTACCCAGTTTAACATTTGTCTTTTCATCCATGTTAGACTAGTAATGTATAATCTATTGGCTTACGTCGATGATAGAAAATATAATATATTAGGCTGGGTCTATTGTATTTAACTATATACAATGTATCTCTTAAATAGACATTAATTTGCCCTTTAACAAATTAAGGCTCTCCACGGCCAAGAAAGTCCCCCAAAGGTACATTTTTAGCTATGTTATGGTGATTTTGCAAAATTTAAGTTTTTATAGATTCCTGCACATTTTTGGGCAAAATTAAAATAGTACTCACCATCATTCTCAGCACAAATTGCACATTTTAGTTGAGAAACAACATTATTGTTGGCACTCTGAAAATACATTAAATGAAAATTAAACAGAAGTATCCACCAAGACATTTTTTAGTTTTAGTAATAACAAGAGCATTGGCATTTGCCAAGATCAAGGTGGACTTTGTTATTTAGCATTTGAATTATCTTGAATTCAGTATTTTTCTTAAAGTGGTATTTATTTTTGTCTATTAAACTTTTTGTATCAATGAATATCATGGCTTTATTATGAAACTATTGTATTTGAGCCGTGCTCTGTGAAAAGGATGTTTAATGCTTGTGCGTAAAGTGTCGTCCCAGATTAGCCTGTGCAGTCCGCACAAGTTAATCAGGGACGACACTTTCTGATTTTATGATATTTTCTGTGTAAAGAATGTCTCTCAAATCCAGTTTAGGCTGAAAGTGTCATTGCTGATTAGCCTGTGTGGACTGCACAGGCTAATCTGGGACGACACTTTACGCACAAGCATTAAACCCCCTTTTCACAGAGCACAGCTCATTTATAAAAGAAATGTTAAACAGGTACAATTGTTTAACATTAAAACCCTAAAATGTGTGTGTGGATTTTTCGTCTTCCGTTTTGACTTCGATTAGTGTTATGCTACAACGAAATGCTTTAATGGCTTAACATTTAGTAAAAGATTGCTTAACTTTCATTTTGAAATGTTATTGCATAAACTGGTATTTGTCTTGAAGTGTTATTTGGTTAATTAAATTTTTTTTTTGTGCAAACCACATTTACCATATTTGGTGTGCATGTTTTCATTTGTCGTATTCCGTGTTCACTACTGTGTTTGTAGCGAGATATTTCAAGGACTTGATATTGAGTCAGAGATGGCTAAGATTGCTGACCGCTCTCGTCGTTCACGTGGTCAAAAATCTGGATGGCAAACAGAGGCTGAGTTGGGTCCCATTTGTTCCCCATATCACGTGTGTCTCCCTATGTTTGTGCCCTGTTTCAATGCATTTTCCCAACTTGTGACCTTGCATCTGGACCCTGATTTTCTTTAATATTACACTTAATGAAAATAGTATGTGTTTAAGTGTTTGGTAATTGCATTGCTTTCATTTCAGTTGGTATATTAATGTTTTCATGTTTTTGATTTGCCAATAAATTGTTACAAGGTGTCAGTCTAAGAATTTTGTCGTAGGTTTGTTGTTTCGACCATTCTATATTTGAATATTGGATATATTTATGAATAATATATTTGTTTAAAGCATTTTGTTTTACTTTCGTGATTCAATCTCTGACTTGGAGCAATATAAATTTTCTTTTTCTAAGTAAATAAAACAAAAGTATTTTTAGAAAGTCTGATTTTTTTCCAGGAAAAAAGGGTGAGTAACACCTGGTTATAAATATGAAAGGGTTTATGTACTTGGAGACATGAGTGACCAGATATTTCCGTTCATAACATGGTATAATTGGAAGATGAAATTCAGCAGGATGGCTTTAATGGAATGCTTCATATACATATGTATGCTTGTTGCAAATTCATAGTAACAAATACTAAGTTATGTGGTATATAGCATGCTATATTGCTTGCATGGTGCGTATCAATGCTTTTCACACTGAAAGCAGTTAACTTACTACTCAAAGATGATTATATCCTACGTGTTTGTGAGCACATTGGATTTTTCAATAGTACAATAAAGCATGGGTTTGTTACAAAATTTCATTCCTGGTTGCTAGCACAGTTGTTATAGTGCTGGACTGCAAATTCATTGTTCTTGAAATTATTAGTCCTCTACTGGTGAAACCAAAATGGGACTTATGGTTTGCGCTCTGTGTGTCTGTCAGTCTGTCACACTTTTCTGGGTTTACAATAACTTTAAAAGTTCTTCATATTTTTTCATGAAACTTGAAACATGGACAGATGGGAATAAGGAGATTATGCACGTCATTTCATTTTGTTCCTACATCAAGAATTCTGGTTGCTTTGGCAACAAATAGACTAGAAAAATTGCTGAAAATGGTGGATCCTGCGATTACTTTAAAAGTTCTTCATATTTTTTCATGAAACTAAAAAATGGACAGAGGGTAATATTGAGATTATGTACGTCATTTCATTTTGTTCCTACTTCAAGAATTCTGGTTGCTATGGCAACGAATAGACTAGAAATATTGCTGAATATGGTGGATCCTGCGATAACTTTTAAAGTTCTTAATTTTTTTCATGAAACTTGAAAACATGGATTGATGGCAATATGGAGAGGTAGGGGACTTTTATTGCTTGGCAATAGTCTTGTTGTTTTTTTGCCATCCTCCACCGCCTTGTGAGTCACCGAGGGCAAATTGTAATTTACTGGTATAACAAAGTGAACAAACAATTGGTGAATCAGGGAACTCAGGACAAGTGTGAGGTGGTTAACCCTTTACCACTTAAAAACGTATTTAACCCTCTACCACTTAGATACAAACTTTTTGTGCATTTGAACTCCCTAAGAAAGATAAAATTATTTAAAAACCTTTCTTACTAGATTCAGGTTTTAAAGGCTTCATTTCCAACCCTTAGATACTGATGAGAAGCAAGCAGAATAAAACCTGAACAGACTGCAAGTTACTCGCAGGCTGTTCTGGTTTTATGCTGTTTGCACAAAGCCATTTTCTCTTCGCTTCTGAGTGGGAAAGCGTTAACTGACCTCCGTGATATAACTGAAGTTGAGTTGAAGACAGCGAAAATTCCAAAATGAACAAATATGAACCAAAAAAGTTTCTATCCAATGAAAAAAACTTTTAAAAGTAATACATGATGAAACAAACTCTTTAATTAAAAAAGGAATTACACAAAAATGCAACTGTTCATATAAAGAACATGTTCAATTTGTATACCCCTTTCCTGATGTTTGTGTATGACATTGTAAGCTGCATGGATGGTTTAATGTCTTAATACACCCAAAATAATGATGTGTGGAAAATGCTTTGAATTGTTCTCACATTTACCTGATCTACCAGCACCATTCGCACATGGTCACCTAGTGTATAAAACTGGTTGAAGCTTTTAAATTGTAACAAACTGGCTACTAAATTTAGCATAATTGTAAAAATTTATTGTTTCTGAACAACATGTGTTCTGGTTGAATTGTAGACTTTCTATAATCATTTCAATGCTAAAAGGACTTGGCATGGAGAAAATGGATTCATTCAGTTATGAAATGTATACTTATACATTGATGGACATAAAAAAAACATATTCACTACTTTGATCAAATAAAATACAAAATAAGAAATCTGATCAAAGCACAAAGTAAAAAACAAACATCTAAAGTGAGTATCCAAGTCATGACTTTGGAGCCATATGATGAAAAGACCATAGACATTGCTGATATTTTTGGTAAATAAACCTAATCATGGATATAAAGAAAAGTCACAAGTAAATATGAGCTCACCTGTATAAGGTATATTGATTATTTTTAATCAGAATAATATGATAGCATGTTCGGTGACTTATTGTTGTGTTTGTTTGTGTAATGTCTAATGTAGTTGTTTCCAAATCCTAATATTAGAGTAAAGCTGCCTTATTATTTGATTGAGTGTATCTTATACCTGTTGTTAACTATTTGCTGTATATTTGAGCAGTGAAAGATTGAGGCCCCACACTCCGGAAAGCGAAGAATCAGACAATGGTAGGGTTTACGTTTTTAAACCTTTAATACAACTTATGACTATTTGTAGATCGTTATTGTCTCCAGTGTATCAAAAGCAGGAAACATCATACAATATGTCTGGCTTGTCCCAACATAGTGTTTAAAATACTTGCAGCATTTGTATAGTAAAGTAAGTAATAAACAGAAATGTGTCATCACTTACAATGAAACTCTATTGTTATGCTTAATTTGTGAAATTATGTTGTCATCACATAAATACAAAATGATTTTCTGATGTTTTATTTAAGCATTTTGTCATAGATGAGTTTTTAATTTATTAGCTCACATTTTTTTGCAGACATTCCTGTGATACCTGACTTGGAGGACCAACAGGAGGAAGATATCACACAGACCATAGCCAGTGCTCCAAAGTAAGTGACATTAGACCATAGCCTGTGCTTCAAAGTAAGTTACATCAGTCCATAGTCAGTGCTCCAAAGTAAGTGACATCAGTCCATAGCCAGTGCTTTAAAGTAAGTGACATCAGTCCATAGCCAGTGCTCCAAAGTAAGGGACATCAGACCATAGCCAGTGCTCCAAAATAAGTGTCATCAGACCATAGCCAGTGTTTTAAAGTAATTGACATCAGTCCCTAGCAAGTGCTCCAAAGTAAGTGACATCAGTCCATAGCCAGTGCTCCAAAGTAAGTTACATCAGACCATAGCCTGTGTTCCAAAGTAAGTGGCCAGTGCTTTAAAGTAAGTGACATCAGTCCATAGCCAGTGCTCCAAAGTAAGTAACATCAGACCATAGCCAGTGCTCCAAAATACTAGTACGTGTCATCAGACCATAGCCATTGCCCCAAAGTAAGTGACACCAGTCCATAGCCAGTGCTCCAAAGTAAGTGACATCAGTCCATAGCCAGTGCTCCAAGGTTAGATACATCAGACCATAGCCTGTGCTCCAAAGTTAGTGACATCAGTCCATAGTCAGTGCTCCAAAGTAATTAACATCAGTCCATAACCAGTTCTTCAAAGTAAGTGACATCAGACCATAGCCAGTGCTCCAAAGTTAGTGACATTAGTCAAAAGGTAGTGCTTAAAAGTATGTGACATCAGTCCATAGCCTTTGCTCCAAAGTAAGTGACATCAGTCCATAGTCAGTGCTCCAAAGTAAGTGACATCAGTCCATAACCAGTGCTCCAAAGTAAGTGACATCAGTCCATAGCCAGTGCTCCAAAGTAAGTGGTATCCGTCCATAGCCAGTGCTCCAAAGTAAGTGACAGCAGTCCATAGCCTGTGCTCCAAACTAAGTGACATCAGTCCATAGCCAGTGCTCCAAAGTAAGTGACATCAGTCCATAGCCAGTGCTCCAAAGTAAGTGACATCAGTCCATAGCCAGAGCTCCAAAGTAAGTGACATCAGTCAATAGCCAGTGCTCCAAAGTAAGTGACATCAGTCCATAGACAGTGCTCCAAAGTGAGTGACACCAGTTCATAGTCAGTGCTCCATAGTAAGTGACATTAGTCCATAGCAAGTGCTCCAAAGTAAGTGACATCAGATCATAGCCACTGTTCCAAAAAAAGTGACATCGGTCCATAGCAAGTGCTCCAAAGTAAGTGATATCAGTTCATAGCAAGTGCTCCAAAATACTAGTGACATCAGTCCATAGCCAGTGCTCCAAAGTATGTGACATCAGTCCATAGCCAGTACTCCAAAGTAAGTGACATCAGTCCTTAGCCAGTGCTCCTAAGTAAGTGACATCAGTCCATAGCCATTGCTCCAAAGTAAGTGACATCAGTCCAGAGCAAGACTAAGTGCTCCAAAGTAAGTGACATCAGTCAAAAGGCAGTGCTTAAAAGTATGTGACATCAGTCCATAGCCAGTGCTACAAAGTAAGTGACATCAGTTCAGAGCAAGTGCTCCAACATAAGTGACATCAGTGAAAAGGCAGTTATTAAAAGTAAGTGACATCAGTCTATAGCCAGTGCTCCAAAGTAAGTGACATCAGTCCCGAGCAAGTGCTCCAAAGTAAGTGACATCAGTCAAAAGGAGTGTTCAAAGTAATTTATATAGCCATTGCTTCAGAGAAAACATATAGCTAGTGCTATGAAGTAAGTCATATAGCTTATGCTTGCAAGTTAATTATTTTAAATTACGTGAAATTAGAATCGGATGTTTCCACCAAAATACCTTGAGCAGATTTAAGTGATGTTCATCAGAGAAATTATTGATACATACATGTTATGTAATTCAACTGTTAATCTGCAGCCTCCCTCTGTGAACAAAGGGTTTAATGCATGTGTGCAAAGTGTCATCCTTGATTAGCCTGTGCAGTCGGCACAGGCAAATCAAGGATAATACTTTCCCTTTTCCTTGTAATTTTAGTTTAAAGGTAATCTGTCCACGACACTTTATGAACACGCATAAAACCCCTTTTCACAAAGTGAGTCTTATTTGTATTGCATGCCTTGCCTCTTTTAGTGTGGCAGTCAACAGGGTGGCCACGTACAAGGAGCTGGATAATGACCTGCTTAAGCAGGCAGCCTTTCTCACGCTGGTAGGGCAGGCACTGTCAGATTGAGATGTGTCAGTTATTCTGTTTACATTGAAATGGGCCTTGCTTTGGGAAAACAGGGCTTAATGCACGTCGGTAAAGTTTTGTTACAGATTATCGTGTGTATTCCGTGTCATCTCAGATTACCCTGTGCAGACTGCACAGGCTCTTTTGGGACAACCCTTTACACCCATGCTTTAAGCCCCCTTTTCCTAGATTGAGACTTAAATAGTTATGTAATATTAAAACCTTTTCTGGGACTGACATCACTCTAAGTCAAATAAATCTGGCCTTAATGACAAGTTACAGTTTGTATATGGTGATTAAGATATTAAGTCGTGTTAAAACTTACTGTACTTACATCTCTTCATATATGCATTAAAAAAAAATATTTTAGATATATTTGCATTTAAAATTTAGTTACATTTTTTTGGGGGGGATTGGTTCATGCAAAGTTTAAAGACGAGCAATGTATTAATAAAGGTTAAAGTTTAAAGTAACATCTTCCATCTCTGTTAACATTACAATAAAATATAAATATACATGATAATAATAAAATATAAATGTACATGTATTTAAGATCCTTTTATTAATTTTGTTTCCAGGATGGCGAGATAGATCTGAAATTACTGACCAAGTCCCTCTCCACAGAAGCAGACCTCGTCGAGGTAACTGTGTTTATTCTCTTTTTTATACACTTGGGACAATTTCAGCAGCCTTCTGAGAAAACTGGGCTTAATGCATTAGCGTAAAGTGTAGTCCCAGATTAGCCTGTGCAGTCCACACAGGCTAATCAGGGACGACAATTTCTGCCTCAATTTGATTTTTGCTAAGAAGAGACTTCATTTAAACGAAAAATGTCATAAAAGCTGAAAGTGTCATCCCGGATTAGCCTGTGCAGACTGCACAGGCTAATCTGGGATGACACTTTACGCACAAGCATTATGTCCAGTTTTCTCAGAATGCATCTCATTTAGTCATTTGGGATTAAGGTTGATCTGGCTACTATTTGGATACTTAACAGTAAACAAATATGTCTCACAAATGTTCTTGCAATAGTAAGGTACTATTTAATAAGAAAAAAGAAAAGAGAACAGTCCTAATGTGTGTGGAAAATTTACAAAATGATTGCAAAGATAAAGAATTGTGCATGGTGTTGTGCCCATTAATTTTGAGAAACTTTGCCAATAAAGCCAATGATCGTATATGCATGCAATTGTCTGCAAAACAGTTATGACTGATTTCATAGTAGATACATATTATATATGCATATATATTAATTTGTTTGTAGATACATATTATATATGCATATATATTAATTTGTTTACAAATGTCAGTCATTGATTTAATGCTGTTTTTTTCGTCAAACAATTGAATGAAACAAATTTAAGCACACATTCTGGGTCAAACTTATTGCTGAAAAATGATCAAACACATTGTATAATAAGCAGCGTAATAGCCTAATATGTTTTAGTGTTATGATCCTAGATCATAAGCAATCAGTCTTTTAAAGCTATGTGTTCTTGTTTATGTCCAAACAGTGTTCAATTTATCTTCCCTAGACCCAAAGAAATAAAAGTGGGAAAAGAAGTCATTGTATCTCAAATATTAAACTAAGTCTTACAATAATGTTTATATCTTCCATAGGAACCTTGAGTGTGGTGTAGTGGATATGATGTGCACCTAGTGTTCAGAAGGTCATGGATTTAATTATCACTCTGGGACTGTTGTCCATATTTTCTTTTAAGTAACCATGTACAGGCTGTACTCAGGAAATGATCTCCTGTGTTACCCATAAGTATTAACTGACCATGAATGTACTTTCAGGAGGACAAGCCGTGGGACTGGGACAGGTTGTTTACTGAGGTGACCTCTGAACTCCTCACTCAGTGGGAGAAATCTGATGGGGAGGTGGGAGAGTCAGCAGGGGAGACCAACCAGCAGCCCATCACTGCCTAGCAGACCACACTGGATCCTACCACATGACTTGTTATCAAATACCAGGATGATCTATGTTTGATTTAGTATGGATTTCTATGTTTACAATATTTATACTAAGCTATTTATGCTTTGTGTTACTTATTTTTATGTCCAATAAAAGACATAAACATTTCTCTTGAATTGCTTTTTGACTTAACAATGTTTGAGGACAATGTTTATTTCCACTTGCATGTCTTCATTAATTGTGTGTAAAAGATTTGGGGTTCCTAAATGCATTTCATAGACCGTTCCATGGTGACCCAAGATTTAAATGTTTCCTTTAAAATGACAAAGATTGAAATGCCAAGAAAATCATTTTATAGATAATACAAAATGTATTATATACACGCACATGTTCGGCTATGTGTATCAGTCATTTAAACTGTATGTGTTACACTGATGTATTCTGATTGGTGTATGACACTATTTATTTTGGCACGATGGTTATATAACATTCTATTACATAACGTTAACGTTCCGATACAATATTATGCCGACTCTGATAACAATATAGCCATATTGTGTTCGAATACTTATTCGAATCTCTCTTAAAACAACTGGCAATCATAAAAAGTTTAAAAAATAAAATAACACAGATTCGGCATTCAGGAAAGATGCGGCACTATATAGTGCAATATCAACCTGACTCCAGTCATAATCAGCGATGTTTACCCGTTTTAAGTGGACAATATCTTCATGGAATTTTAACAACCAGTAATCACTAAAGAAATTCTGATATTATTAAACATTGGACAAAAAAAACGATGAAAGAGAAATGCTGGTTGTATTTATGTGTTCAACCATTAGTATGTTCTTGAAGCTGAAAAGCATGGTGCCATTCTTTATGTAAGGATGACATCAACTCGAAATATTAACATGGTATGGCATTTATATAAATCCACAAAATGTGTGTATATCTCAGTATTTTTAAAATGAAACTTCTCCGTACGAAAGTAGGCGCAACCACGAACGCCAATACGAGATGATAGTAAAACTGAAATGCGAATTAAGATACAATGATGCCTATAATACCCACAGTTGAACGACACCAAGGGGCAATGGTCTAAATAGTTAATACCGGTACATTACGAACTAATGTGAGGCGGGAAAGTTGAATTCATCGTAAATTCCGATATTGTTCCTGTTGCAGTATCATAACAAGAACCAAAGAATAAAAGCAGAATCAATGCAGTATAAGAATTGCCGCACTAAATTATACATCGTTCTAAATTGGATCAATTAATTTCCAAAATTAGGGATGTCTAGTATATTTATTTCTATATTTAGAATAGTTCGTACAGAAATTCCCTTAACCCTTTACCATTCAAATACGTATTTTGACACATGTGTGGTTCCTTAAAAAGTTAAATTAATTAAAGACCTTTCTTACTACATTCAAGTTTTAAAGGCTTCATTTCCAACCCTTATAAACTGATGAGCAGCAAACAGCATATACAACCTGAACAGTGTGAGTTACTCGCAGGCTGTTCTGGTTTTATGCTGTTTGCACATAGCCATTTTCACTTTATTTCTGAGTGGGAGAGGGTTAAGCAAACAGCCTAGAACCTGATGAGACGCCGCATCATGCGGCGTCTCATTAGGGTCTAAGCTGTTTGCCAAGGCCTTTTTGCTAGACACTAGGCATAACTGGGTTAACTTACATTCTCAGGGCGGGGCTCTTCGTTCTCAAACGTGTTGTGTTGAAAATGTTAGAGTATTGCTACTGTAAGCTGTCCTGTTGCAGTTTCTTATGCTTGTATTCTTTTGTTAAATACTTGTGTCGTATTTGCTCTCTGTGTGTACCATAGTTGAAGTTCCTGTCCACATCCAATAATTCAATGCATGCTGAAATGGCATCAGTGCTTATGAAACAACTTGATGTTTGTTTTACTTAACAATGTTCCTCTTGTACACATATATTAAATATGTTTATGCTCCAAAGTTTTATTGGGAATACAATGTATACTTAACCGTACGATTAGAACGAAGCGTTATTTTAAAAATAGGTTGACTCCAGAGGCAACACTCGCTATTGCGTGCATAGAAACGATATATACTCACAAACTCCGTATTATAACTCCGATTTTAATGACCATTTTGGAAGGTAAGATGCCCTTTCAAACGATTGCTTCATAATCCTATTTAACATGTTAGTAGACTGGGATCTTAAGTCATGGACATATCAGATATATATTATAAAAATAAGTTATGTTTACCAATATTGTAAAAAAACTAAGCGTGGGTTCAATTTACTTAATTTGGTAAATTATTTGTGAATAATGTTTTATGAACTGAACGTTTATATATGGAACTGGCAGCCATCCATGCAGTATTAGAATCATTTGTTAAGTTCGACTCCTGTCGTCTTCATTTTTTTAATTACACAAAACTAACATAAAAGACGTGAGGCTTACAGCTCTTAGTCCCATCAATTCCCGTAAATATGAGTCGCGTTCTGGGAAAACTGGGCTTAATGCATGTGCGTAAAGTGTCATCCCAGATTAGCATGTGCAGTCCGCAAATGCTAATCAGGGACGACACATTCCGCCTTAACGTGATTTTCGGTAAGGAGGGACTTCCTTGAAACTAAAAATACCAAAAAGCGGAAAGTGTCGTCCCTGATCTGGTACGACACTTTACGCACATGCATTAAGCCCAGTTTTCTCAGAACAAGGCTCATATGGACTTTATGCAGTATACGCAATATTGGAATTAAGAAAACATAGTTAAAGCTCGAGTTGTATTCACGGATATTTAAAAAAAATACCTGAAATGATTGCTGAAAATAAAATGTCAAAAAAGTCTAAGGCCGCTCTAAGACCTCTTTATTGCCATCTTAAGTAAACAATGCCGTTTTAAAATCACATTGGACGTCATATATAATATATTCATTCAATTTAATGGCTAAAACATATTATTCAACGCTTTTATAAATAACGATAATGCAGATGCACATTCCAAAACTGGTAGTTATGGGATTTTTTGTTAAGCGCGAATAACCTTTAATTCAACCAACCTTTAACCTTTTTTGAGGTTGTTTGTTTTGTAATTGTTTAAGACAATAATATAAATATAATTAGCAATGAAAAAAGCTTGCTTCCTATGTTTGACAATAAAACTATTTGAATTAAAACCAATTGATTATGATGAATAAGATTACATGATTGTCTAAAAACGCCCCATGAAGGGGAAACCTTGACACGTTTCCGTAATTGAACTAACAATCTCGTGTTCTACTTACAGAGCTAACATATTGCAAACGTTGTATGGAAAAGAGAACTCTTACTTAAAGAAAACAAGCGAGCCATCAATTTAAAGCCCTGAAGAGTACACCTTATTCAAGATATACCACTTGTCGAAGACTGGACATAGCTTCTGGACACACTTGATCCGCATGAAAACATGGCTCATTTGTTGTAAAATAAACTTTCTTACCAATTTTCATCCGGGTTGATTTATACGTGGCTGTCTAGATTGGCAAAAAGGTTTGTCTATGATCGGACATGCCATTTGGTTTCATGTCTGATATATTTTCTTAATTCTTTATAATAAGTTGATCTGATCATCAAATATTTATAGGTTACATTTTCACTGATTTCTTTTCTGAAAAGGGCATACACCTCTCCATTCAACCGTTCGACAGCTAGACCTTGACAATTAATTCTGACACAGAATGCAGGATAAAGGCCTTTTAACCCATTTATGCCTAACGTCTAGAAAAAGGCCTCGGCAAACAGCGTAGACCCAGATGAGACGCCGCATGATGCTGCGTCCCACCAGGGTCTGCGCTGTTTGCTTAAAGGAATTTCTGTAAGAAATATTCTTAATGAAGAAATACATATACAAGACATCCCTAATTTTGGAAATAAATAGATCCAATTTAGAAGGATGGGAGAGTCCACTAGGCTTAAATGGGTTAACACAAGTGTCTGGCGACCGTAAAACGATGAAAACTGTCTTGGTTTTGGCACGTCAACAGGCACGACTCACTGTGCAAGATTGTTCTTCAGGTCATGCTAGAGTGAGGTCGCCGTCCAGGCCGTCAGAAAAAAATGTGGATTGACAGTATGAACGAGTGGGCGTGCCTCCTCATGAGTGACCTACAACACAACAGACTTGACTGGCGAAGGCTATCTGTCTCGTCGTCCCTCACTACCTCTCCCCCCCCCCCCAAACCGGCCAGACCGGTTAACGGAATGATGGGGATTTGGTTTTTCGACTTGGTTTGAAAATAAAGAAGTAAAAACCACAAAATTCAACGTATTTGTTAATAAATAAAACCTATATGTTGTTATTTGTTGCACAAATATATAATGGGATATGTTCTACAAAAATTTATCAAATGTCAGGATTTTGTTCTTGAAAAAACAAGGCGATGTTTAATTGTTTGTGCAGTTAAATGTTGCGTTTGGTTCATCGTTAACTGAGTTATGGCTGTTTTCAAGACATTGACTTTTTCAGCCTTTGTGCATGACAACTGTTCACGATGTAAACCCATAATGTCCGATCAAAAGACGTTAGTAACTGAAATATCGCCAATTGAGCATTTTATCTAACATATGTTGAACACAAGATAAAGCATTCAAATGGCAGATGTTAAATTCTCGAGCATTTTGAGCTTAAAAGCACGATCAATGTTATATATTATATCTGTTTTTACCTAAGTCTAATGAAGTTTTGAAAGTAACAATAAAAAATTCTTTACAATCAACTGAACCATCATTCAAGAATTTAACGCACATAAAGACAAACGATCTACTCCTACTGCGTGACCAACAACATAACTTCAATTTATAGGCATAATACAATAATATTCGGTATTTCCCCGCACATTTTCATTTTCTTTTGTTTCTAATTAGCGTCATTGTATGCTTTAATTCACTTACTTAATCAGGGTTGGAGTGTACGCAAGTAATTCGTGGAGCGTCGGTGACAAAAATACCAGCTTGTGCTCAATATGCGCGTTAAGTCTTCAATACTTTTTTAAATGTATCTACATGATGTATACCGGGGTTAAAGGGATCTTTTCACGGTTTGGTAAATTGACAAAATTGAAAAAAAATGTTTCAGATTCGCAAATTTTCGTTTTAGTTATGATATTTGTGAGGAAACCGTATTACTGAACATTTACCATAGTCCAATATAGCCATTATATGTATCTTTTGACGATTTGAAAACCTAAAAATTATAAAGCGTTGCAACGCGAAACGATTTAAAAATTTGGAGAGTTCTGTTTTTGTCGTTTAAATTTACGAAACTACGAAGATTGCTTATATAAGGTATAAAATACAAATGCCGTGTATGCTCGGCGGAATAGCCGAGAGGGCTAATGCGTTTTTACTTCAGACTGACTCCAGGACTCCGGGGGTCACTGGTTCGAGCCCTGGTACCGGCTACTTTTTTTTCCTTGTTTTAATTTATTCTTGATTTTTTTCTGGAGCTTTTAAGATCCAATGTTTACATTTATCAATATAAAGCATTTAATGACAAACTTCAAAATATGCCAAAATCTGTGAAAAGGCCCCTTTAAATGGATTAATGGAAATAAGTTAACGATATATATTGGTTTTGTCGAACTAAATACCTTTTTGTCGTGTGTTATTTGAACAATCGACATGTAGAGTGATCGAAACTTGTTCGTTTACGTATTATTTGAACTCCAGAAGTAACGATTAAATCGTTTCATTCAAACATGTACATATTGCTATTGCCCCTTTCGTTTATTGCATGATCCTTTTTTATACAGTTCAGATACTAAATACGACCCTTTTTCTTATACACAAGTCATACTAAAGACCTTTGTCATTTTAACTACGTACACAATTATGTTGTACACACGTTACCAAGAAAATAAGGAATACTAAAGTCCCATGGAAATATGTATTCTCGTAGACATAAAATAGTTCGACGAGTATTGAAGTGAATATCCGCCAGTCCATGCATGATGTTAAATGACATTCTCATTTTAACTTCTGTCATATGCTTTCTGACACATGGTCTTTGCATTTTGCCTAGTTACATTTGCTACGCAAGCATTTCATCTCGATGTCGCATGTTGATAATTTAATAATTAATTCATATATATCTTTACTTCGTGTGTGTTATTGACAACTGCAGTTGAACTTTGGGGATTTGTATTAATGCTTATTCTAACGGCATTCTTTGTTTATCTATGTGCATTTGGCTATGTTGCTACTAAATTTAACAAGCTGTTAATATTTTTAAGGATCTATATTACTTCTTAAGTCGATTGCTATTGCGTCTTTGTTTAAGAATTAGTCTTTGGTTTTGCATACACCGCCATTATAAATAGTTCACAATCCGAAAGGGGAACCAGTATTACAATACATAATTCCAGCGCAAATTGCAGCGTAAATTACTATTGCCGGGAGATCCCTCTTCACATCAAAATCAAAATCTTCGGTATCAACCGTGATACATCGACTATTTCTGGAATCATTCGTATGGAAGGGAATATTCGCCAGTCCATGCATGATGTTAAATGACATTCTCATTTTATGCTTTCTGATACATGGTCTTGGCATTTTTTTTTTCTTTTTCATAAAGGGGAACCAGTATTAAAAAACCTAATTCCAGCGCAGATCAGGGACCCCGCAGATCACTCTTAACATCAAAATCAAAATCTCCGGTATCAACCGTGATACATCGACTACCGGGGTATTTCTGTAATCCTTCGTAAAAAGCTGTGATAGAGTAAAAAACTTGCCCGTCGACATAATGCCTATTGTTTTGACGATTTAAAAACCTGAAAATTATAAAGTGTTGAAACACGAAACGATTGAATAATTTGGAAAGTTCTGTTGTCATATTTTGTGACATTACGAGGATTGCATATTTGGGACGATTGAACTTTATCGGTACGAAAAAAAAATGGAAAAGCCTATAAAAACTATAATTGTATGATTGCTAAGCACACAATACATAACACAACGCAACACCTAATAATCCTTTTTATCCTTTAGTATCGGGGGCTACCGCCCCCAAACCCCCGTTTTGTCGATAGTGGTAATCAACTGTGTACTTTAAAAGTTCAATCTAGCCGCATATTTAAAGTATAGAATACATCATTCATTGTAAGACTAAGAGCATGGATCGGCAAGTGGTCTAAGCGTTAGAGTTTTACTTCAATCTAGCCGCATATTTTAAGTATAGAATAAATCACTCATTGTAAGACTAAGAGCATGGATCGGCAAGTGGTCTAAGTGAAAGAGTTTTACTTCAGGAATCAGTGGTTCGAGCCCAGTTGAGGGTTACTATTTTTCTTTCTTTAATTGTATTCATGTTTTTTACTTAAGCTTTTTAGATCCAATGATTACATTTGTCATTAATCAATATAAAGCATTTAATGACAAACGTCATTATCTTCCAAAATCTGTGAAAAAGATTTAAAATCCCTTTAAAATCAGCTTCTGGCATATTTCGGGATTAATGACACATTCCTGATAACATATAAATTATTTCTCTATAGTTAGAAAATTATTTTTTGTTTGTTATTGTCAATTTGCATGAAATTTACTGTACACAAATATTGCAAAAGTTTAGAGCTTTCATTTCAAACTGATTACTGAACAGATATATAGGATTTTCAAACAAATCAGGGTTCAGAGGGAGAGTGGGTTTTAGAATTTGCCTGTTTCTAAGAAAATATCTTAAATAATTTTGCCTCTATTTTGTTTTACAAACTTAACAATATTGAAGGATTCATAACATGTCTTATAATTATTTTCCTTCACTATTTAACTCTTAAGTGGTAGAATAAACAGGAGAATAATAGTACAATGTATGCTTGGGAAAACAGGTTTTTTGCAACTTGTTCATGTGACAGGTGATGATCTTGATAAATACACAGCCAGTATGATGAACATCTGTAATAAAATCTTGCATTTGAAAAGTATTTTTCTTAGATTCCATGTTTTCCACTGATAGATGTTTATCTTTTGCAACAAAATGCTGCATGGCAGGGCCCTAGTTTGGCCGTTTTGAAATTCGTCCCCATTCCTCCCTTAAAATAGTATACTTTTTTCCCCTATTTTTAGCTCTACTGGCCGAAGGCATGAAGAGCTTATGTCATGGCGTGGTTTCCGTTGTCCTTGCGTGCGTGCGTTAGACTTTTTTGTTTACAAGATCAAGTCCACAGTTTTCTTCCGATTCTTTTCAAACTTGTTCAGTGTCTTTATATTAATAAGGACTTGAACCCTATTGAAAATGGGTTACATCAGAGTAAAAAGTCCAGAATTATCTCCCCTTGAATTTGAGAAAATTGTGAAATAAGGCTTGTTTACACAATAAAGTCCGCAGCTTTCATTCAATTATTTCCCAACTTGCACAGTGTCTTTATCTGAATGATGAGTCAAACCCTATTGAACATGAGTAATATCGGAGTTATATGTCCAGAATTATCTCCCCTTGAATTTAAGAAAAAAAATGAAAATTTTGTTTTTTTATGTGATTAAGTCCATAATTTTCATCCAATTCTTGGCAAACTTGCAGTGTCTTTGTATCAATGAGGACTCAAACCCTTTTTTAAAAAGAGCAATATCGAAGCAATAAGTCCAGAATGACTTCCCCTTAAATATGAGAAAATTTTGAAATTCCGCTTGTTTACACAATCAATTCCACAGTTTTCATCCAATTATTTCAAAATTTGCACAGTATCTTTATATCAATGAGGACTTGAACCCTATTGAATATGAGCAGTATCGGAGAAATAAGTACACAATAAACTCCCCTTGAATTTGAGAAAATTCTCCTTGTTTGCGCGTTCAGTGTCTTTATATTAATGAGGACTTGAACCCTATTCAAAATGGGTTACATCAGAGTAAAAAGTCCAGAATTATCTCCCTTGAATTTGAGAAAATTGTGAAATAAGGCTTGTTTACACAATAAAGTCCACAGTTTTCATCCAATTATTTCCGAACTTGCACAGTGTCTTTATCTGAATGATGAGTCAAACCCTATTGAAAATGAGCAATATCGGAGTTATAAGTCCAGAATTATCTCCCCTAGAATTTAAGAAAATTCTATTTTTTTGCGCGATTAAGTACACAGTTTTCATCTTAAAGGGATCTTTTCACGCTTTGGTAAATTGACAAAATTGAAAAAAGTTGTTTCAGATTCGCAAATTTTCGTTTTAGTTATGATATTTGTGAGGAAACAGTAATACTGAACATTTACCAATGGTCTAATATAGCCATTATATGCATCTTTTGACGATTTTAAAACCTAAAAATTATAAAGCGTTGCAACGCGAAACGATTGAATAATTTGGAGAGTTCTGTTTTTGTCGTTAAATTTTGTGAAACTACGAAGATTGCTTATATAAGGTATAAAAACGTCAACTATGTGTATTCGGCGGAATAGCTCAGTAGGCTAAAGCGTTTTTACTTCAGGACTCTGGCAGGACTCCAGGGGTCACTGGTTCGAAACCTGCTCCGGGCAATGTTCTTTTCCTTTTTTTAATTTTATTCTTGATTTTTTACTGAGGCTTTTACGATCCAATGTTTACATTTATCAATATAAAGCATTTAATGAATAAGTTAAAAAATGCCAAAATCTGTGAAAAGGCCCCTTTAAGACCCCTAAGTCGCTAAGCGGACACCATATCTACTACGCCGCAGCCACCGAACCAGCTTTAAATTCCAGAGGCTAAAAAAGCACACAATTATGAGATATTAAATGTTAAAGCTTGGCAGATGCTTTTTTTTCATCAAGCAAAACATATGATTTATTTTGGCTGATTTACTTTATAATTGAAACAACTATAATGTTTTGTACACAATAATGTCCAAATATTTCTTACGATACGTGGTTATCAAATAAGCTTTTGCCCGTAAATTAGGTAGCACCTATTATCAAATTTAACAAGTTCACTTAACAAGTAAACCTGAATAAGAACAGTGAAAATACATTCGAAACGACGCGGTAGAGTAATTCATCTGGAAGATATATAATACAACACCGTTCTAAATATTAACCTTTTACGAAAACTACCGGATACGACCGACAACTCTGGTTCTCCGTCGTGTATGAATTAAGTATTACTAATGCAGGTTACAATACACTAAATGAACGCTTCATGTAGGGCTGTACTCTCTAAAAAAATATCATAGTTGACAGGAAGGCATGTTTTACACTTTTTACCATTATTCAGGTGTTATCTTGCGGAGATAATGGTAGGGCATGAATAGGTGTTCACTACTGAATCCCTGAAATATGATACACTTGAAGACTATAGTAAACCATTGCACTAGAAAAGGTTACATTCCACTAAGAAACGGCCGAAAAAAAAAGTTGCAAAAACAGTCGATTTTGATTTGTGTCAAGTTCTTTCTTGCATTGTACATGACATATCTTTTTTATTGCATAAATCGATTCCGCTTAGAATGGCCTTTAAGAAAAGGTATGGTTATGGGGGTCTCTATGTGCAAAATGTTGCATTTATTTTCGCTCAAAGTTGTCGCTTTTACATTGAATTATATAGGGAAACTATTTGGTGTATTATGACCTAAACGCAAAACCAGGCCTAGTCACAAAGAAGCTGTATTTACAGAAAATCATCATTTTTTTAGTGAGATATGATGCGTTTTGGCAAATTTCACGGAATAAATGCGTTTGTTTCACGAATTTAAGGAGCATCGTGAGTTTTTAAGAAAAAAATACGTTTTCAGAGGAAAATAAGAAAAAAAATGTACAAAAACTCGTCTTGAGCATCTCAAATCGCAACAATTTGTGCTGAAAGAGCTCATGAACACGTTTTAATAGTTGTTTACTTCTTTTTCTACAAAGCTTGTAACAATATTCCAGTCTTTTGACCGATTGTAATTATTTAGGGTAATCGTTTTACGCCTGAACGCCCGTTATAAATCAAAGCTCCGAACGCGAAAGCCACATGGCTTATCAGGCGTTATAATAAAATGCATTTTCAAGCATTTCTACGTGAAAGATCGGTCTGAAAATTGGCATGCACATAGAAAATAGGTTTATAAGTATCGAGAAGTGCTTATTTTTCGCGATGTTAACAGTAAACGTTGTCTTATAGGTTACAATACACTAAATGAACGCTTCATGTAGGGCTGTACTCCCTAAAAAAATATCATAGTTGACAGGAAGGCATGTTTTACACTTTTTACCATTATTCAGGTGTTATCTTGCGGAGATAATGGTAGGGCATGAATAGGTGTTCACTACTGAATCCCTGAAATATGATACACTTGAAGACTATAGTAAACCATTGCACTAGAAAAGGTTACATTCCACTAAGAAACGGCCGAAAAAAAAAGTTGCAAAAACAGTCGATTTTGATTTGTGTCAAGTTCTTTCTTGCATTGTACATGACATATCTTTTTTATTGCATAAATCGATTCCGCTTAGAATGGCCTTTTAGAAAAGGTATGGTTATGGGGGTCTCTATGTGCAAAATGTTGCATTTATTTTCGCTCAAAGTTGTCGCTTTTACATTGAATTATATAGGGAAACTATTTGGTGTATTATGACCTGCATTCGTTCGGCATTCGGCTTACTTTATGTGAGCTGCTGCCTTGTGCTTATTCATTTCGCTTAGTAGAACTTACAAAAAAATGCCATATCTAGCAATACTAAGTATTGAAATGATAATATGTCAGCAACAAGAAGATAGCCACATGAACAATTTAACTGAAATAATTCATTTGTCATTTACTCGAGAGAATACATGATTAACATACATCGAGTAAACATTAAAAAGAAGTATGCAAGCGATATTTCACTCACTGATAGAAACAAGCATAAAGACGTAAGGAAGACGCAGTTATTTTGTAACAAATAAAATAAAGCAAAATGCAATTGTAATTTAGCAGTATGCAGTTGTCATTTAGCAGTATGCAATTGTCATTTAGCAATATGTAATTGTCATTTGGCAACATGAATGGACTGGCGGATATTCCCTTCCATATGTTTTCTGTTTTGTATCTAAAGGTTTATGACCAGCAATATGTAATAATGTAAAATAAGCCGCAAAAACTCCGCTTAACATCCGTACTGCGTGTGATGCAGCTAAGAACTGCACAGAAAGACATTCGCTATCCTTGATCTCATTCATTGAACTCTTTACCTTTCATAAACTCCAACCACAATCAACGCCGTATATCTGTTTTTTTTAAATGAAGTACTTTCAATGTTGTCCATTGTTTTAAATAAACTTGGGAATACTTGGGAACATGGCGTGAATAAAATGTATAATACATCCGTTTTGGAGATGAACGCAGTAAATATTTGTCTTTCTGAAAATCCTGTTTAAAATACTTCATATATTGTTTCATAGACGCGTTGTACGATTTACTGACGTGTATCAATGATTTAATGAAGGTGGAAAACTACCATTTTAAATAAAATATTTAAATAAAAGCATTCCCACGAGCTGCATAGAAAATATAATAATAATAATAATAATAATAAAATTGATAATACCAGAAGTAAATAGCATTATTTGTTTTATTTATTGATGTATCTTACATGCTGTTTATATTGCCGATAAAAATAATTGTATAAATAAACGGAATAGTCGCGAGTACTCTTTGACAATTTTGACAATACTTACTGAAAAAAACGAGGTTGTTTTACTGTTAAAGGGGCCTTTTCACAGATTTTGGCATTTTTTAACTTATTCATTAAATGCTTTATATCGATAAATGTAAACATTGGATCGTAAAAGCTCCAGTAAAAAATCAAGAATAAAATTAAAAAAAGGAAAAGAACATTGCCCGGACCAGGTTTCGAACCAGTGACCCCTAGAGTCCTGCCAGAGTCCTGAAGTAAAAACGCTTTAGCCTACTGAGCTATTCCGCCAAGTACATATGCATGACGTATTTTATACCTTATATAAGCAATCTTCGTAGTTTCACAAAATTTAACGACAAAAACAGAACTGTCCAAATTATTCAATCGTTTCGCGTTGCAACGCTTTATAATTTTTAGGTTTTAAAATCGTCAAAAGATGCATATAATGGCTATATTAGACCATGGTAAATGTTCAGTATTACTGTTTCCTCACAAATATCATAACTAAAACGAAAATTTGCGAATCTGAAACAACTTTTTTCAATTTTGTCAATTTACCAAAGCGTGAAATGATCCCTTTAATAGATATTTATGTTATCCATTTTTATACTGAATAATGGAACTGTTAATGATGCATCGAACTGTAAAATGTACAGTAGAAAAAAAACACATAAAATAATATCATGTCCAACCAGTTGTTGATCTTTTGGCGTCCGCCAAATGCGTAGATATGCAGAACGTCGTTAAAACGACGTTACGTCTATGTGTAAAATAGCGAAATTCGTTCTCATTAGTATATGTACGTTGCACATCGTTGGTGGTCTTCGTATGGATGCGTTTGTGAGCTTTTGCGTCCGTTGCGATTAGTTCTGTTCGTCGGAAAATTTTAAACATGTTCAAAAATTGTTGGCGAATAAAAGTGTCGTCGTTCGTTAAAATTCGTTTCAATACGTTGACCGATCGGAAAGTCTTCGCATAGCGTTCGTCAACTGGTGTTAGAGGTCGCAGCTCTCAGCTAATTTGCATATCATGATTACTTGATTTGCATATCAAGCGAAAGAGGACGATCCGAAAACAAATCTTTGCGATAGCTTGCGAACTTTTGCGAACAATAGCATTTCTAGGCGTCGGATTAAATCCGACGCATTTAAGCGGTTTATAACGATAAGTTAACGTTCAGAAAACGAATGGTATACGCTCGTATACGAATCAATCCGAAGGGTAACTACGATAGGCAAATCTATGCGAATCCATCCGAATAATCCATAGCGCTCATGATTTTTTTAGTAGTTTGTGCAGACATATGCCTATATTTCATATATATAATGTTGAAGGTAACATTATTTCTTCGTCAAATGGAAGATATGCAACGCCTGAAACTGCAGTATGTTGCTGCTATGGCCAATCAAGAAGTAGTCCAGCAACAACTTAACATTGACCGCTTTCTGAGAGGCCGACTAAGGTTGAGACCATGGCTACATTCCGGGAGACGGCGCAAATTGGCATCTATGATCAGCTCATGGTTGAGCTCAGAAGATCCTGGAACATTCAAGAAATTCTTCCGCATGCCTACTGAAATGTACGATACAATTTTGGGAAGGTTCGTCATCGCCTCGTGAAGCAACACACTTGGTACAAGGTGCTCTTGGATCCAATGCTAAAGTTAGCTGTCACACTACGTCACCTAGTTTCTGATGTCAAGTACTCAGACATGCAGTATTTCTGGCGGGTCGCTAAGAATACCCTCTCTGTAGTGGTCAGAGACGTGTGTCATGCTATATGTGAAGAATATGTTGATGAGGTCATGACAGCCCCCTCCACACTTGAAGAATGGAGACAACTGGCTAATGGTTTCCTCAAGAATTGGAAATTGCGTTGCTGCTATTGATGGCACGCACATAGCTATCAGAAAGCCTGCCAACACTGGTTCCTTATATAATAATTATAAGGGATTCTTCAGCATCATCTTACTGGCCATGGTCGACTCGGACTACAAGTTGGTATGGTGTGATCTGGGTTTTGAGTATTAGTCTACATTAATTTAACTGCATTATTTTGTAATTACATAAATTATAAACATTTAGCGCTGCTTTAAATGTACAGTTGTAAACTGACAATTTCTTATCCTTTTGTATTTTCGGGATACGGTTCAAGTGGAGATGCCAAGATCTATAATGAATCAGAATTCCTTTAGATGGTGCAGGATGGTTCCATTGGATTTCCAGACCCACAGCCCTTTCCAAATGACACCGTCGAAATGCCCTATTTCTTGGTTGGAGATGACGCATTCAGCCTTAGCGAGAACATGCAGAAACCCTATGGACATAGAGTCCTGACAAGAGACGAAAGCATCCTGAACTACCGGTTATCCAGGGCTAGGAGAGTATCAGAAAATGTATTTGGGAATTTTTGCCAACCGATTCCAGGTACAGTAAAGTTCCGCTATTAAGACCAGGCAAAATAGTGGTCTCAATTTCGAATTGGTCTTAATATCGGACCATTTTCCTTCATAAATTAACCATTTGAGACTAATCCAGCAGCTGATGTTTCACTTCTTAATATTGAATATTGGCAAAAAAAACGCATAATGTTTTAAATCTTCGAAGTGGCCTTAATAGCGGAACTTTACTGCAATACCCTTTTTCAAAACACAATTTCAAAGAAATGTTCACGTTAACTTTTATCACATAACAATACTGGTCATCTGTAATTTCAGATACTTCTCGCAAAGATGAACTACAGCCCATCTACAGTAAGGCTGATTGTAAAGACATGCTGCATTCTCCACAACTTGACGAGGATCAGGTACCCCACCATGCAGAATGCACTGGTTGACCATGATGATGGAAGAGGCGATCTGGTTCCTGGGGAATGTAGAAGAGGTCGCAACATGGAGGATACCAGGAATGTCAATACCAGGGGCCACAACACAGCAATAAAACAAGGCAAGATCGTGAGAAACACTCTGAAGCACTGGGTCAACTCTCTAGCGGGATATGTGCCAAAGCAAGACAGGATGGTGCCACATTACAGATTGAAATAAAGTGTAACATATTTGTGGAATAAATTAATAAAGAGTATTGTTGTTTTTGTATTGGCCTTATAAAGGGAAGTAATAGTAAAAGTAAGACACGAAATTTACGCAAAATCTTTAATGAAAAAGACTTAAGGTAGCGCACCTCTAATGGACAAATATCCAAATATAATCTAATTAATTATTTTCTTAATCAGCATCATTTCACTGAACTACATGCAAATTTGTAGGTAGGCTTTCCATGCTTTTTAAAAAAATATACCGATTTTTTTCAAAACCACCCCCACGCTCGGCTTTTGTCCAGTTTATTTTCACCCCTGGAGTTAATCAAAAGTTCCATAATTCATTCAAATTTCCAAATATGGGCATGCAGTTGGTGTGTACAGATGCTGTAAAGGTGTTTAAGTTTAAACAAGATGAAATAAGTATTCTTTTACAGACATTTATTTTTTACAATTTTTTATCTATGGAAGAGCGCCATGAAATGTAAGTGATTTCAGCCAAGTAAAAATTGGGTCGGTTAAAAACAAAGTGTCATAAAATTAAAAATAGTATCATTTAAGTCATATTTTAAACTTATTTTTTATAGAAACACTATATACAGCAAAAAAAACAAGAAATAGACAGATTTACCGTTTACTTTTTGAAATAAAAATGCAACATGCATGGTTCGTATTTTCAACAGTAAATCACCCAATTTCGCCATAACGTTGTTTTAATTTTAATAATTGAAGAATGTGCATAAAAATTGCTACATATTTAACAATAAATATAGCTTATATGCCATATTAAATCAAATTACGTTAGAAAATAAATAAAACGCGTCGCAAAAAAGTATACGTCGTCGGCAGGATTCGAACCTGCGCGGAAATATCCCAAAAGATTTCTCGTCTATCGCCTTAACCACTAGGCTACGGCACCTAATAGTAGGCTCTTCAACCTTCGAAGAAATCGCGGGAAATCATTAGAGGTGCGCTACCTTAAAGCATAATCAACATGCATAGTCGAGTCGGAAAAAAGATATCTAAGTCTATATAAAAAAGTCTATATCAAAACGCCCGGATGGAGAAACACCGTTTCGGAAATATTCGGCTGTATGCGCAATTATGCGCAAGGTTGCGCTTACATTCGTATCTTTACGCTCTTAAAAGCTCCTTATCGCTAACCGAAAGAACGAATATTATTTGCGCGACCTAACGCTTTCTAGCGAATTGCAGTAAATGTTCGTCAAACTTCGTAAATCATTCGCACCAAATAGTTCCTCTACGTTCACCTTTCGTTATAATATTACACAATGCAACAAATTTTCTAACAATTTCGGTAAGAATTCGCTAGAATTCATAAATTTACCCTTTTCGCCAGGCTTCGTCATATGGATTCGTCTATGTGTGAGGAGGCTTTAAAGCAATGACCATATTGCTGTTTGTGTGCACAGAAAATAAGTTGCACTAGTAAATCTTTATGTATGATATGTAAATGCAGAAGAAATTCAAATATTGTCAGCTTAACTATGTGCATTAGATTTCATCGACGTGCATGGTTTTGGTGTCAATTCAAGTTTAAATGCAGACGTCCATCGCTAACAAAAAAAGGACCTTTTGTTTTTTTCTTCTTAAGCATACACATTTTTTAAACGTTCCTTGATTATAAGTAGATCTACCCGTTAAATCTAAATCAGAAATGCAGTCAATTAAATCTTAAATCGTTTAAATGATTAAATGTTAAAAATAGAATTTGAACTTTCTGCATTCTGCGAGTGACTTTACTTTATAACCTTAATAGGCTTCATCGTCAAATGCGCACGCCTATAGGTTTTGTGTATAGATCTAGGTTTATTTTATAATACATTAGACTTGAAGCCCATGAGTACACACACATATAACATACAATGTAGTCAACAATGGTCAATGACATACAGGCATATGCATTATGTATTTTTTGCAATATAGATTTAGAATTAACAATAAAAGAATTGGAAACTCTAAAGACATGCATATTAAAAATGAACATTTTTTAAAATGTAGATCTATATATATATATATATATATATATATATATATATATATATATATATATATATATATATATATATATATATATATATATATATATAACACCGATTACCGTTACGTACTTAGTTTATGCAAGAATATAATATGCATATTGTAGAGTCGTATCTTATTCAAATTAACATGAATGTTCTAAGAATGTGTTTATATTTATATATATCTATTTTATGTATTTATTTAGCGTCAAGAATCTGCAACCACATGTAAAACCTATTTCTAAATGTAAATTGATAACCAAGAATACACATTGAACGTCATAAAATGACCGTTAATATATTCATATGAACAACAAAGCACGATATTTCTCTATCGGTACATGGTGGGAATAATCCAGACTCGATTTTTCTTTGGTACGAAGCTTTCGAAAACAGTTTTCGTAAGTCGACTGATCAAATGTTTTTTAGGTTAAATAAAAACATATGAACACGGCTTTGTCTTTCTGTTAATGGTCACAAATATTTGACAATTAAATTCAACAGACAGAACATATCTACATACTTTATTGTTTTAAACTAAATTTATGCATATTTCTTTTAACATTATTTGACATTGGCGCCACATTGTATCTCCCAATATGACGTCATAATAACGTCACACAGAGTTTTGATTTCTGCGTTCTGTATCGAAAACGATAAATCAAACAAGATGGCGTGTGTTTTCATATCGTAACGACAATTATTCATCTTAAGTGGAAGATGAAACACATTCTACTGTTAATCGCGACTGTATATGTCACTGGTAAGTTCTTTTGACCACAGTAATTTTTTCGGGATTTAGTGTCAATGTAAGAAGATGTAAAAATAATGGGTAACATTTATTTTGTATGATAACTGGTTAGGCCAGACGGCATATGCAGTTTTTGTCAAAAATAGCCAATTAAAGTTCACCCTTGGGAAAATTATTAACAATTACTCAACTTACAAAATTAGTATTTCAAAACATTGTCATGGCATTTGTTTACAATCAGCAAAACGTTTATTTGAAAATAATAAAGCCTATATCCATATGCACATCTCAAAACATAACTTATTCAATCAGTTCCGGTTAACTTTTTGCTGCATTTGTAACCCCTGTTAGCATTATACAAAAGCTTTCTTGTTAAAACTTTGTTAATTTATTCCTTTACCTAATGTATACCTTAGAAACTTATCATTTTGATTTTATTGGGGCATTATGGAAAAATTAATACAAATTAAGCGGAACTGATGATTATCCGGAACTGGTTGACAAACTGTACCTGAAAAAATAATTTTTTTTTATTAATAATATCAAAAGACCCAAAATGTTCAAATATCCCTCTTATATAGGCTCTTTAACATAGTTTCATCCAAATGGATCGTTTCACATTTTGGTAAATTGACAAAATTTAAGAAAATGTTTCAGATTCGCAAATTTTTGTTCATGTAATTATGATATTTGTGAGGAAAAAATAATATCGAACATTTACCATGCTCTCAAATACCATTTATGTGTATCTTTTGACGATTTAAAAACCTGAAAATCATAAAGTGTTGAAACACGAAACGATTGAATAATTTGGAAAGTTCTGTTGTCATATTTTGTGACATTACGAGGATTGCATATTTGGGACGATTGAACTTTATCGGTACGAAAAAAAAATGGAAAAGCATATAAAAACTATAATTGTATGATTGCTAAGCTCACAATACATAACACAGCGCTACACCTAATAATCCTTTTTATTTTACATATTCCTTCAGTATCGGGGGCTACCGCCCCCAAACCCCCGTTTTGTCGATAGTGGTAATCAACTGTGTACTTTTAAAGTTCAATCTAGCCGCATATTTAAAGTATAGAATACATCATTCATTGTAAGACTAAGAGCATGGATCGGCAAGTGGTCTAAGCAGGGATGGAAATTAGTTGTTGCCCGTGAGCCCGGGGCAAGTAGATTTTAGCCTGGGCAACTTAAAATCATAAGTTGGTAGTCCAGCCGGGCAACTAGCATTTTTAAGCTTGAAACATTAGTACAATTAAACATTTAATAAAATTGGCGACTGTTGATTAATAATTTTAATAATATTTATTCATAAAGGCCAAGGAAATAATTCAACTCAAACTCATATTAAGACATTATACACAGAAAGAGTGTAATGTAAGCAATTTTGTTCAGTTATCTTTTATTTAAAGAAAGTATTAGATACACATGACAATACATGTACATTGTACTGGGCTCGTTAGTCTTTAGCTGGGCAACCAAAATAGTAAAGATGGTTGCCCGTGTGGGCAACCAATTGTAAAACGTTAGTTTCCATCCCTGCTAAGTGTCAGAGTTTTACTTCAATCTAGCCGCATATTTTAAGTATAGAATAAATCACTCATTGTAAGACTAAGAGCATGGATCGGCAAGTGGTCTAAGTGTAAGAGTTTTACTTCAGGAATCAGTGGTTCGAGCCCAGTTGAGGGTTACTAGTTTTTCTTTCTTAAATTGTATTCATGTTTTTTACTTAAGCTTTTTAGATCCATTGATTACATTTGTCATTAATCAATATAAAGCATTTAATGACAAACGTCATTATCTTCCAAAATCTGTGAAAAAGATTTAAAATCAGCTTCTGGCAAATTTCGGGATTAATGACACATTCCTGATAACATATAAGTTATTTCTCTATAGTTAGAAAATTATTTTTTGTTTGTTATTGTCAATTAGCATGAAATTTACTGTACACAATTATTGCAAAAGTTTAGAGCTTTCATTTCAAACTGATAACTGTGAACAGATATATAGGATTTTCAAACAAATCAGGGTTCAGAGGGCGAGTGCTTTTTAGAATTGACCTGTTTCTAAAGAAATATCTTAAATAATTTTGCCTCTATTTTGTTTTACAAACTTAACAATATTGAAGGATTCATAACATGTCTTACAATTATTTTCCTTCACTATTTAACTCTTAAGTGGTAGAATAAACAGGAGAATAATAGTACAATGTATGCTTGGGAAAACAGGTTTTTTGCAACTTGTTCATGTGACAGGTGATGATCTTGATAAATACACAGCCAGTATGATGAACATCTGTAATAAAATCTTGCATTTGAAAAGTATTTTTCTTAGATTCCATGTTTTCCACTGATAGATATTTATCTTTTGCAACAAAATGCTGCAAAATTGGCAGGGCCCTAGTTTGGCCGTTTTGAAATTCGTCCCCATTCCTCCCTAAAAATGGTATACTTTTTTCCCCTATTTTTAGCTCTACTTGCCGAAGGCATGAAGAGCTTATGTCATGGCGTGGTTTCCGTTGTCCGTGCGTGCGTTAGACTTTTTTGTTTACAAGATCAAGTCCACAGTTTTCTTCCGATTCTTTTCAAACTTGTTCAGTGTCTTTATATTAATGAGGACTTGAAACCTATTGAAAAAGGGTTACATCAGAGTAAAAAGTCCAGAATTATCTCCCCTTGAATTTGAGAAAATTGTGAAATAAGGCTTGTTTACGCAATAAAGTCCATAGCTTTCATCCAATTATTTCCCAACTTGCACAGTGTCTTTATCTGAATGATGAGACAAACCATATTGAAAATGAGTAATATCGGAATTATAACACCAGAATTATCTCCACTTGAATTTGAGAAAAAAAATGAAAACTTTGTTTTTTTATGTGATTAACTCCATAATTTTCATCCAACTCTTGGCAAACTTGCAGTGTCTTTGTATCAATGAGGACTCAACCCCTTTTTTAAAAAGAGCAATATCAAAGCAATTAGTCCAGAATGACTTCCCCTTAAATATGAGAAAATTTTGAAATCCCGCTTGTTTACACAATCAATTCCACAGTTTTCATCCAATTATTTCAAAATTTGCACAGTATCTTTATATCAATGAGGACTTGAACCCTATTGAATATGAGCAGTATCGGAGAAATAAGTACACAATAAACTCCCTTTGAATTTGAGAAAATTCTCCTTGTTTGCGCGTTCAGTGTCTTTATATTAATGAGGACTTAAACCCTATTGAAAATGGGTTACATCAGAGTAAAAAGTCCAGAATTATCTCCCATGAATTTGAGAAAATTGTGAAATAAGGCTTGTTTACATAATAAAGTCCACAGTTTTCATCCAATTATTTCCCAACTTGCACAGTTTCTTTATCTGAATGATGAGTCAAACCCTATTGAAAATGAGCAATATCGGAATTATAACTCCAGAATTATCTCCCCTTGAATTTAAGAAAATTCTCCTTTTTTTGCGCGATTAAGTACACAGTTTTCATCTTATTCTTTCCAAACTTGCACAGTGTTTATAGCAGTAGCCCTCATAGGCCTCTTGTTTATTTTTATACTAATGAAAGCTGGTTACATATATCGTGCTATTTACCTTTGATTGAAGGTATATTTATGTGAAATACATTTAAATATAGCAATTTTAAGTGTTGAATGGTTGTTGATTTTTTTTTAAATTCCCCTTTTCGCCCAAAAAGACATGAAATTCCCCCCTCTAAGGGCCCTAGCCCCAATTCCCCAAAGTATAGAAATTAAAGGCCCTGCAGGGACATCACATTTTATATAGGAAAAAAGGTCATTTAAAATATTTTGTTTAAAAACTATAATTTTATTTTTTCTATCAGTTAAAATAGGTTCCCAGCTTTTTTCCATTAGTTTAAATTTTTTAAGATCACACTGTCTGTCAGGTGATGCATTCAGACGCTTGAAACCTTTTTTCCCTGTAGTTAAATTAATGTGATAATTAACATTTGTGTATACTATGTGGTCTTCTATCTGACGTTAAAAACAATTATGTTATAAGTTTATTTTTTATATATTATATTCTGTGTAAGTTTAGTAGAGGCTTTTAAAGAGGGGGGGTAATCACGTGACAAACAAGAAAGCGACGTCCATGCAGACGAAGGTAGTTTTCATAGTTTTAAACCATTTATTATACGCCCGTTTTAAAAAAACAGGACGTATTATAGTTTCACCTTGGCGGCGGGCAGGTGGCCGGGGGGGCGGGTGTCGTCCACAGCAGTGTCCGCTCTCTAATTGAAATAGTTTTCATCCGATCTTCAGCAATCTTGGTCAGAAGTTTTATCTAGACAATATCTAGGTCAAGTTGGAATATGGGTCATGCAGGGGAGAAAATTAGATCACTGGGTCACTAAGTGCATTTCAAGCATTTAGCATGGTGTCTGCTCTCTAATAGAAGTAGTTTTCATCCGATATTGACCAAACTTGGTCAGAATTTGTATCTAGACAATATCTTGGTCTGGTTCGAATATGGGTCATGCCGGATCAAAAACTTGGTCACAGGGTTATTTAGTGGATTTCAAGCATTTAGCATGGTGTCCGCTCTCTAATTGAAGTAGTTTTCATCTGATCTTCACCAAATTTGGTCAGAAGTGTGTCTAGACAGCGATTTTCCTTGTCCAATTGGGAAAAGTACCCGTACTGGTCCGATTGGGAAAAATTGAGTCGTGAAAACCTCAAAATTGGGAAAAATCGAGTCGTGAAATCCTGAAATTGGGAAAATCGCGTCGTGAAGTTTGGGTCTTATTGAATACATCATACAGTTCATACTTAATTGAACATACCCATTTAAATAATCATTTGCAGGCATGCCTTAATGACCATTAAGTTATAAAGTTTATATAAATAACAAAATATTATAAAGAACACACCAAATCAATTACTAGTTGTTTTAATCTCTTTTAAAGCAATGTCTCTCTCTTTCATTTTTGTGAAAATTTCAACAATCTTTGATGTTTGATCATCACTCAGTTGCTTGCATCCCTCCCTGCACAGCATCATTATTGCTGTCAATGTGTCCTGTGATAGATGGTTCCGATTGGTTTTATGGCATAATATTTGCTATTATGACTCATTTCAAACTACGATAAAGTTACAAACCAACGTAAAACAGGACGCTGGCTGCCTGGCAAAAGAACCGGAAACAGTAACAACTCTATTGATTGAATGCGCTGAATAATAAAACCCGAAATTAATCGAGCGCGTGGTTACACACAACTATACGATTTTCTTTGTTCGCTCGCCGAAAGTTGGTTTTTTTACGAAACTTTCTATCGTTTTGAGAAAAAATTCGGACGCTGATTGGGATTTTTCCAGATGCCGATTGGGAATTTGGGAATTTTCGCTCGATTGGGAAAGTACCGTTTTGGGAATTTGGGAATTTTCGTTCGATTGGGAAAGTACCGTTTACCGGTACTTTATAAAGAAGGAGGAAAATCGCTGCTAGAATGATGATATGTAGGTCAAGTTCAAATATGGATCATGGTTATTAGTTATCAAGTTGTTCAAAACTTTCAAACGGGCGTATCTTTGAAACAGTTTGGCACTATTGTTACTTGTATTTTTTTATTCCGCTCACTTTCAAGACATATTAGGAAGAAAGTAACTGGCTTTTATTTCATAGTAAATTATTCGCTCTAGATCTCGACTTTACTCGGTGCAAAATTTCTAAGTGGGATTACCTAATTAGGGCTCCACTAAGAAAATTTGCGGGTGAGTAAAGCAGTCTTCACGATAGTTCATTTTACCCACTAGCCATTCGGGCTACTGGAATAGTGAAGAAAAGAAGCCCAGCAGCAAAATTACAAGCCTGAAGTAAATTCGTTAAAATATACACCCTGCTTATGGGTTTCATCTTTCAATATCAGATAATCTATTAAAAAGTACAAGTTCTGACAGGTTATGTTAACTGTAAAGCCCAACCCATGCCAAAGACAAAAAAATCTTACCGGACTTGAGGTCCGATAACTTTTAAAATTTACCCGACCTCACCGCATTTTACCGGATCTTATTCTGCTTTAAACAAGCAATAAAAAATATATTGTATAGTGTTTAATCGTTATAACGTTCACAATGTTTAATAATTCTAAATACAATAAAATAACGAAATTTACACCCGTTCAGTCAGCGCTTCCGGTCGTCAATTACGCCCAAAACCGGCAGTATTACGTCCTTTTAACAAATGGCAGAAGTCACTTAGATGTCCGATAATCCGCACTCGTATTCTTGTCTAATATCGAATAATAGTCACATTACACAGCCATTTATGCTGATACAGATGCATCACAAAAACTTCTCAGGTAATTTTCCAGTCGCCAAACTGTGCTGTTCAGCGTCCATTCGGTAACGAGAATGCATATCATAAGGGCAGGGTTAACTGGCGACGGCGATCATTATTTCTGATTGACGTCAGTCTTGAAGTTAGCGTTTATCGCAGATTGATTTACAAGTAATCACAGTTTTAAAATTTACGCAATATCCATGGACTCTAGATGACAATATACGATCCGTGGCAATATCCAATGGTAATAAATTAGTACATGAAAGACGGTGTCCGGTATCATCGCACCTTTTTACCATAAACAATAACTTAAACAATTATTGTTCCTTATGAGAAATTAAATGCAAATGGTTAGCAATTAATAACGTATGGCGAGCAAGTTGTGAAAACAATACCCGTTACAAATTGCATGTGGTAACAATTTAATTTAAGTAGAAGTATATTTCATCATGTCCATTTTTAGAACTGAATAACACATTTTTTCTAAAGCCACGGTCATGATAATAGTATTTAAGTCCCTTTGTACGCATCTGCACCATTCACTACACATGATGCCATGTAAAACCCGTGTTTTAATAAGAGCACGAAATTTTTGCTGACATAGTTGAGTTCCACGCGTGGAAAGCGTACATGTCAAAACAGACCATGCGCCTTAGCTATATATATAGACGTGCATGTAGTATTTTTAAATGAAAAAATACATCAGCATTAATGCACACAATTAGATAGTATTGACACATTGAAACTATAGACACAATACGTACATTTACGAATAATAAATTAAATTAAATTCCCTAATTGGTTGTTATAACAAAATATTACCAGTGAATATAAATATGCTTGCACATTGCGTCACTTGATTTTCGCATGTTAAATGGGAATGATCCCATCCGAAAATTTACTTTTCATAAGCGCTTGCGTAAAATGGCAGACGTTTGTGTTTATAAAATTCATAAACACATTAGCATCAATACTAGTCATATTTTGGTTTTGAACATTAAAATTGGTATTTGTTCATATTCTAGTTTCGTTTTCATTTTTTTTACCAAAACACACAATTTATTTATGGTCCGACATTGTCGGGAATAATACAGGACCTCAGCAAATTTTATCGGAAATGTCCGAGGTCTGATGTCTTTCGCATGGGTTGAAAGCCTATTGCAAAAACAATTTCACGTCAAGGTAAATATGTCCTTCATTAATCATAACTCTATAATTTGTGATAAACAACTTCTTCGTTCATATCATCTGATCACTGTCATCCTGGAAATCCTCATGGTCAGAAACCATATCCTGTAAAACAAGCGTCCTTACCTTTATTGACTTGCTTTCAGTTTCCAGCCAGGCTTCGCTCCAGCTATGTATTTAAGTATAATGCAGCCTTTCGAGCGTAGGTACTTACAACTTTGGAAATAAACTTACGGAACGTACACACACACACACAAGGTTACAAAATAAAACGATGTTTATTCCGGAAATGCAAGCCGCAGTTGTCGATTGGTTTACTTCAGCAGTAAACACATCAGCATGACGTGTGCCAAAAGTGCACAACCAGTCTAAATTATTCACCACCTGGCATGGATTACGACTCGAAAATAACCGATGAATGTATGGACCAATCGGAATGGGTTTAAATCTCGTAATTTAGGCGAACTTAAACGAAGTTCTTTCGGAAATCTTCGCAAAGTTCTCACAAAATAATGACATTTATCACACTTAAAAATGTAAACAATATTGATACACAGAATTCCTACTGGCCCAACAGGCGTACGATATGGCAATTTTAATAGGCACGGGCTATAATTTACACGCCCAGGCCCCCTGGCGTGCGCTTATTTCGCAGACTGGTAAAGTCGAGATATAAAGCGAATTTAAAAACGAAATACACGCTAACAACCTTTTTACTGATATGGCTGGAAAGTGAGCATCATTTAAAAATTAAACAGAAGTAATAAAGGGTATAAAACGGCAAAAAATTACTGTTTCGGAATGGACATCGCCATCTTGACTATCACATGATTACCCCCTCTGTTTTATATTATCATATATTGGATTTACATCTGCTGGTGTGTGCTCCTTTTAACATAAGTTTTCACTTCCAACACTCTGATACACTTTAACTAAAATGAATTTAAAATATTGAGGTCCACATTCTTTTCTTTTACATTAATCATTAAAAAAAACTCCTTGGGGAAATTAAACTAAAAATTATATATGGAAAAAATGAAATCATCTGGGGGGAAAAAACTTAGTCACAGATCATGTGCCCAAAATTAAACTACTGTGAAAAATTGTAATCGCCAAAACGTAGACAATTTTAATTTGGTTATTTTATAGTGTTGGCTTTTTTTCAACCCGAAAGATGTAGAAATTCTAAATATAATCAACGATCACAAATAATTCATTTTAATTTCTTCCATTTATTGTTGATCAACAAAGGTTATAATGTGCAACTTTTGTATGTATTGACCTTATTCAAGAAAAAAATGTGTATAGATTATTTTAAATAACATAAATACTCAAAATCAATGAAAGTTTTGCAAAATATTTTGTAAAATAAAGTTAAAATAAAAAAAATCAGTGGTCCTCATAGCTATTGCCAAAATTTCAACGCTAGATATGTGTTCTGGTAACATAGATTTAACACGATACAAAATGCTCGTTTTTATTTTTTGTTCCACAATATGTTCCATATTAATTTCCTGGCACCATATCTGAACATTTACAAGCGAACATGAGACTGGCTTCGGGCAGAGTCGGAAGATCAACATATTAATTAGGACTACGTCTTGCTTCCAAAGTTGCTGAAGCCAATCTTGCCTTTGCTCATAAATGTTCCAATATGGTAGCTGGATATTCACATGGAATATATTGGGATCAAAAACCACAAAAACTATCATTTTGTATCAAATTAAATCCATTTAACCAGACCAAGTCTAGTGTTGCAATTTTGGCTATTGCTAGAAGAAACATTGATTTTTATGTATTAACTAACTTTAAAATAGTTTACGAAATATTTATTGATTTTTAGTATTTAAATGGCTTAAAATAAAAATGTATAATCCGAAAAGTATCTTTAATGTAAGTTGTGTGAACAGCGCATATTTTAGTAAAGAACAGCATTTATTTCCTATTGAATGGTGAAACACAGCAATGCACATGCAAAATTTAGTCCAGTAAAATTTACAACTGGCCTGTACCTTTTTCCTTTTTGTAGGACAGTTTTGCCTGTAAATGGTGATGTTTTTTTTCCCATGTTTGCGTGTGAAAACAGAAACTGATTTTTTGCTGTAAGATATCAAGTTTTGCATTATCTGGTCTTTATTTAATGCCATAAATACAGCAGTCTATAAACCCTTTCAGTTTTTGCTGGTTCATAATTTTTCTCCCTTGTGTGGCGTCTTGCAAGGATTATCAATTGTATCGATTGTAAGCGAGAACAGAGATTTCTTGTTTGACAGTGTTTGTTTTCAACGATGTAAATGGACTTGATCATATGCACTAAAAGGTTTGTACTTACCTAATTGTTAATAGTGTTGTTTTTTTCTGATGCAATTTTGATAATTGTTTATAATGCTGATAAAGCAGCTGTATTGTTTATGTCTGTGATATGTTTTCGCGATGCCAAAATATTCAAACAAACGTTTGTACTGAAATAAATCCTGTTCACTAATGTGGATATTGATTAGATAGAAGGAAATATTGCGTTATTTCATGTTTCATGAAAGAAAATAATAAAAATTGTTTCCTCATTGAAAAAGTATAAACAATTTTTTGACATTTATATTTTGATGTAACTAATGGTAACCAGTTGTTTTAATTGAAAGCAAACCACATCCTAATGCAACATCTTTGAGTTTGTTAAACAGCTGTTTGTTTGATTAGAAATTTTACATTATTATATCCCATTGCGCATGTATGTGTCAAATATCCGCCAATATGAATGTTATGAAAGAGCATTTTTATCAACAGATTAATGGCCACGACTATGCTGCGCAAATTTACCCAGCATTATACAAGTTATCAGACTCAAAACCTGATTGATAACAAGTCCAGTCTTCGAAATTAGCACACGCCCGATCGCCCGTGGCGAGTAAAATTACTGCCTGGCACATACAAAAATTCACGTTTGTGGCCCGCGGGGCATGTAAATTATTGAAGCCAATTGACAGTTTAAAAAAAAAATCGTAAGCGGTTCTTGATATTTGCAGATCTATTTTTCAATTTTGCGAACAAACACCTTGCCGTAAGTTGTAAAACAATGAAATTCAATTGGTTTGACAACACGCACCTGCTTGCACACGTCATCGTTATTGTTTTTGACCGATGCAGTTTGGTCACATTCGGTTCTTATCGACGGTTTCTCTAGACATTAATCGAGAAGATGCTTTTTGAATCGATCATTTCAATCAAGTAATACGCTTCCGTTTTTGTCAATGTAAACAAATGTCATTGTCGACATAGAGGCAGTATCTTAGGTATTTTGATGGGGCTAAGCCCGATAAAGCACTTCCAAAATAGAAAATTGACAATGATTTAGAGAAAAAGGAAGCCAAGAAATGGTACGAGGACACCAGAGAACGCTCTTTTCAAGAGCACTGGTGTAACGATTGACCGTCTTAATTCTAGTGATTGATTAGATGTAATTGTATTCACTACTATTGAAACAAATGTTCTGCTTTACTATGTGTAGCATGTAAGTGTTAAAATGTTGTGATTTGTTATAATTTTGGTTAAAAAAGTTTGGGCATGTAAAAAATATGTTGGGCATGTAAAAATTCTTAAGTAACTGGCCCGACTGGCATGTAACTTTTCAAAGCTAATTTCGAAGACTGCATGTCCATGACATTAAAATTATTCTAGAAGAAGCCAATGGTAAATTGTTAAGTCAATTGATTTGTTTTAAAACATTTGGAAATAAAACATTAATTTTATCAACATATTATACATAATTATGTCAATGCATATTTTTAAACAATAGGATAAAAACATTAAATTAATATGTTGACCACGTTTGTGGAATTCATGATACTGATTTGAATGATCCAAAATAATAGGTAAAGTTGTTATCCACTTGTAAATTCTTTATATTTCAGGGTTCGCACAGGGCTTGAAAAGTGCTTGAAAATGAGTCCTAGGCTTGAAAAGCCCTTGAACAAAGGTTGGCCTTGAAAAAGTGCTTGAAAAGTGCTTATTTCATGTACAAAAAGCCTTAAAAATGTCTATTTCTGCTCAAAATTACTTTTATCATCGCTTTAATTATTAACTTAAATCGTTCTTAAGGGAAATATTATGAAAATTTATCATAAATTCCTTCGCGCAAAAAGTTGAGTACGAAATATAAGCTTCGTACACTATTGAGTACGAAATGTTATGTGTACACGTCACAGATTATGTGTACTACGTCAGAGGTTCTTCGTTGTGATCAATTTTCGCGAGTGAAAACGCAGTGATGGGGAAGTGTCGTTTCAAACCAGGGTGGTTAACTGAATATTCCTGGGTACAGAAAACAAATGACATTCGAAAAGCACATTGTCGATAATGTATGAAGACCATTGATGTCGGGGGGATGGGGGAAAGCGCTTTGAAAAGCCACAAGAAAACATGAAATTGAGAATCAATATGTTTGTTTGTAATAACTTTAAAAAGTAAATACATATGTGAGACTCATTGAGTTAAGGATGGATATTAAAAACATGTATTTGTATGTAATTAAATAACATGTATGAGTTAATATGGAATAAGTTTAATGAGTTTGAGCAATTAAATGACATTTAATGTGTTAATCTGGTTTGAAAATGCATTTTGTTAAAGGAAACTAACGTACTGTTCTTGGCCTTGAAAATGAAAATTTGGCCTTAAAAAGTCCTTGAAAAGTGCTTGAATTGAGGTTTGCGATTTCTGTTTGAACCATGTATTTGATCTTCATACAATTTCAGTCAAACAGGATCTACTTTGTACGTGCCTAAATGTCGCACCAATGGCTATTGTTTGATAGGTCATGGGCTGCTCAGCTATCATACATTTCCAGCCAAGGATGATCCACTTCGAGATGTTTGGTTGAATAAAATATAAAGCTGAGGGATATCATGTAAACAAACAAAATAGACAATATTTTTTCCACATATTTGATCACATCATTCTGGTTTCCGTTTCGGACAATAAATAAAATTTTAACGTTGTGGTTATTGCTCCCTCTTTTCCGAGACCCAATTATATCAAGTCCCAGTGTTTAACATACAGACCATTCACATGAACATTGGTTGTACATGTAGATATATGAAGTACATGTACTGTAGATATATGAAATACCATTGGCTGTGTGATTTGTCAATTTTGTTTGCTTGGTATGATGTTTTTGATAAATATCTTAATTTTATCATTGATTTAAAAACAGATTTATGGTTAAAGAGAACTTTACATTAAAATTGCATACCATTTTGTTATATCATTTTGTTAACTAGTTTTGATTGCATGTCAACTGAATATATATAAATACTTTTTACATTGAAATTTTAGTTTTGGTTTGGAAATACTAGGTGACACTAAGAAAGGCATATGCATACAGACATTCCCAAAAGTGTCGGACCGTCGGACCTGACCGACGTTTTAATGACAGGTCCGATTGAAAATGCCATGTTGCTGGTCCGAATGTCCGGGAAATAATTCAAGAAGAAAAGTTGATTTATTTTATAGAATTCGTTCCAGTGTGCGATCATTTGAGAACGAATATTCCTGGGCATTCCGGAAATTTGCGCTTGGTACCAATTTCGTCCGGTCTTTTATTTATCGATTTCTAATTGGTTAGCGGCTGGCAAAAATGAACGGTAACTGACGAAACCTCTTCGCTACTTTCCGAAAAATCTTAAGATTCTGCGAAATGCTGCTAATGTCCGCCATCTTGAAATTTTAAGTGATCGATTTATAGCAATGTTAAGCACTGCAGTAGCATATTGTAAAGCGATATGTTAACCGAATTATATATTGATTACATATTTGCTAGGTTACTGGTTACTCGTTTACAATTTCAGGGGACAAAAATTCCACTCGTCCGCTCGTATTGACGAGTGAAATCTTGAAAGGACGAGTGAATTTCCCTAAAGCTCTCGTCCTACAGGACGAGTGAAAAAAAACTGATGTTAAAATATATATTTTCTGACCAGTAAGACTCTTTTTCATTAGATAAAATCATTTCTTAAAGCATATCTATTCCGAAAGTAGAACGATAATGCACCAGAAATCGTAATTGAAAATTTCATATAGCAGGTGCGCGTTGTTATGCGAGACTGTGTCCCGAGTAAATATTGGCTTTTTGGTGTAAACTTTGCGCGTCCATGTTGACAGGGAACCATTTGACTTCATTCACTGTAAGTATTGATTTTTTTAAAGAATTATTTTACTGCGAAGTACCGTTTTAAACCAGTCTGAATTTCATCTGAAAAATGTCTGACATACGAGCGTTCTTTAAAGGGGGCACAAGCGATGTTCAACCATCCGAAATGGAAAGCACGCAAGCATTAGAAAAAGGAAAAAACAAATTTGTCTTCATTTATTTATTTTGTGTTCCTCATAAATAAAGTAAGTTAACATTTCTTCTGTGATCAGCTGGCATGAATAACTAAGTAAGCAGCATTTTAGCAGTGATATAGGAAACATTGTTAGTCATATCAGTCCTTTGCAATCTTTCTTTCACACATATTTGAAGGACAAGTGCATGTGTTTGAAGGACGAGTGAAAATTTTAATGCACTTGTCCTGCAGGACGAGTGCAATTTATAAATATTTTTGTCCCCTGCAATTTTCTACATTCAAACGATATGTATTAAGCACATTTTATTATATGTGCAAAACATGCACATGTTTTCGGACTGTCATATTCGGATACAGTATGATTCGTCAATTTTAATTTATTTTCGACGTTCTTTATAACATTTTTATAGAATGACGATACACATGCGGTGATACGGATGGTATGGTTTATAATATTTCGCATTGTAGTCACCAGAAATTGCAACTAGAAATACTACAAAAAAGTACAATAAGCTAGGTCAAGGGGGTGTCCCCCATAGGAACTCGGCCCTTAATCCCCGTTGGGGTCCTGCGGTCCCAGACCCCTAGCTTAATTTTCCGGATTTCACATTTGGGTCAATTGACACCCCTGAAATTAAGAAAACAAATATGTAACCATACAACTTATCGACTTAGGAAAACAACCAATACTTAGTATTAAAGGAGCATCTGAGTTGTTGCCGAACGACATAACACTTAACTTCGCAAATATATAAATACGAAATATATGTTTGTACATTGATGTTTCGGTCCTATGAATCCCAATCCGGTCCTGCAAGTTATCTAAGACTACCGGATGTCATGTGGACTTAAAATACTTTTGGGAATGTCTGTGCATATTGTGAAAAATCAGTACTCAAGTCTGTTTCCTAGCTTCTATGTCACTGCAATCTAAACCAGGGACCCATTTCATCAACAATAATACAAGATGTTTTGATTTATGACAATTTTGTAATACAAACAATATTAAGTAATCCTTTAAGTTGGTATTCAACATTTGTGCGTCTTCGAAAGTTATTAATAACATTGTATAGATATCCTACAAAGGACAACTTACAACAGGGTCCAGCTGACCATTGAATCTGTCAGAATTGCAAGCAGCTATTGCAAAGTAAGCATTTTAATTTAAACTTGTAACAAATTCATGCTACAGATTTGCGTAATCCTTTGGGTAAAACACTTTAAACAAAAATATAAGCTTTATTACAACAAAGATAATTTAAGATGAGCACAACCATATTCTCAACATTGTAACTTTGTATCTTTCTAGTTGTTGAGGTAAAACAACACCAGGGATACAACTGCAAAAACAAATAAAAATGCCAGTTTTAAGCATTATAGCTCCTTTAAAAATTCATGTAACTTATACAACATGTCAAATATTGATCATATTTGGATCAAACCATTTTCTGAACACTTGGGTATAAGGAATACACAATACATCTTTACAAAATTAACATTACACATCTAATGTCACTGACAGCTTAAATGTTAAGCATTCCTGTAGAGGTTTCTGTACTGAATCGAAATGTACCAGATTGTGGTTATGGTACCTAAATATGTCATGGATCTATTCATGCTACCAATGTTTATGTAATTCACATATATTTATAATAAAACTAGGAGTATTTATAGTGATATCATATTAAAAAAAGCAAATATTGTATCAATCACAGTCGTGTATTGTTGTGCTTTCTATCTTTGTTACCCATCTGGTTAGACCTAATGGTACTGCGCTGGTTCATAGCATTCCTGATAAATTTATTCCACTTATAATCAAGGGCTTTTTCCTGCTGATTTTAAAGCCTTTATTGGTTATGTTCCCAATGGCAAAACATACCCGGTACCTTTTTTACCACTTCAGTCTAAGAATCCTCATTTCATAGTTTTAGTTTTGAACTTCTATAAAGAAATAAAGAAAGAGATTTCTGAGTGTTAAAAGAACTTGTAAGTTAAATGACTATTTCTCCTGATTTGTTTTCATTCACATCATTTCTCCTGAATAACATTTCTAAGAAATTCATAAATTTTACTTACGGCCTAAAGCAAAATAAGCCTTTTTTCAGTGAGGCCAGGTTTTGAAGGCATGTTTTTAAGGAAAGTTTCTTTTTACAATCATATTCCTGATTCTGTTTTCATTTCAATAGGTTTTACTCTTTCTGTGTTGAAAATTTCAGATAAATCGGCCAACCTGTTTGAAAATCATGAAACTTTAAAGTTGCCTAAACTTGCAAAAAAATGCCATTTTAGCGTGACATTTATTTTTTGGTAAATAAGAAATGCATGTAATTGTTAAAAGATATTTGAGTATCATATTAAATTATTTTTGTATTTATACTGTAGCAAGACTATCTGTCTTTCTAAGAAACTCTTTTCCGAGAGAAAAAACAAGCATTTTCTAATATAACATGTTTAAAAAAATATACTCAATTGAGGCCAATAGAGCATTTTCATACCTTTATTATATATTGCATGAAATAAACAATACAGGCAGCTTTACATGTATCGTGGGCTTAGCACAAAACGGTCGTAACTGACATTTTTTACAAAAATGACTTTATTGCATATTTTGTACTATAATGTCAATATTTATAATCTGAAAAAATATTAAAGCTAAAATCTGCTTAAAAAAAACCCTAAAACCGTCATTTGGCAAAAGGTCGTATCTGAAAATGAAATTATTTTCATTGCATAACAGTTGTATCTGCAGTTGCAACCGTTTTGCACTGAAAAAGAATATAAACATGATAGTCTAATGGTACCAGTACCTAGAATGTGAGACTGAGACCATGGTAGCAATACATACAGACTGTGACAATGCCGTGATTTGTGTTACCCATTTGGAAAAGTATTGGTACCAGCCAAATTGTGTGAGAAAAACCCAGAAATTGGGAAAATTCACGTTGTAAAGTCTTCATATTGGGAAATTGGTATATTTGATATTTTGCTCCCAAATACTTAAAAATTAATAACTCAATGTTGTCAAGTTGTCATACCATAGAGCTGCATAGGAAAACTAATTAAAATTTGTTTGTTTTTTGTTTTCTTCAATTGTCTTTTTTACAGGAATTGGGAAATTTGTAGTTTTTTTCCTAATTGGAAAATGCCATTTCTGGTACTTTATAAAAAATAAATAAAACGCTACAATCGTACCAGTACTAGTATGTCAGACTGTGAAAATGGTACCAGTATGTATCATGTTAGACTGTGACAATAATACCAGTATGTAGCATGATAGACTGTGACAATGGTACCAGTAAGTATTATGTCAGACTGTGACAATTGTCCCAGCACAATTAACCAGTCAGACTGTTACAACGATACCAGTACTTAGCATTTCAGACTGTTACAATGGTACAATTACGTAGCATTTCAGACTGTGACAATGGTTCCAGTACCTAGCAGTTCAGACTGTGACAATTATACCAGTAAGTAGCAGTTCAGACTGTGACAATGGTACCAGTACGTAGCATGTCAGACTGTTACAATTGTTCCAGTACCTAGCATGTGATACTGTGACAATAGTACCAGTGCCTAGCATGTCAGACTGTTTCCATGATACCAGTACGTGGCATGTCAGACAGTGAAAATGGTACCAGTAGGTAGCATGTCAGGCTGTTACAATTGAAGCAGTACATAGCATGTTAGACTGTGACAATGGTAACAGTACATAGCATGTAAGACTGGGACAATTATACCAGTACTTAGCATGTAAGACTGTGACAATGGTACCAGTACCTAGCATGTCAAACTGTTTCAATGATACCAGTACGTGGCATGTCAGACAGTGACAATGGTATCAGTACCTAGCATGTCAGACTGTTTCAATGATACCAGTATGTAGCAAGTAAGACTGTGACAATGGTACCAGTACCTAGCATGTCTGACTGTTTCAATTATACCAGTACGTAGCAAGTAGGACTGTGACAATGGTACCAGTACCTAGCATGTCAGACTGTTACAATGGTGCCAGTACGTGTCACATCAGACTGTTTCAAATGTTCCAGTACGTAGCATGTGAGACTGTGACAATTATACCAGCATGTAGCATGTTAGATTGAGACAATTATACCAGTATGCAGCTTATGAGACTGTGACTCTGGTACCAGTACATGGCATGTCAAACTATTTCAATGGTACCAGTACGTAGTATGTGAGCCTGTGACAATTTTACCAGTACGTAGCCTGTCAGACTGTGACAATTATACCAGTATGTAGCATGTCAGACTGTGACAATTGAACCAGTACATAGCTGGTCAAACTGTGACAATGATACCAGTTTGTAGCATGTCAGACTGTTACAATGGTACCTGTACGTGTCACATCAGACTGTTTCAATGGTTCCAGTACGTAGCATGTAAGACTGTGACAATTATACCTGCATGTAGCATGTGAGATTGAGATAATTATACCAGTACGCAGCTTATGAGACTGTGACAATGGTACAAGTACATGGCATTTCAAACTATTTCAATGGTACCAGTACGTAGCATGTGAGACTGTGACAATTTTACCAGTACATAGCCTGTCAGACTGTGACAATTATACCAGTACATAGCATGTCAGACTGTGACTATTGAACCAGTACATAGCTGGTCAAACTGTGACAATGATACCAGTAGGTAGCATGTCAGACTGTTACAACGGTACCAGTACATAGCATTTAAGTCTGTTAAAATGGTACCAGTTCGTAGCATGTGAGACTGTGACAATTATACCAGTATGTAGCATGTTAGATTGAGACAATTATATCAGTTAGTAGCATGTGAGACTGTAACAATGGTACCAGTATGTAGCATGTTACACTTAGACAATGGTACCTGTACATAGCATGTCAGACAGTGACAATGGTACCAGTACCTAGCATGTCACACTGTAACAATGGTACCAGTACATAGCATGTTAGACTGTGACAATGGTACCAGTACATAGCATGGTAGACTGTGATAATTATACCAGTACTTAGCATGTCAGACTGTGACAATTTTACCCGCACGGAGCATGCAGGACTGTGACAATTATACCAGTATGTAGCATGTCAGATTGTGACAATGGTACCAGTAGGTAGCATGTGAGACTGTGACTATTGTATCAGTATGTAGCATGTCAGACTGTGACAATTATTCCAGTACGTGGTATGTCAGATTGTGACAATGATACCAGTAGGTAGCATGTGAGACTGTGACATGGTACCAGTACGTGGCATGTCAGAATGTGACAATTGTACCAGTACATGTCATGTCAGTCTGTTACAATTATACCAGTACGTAGCCTCTGAGACTGTGACAATTATACCAGTATATAGCATGTCAAACTGTGACAATTATACCAGTACGTAGCATGTCCGATGGTGACAATGGTACCAATGCGAAGCATCTGAGACTGTGACATGGTACCAGTGCATGGCATGTCAGACTGTTACAATTCTACCAGTAAGTAGCATGTGAGACTGTGGCAATGGTACTAGCATGTCAGACTGAGACAATGGTACCGGTATGTATCATGCCAAACTGTGGCAATGATACCAGTACATAGCATGTCAGACTGAGACAATGGTACCAATGTGTAACATGTCAGACTGAGACAATTATAATAATGATGCTCAAAAGGTAGGAAAAAGATTAATAGGATTTTGTACTAGTTTTTGTCTTAACATTTTTCGTATATCACAATAAATATATTTGAAAACACTGTAGTTTGTATTTGAATTCAGAAAGAGGGTTATAGGCCTGCTTTTAATAACAAAGTTCATTATTTTTTTAAATTAAAATAAGCTGATAAGACTTGTTTTGACTTGAACTCTATTGAATTATAATAATTACAATACAAATATTAAATGCTTTATTAAAGATTTAAAGATATGACAATAACTTGTTTCTTCTTATGTATTGGTCTTCTACTTAATAATTCTGTACAGGCCCCCCCCCCCAGTCACTGTGTAATGATCATTTTTCTGTTACTAGTATGTCTGCATACATTTAAATAATTTTAAAAAATCAAATAAAGTGATAATACTTTATAGTTATAGTTATTGGTTAAAAACAATCACAATGCAATGCATTTCATGTACTCCAGGTAATCCAACTTGAATTCAAATAAATGTAAATTTTTGTATTTTCTTCCATCATTAAAAAAAATATTTCAATAAACACATATTTCAAGTATTCCGAATAAAAGTCTTCATATTAAGACATATGAACAGAAATAAACTGATCTAATTTTCAGATACAACCTTTTTGCATAAAAAATATAATCAAACATTACAAGATTTTAAGCGCAAAACAGTCGTATCTTGATATTTAACAAATATCTCTGACTACAATAATGCCAATAGAGGTATATTGTGTGAACTTTAAATGAATGTACAATACCTACATTTATGCAAAATAATTTTGTATAACTGATAAAAATGAATAAAATATTATTATTTTTTATCGTACTGAAAAGTTTACAAAAAGTCAGTTACGACTGTTTTGCGCTTAGCCCGCGGTATGTAACCTATCTATTTCACTAGAAATTAGGCACCTGGAAGGCACCATCTAAAGATGGTATCCTAACCTTTGTCATAATATTTCATGTATTCTGGAGATTTGTGTCCTAAAATGCACTAAATTTGTCCCAACAGTCACGGTTTGACAGTGTGTCACTTCTAATGCTCACTGTTTGACAACAATAGCAGATTTCTAATTGAAAAAGCTATCTTAACCTATTCTTAAGACCCTAACAGAGGTATACATATTTCAGTGAAACTTATATGCTGACAAGTATCAACTGTAGATTGCCTGGAATATGTGTCCCAACAGTCACTGTTTTTGTCCCAACAGTCACGGCTGTTTAAAGTGCTTCTATTTCTGCTTTAACAACACCCTAAATATAAGCATGCATGTCATTGTCTTCATTGAACAGCCATTGAGAAAATAAGACTGGTCTTTGAACTTTCAGGTTTATCAATTCATCATACTAACTATAGCAACTTTTTGTCCCAACAGTCACGGCTGATTTACTTTACACAGATCACATTTTTAATGGACCCTAAATGTAATACTCTGTGGTCCATATGATTCCCAAACCTCTGTTATTATAATTTTGTTACATTGCAAATACACACAAAATAATGGTCTTAATGCAATGGAACATGTCCCAACAGTCACATTCATATATTTAATGAATTCTTAAAAATATTTACACTAAACCGTTAAATATTTTAACAGAAATTATTATTCTTACTGCTTTGGTTTTCATCTTGCATAAAATAATTAAAGATCTACGAGGTACATTTGATTAAATACTGAATTATAAAATGGCAATACATTTAGTAGGAAGTGCAACATAATATTGTGTTTTTATACTTTTTATGCCCCCCTTCGAAGAAGAGGAGGTATATTGCTTTGCTCATGTCGGTCGGTCGGTCTGTCGGTCTGTCAGTCAGTGTCGGTCGGTCTGTCTGTCCGTCCACCAGGTGGTTGTCAGACGATAACTCAAGAACGCTTGTGCCTAGGATCATGAAACTTCATAGGTACATTGATCATGAGTAGCAGATGACCCCTATTGATTTTGAGGTCACTAGGTCAAAGGTCAAGGTCACGGTGACTCGAAATAGTAAAATGGTTTTTTGAATGATAATTTTAGAATGCATACGCGGCCAACAGGGCACACTCTGAACAATATTACTGAAGCAACTGGTCTGTAATCCTAAATCTTTAATTATCAGTCCAATGAAACATCATCCTTTTAGTAAAATACAGTGGATCAGTAAAAATATTATCAGAATATGAGATTTTTTGTATATTTTTTTCAAAAACTAAAATACAAGATTACTGTCCATTTTTTTTTTTGCAACGTTATATTGCGTTTTTATACTTTTTTTTCAAAAACTAAAATACAAGATTTCTGTCCTTTTTTTTCCTGACAAATAGAACAGTAAACTATATTGTGTAAATGTATAAAAGAGCAAGAATTATCCTCCATTACACTAGTAACTGATACTTCATATGTAACGTTTAGTGGTTTAATTCGTGACATCATCTCAAAAACTATGCAAGATAAGTTGGTCAAAGTTTGAACATTGATTTTAATGCCATGGTATTAAATGACAAACATGTTTGTGTACAGAATAGTCTTAATTCTTCTTAAAATAAAACTGACCATGTTCAAGACTCTTTTTACACTACCTTTTGACTCTTATTTTATCAATTACTTTCATATAAAAGATGCAGGGCTCGAATTTAACTTTTCTCTCTACTAGCAAAACATTGCGAGCAGCTTAAATACCAGCTCTCAAAATCAAAAACATTCTCGCAAAATTTGCTGGAAACATAAATAAAAGTAAGTTTGGACATTAGTTTAGTACTATTAAAACTATATAAAATATGTCATCAACCACAAGTTTGGGTGTTATATATGAAGTTTTTTTTCCCACTTTTTCACTGTTTTCGTGGAAGAATTTAATTTCCGTTTTTTTTTTCTCTCAACTCAACGGTTAACTTTGCTTTATATTTCGTTTTGTTATTTCAATCTGTGGGCAAAAAGAAACTAGTTATTTTTCGCTTCGACGACATGACTGTTCAGGTTTTTATGTCTTTTATAGTGAACATGTGTGGATAATCAACTGTTTCATGTTCTTTGTACCAATACCATCCGCATATATGTACTATAAGTATACCAGTCTACATACAAAGTGCGAGCTTCCGCATATGGGTATTCGGACGTTCTGTTAATTGACCTGGGGTTTAGCGTTCACAACGTCGAGTGCATTTAGCAATATAACTCTCTTTTTTTAACTATTTCTTCACTCGCAAAAGATTTCTAGTGGCTTAAAACTTAACTCACAATTGGTATTTTTCACTCGCATTTTGCGAGTGTGCGAGTGTTAATTTCGAGCCCTGAGATGTTTATCATGCACAAAGTAGTTCTATTTTTCATTCTCTATAACCCAACTTACTCATAACATGGATAGATAATAATATACACGTCTCTTTAAATCCTATATTTTGTTATAATATTTTGTACATTTTTTTACATTTTCTGTCATTCATGGTTAGTTTTTTCATACTGAATGAAAAGATTTCCTTGAAACTTTAACTATTTCATAAAATTTGAAGTTTTGGCAAATAGAAACATCTATATTATTTCCACTTGTAAGAACTTAATTTTTTTACAAAATGTCAGCAACTTGCCCTGCAGGGCGAGTAGCTAAGAATTTCCACTTGCCCTGCTGAAATATGTACTTGCCCTGCAATTTATTGAAAAAATGCAATTAATCATTAACTAATATGTTTTATTGTGATTTATTGTGTTAGTGTTTACTCATGAACTTCAATATAGTTAATATTAAGCTGTTTTAATCACCTTTAGCTTGTTTGTTTTCATTTTGCCCTCATGGTCACGATCATTATGATTACACTTAAGGAGAATTGGAGAGTCCGAAAGGCGTTTTGTTAAACTCAAACAAGCCTCTGTGTGTACAAAAGGCTTTTTTCTCCAATTTTCGTCCATTAAAACTTGCCAAAATCCACTCTTTAAATCTAAAGAGGTGAAGAATTTAGACGAATTTTTTAGCAGTATTGAAAGACCGTATACCGTACTGTATAGGATACATTCACGTAACATACAAGTATCGGCGCATAACGGGAACAGGACTAATTTTAGCACTGTGTGCAATAATCAACATCCAGTTGATTTTGAATCGCCGATTAAACGATGTTTTGTTTGGCGAATTTTTTTTAAAACTTGAAATTTTAATCTTTTCGGCCAGAAATGCCACTCGCCCTGCAGGACGAGCGCTGCCGGAATATTTGTCCGGAGCTGATTGCAACTCGTATTTACGAGCAGGCGAGTCGATTTGTCAATCCCTGAATGGTATAGGTCATGTTCCCAAAGTGGTAAAAAAAGCCCTCAAATCATATGCAACACACAAGGTTATTGAATGAAATGTTTATTTATTTTTCACACTGCAGCATACTTGAATGAAATATGCAAAAAGCAAAACTTTAATATGCTTCAATATAATATTCAATCAAATATTTGTGCGAATACGTGCAAGAGACATTGATATTTTCAGCCACACTACAATTCTCACTCTGGTGGATTTTTTTTATCACCTTATTATGTCACATCCGGCTAAGGGACACAAACATAATACTAGTAAATGCGAATAACTGAAATGGTCTATATGTAAGATTAAATGTAGGTATATTATAAAGTGTAACATCCCGATTATGACACAAACAAAATCCGGTTTAAGAAAAAGGGCAATTTGGAATAACCCTTATAACGTTTTGTTTTGGGGAATTTTATGCCTAATTATTTTTGGGTAAAATATTTATTTTAAGCATTTTGTTGTAGCCAAATATTGGCTTAAAAATATGGCAAATGCCTTGATGACAAAAGTGTCACTTAGTATTTAAAGATATCATACCTGTTTTTAGAAGCAGCCACTGCTGATGTGCTACAGCGTCATCACACTAGCTTGCAAAGCTGTGCCAAAGCATGTTTGGCAGAGAAGGATATAACATGCCGGTTTTTCAAGTTTGAAAATACAACAGGGACTTGCCTCCTGTCAGGACGAGATAAGCCGGACTTTTCTTTAAATGGAGATAAGAAGATGCCTGGTAAAAGTTGTTTCCCATTATGCAGTCATTGAACTTCAAATGTTGGTGAAGCGAAATTTTTTTAAGGCTTGTATGCAAGGAATGTAGCAGGTTTTTGATCATAAATAAATTTGCCCTATTGAGAAAGCCAATCCAAAATTTACTAGGGATGTGAAAAAAATGTTGGTTTTCAAATATTTATTGAATGATTGCTATTCTAATTATAATGTTTGTTTAATTTCTGCAAAACTCAATTATGGAAACACCATTCTAGCTCAGATGTCAGGATAAGTCATGGTGGGTAACTGGTACATTATAAGGATATTTTGCAACTGACTGTCATGCTTCTCTTGCGGATCTGTTCTTGCCAATTTTTGTTTCATCAATGATTGACTGCTTATTGTCCCCTACCAGTTTCACCAGAGGGGTTGTGCTTTGTGCCCTTCTCAAAAAAGTGTGTGAAATGTACGTTTTAAGTACGTTTTGCGTGTGTTAAACGTAGCGGTATTGGCACTGCGTTTTATGTGCGCTTTTTCTTACCGAGTGAGTTTTTAACAAAAACAAACAAACAAAAAAATGTGCGCTTTTTGTGGATAAATGTGCTCTTTATGTGCGTTAAACGTGCGCTTTTTATAAGTGCGTTTTTGACTGCCATTTATGTGTGTAAAATGTGCGCTTTATGTGCGGTAAACATGCACTTTTTATAAGTGCGTTTTTGACTGCCATTTATCTGTGTAAAATGTGCGCTTTTAAGTGTGTTAAATGTGCGCTTTTCGTGAGTTAAATGTGCGCTTTTATATTTTAAAAGCGCAAATTTAACTCACTTAAAGCGCAGTTATAACCCACATAAAAGCGCACATGTGTGTTAGATGTGCGCTTTTATGTGCGTTAAATGTGCGTTAAACGTGCGCTTTTTATAAGTGCGTTTTTTACTGCCATTTATGTGTGTAAAATGTGCGCTTTTAAGTGGGTTAAATGTGTGCTTTTCGCGAGTTTAATGAGCGCTTTTTTATTTAATAGGCGCACATTTAACTCACTTTAAGCTCAGTTATAACCCACATAAAAGCGCACATGTGTATTAAATGTGTGCTTTTATGTGCGTTAAGAGTGCGCTTTTCGCGAGTTAAATGTGCGCTTTTTTATTTAAAAAGCGCACATTTAACTCACTTTAAGCGCAGTTATAACCCACATAAAAGCGCACATGTGTGTAAAATGTGCGCTTTTAAGTGGGTTAAAACTGCGCTTTTCAGCGAGTTAAATGTGCGCTTTTTTATTTTAAAAAGCGCACATTTAACTCACGTTAAGCGCAGTTATAACCCACACAAAACGCATAATTTACGCACATAAATGGCAGTAAAAAACGCACTCACAAAAAGCACACATGTGCGTTAAAGGTTCATCTTTTGCCTTAACAGTTGATTCAATTATATGCTGTTAAAAGTTTTTTTAATTCAGATGCAATAAAAACCAATAATTATATAAACATATATATTTGTGTATTTTAATAATTACAAGATAATTCAATTTTATACTTTAAATTAAAGTATAAAATTGAATTATCTTGTAATTATTAAAATACACAAATATATATGTTTATATAATTATTGGTTTTTTTAAATTAATGTACACCAACATTTTTTAACAAACAGGAGTAATTAAGTATCAATGGCAATTTGATGAAATAAATATTTACATAATTTGATTATAAATAAACAAAAAATAATAGCATACTATAATAACATGTACAGTATATACACACAAACAGCTATATACATAAGAAAGATGCATATCAATAAAGGCCTGTCAGCATTTCTTTGAGGCGGCGGAGTGCAGCTCTCATCTTTCTCTCCACGTCTGCCACCAGCCGGTCAAACTTCTTTGCAACTATTATACTGTCATGGCCTTTGCGCGATGCGTCTCGTGCATGATCTCATTTGATCAGGTCCTGAAAGATATTTTATAATGTAAGTGTTGAATATTGCTGTTATGGTAATCTCGTTGCTATAAAAATTATAAATTTAAATCAAAACTAGTTTGTTTGCTTGTTGTTTTTGGTTGTTTATTTTGCAATTTTAATCCCCTGATCACATGTGACTTAACGCTTTTCATAAATAAATACGTTTGATAGAAAATACTGTTCGAAAATGTACCAAGATACGTGGTCTCATTTTGCTGTGTGGACTGGTCGGAAGTGTGACACCTTTAAAATGCAATAACCAGTACCCTGTATAGTTTTACCTCTAAACAAATCCAGCTTTTCTTGGTCAAGGAGAGGGCGCAGTTTTCCCACTCCTGTTCTCCTCATGTCGGCCAGCTTGTGCAGGGTAAAACCTGGTATTCAAGTCCATACATCAGGTAGTCTCCCTTTTGCTCCCTTTTTTTGCAGGCGCTGCGATGATGCACATTCTTTCCAAAGGATCTTCTGATCAATGTAAATTTCACGGTCACCATGGGATTTAACCTTTAAATTTAAAGTACTCATTTAATATGGGGGGAAAAATCTGTTCATTAATGACCAAAAATAGGTATAAATAACTTTAAGATGACAATAACCATAAAATACAGCCATAATAATTCAAATGGTGTTGTTTTTCCTTTAAAATTGCATTACATTTACTCATCCATTTACATTTCCCAGTGACAATACATAAATATGATAATGATCATAATTATTTCAATAAACTAAATAAAAAAGGGATGCAGAATTAAAAATACAAACCTGTTACAACAGACTGTTCTTCAGTATTCCAAAAATACAGGCAGTTGTTGAACTAGACCATATCACTTTATATGTCTTTAACCACCCACTTTTAATCTCCTTTGCAACAAACTTATTTTTGATTTACACATTGTAGTAAATACACATTTTATTTCATCACACAATACTTCGTGCTGAAAGTATTTCAAGACATTTTACACTAGAATAATAACGCTGGTGGAAAATGTATCGGCATGTTTTGTTTAGTTACAGCGCGTGCTTTCAGTGTACAAGGTCCGCCCATAATTATTGCAGAATAACCCATAGACGATTTTCTTCTTTGTTTATATGAAAGTTTTCACGTGCCGTGTTAGAATCGTTTTCTACTTGATTCTCATATACTATTTAATTTATCACAGTTTACAGTGATAACAATACATTACAATCGCAACATATTGTTTTGTATCACATGCACGACAATTAACATTGAAGACCGATTATAATTAAACCAGTACGCGCAGTCACCTTAACAGACAAATCAGAGAAACCGCTATGATAACTATCAATAGACACACAATGACACCGATAATCGATCAATATGTACATCACAGGCCTTAAGTTTCGACCACCCTCAATAATTTCGAACGCGTCTTTAATCCGCTGTTCACAAGTTTTTGATTCTTGGTCTGACGTGCAATAAACCGGTCCTGACCGGTTTTAGAGACTGCAGCGAATGGGTTTATCACACCTTATCCAGATAAGAATGTCATTAGGGTGTGATGGCATGTGCACTGTGTAATTGATTTCATGACATGGGAATTTTAGCAAACAGAATCGGACCGACTGTTTGGGATTTTCAATCGGTCTTTCCTGACCCCAATCGGTCTAGGACCGACAAAACCGAAAAAAATATGATCCCTGATAATAAGTCTGAATGTTGTTCACTTTATACATGTACCTAAAATGTAGCTTAAAAACAGTTGCTGATTCTGCTTGTTTTCAAAAAGGAACTTCCAATCTGTGGTTCTCAAATAGATAGTGCCTTAACAAATCAAAAGTATATCAACACCCCTTAGTTAGGCTTAGATGGAGGACTGATAGGGTCTGGCTATCCTCTTATCTGATTCCATGCTGTGTCTAAGCCAAAAATTACATAATTTGAGATATACTGATAAGGCTGTCATTTCAACACCAAAAACATTTATTGAAGAATACACAGCACCCTTAACACATTATATTTAATTGTAAATATTTAAATATAACATGCTGAATGGTTTTAGCAAATAATATTAATAGTATAAATATTATTTAAATTGTCTTTTAAAATGTATGTTTATGGTCAATGTGGTAGACATTAATTGTATTAGGGTATAAATATCAGTATAAGAAAGTTCAAATACTTATTTCAAGCCCACATAATACTTTTGACACTTTCAATATTTTTAATTAGTTACCCACAGTCTGATTTAGGTGGAAATTTTTAGAAATGTTTGAGATTAAAACGTAAGCAATAGGGTATGCATTGAAATTGTATGATAAAGTATGTTAACATGAAACAGGTTAATATGGACAACCAGTAATTATTCAAACTGCCCCTTATATTATTACAGGTTACTGAGATTATGTCTATGTTTATTCATTTGATGTAAATAAATTGTTAGAGCCTGCAACAATTTTGTTTTTTCTTCAATTTCTGTACAAGTCATTTGCTAAACGGTTGTTAAAGAGGCACTTTTTAAGAAGTGTGTTAAACATGTGTCTTTTTAGATACATCCGTTTCAAACAGATCATATGATACAAACGCACTTTAAATAAAAGACTAACTTATGCTTAAAAAAGACGCACATCAAAATAGAAAAACGCACTTTTGTGAGAAAAAACCCACATCTGTAAACCTTATAACACACTTCTTAGATAAAAAACACACATTTTGCTCACATCTACACTCAAAAGAGCACTTACAGATGAAGAAAACACACAAAAACACACTTCCTAAATAAAAGACGCACTTCTTAGATAAAAAACACACATTTTGCTGACATCTACACTCAAAAGCGCACTTACAGATGAAGAAAACACACAAAAAACGCACTTTTTCACAAAAATAACGCATTTGAAAAGAAAAAACGCACAAAAAGCGCACTTAAATGCACTTTTGAACACTGAAAACGCACATATTAACAAAAAACACACAATTAACGCACTTTTAAGTGCGCTAAATGTGTGTTTTGGTAAAAAGTGTGTTTTTATTTGACAAGGGTGTGTCCGTCAGTCTGTGAAACTGTCACACTTTTCTGGATCCTGCGATAACTTTAAAAGTTCTTAATATTTTTTCATGAAATTTGAAACATGAATAGATGGCAATATTGACATGATGCACGTTATTTCATTTTGTTCCTACGTAAAAAATTCTGGTTGCTATGGCAACAAATACACAACATTTTTATTTTCTATTTCTGACAATTGGTGGAGCCCGTAGGGGACAAATATTGCTTGGCTATAGTCTTGTAAAATTATGTTCTCGTGGTAAATAACAATGACACGGTCCATTACATTTAATGTTTTATTGTTCTATCCAGTGATTTTTTTTCGCTTTGTATTTAACATCCTGTTCCTTTGTTATTAGGAAAAATGTGTGATAGACCAGGAAATTGAGAAAATTACAAAATAAATATGATTATATATATATATATATATATATATATATATATATATATATATATATATATATATATATATATATATATATATCAATTGTTTATAAGTGCATGTAAAACTGCTTTCTAAATTCATATTAGTAAGTGCTAGGGAATTAAATTGCTTATAGTAGACGCAATTAACCAACTATTTAGTTTATTGAAAAAGTTTGGTATATTTTTGGGAAAATTTTGGTCAGATATTTGGGGTAAAAAAACTTTTTGCCACTCAGAAACAGCCTTTTTTTACTTTTTGCAATTTGGAAACAGCCTGTAAGAGGCTGTAATTTTGGGCAAAAAAATCACTATTAAATCTATTGTTTAATCCATATAAAGATTACTCCTATAAATATGAGGTCGATTTACAGCGGGGTAGCTTACGTCTAATTATTTGGACTATAATTATAAAGATGTGAAAAAAACATGTTTGTTTTCGTGCTATCAATATTAAAAATTATTTACTGGTTGGACAATATGATAAGTTTATCAATGCATGTTTCATCGATTGTTATTTGTAGATGGTGTTGTTAAAAAACATTGTGGGCTAAAATGCAATTAAAAACATGACCTACAAAGATACATAAGTAATTCAATAGACTTATCCCGGAAAAGCACGAGTTTAGAAAAACCCACTAATCACCCCGGTACAAACAACGCTGGTCCATTATATCAACCAATGATAGCTTACTTTAAATCATAGTGATTGATACAGTGTGTGATTTTGAAAGGATTATAAATGGGTCAGCTTTATTTGTACCAGCAGATTAGTGGGTTTTTCCAAAAAGTAGTTTTTTTTCAGGGATACATGTATACAGACTATATAAACACATTCAAAGCATGTTCATTGCTGTGACAGAAAACTATTTTTTGGGTCCTGGTTTTCAGGAAATAATGTATGTATGTTACATTCAATCCTAATTAATATTTACTTGCGGAATTTGCAGTTATAATGCCTGATGTTATCAGGTTATTTGATTTACGCTTGTTCCATGGGAAAGTTATTATTTTTTTATGAATTTAATGTTGCTTTAGGAATATCAATGTATATGTTTCAGAAGGTCAGTATTGTTATCCCCTGCCATAGGCGGAGGGATACTGTTTTGGCGTTGCTCGTCCGTCCTTCTGTCCGTCCGTCGGGAGCCATATCTTGGAAGTGATTTGGCGCATTTCAATGAAACTTTGTATGAGTATGTATATGGATAAGAGGATGATGCACGCCAAATGGCAGTGTACACCATCAGTTAATAACAGAGTTATGGCCCTTTGTATCTTGAAAAAAATGCTTTTTTGAGTGTCAAATGTAATAATTTGTGTCTAGAAGCACATTGGCGGGGGATATCAATTCAACGAATTTGATTGTTTTATTTGATAGAAATATTTAAAACATGTTTGTCCTGAATATTCAGGGGCTGCTGATGTCCCTAGTAATGATGGAGAAGTCAAAACTCTTCTCCAAAAGTACAAAAAAGTTCAGGGAGAACTCGATAAGCTGAAGGTTGGTGATTTTTTTTAAATTTTAATAACTTACGTGGTGGTGGTGGTTTATTCAGAATGATTTCCAAAAAAAAAATAAAGGTGTATGAAATTCAGTTTTTAATATTCATGTACACATTTATTCAACATTATTAATGAGTAAAATGTAATAAATATTATAGGTTCACACATTGGCTCCTAGGGTAATGTGGAAGTTAGTAAAGTATGTACTGGGATTAGGCAAGAGAACTTTGATCAACAATTTGTCAAGGGTGCAGACAAAACTGAAAAACACTGCTACGGAAGGATTTCGTCCTATCAGTTACATTCAGCGTTATATTGTAAAGAGTAATATTATTAACATCAATAATTTCATCAAGACTGGGTAATAATTGTTTCCTGTAGAGTAACAATTGTTTACAGATTTAACTAATGGTTACTTAGTTTTTGGACACACCTGACATAGATTCAAATTCATTAAGATGTGGTCAAAATGAACATTCTGAATCAACTCAACTTCAGTCATGAATTTTGCCCCTAGAAAGGTCAGGTTTTTTTTTAAAGATTTGACCTGTTTACCTATTTTGTTTATGCATTTGACCTGTACAGAAACCTGCCCATTTTTTTTTTTTTTATATCAGTTATCTAATTGAATGGCACTGAGTATGCTGAATTTGCACAGCTCAAGATTACTTCAAACCAATTTAGTAAATTCTATCGGAAAATTATAGTTCTATAGATACCCTCTACATTCTTCGTTGTAAGCTGCTTATCCAAAGCCTCGGACTTCACGCTCATAATTCCGGCTTGAACAAAGTTTGGCCTTTAAAAAAGTGTTTTAAAAGTGCTTATTTCATGTAAAAAAGCCTTGAAAATGTTTATTTCAGCTCAAAATTACTTTTACCATTGCCTTAATTATAAACTGAAATTGTACTTTAGGGAAATATTATGAAAAATTATCATAAATTCCTTCGCGCAAAAAGTTGAGTACGAAATATAAGTTGTTCAAAATAGGTCAAGGTCAAAATTTGATGATAAAGGTCATAAGTTTTTGTTCACTTTTTTATCCCATGGACGTTTTCTTATTATGTTTGAAGATTGGTTATTCTTTAAGACAGAAGATATATGATAAGAATTGCTTATGCTCCTTGAGGTCAAGTTCCCATGTCACAAAGGCCAAATGTGTGTCTAGGTGTTCATTATTAGTGTATTTCTACCCTAAAAACCATATTCTTAGCGGCATAAATTGAATGATTGGACTTGTTTTTGGCAAATGTAACGCCTGGTTTGCAATAAGAAAAATATTAGTTTTCATACAGAATTCACAATTGCTTAAAAGTAGTTTTATTTAAATTTACATATTGGTTTAAATATAAATTGGCTGATATTTTAGTGCATAAGTTTACAAGTAAATAACATTGTGCTATTTAGTCCATAGCTTTTTCAAAACAATTTGGTATTTTGCTAATATTTTCACAAAGCACATTGATGCAAATTAATGCAATGCATATTGTTCAGTGTCACATTTTGATACCAGAACAATTGTATTCAGTTCTTTTGTTTTTCCAGAAAAATACAGTTTCTAAGAGACATATCGTTAGCTTGAGAAGGCAACTTCAAAAGATGAAAGGACGTGTCAATATAATTAACTTGATTCTCAAGAAAGTAAGTCAATTTTGAGAGTTGGAGATTTTTTGTGGCTGAGCATAAAGTAAACATAGAGAGGATATTTGTCAGTGTAAGATTGTTTGTTATTTCACGAGTGATCATAGAAAATATTACTTTTCTATGATCACGAGTGAAATAATAAACGATATTACACTGACATGAACAAATTTTCTGTTTCTTTTATGCACCATTTTCAAGATTATAATTAACAGCTGTTTCCCTTTTGCTGAAAAGTTACCATTTCTCGGAGTTCCTTCCGAAGCGTGCCTCAATACATTTTAATACACAAAATGACGTCATTAGTGTGGCGAAATGACGTAATTATACTAGCTAAACTCTCCAGTTAAACTTTTTACAATGTAAATAAACAGTTAAAAAGCATAAAATTAAAATAAAACTTCTTGTATTCGGTGGAATGTCGATTTAAATTCACTCTTGATCATAGAAAAAATATATATAATTATTTATGATAATCTAAAAATAGAAAAAGGAGTTCCGAAAATTTGTTCTTTTCACCGTTGAAAATAACAGTTTGTTCTTTTCAATGCTGTTATTTCACTGTAGAAATGCCAAATTTTTGTCATTAGGTATACAAGAGCATGTAAGATTCAGGTGTGGCATTTTATGTTCTCATTTTTATATATTATTTTTAATAAATGGGGCATATAACAGGCACAACAGTTTTGTTGCAGGCAGGCGTGCTTCTGGACGTGGCAGGAGAACATTAATGTCTGCTCATTAACTCAAAACAGTTTTGTTTGGACCATTAACCAATGAAATGCAGGGTTTACTTAAACCAAGGCCTGTTTGTCCTTTCCTTGTTAAAGTTCTTGGAGCAAGTTATTTTCCAAGAAAATAGCACATAGGGCTAATACATTTTCATAGTTATATCTCTAAGTTTTCTTTCTACTCTTATAATCAAACAAATTTGAATAAATATCCATGCTTAACTTTATTTTATTTTTTCAACTGATAAGTTTGTCCTTTGGCATTTTAGTTGCCAATGTCGTTTTGTTAGGCAGTTTGTCTTGCCAGTTGTTATGTTATGATCCAACATTCAGAAAACAAATGATTCTGATATATGCAGTATCACACAATCAAGCTTCCTGATTCTCATGAAAACATTATTCTTTACTACTTAGAAATGTAATTCTTAAGTGACTGTGACCCAATTAACACTACCTTCTGAAAACATAACATTTTTTAAAAACATGGAAAATAAAGATTGTTTGAAACTTTATAAGCTCTTACATTTGATAAGATTGTCAGTTCTTTCAAACTGTGACCTCTTAAGAAAGATGATAAAAAACACACATAAGTTGCAGTTGGTTCTATACATTTAATGATTGCTATTATTTATTTAAAAAATAAATTATATGCATACATTTTTCTTTTTGCACGTGTAATTTATGTGTCTGTTTATATATCAATAAAATTAATATAAATAAAATATTGGGCAACTAAATTTGGGGCAAGTTATTGTTCAAAGTAACTTACCCTCTGGACAAGCAGAAGTTGAATCCTTTTGTAAACCCCTGTCATTGCATGTACTTAGGTGAGCTATTTGGGACACCATTTCCCTCATGTCAGAAATTCTCATCTTAGTGTTGTTTGTTTACAGAGCCATGGGAAGCAGATGAGGACCATGTCTCGTCTGTTGAGGTCATTTAAAAGGAGTAGCAAAAACAATAGGAGAGCACTAAGAGCATCCAAAAATAAACAAAAACAGAGGATTGTGATGATAGGGCATCTTGATAATAATCTTGTTCGTAATCTGCAACAAACTGTTAGAAAACAACGTAAGAAGATGCGAAAAACCAAAGCTCATGTTCGCAACTCCATTAGGTTTTTAAAGCAAAAGTTCTCAAGGATGTTGAAAAGAATTAACAAAAGCGTGGTAAGTTGTTTTACTTCTTATTGCCTTTTTTGAATTTCTACAAATAGATGCAAAGTTTAAATTTATATTCCATCTACAGTTCAACACATTGTATAGCTGTGAGCCTTTCCTTATTAAATAGTTAAGCTTAGCCCAGTTCTTGTGGAAGATCTCATTATTTGTTGCATTCAACATATTTCAGTGTTAAAATTGTGGTACCTGCTCCTTTCTTCATCATTTATTGTTTAAAAAAAACATGATCTAAATTTGGAATTTAATTTAGTTTTTTAAATTGTATTTGAATACTAATCAGACAATCGGAATAGTGAAAATTATTTTTTTATTCTTTTGAAAATCTTACAACATGTTTGTTAGACTTCTGTTTACATGCAGAAAATGTGTTTGCTTTTGTCAATTTGGAAAATTTGGCATTAACCTTATAATTATTACAAAAAAAGTCTAAATAATTTAACAGTTTTTGTTTGTCACCTATATAAACCCAAACATGGTAAAAACTAAATCTGTATATAATTATATATATTTATGCAATTATAATATCAGTCTGCATTATAATGGATCTGTATTATTTAACACAAACAAATCAATGCTGACTTTTTGCATGTCAACTGGAATGAATGATGTCAACGATGCACTTCATGCATCACTGGTGTCAGTGAATACATTTCTAGTGTCGTTATGATAAATAATGTTAGTTGCTTGAAATCTTCTCAGGAATCAAGTGAAAACTCTATTATTCAGTTCTAGCTCTAGATTCAGTGCGAATCTTCGCTCTAAGAGTTTTTACTTGATTGCTGGGTAGATAGCTTACTTGTATGGTGTAGAGTTTTCACTTGATTGCAAGGAGGATAACTTAGTCAAATGGTGTAGAGTTTTCACTTGATTGCTGGGAAGATAGCTTATACACATGGTGTAGAGTTTTCACTTGATTGCTGGGAAGATAGCTTAGTTGTATGGTGTAGCGTTTTCACTTGATGGCTGGGAAGATATAGCTGCCTTAGTCATATTGTGTAGAGTTTTCACTTGATTGCTGAGAAGGTATGTTAGTCATATGGTGTAGCGTTTTCACTTGATGGCTGGGAAGATTGCTTGGAGGATAGCTTAGTCACATTGTGTAAAGTTTTCACTTGATTGCTGGGAAGATAGCTTAGTCACATGGTGTAGATATTTCACTTGATTGCTGGAAAGATAGCTTAGTCGTATGGCGTAGCGTTTTCACTTTCACTTGATGGCTGGGAAGATAGCTTAGTCACATGGTGTGAAGTTTTCATTGATTGCTGGGAAGATAGCTTAGTCGTATGGACTAGAGTTTTCACTTAAATGGCTGGGAAGATAGCTTAGTAGTATTGTGTAGAGTTTTCACTTGATTGCTCTGGGAAGATAGCTTAGTCAAATGGTGTTTTATCAGGTGAGTATAGACAATGCACTGTTGTTTCAAAACCCAATCCAGTCGGTTATTCAGTACTGGAGGTGTTTTGATGTTGTTGTTAATGTGGTAAAAAAGTGCTCCATAGGTACTCCTGGTGCCTTTTTGAATAGTGCATGCCTGATGATCTGTTTTTATAAACAAACACACTGTTATACTTGCATGTCTTTTAATAACCATTAAAGAGAACATAAATTGTCAATAAGTAATGAATAAAAGTATAGACATGCATAATATCCAATACACCTATGTTTAGGAAAATAAATAATAAAACATTTAATATGATATAAAAAATCAATCTAATATATCTTTATACTATTCAAAGCAGTAATGCTGTATGATATAATATTTTAATAAAATATTTATACAATTTTCATTCATAATGATTATTATTAACCATGACTTGAACAATTATTTTAACTGTTAAAAATAATCCATTTCTAACCACAGGTGGTTAGCATGTGGCTATGATATTAAATCAATAGAACGCGGGGGGGGGGGGGGGGGGGGGGGGGCCATGTTATGCAACTTCATCTTGATTGCTTTATTCATCCGTCCGTTTAACCGATTTTAATCGCTTAGAGATTAAGCGTCACCGACAGCTAATTGGTGTTAATCTGTTTTGTAAAGTCAATAAAGGTATGAAAAACTCGCGAGTCAGTGTTATTTATTTGTATTTCGTATCAGATAGATATTTATCTTGCTATGGATACCGATTTTAAGCCTATCCTCTTGACTAAAAAACTACTGAATAAAGAATATTCATTTCTTGGTCATCTCTTGTAGAAGTGCAAGGCTTCATTTGTGTGTATGTGGCATTATTCTTTGCAGAGTTATGTGCCCATCAACTCAAGTAAATTTTACATTCTTAATATCATTGTACAAGTGTTCTTTGTATCACAAACAAGACTCAGTTTTCTGCATATCAACCTGAAGCTTTGTAGATATGTGGTTTATGCAATGTAGAAGTAAAAGATGTTTCTTTAGTGTATGGCACAATATTCTTTGCAGAGTCATGTGCCCTTGTACATGTAGACTTTGTTTCCAGAGCTTATCTCTCAGTTTTATGTGTATCATAGATAGATATTTGATACAATCGATATGTGGTATATAGTATACAGATGTACAGGTATTATTTTTGTGTATGTCAGACAATTGGTCATGGTTTGTTATGTGCGCTTGAGCTTGACCAATTACTTCAATAAGTCAACATTGACCTTTTTGTCTCTGTGTGTGGCCAATGTAAACAATTTTGAAATAAATGTTACTTATCACTAGGTACTTGTCATCTTCAATGAGTGATCTATAGCTACAGTTGTTAGGTAATATATTACAGAAATATAAATCTGGTGACCGAAACAAGCAACTTGGGATGTTGAGAAAACAACTTCAGGGAATGAAGGTTTACAGAATGCTTAGACAGCTGAAAAAGGTGAAAACATACATTGTTAGTTAATTGGTGCATCTTTAAAATCTATCAAGCTTTGTCGTAAATTAATATTAAATGAAATGTATTTTTTTCCAAAAGTACAAGTGACTTAAATGAAGTATAATTCATTTGTCAATTTGAAAATTATGGGGCTGCTGCATTGCAATTTAAAGTGGATGTAAATCGAGTTTCCTGTTTGAAACTATTTTATCTTGTATATATTAATATACATATCATTATAACAATAATAACAAAGTTCAGCAGGAAAGAAATCTTATTGAATAATAAAGTCTTATTTGATGGCAAGGGGCCAATTTCATACAAAAATTTTCTATTCTCAATAAGTGTACATACACATGTAATGCAAAATGAAAATAATTGTTAAATATAAGAAGATGCCCTCGAGTTTATATAAACATTTTGGCTTATACTTAGCTATCTATAGATTGTGAGATTTGAGTGGGGAACTGTTGTATCCGCCCAATTTTTCTATATTGTATAAAGGGTTTAGTTTTGACCTACGCACAACAAACAAGTTTCTCTGTGTGTATACATACACAGGCTGTAAATCAATCCTACCACTTTCTTCTTTTTCTTACTTGTTTAGCTCGCCTGATTGCTCAGGTGAGCTTTTGGGATTGGTCCTTGTCCGTCCGTCGTCCACATTTGGTTTGTTTATGTTGGTTTGTATTGTGCTGTTTTGTACTGTTTGGGCAATCGGTCACTTGCCTTAAATAAAGGACCAACTAATTGTTTTAATGAGAATACAATACTGCTCCAGCAGCTGGTGTTTCACTTCTTTATATTGTAAACACTCTAAAGGCCACATTTTTTGTCCGATTAATGAAACTTAAAATATTTGTCTCAATGATACCTCGATCAAGTTCGAAACTGGGTCATGCTGGGTCAAAAACTAGGTCACTAAGTCAAAAAAATGAAAAACCTTGTAAACACTGTAGAAGTCACACTCATGCCCAATCTTTATGTAACTTTGTCAAAATGTTTGTCTTAATGACATGTTGGTTGAGTTCAAAAGTCGTTGAAAAACATGGCCGCCAGTGGGCTGGGCAGTTTTTATGCTCGCCCAAATTTTTTGAGGGGAGCATATAGTCGCCGCTTCGTCTGTCTGTGCGTGTGTCCGTCCGTCCGTGCACAATTTTTGTCCAGGCTATTTCTCAGCAAGTAATGACAGGAATTCAATTAAACTTTATGGGAAGCTTCACTACCAAGAGGAGATGTGCATATTATCAGCCGGTTCTGGTCAGATGATTTTTTTACAGAGTTATGGCCCTTTGAAATTTTCCATTAACTGTACATAAAGTGCAATTCTTGTCCGGGCTATTTCTCAGCAACTAATTACTGGAATTCAATGAAACTTTATGGGAAGCTTCACTACCATGAGGAGATGTGCATATTATCAGCGGGTTCTGGTTGGATGATTTTTTACAGAGTTATGGCCCTTTGAAATTTTCAATTAACTGTACCTATATTGCAATTCCTGTCTGGGCTATTTCTCAGCAACTAATGACTTGAATTCAATGAAACTTTATGGGAAGCTTCACTACCAAGAGGAGATGTGCATATTATCAACCGGTTCTTGTCAGATGATTTTTTTTACAGAGTTATGGCCCTTTGAAATTTTTCATAAACTGTACATATCGTGCAATTCTTGTCCGGGCAATTTCTCAGCAACTAATTACTGGAATTCATCATATTATCAGCAGGTTCTGGTCGGATGATTTTTTACAGAGTTATGGCCCTTTGAAATTTTCCATTGTACCTATAGTGTAATTCTTGTCCGAGCTATTTCTCAGCAATTTATTATGGGAATTCAATGAAACTTTATGGGAAGCTTCACTACCAAGAGGAGATTTGCATATTATCAGCCGGTTATGGTCGGATGATTTTTCACAGAGTTATGGCCCTTTGAATTTTTCTATAAACTGTACATATAGTGCAATTCTTGTCTGGGCTATTTCTCTTTTGTGAACTTTTGTGATAGTAAATTGTCTGTCTTCCGTTGTGCGTCATGAATATTTGCCTTGTTAACACTGTAGAGGCCACATTCATTGTTGGATCTTCATGAAACTTTGTCAGAAGATTTGTCCCAATAAGATCTTGGACGAGTTCAAAAATGGATCCAGTCTGTTGAAAAACATTTCCGCCATGGGGCCATTTGTTGTTCATTCTTCATGAAACTTGGTTAGAACATTTTTTCTATTGATATCTTGGGCTGCAAAAAAACAGGTCATTTCTTTTTATCTCAGTTGAGCAACTTTGGGCCTTTCAGGCCCTCTTGTTTGAATATGTAGTGCAATATTGTGACAAAAAAAAACTTTGGGGAGCATCGCCCGTCTCCGACGGTTTCTTGTCCTTATTTAGCTAAACAGAAACCTTGTAAACACTATAGGCCACATTTGTTTTCCGATCTCATGAAACTTGGTCAGAAGATTTGTCCCAATAAAACCTCGATCGAGTTCGAAACTGGGTCATGCTGGGTCAAAAACTAGTACACCAGGTAAAAAAAAGAGAAAAACTTTGTAAACACTGTAGAAGTCGCATTTTATGCCCAATCTTGATGAAACTTTGACAAAATGTTTGTCTTAATGATATGTTGTTGAGTTCAGAAGTGGTTCCGGTCCTTTGAAAACAATGGCCGCCAGAGAGGGGGCAGTTTTCCTTATTTGGCTATAGAGAAACCTTGTAAAGAATCTAGTGGCCACATTTCTTGTCCGATCTTCATGAAACTTGGTCAGAAGATTTAAACCAATGATACCTCAATTGAGTTTGAAACTGGGTCATGCTGGGTCAAAAACAAGGTCACTAGGTCAAAAAAAAGAAAAACCTTGTAAACACTGTAGAAGTCACATTTTATGCCCAATCTTTTATGTAAAGTTGTCAAAATGATTGTCTTAATGCTATGTTGGTTCAAAAGTGGTTCCGGTCTGTTGAAAAATATAACCGCCAGTGGGCGGGGCAGTTTTCCTTATTTGGCTATAGAGAAACATTGTAAATACTCTAGAGGCTACATTTCTTAATTTAATTGTCCGATCTTCATGAAACTTGGTCAGAAGATTTGTTCCAATGATACCTCGATTGAGTTCGAAACTTGGTTATGCTGGGTCAAAAACTAGGTCACTAGGTAAAAAGAATGAAAAACCTTGTAAACACTTTAGAAGTAACATTTCATGCCAAATCTTCATGTAACTTTGTCAAAATGTCTGTCTTAATGATATGTATCTAGGTCAAGTTTTACGTTTGGTAATGTGGGGACAAAATCTAGGTAATGGGGTCTAATCTTACAAAAACCTTTTAAACACACTAGATGCCATAGTGTTGGTCCAGTAATGATGATACTGGACTAGGATGTTTTTCTTGATGATATTTAGGCAAAGTTTGACATTGGGTCATGTGGGGTCAAAATCTTGGTTAAGAGGTCCAAATCTTACAAAAATATTGTGAAAACATGTAGAATAAGCATTACTTGCAAATGTTTGCATTGCAAAAAAACTCATGCAAATGGACAGTACTCAATCAGAATTATTCATATGCTCACACTGCAAAAGTAAACAGAAGAGAAACAATTTTAATTATGCTCTAGAGTACTGAATTTTCAACTTAGAAATGAACAAGGCATTGTAAAAAAATGTGAGCGTACTAGGGCCATCTTGGCCCTCTTGTTTATCTCACCTGAGCACATTCCTCTGTGCCTAAAAGGTAACGGTCGCACTAAATGGTTAAAGGTTACAGTATCAAAGTGGGCTATTAAACAGCTTTTTCAGCCATAACTTTGCTATGTATTGAGGAATTTTGAAATAACTTGGAACAAATGCAATCAATCAGAAGACAAGAAGTCACGTGTAATACTTTTCTCCCTATAATCTCAGATGTCAAGGTCTCACTTACAAGAATCAAATATCAATTTTTAGTCATAAAACACCTTTTTATAATAGTAACTTTGTCATTTGTCGTGCTATTATCAGATAGCTTACCAAAAACGACACGAATGTGAAGAAGTCAAACCCTGTGTTTATAAAGAAAAAAATGAATTTTTGGGTTGATGCAACTTATCTAATTAACAAAAAACCAAGCGACACAGTTGCATGTGATTATAAATTCTTGTTTATATTAACTGCCACGGAAAAGCAAATGTTTGAAAAAGTACTTTTGTATGCAATATTCCTATTGTGTCCAACTTTTTCCATCTTTTCTTAGATAAACATTCATTTGTTTCTTACTTTTGAAGAAAGAGCGGTAAGACAGCTTGCATACAGCTTTCTGATAATTGAAACAAACAATCTATAAAATTGTTCATAAACATGTTTTATGTTGATCAATATTGTACCTTTAATTTTATTTTAACAAGGTATATAAACATCTAAGTGAATATTTATCTATAAGGGTTCTTGTTATGGTCACGAAATCTTGTTGCAACTTTACATGACCTTTAACCTGAACATTTTCGCCATAGTCTTGGCGGTAAATTATGATTTCATGCATACAATTATCGCAGAACATCCTGGTAAAGAAATATCTTAGACAGCTGAACCAAAATAATAAATATGACTGTTATGTCATGGTCCCCACATTTTGATTTTAAATTCAAATTAACATTTTGATATAACAAAGCTAACAAAAGTTGAAAAAAAATGTTGCATCTGTTACAGTTATTGAGAAAACAAGAGAGATCTGGCAAAAGATTGGAAAGAAAACTACAGCAATTGTACAGAAAGATGAATATGAAAATGAAGCGACGTTTTCAAGCAGAGCGTAAATTTGGAAAAAAAATTGATAAGAAAACTATGCAGAAGGGCTTTCGTAACCTAAAACGCATCATGGCAAAGAAAAATCCACATTATAAAAGTTTGAAAACACTTTTAAATGGTCATTATTTGTTCATAAGAGGACAGCTTCAAAACTTTATGAGAAACCTAACACAAAGTAAGGTAGGTTGTCTATGATAAAGGTCTTACAAAGAATGTCCAGCTATCTAGATTTGCAAAATTTGTGACTTTTGCCAAAAATGTCCTCGTTGTCTCATTTATAAAAAATGATTGAAAAACTTATACCAGAAGGGCTGTCATAATCATTAAAAACAATCTGTTTCCAAAAACTAAGTAACCATAGCAATTTTTGCAAAGAGTCTAGCAAGCCCCTATGTGATCTAACCATTAACGAAGTTGTATTGGTGAAGTGGATATTGTGTTAGCCTACTAGCGATTGGGAGGTTACAGGTTCAATCCCCATTTTGGGAGCGTTCTTTAGATCTCCAATGGACACTAAGTACTGGTTCTAGCTTCAGGAAAAGGACTACAGAGCGTTTCAAATAAGCCTTAATAAGGCTTTCTATGAAATTGAGCTAAAATAGGTTTAAACTAAAAGACTATCAGGTAACAGTTATGGGGCATCTTTAAAAACAAACTCATTTTATGATGAGATTAAATAAATTTGATCAGCAATCGGTTTTCAATGTCTCCACTGTATCAGATGTGTATTTGTGAAAAAATAACATGGGACATCAGGGGTGGCGAAATCAAATGTCCGAGTTGCCCGAGTCGTACATTTGCTTGTCTGGGCAACTGACTTTTTTCAATTAAGTTGTCCGTGGACAACAAGTTTTTTTAAAGTCGCGTCCAGGTATACAAAAATACCTTCTATTAAAGCCGTAATTAAGTTTTACAAAACCGGATGTTGACACGCAGTGATCTCCCTTATTCTGCAAGAGACCGGGAGCATGCCGCATTCTCAACATTCGGCCCGACTGTTAGACAGTGTGCAGACTGGTTTCTTTATTTTTACAATCAGACGGAAATTAAAAGTATCAATCTAAGATAATCAAAACACGGTCTACCTTGTTATTTAAGACGACTTTAATGGTAAAGATGAAACTTTTTTTTTTAATCTTCAACAACGGACCAGAAACCCGAAGCTTTGAGCAGCCCACCTCCAAAAAAACTAAGAAAGATTATGATAAAAAATATGATCTAAGTTAACGCACCAGAACTTTTCAAGAAACTTGGCTAACAGATTTTCAATGGTTACCAGTTTATATAATCAAATTGCTACCAGTAGCGGAGCCTCAGTCTGATGAGGTCCACATATTGGTATAGTTTAATTTGTTAAGATTACAATGTACTTATGTTCAGCACATGTTTTAATAACACTAGCTTCGCAAGATTTAAAGTTTGAGAAAGTCTTTATATTGTTTATAATATACTGCTATAATGAATGTACCATTGAAATACAATTATAAACTAGAAATGGCGCGGCAGAGGCCGACGCGTATCCCCACGCCGAATGTTTGACCTAGGTGTGCCCCAGGGTTGGTAATGGGGCCATGCATAGCTGAGATTGACCGTATTGTCATAAGAGAAGTTCATCATCAATTAGAAGTGAATTGGTGTAGAAATGAAGAAGTTATAGTAAAAGGCAATTTTGGGTGGGTGTGACATATGTGGGCAGGGCGCCCCAGGGTTGGTAATTGTGCCATGCATAGTTGAGATTGACCGTATTGTCATAAGAGAGGTTCAGTATCAATTTGAAGTGAATCGGTGTAGAAATGAAGAAATTATAGTAAAAGGCAATTTTGGGTGGGTGTGGTCTATGTGGGCGGGGCCCCAGGGTTGGTTATGGGGCCATGCATAGTTGAGATTGACCCGAATGTCATAAGAGAAGTTCAGTATCAATTTGAAGTGAATCCGTGTAGAAATGAAAAAATTATAGTAAATGGAATTTTTTGGTGGGTGTGGCCTATGTGGGCGGGCGCCCCAGGGTTGGGATTGGGGCCATGCATAGTTAAGATTGACCCTAATGTCATAACAAAAGTTCAGTATCAATTTGAAGTGAATCCGTGTAGAAATGAAAAAATTATAGTAAATGGAAATTTTTGGTGGGTGTGGCCTATGTTGGCGGGGCGCCCCAGGGTTGGGAATGGGGCCATGCATGGTTGAGATTGACCGTATTGTCATAAGAGAGGTCCAGTATCAATTTGAAGTGAATCGGTGTAGAAATAAAGAAGTAAATGTAAAATAACCTAAAAAAATGAGTGATAATTTCTGACGCGGCCCCACCCCAACCGCTATAACTTTTGACCCAGGGGTCAGATCAAAATTCCAAATAGTGCAGGGTCGCACATATGCTCATAGCTACCATGTGTGTAAGTTTCAAGGTTCTAGTGCTTTTAGTGTAGGAGGAGATAGTGGCCAGGACGGACAGACAGACAGACAGACGGACGGACGGCGGAGATAACCACAATATCCCCACCTTTTTTTCAAAAAGCGTGGGGATAACAAAACAAGCAAATCATACTCATTTTGATATATTCCACATTATTTAACATTAATCAATAAATGCGTTTATAATTTATATAAACATTAACGGACAAGTGTAGTTCAGCAACAGGCAAGTTAAATTTCCTAAATGGTTGTCCGTGGACAAGTTTAGTTTTTTGAGATTTCGCCACCCCTGGACATATCTTATTATTAATCAGTTAAACATGTTTTGAGTCAAATAAATCATGGTAAAATCATCCTTATGAATCTGTAGCTATTAATAGGCAAACCACGTATGCCTTATTTCAGTTTTAATCTTTTTTTCATTACCCTTATAATTATGGTTTCACTGAGCTAAGCATAAAGAAGCTTGTTTTGATGAAAAATATTTTATAATTCAAAATGTGGAGATATTTTTTATTTATTATTTAATTAAATTTCAAGGCACGCTTTGCAAGTTACCATTTGGTCAACATAAATTTGAAATATTTGGTTGAAATTTTTGGACACTGACATAATTAAATCCAGTAACTCTATGTTACAGAAACATGGATTAAGTCAAAGGCATGTATTGGTGCTGAAGAAACAGCTTAGAAATATAAAAGCAGACTTGAAAAGAGTACATAGACAGCTCCAGAGGGTAAGACAATTATATTTCTGAAGTAGGTAAAAACACACCTTTTCTCTGTATTTGAAACAACAATCTTCTTATTCATTTCACCAGGCCCCCTGCTTATGAGATTTTAAGAGATGTTACTGAATCCAAATTGTCAGTAGTTTTTTATTCGCCCCCACTACGAGATTGGCAGATGTACATGTGACATATTGTTACCTCTGTCCATGTGTGTGGGGGGGGGGGGGGGGGGGGGTTGGTGGAGGTGTTGAGGGGACATTTAATGTTCGGCTCAAAACTTTGTTTTCATAATGAGATTTTAAAATGATCATCATATTGTGCCAACTTCTCACTTTCAAAACTGTGTTGCTTACATAATTTTTTTTATGCGGAAGTACATTTTTGAGTCTGGCCCATGACTTTTTGTGCATAATTTGGACTTCAAAATAAATGAGCGTAAAAAAATATGCAAGCAATTCAATGTGTTGTTTGAAACAATTATGTTTGTCGCTTCAAGGTTAAGGTCACAGTTAACACTTTAACATTTAGTTAATTTCTCTTCGTGATGTAATTAAAGAACATATTTTTGTCCAGCCTTTAACATTGTTGTGCACCACAGAAAGACATACAGCTAGATGTATTCTGTTTTCATTAACATAACATGGCAATATACATGTATTGCAAATGACTCAGATAAGAATAACAATTTTTCCAAAGTTTCAGTCGCTGCGTTTTGAATGTGCAATTCACACAGATATTCTCATTTAATATGTGATTTATATCAATGTTATATATTTCCAAATATGCATATAGTTTTTAGTTGATGTCTCGTAAAAAATACCAACAAATTTGGCTCTAGCAAGAAATCAATACCAAACACAAAACAAAGAAGTGCTTTCATCATTTATAGCAGAGATTTCAGTTTGCATTTTTGTTCGCAAATGTACATACAATTTGATTGAATAATATGTTTAATGGATTTTTTGAATGGATCCTAAATAGGAAAACAGTCAATAAAAAACTATGATTTTTTCTTGTTGCAGAGGAGGACAAATTTTGCATAATTTAAATAGTGCTACTCAATGGTCACATGTAGTCATTAAGAATCTGAGAATAGAGCAGGTAAATTCACATTACTGTCTCTGTACATCATCTTTAAGGTTTATAAGGAACAAGAACAGATTATTGACAGATTCATAATAAACACCTCTTTCAAGCAAATTCTTCATGCAATTTACAGCGTTTATTTTTTCTTCACAGTAAAAACTCTTGAATTTGCTCATAACAATGTCTTCTTACAAAAACAAAGAGAAACTTTAGAGAAAGCATACACATTTTTTTATAACAGCATCATAAGAAAATTAATTCACACTCGTTTCAAAAATATTGTATAAATTATACAATATAATGTCAGCGGTTTTTCAGCACTGTATGCGCCTCCGGAAAACGGAGGCACTCCCAAAGCAAACGGACCCGATCCCAAACCGAAATCATAAAAAATATCCCAATTTCAAAAAAAAAAATTTTTTTTTTTTTTTAAGAATGCAGTGTCTTATAACTTGTGTGACTAACCAGTGTTTGTTTTGGTGAAAACAATCTGCTATAAGGTTTTGACTGTTCAGTTCTTATCTCAGAGTGTAACTGTAACTGAAAAACAACAAAACTGCAGTACTTGAATAAACGTTGAACATGCCCAATATTGCATCTGTTTATATAAAGAATGCAAAGTAACAAATAAAAACAAATTTATTTGTAAAACCACTGAATTACTTAAGCATGATAAATTCACATTTTTTATCCAAATTAGCTGTTTCATCGAAGCAAAAATTCCCAAATTGACCAATTTTGTTGATAAAAATTCCCAATTTGGTCAGACTCCTTTTCCCAAAACAGGCAGAAAAAAATGTTTCAACTAAATACTAAAAGCCTTATTAAATTATTTTGAAACAAGAAAATGTGGACAATCATTAAAAATAATGAGTAGAATTTTAAAATTCTACTTAAAAAAAAAATAATTATGATAATTTAAGTTTTTTTTAAAATTTACTAATGATCATGATAAACTTCTGTATTACGTAAACCATAATAATACAACATAAAATGCTATTTATGAAAAAAAGTTTTAACTTAACAATGCCATTGTATTTACAAAAAGATACACCCAATTATATCAGACACATATTAATAATCAACCAATATATTATTTTGATTTTTTTTTTATACATGACCTGTCATCATAGATATTATAGCCAGTACATGTACTACAATAGTCAATTATAGTCTGTATTGCATATATTCAATCGTCTATGATCGATTCACATCCTCAAACTGACCAAATATGTATTGTTTACACCTAAAAATGTAGTGAATCCAGTTTCATTTTCGGTTTGGTTGGTTTGTCAACTCTTTAAGTTCATTTTCAAAATCTGACAATGACATGATTAAATAATGTATGAAAAGTTATCGTTAGGATAATAGTTTAAAATGCAACACAGATGAACGTTGACATTGCTATTTATATCAAAGTTACAGTAGAAAGTTAATTTCTAGTTCAATGTGCGTTATTAACAGCCTTTTAACATTGATGGACTGATAACCTTTTGGGAAGTATAGTAGAAATACAAGCCAGAATGGCGATCATTAACACGAGGCCTATCTTACAGATTCAAATGAAGCAATTAGAATGAAAACAGTTAACAATGACAAATAGTCCTTTTATTTAAAGAACGCTGCACAATAAGGATGATGTGAATGAAGACAAGTGTGATATGATTAAGGAACTGACGTAATGAGAATGAACTAGGCACAAGAAAAGTGTGTTTTGACTATTTCTCTCTCTATATATATATGCACTTTTTTTAACACTATGTCACATTCTTTGGTTTTGAAGACCAACGTTGGGTTCACACCAAAGTGCAGTGCTACCATGCCCTCTGTGTACATAATACCCAATAACTGCAGTGCCAGTTTAACTCCTTTATTAACCCATTTTTGCCTAGCGTCTAGAAAGGCCTTGGCAAACAGTGTAGATCCAGATGAGACGCTGCATGATGCGGCGTCTCATCAGGGTCTGCGCTGTTTGCCTGAAGGAATTTCTGTAAGAAATATAAAAATAAGTTCCCTAATTTTGGAAATACATTGTTCTGCCGCCGGCAACCCCTGCCGTGGTGGTACGGTAACGGGACAAGGTTCCAGGCATATGCACGCAGGTCCGTTGTTGCACAACAACGATATTTAATATTTGTATGGAAGAATGACGAAGTCCGAGTTCCGGTTAAGACATTGATTTATTTTTCTATTGGCTTCGCATGGTATTCTTATAATGGCATTGGTAATTACATCAAAGTACATAGGTTATACACATGCCAAATCTGGTACATTGATGAATTATAATATTGTCATATCTAGGCCTAACTGTCTCTGAGCTCCGTACCCATCATAACAATGGACAAACATGGCCACTGTTTATTATTATTGTTGTCAGGAAAGTAACTGGTTATTTATTATAATATATACGGAGCAGCTCCGGATGGAACTGTTCTGAAAATACGGGAATGTTTACTTTGTTATATACCTCGCTTTCTGTCATCCGGAGTGGTTGATATTTAAATTACAAAGGAGGTTTCGTCTGAAACGTGTTAGGAAAGATTGGCAAATGCTCCGGAAAAGTCTGGGTTTATATACCCTATGAATCACTCCGGATGACGTCATAAAAATTATGACGTGTACGGAGCTCTGTAGAATAAGAATTCACGGTCATAACCGAGCAACGTTTCGGCGATGTTCGTAGCGCACGGAACATGCCGAAGCGTATAGTTTGAAGTCAACATGTATATTTAAGGATAATATATTCTTAACAATTATTTATATTACTATAGTAAACCAACATAAACTCCGACATCTTGCTACATAGAGTGAAAACAGTAGAATATAATTTAACATCCATTATACTGCAAAAGATTGAGGGAACGCCCAAGACGACAATTCGATTCGTCTGGAATTAGTACTATATTTAGATCGAGGTCTCCCGGACATGCAGGTTGTTTAATGTTTAGCAAATAAAGTTACAATTAAATTTAATTATGCGTAGTAGCATTTCATGACGAAAGCTTTCTAACACTGCACTCTCCATGAAAAAGGGATTCAGACCCCGAATACAGAGCGAAACAGGTAAGTCTTAACAATTAAGGAAAAATCCCAATGCTAAATTGAAATTTTAAATTGATCACGCCTAAGTTAATTAACATATACGAAGCAGGGAAAGCACTCATCATGTAACAAACAAATTAATTTTAAGGAGTTGTCTTCCCGGAAAATGAGTAATCGCAACATTAGCAAAACAATAACATTAAACAATTAAAATTTATGTAACGATTAATTATTAATGCTGTACAGTAAGGTATATATTTCACAAGATACAATAAATTGTCTTATTGCAATCAAGTGTAACATGTAGTCCAAATAATAAGACTAGTATATCAATTGTAATAATAAACAAATGTACATGACCATTTTCAGATATACAAGTAGCAGGTACACATTTGGGAGTCCCAGTCGGGCATATTTACTTGAACAATACAAGGTATTATGTCAAGTCACGGTCATTTAGATAAACGCTATAATACCAAGTACTCAACATTCCTAACTAAATTACACTTATGATTTTTAACTTAACTGTAAGTAGCATTGTTTATAATAATTATAATTGTCAACATATTTACACAACATATTTACATCAACGTACCAATATGTTCTATACACATATGGCTATATCCTTCTCCTCAATAAATTAGTACCTCTCCCTGTGGCCATCAGGTAAGAGTAGTCATCAATACATATGTATGTTGGATTGGTATACCTCATCACAGTAAGGACAACAGTAATTTCTGAGTTTCACAATTCAAGCAATATTGCTTTAAGTACAATTATAACTTCTATCATCTCGTGTAATTCTAGGGCAACTATAACTCTGTACATCTCTGCCAACGTTCGCACGTATTTATATACAGCTTAAGTGGAGGGCAAAATCTTATATTCCTCAATTGACAATATCAACTTCTATACTCTCAATAATCTATAATCTCAATATCTCGTAGTCATTAACAACATGAGTCTCAGTGCTAAAGGGATAGACAGCCCAAGCTACATGATTGTTAGAATAATGTGTATGCCAAATTTACTTTGTATCTCTAATATTTTTCTAGGGTGCCAAAATCTCACAAGGACTGATTTAAACAGAATTTAGACCGGGTGGGTCTCACACGTCTGTCCAGGGATCCTCAACATAAATGGCGGATGCAGTTGGTGTAAGGGACCAAAGCAAGAAACCAATGGTAATTAACTAAAATGGTAGATGCATAACCAACAGAATAATAATCAGGTGGAACAAAATGGCATGGGAGGTATAAAGTCAACTGTTACATCTCATTCTCATAACGGGGTGGCATATCCCCAGGCGCCTAATAATAAGAGACCTGTCGGGCCCTATATTTAATCATAATGGCGAGAGCCTATTACATAAGGAGGACTAGAAGGGGAAGTATCCTAGCCCACCGGCCTCATACTTGTACAAAAGATGTGTACTAAAGGGTACAAACATGTGAATCAATAAGTGTAAGTCCTCCCTACTCTAACTCTGTAAATCACATACTGAGGAACTTAGCACAGGCTTGCAAGCATAAAATTTGAAATACAAAAAGGCAGGCTCCTCTCCCAGCATCAAAACTAAAATAATAATGTCTTTGTAGGTTATCACATGTCTCTTCATTACATCTCAAACAGCCCTGTTGATGCATTTGGTTAACAATAATTCCCTTAAATTCTAGAACTCTTTTATAGTCCTCATTTCAACAACTTACATATGCAACACTTATTAACTACGTAGTACATTAAACAAGTAACAATGTATATCCTTGTACAGCAATAAATAATTTACTTTCTCTAGAATTTTAGAAAATTCTCGAAAGATCTCTAAACTCTCCATAGTCATGAAAGTAAGTTAATTATAACTCACTGTCCTAATAATCTGGTTGATTACAAAAAAGGGGAAAAATATAACGCAAAACTGTACTGACAAAATATTAAACTCTTTTACAACAATAAGATTTAACTTTTATAGGTAGTGCAAGTAAAGCCTACGTCTCCACCCTGCCCCGTTAAAAGGAGTAAAGGTATGTTAAGGTTAGTATAAAGAACTAGGATATAACAGTTAAATCATGTACTTACATTCAGGACTGTCCCACTTACCATTAGTGAACAATGTATAGGTTAAATAGTAGTAGTATAACCTTTACTATGAATATAATTTATAACATATATTATAAATATATTAGTGAATTACTATCATAAACTATTAAGTTATAATGTCATTAATCACTGATGTCAGGTGTAGCCCACATCTTCGGTTTATAAACATCGTAGTTGGGACATCGTAAATTGGACATCGTTGACAAAACAATGTAGATGGGACATCGTAGATTGGACATCATAGACAAAACATCGTAGATGGTACATCGTAGATTGGACATCGTAGTTGGAACATTATAGATTGGACATCGTAGACAGTACATCGTAGATTGGAAATCATAGTTGGAACATCGTAGATTGGACATAGACAGAACATTGTAGTTTGGACATCGTAGATTGGACATGGTAGATTGTATATCGTAGATTGGACATCGTAGAGGGTGCATCGTAGATTGAACATCGTAGATAGTATATGGTAGATTGGACATAGTAGATTCGACATCATAGTTCTTACATTGTAGGCAGTACTTCGTCGGTGATACATGGTAGGCATCTTAGTATAAATGAAAAACATTATAGACTGTTTGTTGTAGCCTGGATTTTGAAATTAGTAGTATATTATGCTGTTAACCATAAGGTTGGAGTATGAAGGAAAAGTATGGTTGTATTCTTTTTTCATGTTTTGTTTTTAATATACTTTTATTTATTTATAAGCTTCTCCTTGTATTCAATTTTCTTTCTGAGTCCAGGAAGATGGTAATAGGTAGCCTCTGTCTTGATTGTAAGCATGTTTTCTTTTGTTGTGGGAAGGAGGGCCAGTGGAATGGTTGAATCATTTCTTATGAAATTCAAGATAGTTTCAAAGTGTTTGGCTGGTCTGTCAATGAAGATTTCAGTTTCATTTGTTTCCTTTGTTAGATAGTGAAGTAGGGAATATGGTTCTTTACTCAGGGTGTGTTTGAATGTTGTAAATATGTATCCTCCGACGTTCAATTTTATTTTAGAGTTATTTTGTTTGTTTTTTAATTCTGTTAATTTGTCTTTTAAATTTTCTTCTTTGAAGGGATCCTCTTTGTTTTCAGATTCTTCTTCAAAGGTTGCTTCATTGTCAGACATTGTGCTTTCAGAATAATGAATGTCTTTGTAAGAGATCAATTGTCTTGGATTGTCCATTTTGTTCAGAATCTTGTCAAGTACGTTATTTTTTGGTTCGTAAGATTTTGTTACTATTCTCTTGTCTATATCTAATGGTGTTCTCGATGTGACATTGTTGTTTGACTGCTTATTCTTCTTGGGGATGATAAAGCGTTCAGGCAATCTGCCCTCCTTGTGTTCCTCCTGCTGATGTCCCTGTTTTTAGGATGGAGTTTTGTTTTCTGAAATGTCTTCTGGGACTGGAAACTCCAATTCTATGTTTTCCGGAGCATTTAGTTTCCACATTTTTTCAAATTCATCATCTTCATCTGACAGGTATAGGTCTTGTTGTAGGATGTTATGGTTTGACTCTTTGTTTACATGTGGCCGGTTGGTTTTGATGGGGGCTTTGGACTTCTTTTCTTCCTTTCTTTTTTTATGGCCTTTTATTATTTCTTCATTTGTGATTTCTGTTTTTCTTTTATGTTCTTCGTGTGTTTTTAGGATTACTTTACATCTACGTTCCACTCGTGTACTAATGTAGTTATCGATATTTACTTTCTTCAAGGCTTCTTCTGCTTTGTCTCCTTGGAGATTGTGTAGGGTGTTAATCAAAATTATGTCTCTTTTTATCCCATTGTTTTTGCATCTGTGGTCTTCTCTCCGGTTAATGATGTTGTTGCATTTCTGGCATTGATATTTAAAGTGGAGGTGGTTGGTTTGAATATGTCGTTTTCTTGTTATAACTAAAGTCCATGTGGGGGCACAATTTGCACTGCCACACGCGAGCCTGTAATATATATATATAATGGACACAGGTAAGGTTTACAGTTTAGCAATAGAAGTTTTATTATTAGATTTCTTTTTTAGTAATATAATTGGAATTTCTTCTTTCTTTTCAGGAATGTTATTTTAAAGGGATCAGGATCATAAGGTCAACTCTGTGGGGATCATGGGTTCCGGAGCAGAGACAGTAGGTATATGTATACAGGTGTAAGTCGCTTTATTTAACATTAAAAAAAACACAACAACAACACTACAATACACAACAAATATTAAATGAAGTACAATTAACATCATATACTGATCAGGCAAAGAATTATAACAATCTTTGTTGGGATGGAGGCTTAATCAGTGTCTTCATGCTAATTGGGTTTGTTTGTTCCACGGTACTCTTTAAGTTTGTCGTGGTGGACAAGAATAGGTCTTGAATTTGGTTTCATTTGGATCTCGTATAATACATCACCCCATTTCTTGGTGATAGTATAAGGATCGGTCAATGCGTTTTGTAGTTTAGGGTTAAAGCCCTTGTGTCTTTTTGCATTGAAGTACCACACATGCAGTCTAGGCCAAATAGGCCGGACCGACGGACATGTCCTGTAAAATTGTGTAAGGTCCGGCCTGTCTGTCAAATTTACAGGACCGATTGTCCGGTAAAAAAAAAAGAAATTCATAGGTTTGTATAGGTTTGTTTATGGCTCTGAAAGTTTTCTGAGGGGCAAAAATAGCAATAGTGTCTTTATACACGTGCTTTTCCGTACCAACGCTCTTTCTGCTGACGGAATTTTCCGAGGGCACCTAATTGGTCTATTTATGTGCATCTTACGAATGCGGGTCAGGACGGTCCAAATCCATGACGGCCTAGTCGCTTAACAAGATAATTATAAATCTGATTATTACAATTGTAATGATGCAGATAGCAATTTGTGTGGTTTTAATAGCAATAGTAATGTATAATAATGATCATTGTCATTCAAACTGTTATTATCTTGGCTATCAATGTCCATGCGTGAAACTGGCCGGTTGTCATTTCTCGAGGCCGTTGTCGGTTTAGGCTGTATTGACCAGACTCATACCTGACATGCGCGCTAAGCGTAGCTTAGTTAAACAAGTATCAGCTACTTTTGTTTTGGAAATTGTTCTTAAGATATTACAAAGAAGCGATTCCTGTTTATATTTACTGTTAACATGCGTTCAGCATTAAAAAAAATAAAATATTTTAACTAAACAAGACTAGTACCATGTATGGCGTGTATTATTATTTAACGTCAGATACAAATGTGTGACCTTAAAAATAATAGCTATTCAATAATTTTATCATTTAATGTCATAAACACCTTGATCCCAGCAATGAAACCAAGTTATTTTACTATTATATTCTGTAGCCAGTAGGTCCTATATAAAAGAGGAGGTCCTGTATTTTTTCCCATTTTACAGGACCTACTGTCCAGTAAATATTTGCCTAGTTTGGATTTGACTGCACATGGGTACCAACTGCATAATTTATGTTGAATTTTCCTTTGTCATAATTTGTTTTCATAGTGACTGCACTTTTTCCCAAATGTTGTCTTGCAATCTCATGTTTTCCGTCATGATATTTTCAAGCTCTATGATGTAAGTGGTTGTGAAATGTGATTTCTCATCGACAGGTTCTCCGATGGCAAGGTCAATGGGCAAGTTCATCTCCCGGCCGAACATCATCATAGATGGAGTGAAACCTGTGCTTGAGTGTATGCTGGAGTTGTAAGCCAGTACCAGTAAAGTAAATGTTCACACCAGTCCCTCTGATCTTTCTGTACAAAAGGTGTCAGCATGTTCTGAATAACTTTATTGATTCTTTCTACCAGTCCATCTGAACTTGGCCTGCCTACTGTTGTTCGTGTTTTGTAAATGCCTAGTAGGGTGCACGTCTCTTTGAATACTTCAGATTCAAAATTTGTTCCTCTGCCTGAGAATAGTTCAAGTATGGTTCCAAAAGATCCAATACAATTTTCAATTAACTTTCTTGCCACATATTTGGCTTCCATGGTTTTTAAAGGTATGGCTTGTATCCATTTGGAGAAGTAGTCGCAAACGACAAGATTGTATCTTTTTCCTCTTTGTGAAATAGGGTAAGGGCCCTGGATGTCAATGGCGATCCTTTCTAAAACTTGTCCAACTTGATAAAGTTAAAGAAGCATCATATTGTAGACATTATCTTTCCACATCTCTGTGTATTCCAAACCAGTGAAATCTGTTTTGTAACTTATGGTATGTTTTCCTGAACCCTAAATGTCCAGCTGTGACTGTTGCATGGAGTTGTTTGAAAACAGAATGCCTCATACTTTGTCGTAAGAGTATCAGTCTTTTCAGCGAATGGTCTTTTGTGACAACCTTTTGATACATGACATTGTTATCAAGTTCTAACAGTTCAAAGTTGTGCCAATAATGTTTCATTTCATTACAGTATTTAGATATTTCCTGCCATTCTTGGCGGTTTCCAGTGTTTTACCATTGAAGGACAATTTTAAGTATATAGTTCCAAGCTTGTTCTTCTTGTATTCTGGACAGTTAAAAATTTCCATCTTGGTAGTCTGTGTCGGAATAGTTATTGGGGGAAGTTTCTCCTTTGCGTACTGTATGTGCAGTCACTTCTTGGTGAATGTATTTTGTTTCCACTCTTTCACAGTGAGTACAAAATTCATCTGCACAAGGTCTGCGTGACAATGCATCGCTGTTATTGTGGACTCTACCTGGTCGGTATTCTAAGATAAATTGATAGTTTCCAAGGGTTTCTAGCCAACGAGCTAATTGTCCTTCACAGTTTTTGAAATTCAGTATCCACTGTAGACTTCCGTGGTCTGATCTAATTTTGAAAGGGTTTTCATAAAGAAAATGGTGGAAATGTTTGACTTCTAGCAGAATTGCATACAGCTCTTTTCTTGTTGTGCAATAATTTCTTTCAGTATGGGAGAAGCATTGTGAGTAATAACTTATTACCCTCTCTTGGTTGTTCTGTACTTGTGAAAGTACGGCTCCTGCCGCAACATTTGAGGCATCTGTATCAAGAATAAAGGGCTGTGTTTCAATTGGGAAGGCAAGTATCGGGGCTTTGCACAGTCGTTCTTTTAACTCTATGGAAGCAGCTTCAGCTTTATCATCCCTGGTAAATGAAGTGTTAGCTTCTGTTAGTTTATGTAGAGGTTTTGCTATGGTTGCAAAGATTTGAATCATTTTCTGTAGTAACTACATAGTCCAAGGAAGGATCTCAACTGACGAACATTTTGTGGCCTGGGCCAGTTCCTTATCTTTTCTGTTTTCTCTGTGCAGGCTTCTATGCCATCTTCGCTCAGTTGATGGCCTAGGAAACTTATTTTTCGTTGAAATAGTTTGCATTTCTTTGGACAAAGCTTCAGGTTGGCTGCCCGGTGTCTTTCGAACATGTCGCGCAAGTTATTTAAGTGTTGTTCAAAGGTTTTGAAATAGCATAGCAAATCATCCAAGTAGATTAAGCATGCTTTGTAAGTCAAACCTTTTATTATTTTCTCAATCAGGCGTTCAAAAACGGCGGGACTTGTTGACATACCAAATGGCATAACTTTCCAGATATGTCTCTCCTCCTATACTGAATGCTGTGACTGGTCGGTCCTCTTCTTTAATGGGAATCTGGTGGTAGGCTGATCTGCAATCCAAAGATGAAAAGAATTTGTTTCCGGACAATGACTCTTAGGATTGATCTATTCGTGGATGCGGATGAGCATCAAACTTTATTCTTGCATTTACTTTGCGAAAGTCTATACACAACCGGACAGATGACTTGTCTGGTTTCGATACAACCACTACTGGTGATAACCATGGACTTTGAGCAGGTTCTATAAGATCTTTATTGAGTAGTTTTTGTATTTCCTTCTCGGCTTGTTCACGTTTAACAGCTGGTAATCTATAGGGTGCTGTTCTTACTGGCATATTGTCTCCTGTGTTGATAGTAAATTCCGCCAAGTCAGTGCGACCCATGTCATCTTCAGATGTAGAAAATACATCTGCATTTTCAATCAACAATGACTTAACTTGTTGACCTTCTTTTTCGGACACATTTTGTAGAGTGGCTTCTATCAATATGAAGAAGTGAAACTCCAGCTGCTGGAGCAGTATAAAAGTCTTTCATGTGTTCTGGTGTTTCAGGTTGGTTGTTGTCATGGTTTTTAATTGACGTCGCGACATTGGTGTGATGTACTAAATGTTCTTGAAAGGCTGGTATACTATCCTTGTTTATCATTTCGAGATGTGCCACTATTGTGTTTTTATGCAGTTTGATAGGTATGAAATCAAAATTAGCTATTTGTAATGGTACAAGTCCATTGGAAGGTTGTACCAATGCACTTGCAAGCAGGATTCTGTGTTTTTCAAAAAGATTAAGGTTTGGAGAGGTCACACCTAATTTTGCGTTGTCATATGGATCAATTGATCTTCCAGATATCACAATCTCGCTTTCTGGTGGTATTTCTATATCTGCAGTCAAGGCAATTCTGCAGCCGTAAACATCAAATTCATTTGTATGGCAGTATACTTCTTCTCCATTGATTTTCAAGATCTGTATGCTTAGGATAATATCACAACTGTGGTTCATCATAAAATCTCTTCCAATAATGAACTCATTGGAAATGTCTGCTAGGAAAACTGAATGTTGAAACAGTTGTTTTGGAATTTAGCTTTATCTCCTGTTATTCCAACAGTATATCATGTGTTGGTTGAAATTTAGGGTTTGTTATCTTGCCATTTGTCATAGATACTCTTTTTCAAAATGGTTATGTTGGATCCTGTGTCTACTAAAGCAGTAATATACTGGTTTTTAATCTGTATTGGTAGAAACAATCCTTCATGTACTGTGTCTCTTAAGTTATTTACTGGAATCTGTTGGCCCTTCTCATCAGGTTTTCGGGTCTCCTTGTGGGCCTCCATGAAGACCGGTTCTCGTTTCCCTGGTTTAAATGAGGTCTGTTTTGAGTCTGGGTCCTGTTATTTTCATTAAATCTCTGCCACTGTCTTGGTCTTTCAAATGTACTTTCCTGTGGGAAATTTCGCTGTTGTTGGTGATTTTGAGGACTTGGTCTTCCATAAGTACAAGGAAATGGTGTTGAAGATCTGTCTCTGTAGTTTGTATTTCTCTGGTTTGTCTCATGCTTATCTTTTGATAGTTTTTCAAAAGCATCAGCCAATTTCTCGCGAGTTTTTGTAAGCTGTGTGACCGTTTCGTTTCCACTTTTTGCATCACCATTGATAAAGGTACAGTCGGAATTGATGTGCTTTGCTATAGGCTCAGAGTTATTTTTGAAATGACTAGACTCTGTTCGTCCTGCAGAAACATGAATGGACTGTTTTCTTCTGACCTGTGCTGTTTTGTATGCCTCAAACCGTGTTGCTATTTGGGTTGCCTCTGACAATGTGATTGGTTCAGCCTCTCTAAGTTTCATGCGCAAGGTTTGGACATCAATTGCTTCAACAAAATGGTCTCGAGCCAAAGTATCTGTGAATTCCTTGGTTGTATTTGGGTAGGCCATAAGGGTCAGCTTCTTAATGTTTTGAGCCAGTTCAGGGATGCTCTGTCCTACTCTCCTTGTACGGTTCTGTAGTTCAGTCCTAAATATAACATTTTGATTCTGGGAACCATATCTCTCTTTCAACTTATTGATAAAAGTGTTTATGTCTGTTTTCTCGTGCCTCTGTACAGGGTTCGCACAGGGCTTGAAAAGTGCTTGAAAACGAGTCCAAGGCTTGAAAAGCCCTTGAACAAAGGTTGGCCTTGAAAAAGTGCTTGAAAAGTGCTTATTTCATGTAAAAAAAAGCCTTAAAAATGTTTATTTATGCTAAAAAATACTTTGATCATCGCTTTAGTTATTTTACTTAAGTCGTTCTTAAGGGAAATATTATGAAAATTTATCATAAATTCCTTCGCGCAAAAAAGTTGAATATGAAATATAAGTTTCGTACACTATTGAGTACGAAACGTTATGTGCAGTACACGTCACAGATTATGTGTACTACGTCAGAGGTTCTCCTTAGTGATCAATTTTTGCGAGTGAAAACGCAGGGATGGGGAAGTGTCGTTTCAAACCATGGTGGTTAACTGAATAAGAGGAGAGAGCTAAAGAACTGGAAAAGGAAATCAATTCTGTTAAAGACAAAATGTTATAGTAACTGACTGCTGTTCAAATGTAATGAACTAGTCTGTTTGATGTGAGCATAGAAAGAGACAATGTGTTTGTTTGTAATAACTTTTAAAAGTAAATACAGTACATTCAATGCGGAACAAACGTATTTCGCGATCCGCGGCACCAAGGCGAAACGAGTCGATGCCGCGTCGGTCGTTGAAGCCGCGTCAGTATGCGGCGGCAAGTCGCATTTCGCCACGAAACTTCGCATCTGTCCGCCGAGGCATGCTGTGATCCGCGACATGATGCCGAGTCGATGCGCATCATGAAATAAAAAATCTTTAAAAAAATTTTAGTTACATGTAGTTAACAAATTTTGAAAGAACAATTATAATAATAATTAAAATCATAATAAATTTATTGTGCGCGGATTGTATTAGCATAGCATAGTTAATGTGTCTGGCCAATTAAGTTTGTTTCCCGGCTGTAGTGTATGTATTTCACACATAAACAATGTCACGTAATTATGTTTTCGCACATACAAGTGGTCAAGGCTCCAGCATATGGTGAAATTAATTGCATGTTGATTTTGCTATTATATTTAAGCTGAGAAAATTAGCAGGTTGAAGCCACATCAGTAATCAAGACGGTGACGACGTATTTGTTGTTTTGTTAATTATCAGCTTATTATAACTATTGTTTGAGTATGTGTATGTAAACACGTTATATTTTGTTCATATTATACAGTTAGTATCGCTACTAATTACCCGATAATTCTGTATATTCCAGTTTTAAAGCAAATGCTGGTAAATATTTACGATACACAAACATTCTTGATATTTCCTTAAGAATCAAATACATTTTGGCATGTGTTACTATTTATAGAGATGATGAAATAACGTCTAATCGGGGCTTTTTTTTTCAACTGAACACGCGATTCACGCTTAAGGTGATGTTCATGTATTTATACAACACAAAATACACCCAAACTTTCCAGATTGTATGAGGGACTTCTCCTAGGTCTGTAGGGATAATTCACTCTGTCATGGTCACCTCTGTCATATCTATGTCTGTTTAGATTTGGAAAATCTATCTCTGTATCCGGGTTGGACAATGATCTGTCTAGGTTATGAGATCCAGGTAAATCTCTATCCGGAGACATGTTTCAGTCCTGGGCTGAGAAAAGCTAGTCTCCATGTCTGGATTTTGGTTTGTATTCAGGTCATGGGGAGCAACTGTAGAGCTCCTGGTCTCTGTATTGGGGGTTGTGTCCCTTGGATTGGACATTTCCAAAGAGATATTTTGAGACTGGGTATATCAAACTCACTCGCTCACTGTGAACATCAAGCATTTATTTTACAATATGTATAATCATAAATACAAATACATTGTACTGTTTATGAACAAGGGTAAAATTCGGCAATATTATAAGCTTGTACTTTATGCTGTTGTGCAACGATTGTTTTTTGTATATTTCAGGCAGGAGCTGTATAATAAGTTCCAGTGCAGTCCGGAGTCCGGAGGAAGCTTAATTAACATAAAGGTCCTTAAGTTCAGTGGAAACCAGCCACAGAATCTCGTGGAGCTAATCAATTACCATTAGCGCGCGTTATGCATAGATTGCCAATCTTTACATAACAAGGACTGCACATTGAACTTTAAATGAATGTACGAATAAAAACAAAGTACTGTGGTGTTTGTTGTCACTATGAAAACAATATAGGTATTATGGTTCATAGAAATCATATAAGTAAACCTGGACAATTCTTGTAATAATCGACCAAGATGATACTGTGACGTCTTATTTTTACATACGTCATATATTAAGTGACGAAATCGTTACATAATCTAAAAGTGCAGTTATTGCAAATGATATATGAAAATTGTGTCTGAAGTAGACGACTGTCGAAATAACCCGACTTTGTTCTAAATCCTGTGATTAATATTATTAGAATTATCATGTGGAATAATTGGATCAATAAACGCATTCTCTATTGAAAGGCATGTGTTATCTCTGGCAACGAGAAAGCAACTTCTTAAAATGGTTACGTTTGCTCGAAAAACATAGATGCCGAGGGGCGGTGCATTTTTCCTTATTAGGCTATATATGGCTATAGTAAAATCTTGTTTACACTCTAGAGGCCACAGTTATTGTCTGATCTTTATGAAACTTGGTCGGAAGATTCGTCCCAATAATATCTTGGACGAGTTCGAAAATGGAAACCTTTGCTTGAAAAACATGGCTGCCTAAGGGGCGGGGCAATTTTCCTTATATGGCTATAGTAAAATCTTGTTAACACTCTAGAGGCCATATTTATTGTTCGAAAATGATGCCGGTTTGTTGAAATATATGGCCGACTGGGGGCGGGGCATTTTTCCTTATATGGATATACTCTATAGTAAAACCTTGTTAACACTCTAGAGGCCACATTTATTTTGCGATCTTCATAAAACTTGGTCAGAAGATTTGTCCCACTGATATCTTGGATGAGTTCAAAAATGGTAACCTTTGCTTGAAAAACATGGCTGCCAAGGGGCGGGGTATTTTTCCTTATATGGCTATATATGGCTAAAGTAAAATCTTGTTAACACTCTAGAGGCCACATTTATTGTCCAATCTTCATGAAACTTGTTCAGAAGATTCATCCCAATAATATCTTCAATTCAATATGTTGTTTGAAACAATTATGTTGGTTGCTTCAAGGTTAAGTTCACAGTGAACACTTAAACATGTATTTTTTTATTATTTATAATTAAAGATCTGTTTTGTCCAGCCTTCAAAATTGTTGTGCACCACAGAAAGACTTACAGATAAATGTATTCTGTAAAACAAATCGATATAACATGGAAATATACTGCAAATGATGCGGCAAAGTTTCAAGGACTGCATCATATTTCCAAACATGCATACACTTTTTTCGCTTGCAAAAAACTTAAATTAACAAAATCTTTTATTTTAACCATATTATTAACTACCTTCAAGAAAGGTTCTAGATAAAAAAAAATCTCTTAAATCTTTATATACCTACTTAATTTCCATCTGATAAGCCTGTCTTGCAGCATCCGCTGTGGAGATCGTTGATACTTTTGTGTTTTTTCCCAAGCGTATCCTCAAATTCTTCAAGTTAGAGTAACAGTCATTGTCAACAAAAAGTTTTTAAGCCTCACTGAAATGCCAAAAGTGTTGATCATTGATGTATAGATAATTAATATGTATGGACTTTTATATAATTTTGCTTACCACAATACATTATTTATAAGATCAAACAAGAAGTGCCACACCATTTTCAGAATATTTTTGGGAAAAAATATACTTTTTGTGTTCGTGGAAAACAATAGCACTTGGTCATATAATATAAACACGTTTGAATTTGATTTCCAAGCATTTACAATATTACACAAAACTTTTCATATGAAGTATTTTTTTGTTTAGCAAAGTCAGCAAATCTTTGCCTGTTGTTATATTTAAAGTGACTGACTGGGTGCAAGTTTCCATCAAGATCTACTTCACTCCAATTATTAATGTTTAAATATATTATAATAACAAACATTTTTTGCATCATCCAAGTAGTTGCCTGTTCAAAGTTTCTGTAAAAGAGGAAATATGAAAGCTATTGAAGAAATGAACATATTTTTTATTTAAATTATAAAAAAAACTTGATTGTGCATATTAGCAAGCAAAAATTGGAAAATTGTTGTAATGTTTATTTGCCTCTTCATGTAGAATACAAAGGGTTTATACTTTTTACTCACAGAACTACATGGATATTTTTTCAGATGACCAAACTTGGTTCAAAGGGGCTGGTTCAAAGGCAGCTTAACCAAGTGAAGGCTAGGTTGCAACAGGTGAAAAGGAAAATGTTAAAGGTTAGAAAATATTGATGTTGTTTTTCTAAAATTTATATTTATTTATTATCATGTTAAAACATGTATTTTTTGCTGGTTGACAAGTTGACTATTTAAAATAATTTGCCATATACAACATTCTTGAAGGCTGAAAAAAGTGTCAGACATTTTTCAGAAAAAGTCAAAAGAAGCAAAAATAACTTTACTGGATCTAAAAAAAAGTTTCACACGTATATATGCTATTTTCTTTTTGAGAATTGGGTTATTTGAGGCGTGGAATAGAGGTGGTGTGGAATCCCTCGATATAACTTTGACACAAAATGCAGTTCGTTGATTACAAAGTTTTCAAACAGTAACCATTGTTTTTTTTCTGATAAAAAGCGACCTAAACAGGTCAATATTATTTTTAATCATACATTGTTATGTTATTATAAAATATTTCCTCTTTTATAGTTGTTCAAATAGTGTTTCTAAAAAGCATATACTCGTTTATTTAAGAGTATTTTTCATGCTTTATTGTCTGCTGACATTTGTTTCACAAGAAATTAACCTCCAGTTTTAAGGCTATTAAAAATGAATATTTTGAAATTGTATTAGCCAATCCTAACCCACAATTCAAGAAAACAACTTACTTCCAGGATGGCGGATTGACAATATCAACACAATTGATTACTTTGATGATTACAGATGATAATTTTTTTTAAAGCAGCATATCTAATACGATGGGTGTTGCAGAAGTTGGTGGATTTTCTTCATTCCTCATTAGTTTGTTGGCAAAAGTCAATGAAATTTACATATTATACAAACTTATTATCACAGACTTTATATAGACCCTTTGAGTTATTCTCATTTACTAGTGTACGTGTTGTGTCCCTTAGCCGGATGTGACGTAAAAAGATGATACAAAATCCGCCAGAGTGAAAATTGAAAGTGTCGCTGATAATATCAACGTTTCTTGCACTATTTATGCGTAAATTGCACAACTATTTTATTTGTTATTATATCGACGCCTATAAAAGCTTTCGCTTTTCGCATATTTCATTTAAATACGTTAAAGCGTGAAAATACATTAAACATTCCGTTCAATAACCCTGTGTGACGCAATTAAGACAAAACCCATACTGTTAATATTTTATTAAAATGCCAAATATTGAAAAAAAGCGCAGAGCGTTTATATTTTAATGGTATTGATCATTGGCATATGATTTGAGTGCTTTTTACCACTTTGGAACATGACTTTACCATTTAAAATGGGAATTGAAGTGTCAATTCACTCCACCTGCAAAGTTTAGACTCCGCCCACTGGTTGGCAAAACGAGGTGGAATTCATATAAGAGCCTATAGGGAAGGTTGACAAAATCATTGTTTTTCATGATATTTAGCATGCAAAAGATAATAAAGATCGTTCTAGTTATGTCTGAATAAAACATTTGCATGCTAAGGAAATGCATTTATGAAACGATGATATTGTTGTTATTATTTGTTTTTAACATAGAACTCGAAAGTAGAACACAGTGCAAGAGCTCGGTATGTGGTTACGACAAAAATCTCCATTCTTGACACTTCTTCGCGACCATTGTTTGGTAAAAAATTCTCATAAATTGAACTTATTTCAGAATAAATTAAATTTAGTTTAAACTTATTTATTTTAGCTCGATTGCGTCGAAAGCCTTAGGCTTATATAAACGCTCTCGAGTCCGTTTCCTGGGCCTAGAACCAGTACTTGGTGTCTTTGGGGGAGATCTAAAGAACGCTCCCACGGTGGGGATCGAACCCGTGACCTCCCGGTCGCAAGGCGGACACCATATCCATTACACCACGGCGACCTTATAAATTAAATTTTACGAACGAAAACAAATAATGCTGAAAACAAACAAAAAAAAGATCGATTTTATGTACGCAACATATTGTACCTAGTTTGAACCTTTATTTGTCTAAAAACTTACCTTGTTACACATAAAATAGATTCTCTTGATTAATGTAATTGTTTGATTTAGTTGTTCACACCAATGTTGACACTCTTTGTTGCAGCATTTTTATCCCGGTGTTTTATTGCACCTTTGTTCATCACAACGCGATTATCTCGTTATGATCGGATACTGTCCAGACAATTACAAAGACAACAAGGTGTCATAAACCCAGGAACCTATGCTTGGGTCCCTGCATAAACCGCATGTTGCAACCTATTGTCTGGTAATTAAACACAATTTATGATACCCCGATGTCATGCCCCATTTGAATATTAAGCAGTCATTTAAGCCAAATTTTAAAGCCAAAATACTGAACAGTTGCTTATCTAAAATATTTTAACATTAAAACAAAATGAAGAAATTATTTGAAATGGATTTACAGGAACTAGTGTTTAATTATATATAAGCCAGTTTAATCATAATAATACAATGTTTAATAACCATAAATACATTTAACATATTGTGGAATTTAACTGCTACGCAATTGATGTATTTAACGGGTACAGACAAATGTTAACTTCGCTATTACGTGTATAAATTTCAAGTCCGTTCACGAAAACAAGCAATCACAATAGGGTAAACAATACTTGCGTTAAATAAATTAAAAATATAGATTTATTGATCATAAAATGCTAGATTTTTATCACTCCTTATAACTAGTAAAGATTTTTCAATATACATGCAAAGACAGTTAATATGCAGAGTTCTTTTGCGTATGTATGCTAAAATTTATAATGCTGCCCCAAAATTTATTTTAGCATATAGTCGCCGCTTCGTCTGTCCGTGTGTGCGGACGGTCTGTCTCTCTGTCTGTCCGTCCGTGCACAATTTTTGTCCGGGCTATTTCTCAGCAACTAACGACCGGAATTCAATGAAACTTTATGGGAAGCTTAATTCACTACCAAGAGGAGATGTACATATTATCAGTGGGTTCTGGTCGGATGATTTTTCACAGAGTTATTTTGTTAATATTGTCATTCAATGTAAACGAAACGAAAATCCATTCAACGGGAAAGAAAATCACCTTATCATTAGAAAAATTGTAATGCATTCCGCCTGTTAGGGCTTTGTTTTATAATTGAAATGCACTTTCGATCGCTGATGAAAAATAACACTATATCCACGCCAATTCGTTCAATGGAAAAAAAAGGATACAATTTAACAATTGTAATGTATTCCGCTTTTTAGGGCTTTGTTTTACAATTTATTAAATGCACCTCTTACAAATTCGATCGCTGATGAACAACAACAATATCCCCACCAATTAAAATTGTGATCAAATAAATGTATGTTTCATTATTTTTGAAACATCATTTATAAAAGTCTTACTATAAGAAAGAATACGGCTTATAGTTGTTTTGTTTTGTGGGATTTTCAGTATTAAGTCTTCCAATCACGTTCTCTGATGAACAATACCACTGCTGCTTTATCAGCAGTATAAACCGAATATCAAAATTTCATTAGAAAACAATACATTATTAACAAGTACAAACCTTTTCGTGCATATGTACAGCCCATTTACTTCTTTGACAAAAAACATTTTCAAACAAGATCTCTGTTCGTTTACAATCGATACACTCGATAATCCTCGAATGTCGTCACACAAGGGAGATAATTAAAAACCGATAATAACTGAAAGGGTCTATTTAAGCTAACAATGCATGAATTCCATAAAGCGCGATTGAAACGCGTTGCTATAGAGACCTCAGTTACGACATGCTTCGCCCGCGTATATTTTATTATAAGTAATGTGCGTTATGCGCATTTAAATTTGATCTAAGTGTCGTTGATAAAAAGAATTTTAGGCAAACGAGATCGGGATATTTTTTTCTCTGATGGGATTACTGCCCCATAGATAAAACACAATGGGCGCTTTCAAAGTTGAATGGGCACTTTGCGAAAATGATAGGGCACTTTTCAAGATTTTTTTCGTGTAAACATTACAGACAATAGGAACATCAGCGTCAGTAAAATTGCGAACCCATCAAATTTATTTCCGAATCTGTGACACAACTATATTGTTTAACATGTTAATTATATATTTAACAAACCCGATATTTATAGCAGATAAAAATAGTATTACCTTGCAATTTGATAATAGTATAAATAATCCAATAAAACATTGCCATTATTTACGATATATGTGTTTATGAATTTTGTAAACACGGGCGTCCGCCATAGTTAGGAACTGTACAGAAAGTTTGTAATTTGGAACTAATCGGTTTATCTCGGAAAATCATTGATAAATGCATTTGTCGTTTCAATCTTAGGGCCTAGTAATTTCGGCAAATCGAAACTCAGCTTGCATAAAACATTTGCTCAATTAACCGTTAAACTCCACCTCCTTTCTCTGCAAAAGATTGGAAGTCGTAGTTATGCACGTTCTCTTATAGAAGTGGACGATTGCCATTGAGGAACAAATCAGGTCGTGCTACAATGACCTTGCGAGTAGGACCTGTAACTAAACTCTGGAATACACACTGACGAACAAACACACGTTTTGTTCAAATGTTGATCGCTAGACAATGGAAGCCAATTTTGTTGGCGAGAAATTTTTCACTTAATTGCTTCAGACAGGAAGCGGCTTTCCTTTGATAACATCAAACTGTCAATTTTCAGAGTGCAAATTTTCGGAAAGCTTTAACTGACTCGTTGTTTACACTTCCATTAAAAAAAACACTTGCTAAAATTAAAATTTTGATTAAATTATCAAAATAAAGCAAAAGCGAAGTTAAAAAATAATATTAAATTAATTTGCGTCAGTTCAAATAAGGCGTTTCACGTTGTAAATCAACGAGTTTTCATGACGACAAGCAACTTTTAACAAACATTACTGCGACGACGCTGGGATCGATCTACCTCGATTTATTTTCATGAACAATCTCATAAGCAGAGTAAGAGTAAACAAAGAATTTGTGTTAGAGTAGTTTATCTTATATAGATTTATGCACTGGGCATCGCATTGCGTAATGGTTGCGCATCGAATTACGGAAATGATGCGCTGTTTTTCGTTTTAATGGGAAAGGAACGCACTGCGCACCTTTATCCCGATCACTGGCCGCAACTATCACGTGACGTCACATAGCTACGTCACACTTAAGTTGAATATTCAAATTTGTTTACATCATTCTCAGCTGTAACACCGCGAAGGTAAAAACGACAGTAGTTAACGTAACGAAATCATGACGTCAGTTGAAAGTACGGTGATTAAGTTTTGTCACTCATTGGGCTACACACCGACCAAAACGTTTTAAGAAGTTGAAAAAGTCGAAACAATTAAACTGTTCAAGATTGTTGATATTCAAATGGCACGAGGGATTGAGAAAGGTACTCGAATCGATAGAAGATGTTACTCGAAGTGGTAGGCCGTCTTACGTTGAACACACCATGACGGAAAAAGAAAGAGATTTTATTAAAACAGGCGTTTAACAGTGCGATATATCGCGGAAGAGCTTGGAATTGGGTCTTGAACGGATTGCAGAATACTAACAGAGGATTTCAAAATGCGCAAGGTTAGTGGTCTATGGGTTCCAAAACTGCTCTCTGATGAAGAACGAGTGAAACACGTTAAGTGCTCAGAAGAGTTTTTGAGAAGATACCATGAAGAAGGAGAGCGCTTTTTGGACCATATCTTCACACTTGATGAGACGTGGTTATGGCACTATGATCCGGCAACGAAAGCACAACCCTTAGTGTGGAAAACAGCAACAAGTCCTCCGCCGAAAAAAGCCCGGGTTATGAAGTCTGGTGGAAAACATATGTTTATCCACCAGGTGCCCGATGGTCAGACAATAAATGCTACCTATTATCAAATGGTAATCAAAATTTCGTTATTTATTTCATATTTAATGAATTATTATTATGTATTGTTATTTTTACAATTGTGTTATAACTAAACATTATTCGTATTCAAAACAGTAAATGAAAATAATTACAATTTAAAAAAATAACATTAAACTCAAAATTCATAAATTTGCCTACTGCATGTACTTCGCCGGGATTTAACTAATGCCCTTAGGAAAAAGAGACCTACGATTGATGTCAAACAACACCACGATAATGCACCTGCGCATAGGACTCAGTCAACGGAACTTGAGATAGATGTAATCGGTTTTCACGCCTCAATTTGGCCCCTATGGACGTCGGAGTCTTCCTGGAAGTGAAATCACAGTAAAGCGGTATTTGCTGTGCAAGTTAACAGGAACTTACAGTTGCAGCACAGAGAATCGTACGTGTCGTCTTTTGACGCTGACTGGTATAGAGCCACTTTTGACAAGTGGATTTCCCGACACATAAAGTACATTCACGTTGAAAGTGATTATGTATAATATGTTGAAAAGATTTGACAGTTGATAACTTCATAACGTCATTGACGTTGAACAGAAACGTTATGTGTGCGTCGTTGTGCGCATTTTTCACATGTTTAAATATCTGTTATATCTTTATTGATTTATTAATTCCCATGATATTTGGAGAGTAGATTTTGAGGGGACGAAATATTCTTATCATGCAATTTATGTTACCGAATGAAAGTTATAGCGAAAATCCACGAACTTCTGGAACAACCCTGCTTTAAAGACCAAAGGATAATTATTATAAGCCCCCCCCTTTGAAGAAGACGGGGTTTATTGTTTTGATGGATGTTGGTCAGTCTTTTGGTTGGTCTGTCGGTAGACCAGTTTGTTTCCGATTAATATCTTGGCAACAAATTTATACTTCACATGTGAATTGGCCTTGGACAGAAGATAACCCTATTAAAATTCGGGTCACTAGTTCGAAGCCCTGTTTGGGGCGGAGCATACATCTCCGAAAGCGGACCACTTGTTTTAACTATGATTCATGGTCATAATTTTTAAGATATATTTGATGAAAAATCTTTGCGAAAATTACCCACCACTCAAAATGATTATAACATAAATAAATAATGTTAAATACACTCTAAATTCATCATAATTGCCTTTTAACCATATTACATCAACTGACATCATATGGTGTTCTTGAAGAATAATTTAATAAATCAAAGTTTCAAACACATCAACTTTTCCAGAAAATGTCAACACTATGCAATGGAAAATGCCAAAATATTGATTAAAATAAATTCCTGATTTTGTTTTCGTTGAATGATTCAAGCAGAATGATGAGCGTTGGTTTTTCTGATGCGCTTACGTTCAGAAATTATGATCTAGAGAAACAAATAATTCAATAAAGGGATTTTTTTTCTAATTCAAGGATGGTTTTAAAGGTGGTCTGACATACTTGCTTGACACAAAAACAAGGAGTTGGAGTCTCGTTTTTGAGGATAATATTGGGATACCGGACTCACGTTTGTGTAGAAAATTGGAAATATTTCACAAATTATTTAACATTTCATGGATGTATACATGTCCATGAAGAGAGAACAATGCAAAAGAACCATAACCATTCGTTTCGTATGTAAGAATTGTTGTCCTTTTTAGCTTACCAGAGCACAACGTGCTCATGGTGAGCTTTTGTGATCGCTTTTTGTCCGTCGTGCGTCGTCCGTCGTGCGTCGTCAACAGTTTGCCTTGTGAACACTCCAGAGGCCACATTTATTGTCTGATCTTCATGAAACTTGGTCAGAACATTTGTCCGATTGATACCTCGACTGAGTTTGTAACTGGGTCATGCTGGGTTAAAAACTAGGTCACTAGGTCAAAAAAAGAAAAACCTTTTGAACACTGTAGAAGTCACATTTGATGCCAAATCTTAATGTAACTTTGTCAAAATGTTTGTCTAAATGATATGTTGGTTGAGTTCAAAAATGGTTCCGGTCCATTGAAAAACATGGCAGCCAGGGTGCGGGGCAGTATTCCTTATATGGCTATAGAGAAATATTGTCAACACTCTAGAAGTCACAATTATTGCCCAATCATCATGAAACTTGGTCAAAACATTGGTTTCAATGATCTCTCGGACGAGTTAAAAAATGGTCCAGATCGGTAAAAAAAACATGGCCGCCAGGGGGCGGGGCAGTTTTCTCTATATTTCCTTATATGGCTGTAGTAAAACTTTGTTAACACTCTAGAGGCCACATTTATTTTCCGATCTTCATGAAACTTGCTCAGAAGATTTGTCCCAATTATATCTTGGATGAGTACAAAAATGGTAACCTTTGCTTGAAAAACATGGCTGCCAAAGGGCGGAGCTTTTTTCCTTATATGGCTATAGTTAAATCTTGTTAACACTCTAGAGACCACATTTATTGTCCTATCTTTATGAAACTTGTTCAGAAGATTCATCCCAATAATATCTTGGAAGAGATAGCAACTGATGCCGGTTGGTTTTAAAACATGGTCGCCAAGAGGCGGGGCATTTTTCCATATATGGCTATAGTAAAGCCTTGTTTACACTCTAGAGGCCACATATATGTATAATCTTCATGAAATTTGGTCAGAAGATTTTTCTTATTGATATCTTGGATGAATTTGAAAATGGTTATGTTTGCTTGAAAAACATGGTTGCCAAGGGGCGGGGCATTTTTCCATATATGGCTATATATGGCTGTAGTAAAATCTTGTTTACACTCTAGAGGCCACATTTATAGTCCGATCTTCATGAAACTCGGTCAGAAGATTCATCCCAATAATATATTGGACGAGTACAAAAATGATACTGGTTGGTTGATAAACATTGCCACCACGGGGGCGGGGCTTTTTTCCTTATATGGCTATAGTAAAACCTTGTTAACACTCTTGAGGTCACATTTATTTTCCGATCATCATGGAACTTGGTCAGAAGATTTGTCCCAAAGATATCTTGGATGAGTTTGAAAATGGTTTTGGTTGCTTTAAAAACATGGCCATTAGGGGGCGGGGCATTTTTACTCATATGGCTATAGTAAAACCTTGTTAACACTGTAGAGTCCACATTTATTATCCAATCTTCATGAAATTTGGTCAGAAAATTTGTCTCGATGATATCTTGGATGAGTTTGAAAATAATTATGTTTGCTTGAAAAACATGGCTTTTCATCAGCTGGAGTTTCACTTCTTTATATTCCAAGGGGCGGGGCATTTTCCTTATATGGCTATAGTAAAGTCTTGTTAACACTCTAGAGGCCACATTTACTGTCCGATCTTCATGAAACTTGGTCAGAAGATTCATCCCGATAATATCTTGAAATGATGCCGGTTGGTTAAAGAACATGGTTGCCAGGGGGGCGGGGCATTTTTCCTTATATGGATAAAGTAAAACCTTGTTAACACTCTAGAGGCCTTATTTATTTTCCGATCTTCATGAAACTTGGTCAGAAGATTTGTCCCAATAATATCTTGTTATCTCAGGTGAGTGACTTTGAGCCTTTCAGGCCCTTTTGTTTTGTCAGTTACCGGTTTCACCGGAGGGGACTTATGGTTTGCGCTCTGTGTGTCTGTCTGTTTGTGAGTCTGTCTGTCTGTCTGTCTGTCACACTTTTCTGGATCCTGCGATAACTTTAAAGTTCTTAATATTTTTTCATGAAACTTGAAATATAGATAGATGGCAATATGGACATTATATACGTCATTTCCTTTTGTTCCTACGTCCAAAAATTTGGTTGCTTTGGCAACAATAAAACAAATCTGCCAATGGTGAAGCCGGTAGGGGACATATATTGCTTGGCAATAGTCTTGCTGTTTTTTGGACAATGTAATTTTTAGGGCTATATCTCAGATACGATACAAGTCAAGAATTATCTAACACAGCTCTACCAAAATTAATGAATATGACTGACACTGTCATAGTCCCCATATTTTGATTTTTAATTAAAACAAACATTTTGATAAGTAGTTGAAAAAAGTTGCATCTGTTACTGTAACAGATGCAACAATTTTTAATATGATAATTATTTTAAACATGACTGTGTTGTTGCTAAAGGTTTATTGGTACATGTGTTTCCACTAATCACACAATAAATCCTTGTAGTTTTTCCTTGGGGTTAAATGTTTTGGTTTAATAAAAAAAATAATTTCAAAATTCTGAACATTTTGGCATTTTCCATTGCGAGTTTACATGAAAAAAACCTTTATCAGTTACAACCCAAGCGAATCGGAGGGTCAGTAGCTGTGAGCTGGATTATTGTAACTAAGTTTTTACCACTAAAGTTAACAAATAATCATGAAATGATAAAACATCTAACACAGTTTAGAAAATATCATCTATATACATTATTATCATTAACTGTTGTAGTACTATGTATTTCATTGAAAGAATGTACCAGCCATGAAAAATATCTCGAATTAAGACTGTATTTTATAATATTTATCTATGATATATTCATCTTGAGGCGTGGCTAATTTTAATAAAGATATGTTAGATCACAAATATTTTATGAATACTTTTCCACTAATCATAATGTATATAAATTTAGACCTTTGTTCTTTGATGTTTATTGACTGTAAACATCAAAATATTCGATTGTGTTATAGTGTCTAACGACCTTTTTGAAAGTAAAGTGTTTTCTGATTGGCTGTTACAATATCAAGATGTGCATGCTATAAATACCCTAAATCTGACATTGCATGGGTGGTCAATTTCTTGTGAAAAATGACAACTGACGATGTAGCAAGGAAAATACTCATAAATAAACGATTTGAAACACTATTTGAACAAAAGAAAATATTTTAAAAGAAAATATAAATTTATGATTAATTTCAATATTGACAGGTTTTTGTCGCAGTTTTGATCAGTAAAAACAATGGTGACCGAGTAAAAACTTTTCTATAACAAACTTAATCTTGTGCCATCGTTCTACCAAGGGATTCCCCACGATCTCTATACCGTGACTCGAAAAGAACCCACGACTCAACAATAAAATACCATATATACTCATGATTCTTTCTGTTATGTTCAGTAAAGTTATTTTTGCTTTTTTTTACTTTTGCTGAGAAATTGTATCAGCCTCCAAGAAGTATGTATGCGGCAAATTATTTGAAATAGTCAAGTTGTCAATCTTCCCAAAGACATGTTTAAACAAGATAACAAAGGATAGACACATATACACATGCATACCAAATATGAAGGTTACATATGAAGCGACATAGAAGTTATGAGCATTTTTTTAAACCTAAACGCAAAAGTGTGACAGACGGACGGACACAGAGACACACGGACAATGCGATCACTAATATGCCCACCTTCGGCGGCATAAAAAATAATAGTTATCATAGTATTATTGAAAACACATTAAGAATCTATTATTGACATACCGTAATTATATCGCCGAATATCTTCATTTAACATATTTCTGGTCTAAAGAAAATTCCAGTTCACCTAGTTCACGCCATAGCGTCTATATTATACAACGATTATTTTACTGGCCGCGAACTGACCCTGCTACCTTGCGGGTTGGAATGCAATACCGGTACATTAAATTTAAGTCACGCTTCCACTGCTGGAACGACGGCTTGTATTAAAATGTATACGTTTAGATGTTTTAATGTTCAATTTATAAAACAATTAAAAATGGTTTGGCCAAAACGAATATCAGGATAGGGAAAAACGATACTTTTATGAACTTAAATATATTAGTACACAGACAGCTATATGGAACTAATTACTTAATATGAGAGCATAGCCTGTAAGTTAATACACTCTGATGCTTACAATCCTCTGAAAATAAAGGGATAAACACAAACTGTATTGATGTCAAGAGTTTAGTGTAAAACTGTTCTATCCATCAAGCCTTTTCATTTGAGATACAATTGTTTCATGCTGAACACGCAGTAAAAAAGTGTTACATGCTATACTACAAAGATGCGGTCATGTTTCCAATGTTCTGTGGGATTATGCTCAAATCAGCCAATGGAATAAATGAAGTGTATTCATTCGTGTCAAGCCGCGGGAAATTTTATATGAATTTTTGGACACTTACACAAGTCAGGTAAGGTGAAAAGCTGGCTTACACAGCTACGCCGAAAAAGAATAAAACTGAAATAAGGCATGAGTTGTGTACGTAATGATAGCTATAGATGTATATTTTTTACTGTTTCGTATTTAGAGTTTAGATATGTTCCATTTTAATTTTTCACAGATACATATCTTATCAGGACCTTTGATACAGGGTTGTCATAAGAAACTGATTGCTGATCACCTGTATTTAATCACATCATACAATGATTTTGTTTTTCAATGTGCAACAGTACTGTCACTGGTTAAATCACACAGGAGATAGATAGGATTATTGAACTCGAATTTATGGGCATACTAAGGTCATGTTTTTACATGGTTTAACGCAGATACATTTTTTGCTGTCCTTTGCGTTTTTACTGGAGGCATATAGCCTAACTATCAATCTTCAACGTTATTAATGTTAACAATCAAATGTGTTGCATGTATTATTCCAAGTTTCAGTGTTCCGGGACTTTTAAACGAAAGAAAGTATTCTTAAGGGAATAGTTAACTTTATATGGAGTTATAAACTTGCCCTTATCACTACAATATAAAGAAGTGAAACTCCAGCTGCTGGAGCAGTATTGAATTTTCATTAAAAACAATTAGTTGGTCCTTTATTTAAGGCAAGTGACCGATTGCCCAAACAGTACAAAACAGCACAATACAGCACAATACAAACCAACATAAACACAAAATATGAATAAAGCTGGGGTCACCGCCTTGGAACGGTCAATGCAAAGCATTGGGGGTTTAAACCTGGTTATAGAGCGCTCAACCTCACACTTGGCCCAGCAATATTCATAATACATTTAAGTGTAAATAAAATTTAACGTCATAGCATTGTAACTCAAATTAAACAATAATAAAAGGGAATTAAAACGCATTCAATTTAATTACTATTTAATTACTCAATTGCATTGAAGATACAAGAGTAACAGAATTACAACTTTTTGACGAACGATCAAATAAAACTATTAACAATTGTCAACTACATTCCTTCTTTATAAAAAAGATTTGAGAATATAGAATCATAGAGTTAATATCTCAGATAATCATCGCGCAAATATAGGAAGAAGCAGCAATAATGGGTGTAAAAATTCCATATTACATAGCTTGGTTGTTTATGTGACTGCTAAACAAATTAAAAATAATTAAATCAAACAAGAAACGCCTATCAGAGAGAAAATATAAATAAAATGGAACGTTATAAACCCAATGACCTATGCATGTAGATTACAACTGTGAATGACATGACGTGAACAAATTCCAAGGGCAGTACTAAATAAAAATATTAATGGGGCTGTGCTACAAATAAAACAAGTTTAGGTTATTTAATATTAAGAAGCAAATGAATAAAAATGGTAATTCCATTAAAGCGACATTATTGGAATCAAACAGTATATAGGTGTTTTGACAACTGAAGACAGAAATGATTTGATGTACGATTTGAGTCCAAATGTAGTTTACATGCAGATTTGTTCATACGACACAATGACACAATTTTATTCAACAGTGAAAAATGCCTATAATGTAGTATTCATGCAGATTTGTTCATACGACACAATGACACAATTTTATTCAACAGTGAAAAATGCCTATAATATCACTAATGATTCCAAATATTAAGGGAAGAAAGATAAAGTGAATCGAAAACTATCATACACGTGTTTTTAAGTACAAGCATTAACTGCTGACGTGAAACAAAAAAATTAATAATTTCTGATTGTTTTGTTTTTGTTTATTTGTTTAAGCAGAATGATATGTGACATAGGTTTATGATGTGCTGAAGTTCATACATTCGGATCTAGTGAAACAAATAAGACACAAGAGGATTTTTTTCTCATTGAAAGATTATTTTGAAGGAGGTCTGACAGACTTTCTTGACACAAAAACAAAGAGCCCAAGTCTCATGTTGATTATTTGACTACCGGACTCATGTTAGTGTCAAACATTGGTAATATCTCAGTCATTATTTAAGATTTAATGGATGTATACGCCATATTCATGAGGAGAAGTACCATGCTCAAGAACCATAACCATCCACTTGCTTAAATAAAAATTATTGCCGTTAGTTGTTTTTATTTGATGTTGTTAATGCTATATCTTGGTATATTCAAGATTTTACTGTGAAACTTAATTTCTAAATATTCAGCGATTTATGAAACTGAAGCTACCTTCATGTTGATTGAATCGTAAAAACATGTTATCTGCATTTTATAGTCTGCTGCAAACACATCACAGGTCCAAATTAGGTTTAATTTTTGGAGTGTAAAATCGTATGGCAGTGCTCTTGGAATTTTTGTTCAAATATTAGCCATGGGTTCAAAATTGGCCCTCACAAGACGTTTGACGTTTCCCTTATATTTATTTAATGAAAACTCTTTCGTTCAGAAACTTCAAGACATAGATGTTTTGTATTTATCATGAAGCATGGTATGTTTGTCTTCTGTAAAGTTTGTTAAAATAATGCCCCACATGAGGTCAAAACTAGCTGTGCCAAGAGGATTTATTTTTTATAATTGTACTTATCTGTTAAAAAGCTGATCTTAAACCTAAATGTTAAGGTTTTTTATATTAAGTGTCGACCATCATACCATGGTCCTCTACCAACATTTTTCAAATTATGACCTTTGGGTTAAGGAATTATCCTTATTATGTTAGTGTATTTTTATGCCCCGAAGGAGGGCAAAAAGTCCGTCCGTCCATCCTTCCGTCACACTTTACCTTTAGGTTTCTTAAAATGCTCATTACTTCGATGTCACTTGAGATAAAACCGTCATATTTTGTATACATGTGTATATGGACAAGACCTTTCCATACGCACAAAAAATGTTACCCCTGTGACCTTGACCTTAAACTGAGGGTCCGCGTTTAGGTTTCGAAATCTGCGTTTAGGTTTCGAAAAATGCTCATAACGTCTATGTCCATTCGAGATATAACCTTCATATTTGGTATGCATGTGTATATTGAAAAGGCCTTTCCATACGCTCAAAACTGTTTTAAACCCTGTGACCTTGACCTTGAACTTAGGGTCCGCGTTTTGGTTTGAAATCTGCGTTTAGGTTTCGAAATATGCTCATAACTTCTATGTCCCTTCAGATAAAACCTTCATATTTGGTATGCATGTGTATATAGACAAGGCCTTTCCATACGCACAAAAATGGTAACCCCTGTGACCTTGAACTTAGGGTCCGCGTTTAGGTTTCGAAATCTGCGTGTAGGTTTCTAAAAATGCTCATAACTTCTATGTCCCTTGAGATATAACCTTCACATTTGGTATGCATGTGTATATGGACAATGCCTTTCCATACGCACACAAATTTTCACCCCTGTGACCTTGAACAATGGGTCCGCGTTAAGGTTTTGAAATCTGCGTTTAGGTTTCGAAAAATGCTTATATCTTCTATCCAAGCGTTTATAGGGGTCATGTGTCATCCTATGGTGACATGCTCTTGTTTTAAATCTTTTCTGAAACTGCATGGCTCAAAAGTGTGTTAATCGTCATGAAACATCTTAAAGTGGTCCTCTGTTGTTGTTTTTTTCAATCATACCCCGCTAATGCCCCTGTTGTCAAAACTTGCCACGCCTATTTAAATTGGTAAAATAAGTTAGTTTTAAATATTCCATGAAACCCAATGGTCGAGGGTTTTGTATTTGGTTCGTAACACTTTAACCATGTAACATGTATAATTTTTCTCAAATAAATTCTCAAATAATTTCTTTTTAAACCATTAAATGGGTTCAGAACTAAGCTCGCCCAGGGGTCACATGACTAATATAGACTTGTAAAGATAATAACTTTAAAAAAACTTATTTTCTTGAACTACAAGCTTTAGGTATTTAATATTTGCCGGACTACGTTGTATGGTGGTTTTAGCTCCGTCCTATGGGTAAAATTGTGTTGTTTATATATGTATCGTAAAGTAAAAACTTTAATTTGTTCTTATACTGTTATAGGCCATATCTTGCCTGTACCATACAGAGTAAACAAACTTTATAAAAACCACGTTTTTAGACAAACATCACAGTTTCTTTTATACCTCATGATAAAATATTACATTTCTGAAGTGAAATAACAGCAGTGAAAATAAACAAATTGTTCTTTTCATCGTTGAAAAGAACAAATTTTCAGAACTCCCTTTTCTAATTTTAGATTATCATAAATAATTATATATATTTTTTCTATGATCCCGAGTGAATTAGAATCGACATTCCACCGAATCTTTCACATTTTCTTTTTATTGTATGCTTTTTCACCGTTTATTTACATTTTGAAAGAGTTTAACTGGAGAATTTCGCTGGTATAATGACGTCATTTTGTCACACTTATGACGTCATTTTGTGGCTTGAACTGTATTAAGGCACGCCACGGGAGAAGGGGTCACTTTTCAGCGAAAGGGAAACAGCTGGTAATTATTTTCTTGAAAAAGGGGCATAAAAGAAACAGAAAATGCGTTCATGTCAGTGTAAGATCGTTTGTTATTTCACTTGTAATCATAGAAAAATAATATTTTCACTCGTGGCTGCGCCACTCGTGAAAATATATTTTTTATGATCACTCGTGAAATAACAAACGATCTTGCACTGACATTAACAAATATCCTCTATATCTGCACATTAAAGTTTAGTTTCTACATGTGTTTAGTGAGCAGGTGTGTCTGAACTATTGCCCCATTCTAAATAGAGTAATTGCCTTAGTGAATATTCTTATACTTCGATTTTGTTTGGAACAAGCTTCAACAATTGTTAGAGGTATAAACTTGAAACTTCATGTGTAGGTAGATCTTGTTAAGAGTGCTGTTCAATGCATAAGAACCATGTCTTGCTCACCTTTTCAGAGTATGTTCACTTTGCAAATGGTTGTACTAAAATGTTGTCTGAAGTATATCTTAAAGGAAAAGAACATTTATAAGCTTGAAACTTTATTGAGTGGCTGTTCAGTTCACAATAACTCTTGCTCACCTATGTTAAAGAGTCAATGCTTTATGCTAATATGTGTACTTTAATATTGTCTGGAGAATCTCTTGACAAGTAAAAGAAGAAGTAAAAACTTGAAAATGAATAGAAAGGTATATCTGATTAATGGAGGGGATGTGCATTACACAAAAACCATAACTCTTGCTTACATATTGAGAACAGTAATTGTACTTTGTGCATTTTCACTAAAATTGTGTCTGAAGCAAACCTGGAAAGTAAGAGTTACCAACTTGAAACTCTATATAAATATGCAACTAGATCTAATTATTGTTATGTGCAGTGCATATGAACTGTATATATTGCTTCCATTTTTTATTTTTTGCTATTATTTTTTTACAAATACAATTTTTTTGTGGAATAATTATTAAATCTATAAGATGAATGCTCTTGAAACTTAATAAGTAATAATGTTTTTATAAATGAGTTGTACACTGCTCAAAAACAATAATTCCTTCTGTAATTAGAGAGTATCTGTCACCTATTAATTGATAATATTTGCATTTTCAATATCTTGCATATCATGTGAGTTCACATTGCAAAAAAAGATATATATCAACGATTGGAAGAGTAGTGCTTATGAGCCATACTCCTGCTTTTACAGTAATATTCCTTCGAAATACTGACATTTTATGCATCAACTATATATAAGTTACTTGGGCAAAACGTCATTAATATCTATTTATGCATCAACTATATATAAGTTACTTGGGCAAAACGTCATTAATATCTAGCTTGGATTTTTGGAAAACCAGTTCTTGTGACTGAACTGCTTTTGCCTCTGACAAACAAGCATTTCATTCAAGATCAAAGTACTGACAGTACTGGTGTGACGATGCTTTTGATGAGGATGGATATAAAAGCATCAATTTAAGTTTATCTACAACACCACAATTGTGTATGTGGGTACGAAAATTGTGGGTACGAAAAAAAATTTGGAACGAAAAAATGATGCCAATAAAAAAATTTGGGTACGAGACACAATTTGGCTACGAAACAAAATTTGGGTACGAGCACGAAAAACATTTTGAGGGTACGGGGAAGTAGTACGTGGGGAACTTGACCATTTCAGCGAAACTGGGAGGCAGATTGCATTCTCGATCAAATCTGAAAATAACTACTTTTGGGGTTTTCCCAGCGTCCAAGCGTTTGAAGTGCCACCTGGCAGTTTCATGTTTGGTTCCTGTCCCAAACCTCTCGATAAATTTGAAAGAAGACGGAAACCAAGCTGCCTCTACAATTATCAAAAAATAATCAGCGAGGTATGCCGATTGAAAAAATAGTTTACAAAATCGGACTGGCTCGGCCTTTTACATAGGTTGCCATTGTGAAGAATTTGTTCATGGTATGATAACTTAGAGGAGCTGCTTTGCTGAATCAGCATCGTCAAAAATGAGAGTTCTTTTTATGCCCCCGGGTCGAATGACCGGGAATATATTGTTTTTGGCCTGTCTGTCTGTCATTCTGTCTGTCATCAAAACTTTTACTTAAAACTTTAACCTTGGTTAAAGTTTTGCGATGACTTTTGCAATATTGAAGATAGCAACTTGATACTTGGCATGCATGTGTATCTCATGGAGCTGCACATTTTGAGTGGTGAAAGGTCAAGGTCCTCCTTTAAGGTCAAATGTTAAATATATGGCTTCAAAGTGGCGCAATAGGGGGCATTGTGTTTCTGACACAAACACATCTCTTGTTGTAATCAAATTATTACATGTACAATTACTCTGTTTCAGATTTCAAAACAACAAGGGGTTCTAAATAGGGTTGGAAATAAAGGAGGAAAGAAAAATAAAGTGGTGAATCAGAGAAGAGTTACTATCAAAGGAAATTTGGGAAATAACATCGGAAAAAAGAAGAAAAAAATAATTGGGAATAGTGGTAGAAGAGGAATACTTGTTAGAGTTGCAAATAAAGGAAGAATAGGAAAAAACAGAGAAAAGGGAAATGCAAGAAGAGTTGTGTTTAAAGGTAAAAAGATCGTTAACAGAAGAAAAGACAATACAATCCCAGTTGGGAATAAGGCAGGAAAGAAAGCTATTATAAAAACAAAAGTGAATAAACCAAGCGTTAAGAATAAAAAGATTATTAACAGAAGAAAAGACATTTCAATACCAGTCGGGAATAAGGCAGGAAAGAAAACTATCATAAAAACAAAAGTTAATCAACCAAGCGTTAAGAATAAAAAGGTTATAAACAGAAGAAAAGACAATAAAATCCCAGTCGGTGATAAGGCAGGAAAGAAAACTATTATAAAAACATATGGGAATCAACCAAGCGTTAAGAATGAAAAGATTATTAACAGAAGAAAAGACAATTCAATCCCAGTCGGGAATAAGGCAGGAAAGAATACTATTATAAAAACAAAAGTGAATCAACCAAGCGTTAAGAGTAAAAAGATTATTAACAGAAGAAAAGACCATTCAATCCCAGTCGGGAATAAGGCAGGAAAGAAAACTATCATAAAATCAAAAGTGAATCAACCAAGCGTTAAGGATAACACGATCGTTAACAGAAGAAAAGACAATTCAATCCCAGTTGGGAATAAGGCAGGAAAGAAAGCTATTATAAAAACAAAAGTGAATCAACCAAGCGTTAAGAATGAAAAGATTATTAACAGAAGAAAAGACATTTCAATACCAGTAGGGAATAAATCAGAAAAGAAAACTATCATAAAAACAAAAGTGAATCAACCAAGCGTTAAAAATAAACAGATTAAGAATAAATAAAATATTAACAGAAGAAAAGACATTTCAATACCAGTAGGGAATAAATCAGAAAAGAAAACTATTATAAAAACAAAAGTGAATCAACCAAGCGTTAAGAATTAAAAGATTATTAACAGAAGAAAAGACAATTCAATCCCAGTCGGGAATAAGGCAGGAAAGAAAAAAAGAATAAAAAGATTTCGGTATTATGGTACAAAAGGTAACTGGTAACGGTTGCGATTGAAGGAAAAATGTGTTTAGCTCACCTGATTGCTCAGGTGAGCTTTTGTGACCAGTCTTTGTCCGTCGTCTGTCCGTCCACATTTGTTTGTAAACACTCTAGAAGCCACATTTATTGTCCGATCTTCATGAAACTTGGTCAGAAGCTTCGTCCCAATGAAATATCGGTCGAGTTGGAAACTGGGTCGTACCGGGTTAAAAACTAGGTCACTAGGTCAAAAAAGGAAAAAACTTGTAAACACTGTAGAAGTCGCATTTCCTGCCCAATCTTCATGTAACTTTGTCAAAATGTTTGTCTAAATGATATGTTGGTTGAGTTCAAAAGTGGTTCCGGTCCGTTGAAAAACATGGCCGCCAGTGGGGGGGGGGCAGTTTTCCTTATTTGGCAATTTTTGCCCAATCATCATGAAAGATGGTCAAAACATTTGTTTTATTGATTTCTCGGACGAGTTCGAATTGGTCCAGATCGGTGAAAAAACATGACCGCCAGTGGGCGGGGCATTTTTCTCTATATGTATATAGTGAAAATATGTGAACACTCTAGAAGGCACATTTTTCGCCCAATTTTCATGAAATTTGGTCAGAACATTTGTTTCCTTGATATGAGAGTTGAGTTCGAAAATGGATCCGGTCCGTTGAAAAACATGGTTGCCAGGGGGACGGGAAAGTTTTCCTTATATTCATATAGTAAAAAGGCATGTAAACAATCACGAATTAAGGTCATGTTACATGCGAGACAACTCTTCAAATACTGCATTTAAGTTTACAGTATTTACTCCCCTTTGACTATTAATGTTTTCATAATAATACAGTGTCTTTTCGAGAGAGCACATTTCTTTTCCGATCTTCATGAAACTTGGTCAGAAGCTTTGTCCCATCGATATCTCGGTCGAATTCGATACTGGGTCATGCCGGGTCAAAAACTAGGTCACTAGGTCAAAAAAAGAAAAACCTTGTAAACACTGTAGAAGTCAGATTTCATGTCCAATCTTCATGAAACTTTGTCAAAATGTTTGTCTTAATGATATGTTGGTTGAGTTCAAAAGTGGTTCTGGTCTGTTGAAAAACATAGCCGCCAGTGGGCGGGGCAGTTTTCCTTATTTGGCTATAGAGATACCTTGTAAACACTATGGGCCACATTTTTTGTCCGATCTTCATGAAACTTGGTCAGAAGATTTGTCCAAATGATATCTCGATGGAGCTGGAAACTGGGTCATGCTGGGTCAAAAACTAGGTCACTAGGTAAAAAGAGAAAAACCTTGTCAACACTGTAGAAGTCACATTTCATGCCCAATCTTCATGTAACTTTGTCAAAATGTTTGTCTTAATGATATATTGGTTGAGTTCACAAGTGGTTCTGGTACGTTGAAAAACATGGCCGCCAGTGGGCGGGGCAGTTTACCTGATTTGGCTATAGAGAAACATTGTAAACACACTAGAAGTCCGATTTTTGCCCAATCATCTTTAAAGTTGGAAAAAACATTGGTTTTATTGATATCTCGGACGAGTTCGAAAATGGTCCAGATCGGTAAAAAACATGGCCGCCAGTTGGCGGGGCATTTTTCTGTATATGTATATAGTAAAAACATGTGAACACTCTAGAAGTCACATTTTTGGCCCAATTTTCATGAAATTTGGTCAGAACATTTGTTTTCCTGATACGAGAGTCGAGTTAAAAAATGGTTCCGGTCAGTTGAATAACATGGCTGCGGGGGGGGGGGGGGCAGTTTTCTTATATTTATATAGTAAAAAAGCTTGTGGACACTCTAGAAGTCACATTTTTTGCCCAATCGTCATGAAACTTGGTGAAACGATTGGTATATATATATATATCAGATGAGTTCGCAAATGGTCCCGATCGGTAAAAAACATGGCCGCCGGGGGGGGGGGGGCAGTTTTCCTAATGTGACTACAGAGAAACCTTGTGATCGAACAGTATAGAAGTCTCATTTTTTGCCTTATCATCGTTAAACTTAGTCAATACATTAGTTTTATTGATTTCTCGGACAAGTTGGAAAATGGCTCAGATCGGTGAAACACACTTTTTAGCTCACCTGATTGCCCAGGTTTTAGAATTGGTCTTTGTCTGCCGTCTGTTTGTCCACATTTGGTTTGTAAACACTCTAGCATTCACACTTCTCAAGCATTCTTTTGAAAGTTGCTGAAAGATCTCAGTCAAGTTTGATAATGAGCAAAATCACATAATTAATGCCATAGTTATTGACCTTAGATTGTCCAAATTTTCATTATATTATACAAAATCCTTGTAAACACTCTAGAGGTCACAATTTTGTTTCAGATTTTATGAATCTTGGTCAAAATATTAATTTTTTTAAGCAAAGTTTGATGTTTGGTAAGGGGGGTCAACTCAAAATATAGGTCACCAGGTAAAATCTTACCAAAAAAAACCAAAACACTCCATACGCCAGAGTTTTGGTTCAATAATGATGAAACCTGACCAGGATGTTTGTCTGGACAATATATAGGTCAAGTTTGGCGTTTGGTAAAGGTCAAATGAACCGACACCACTCAGGTGAGCGAACTAGGGCCATCTTGGCCCTCTTGTTTAAAAAACGTACGAAAGGGGAATGCCAAAAAAGTTGTGAATAAATGTATAAAGATAATTAACAGAAGACTAGACAATTTAAACCAAGTTGGTAACAAGACAAGCAGGGTCACTAAAAAAAACGATCAACATACTAATTTGTCTGGAAAACCTTGAAAGGTATGGCTTGTATAATCAGGGTTGAATTTTTTAACGTTGTTTCAGGCACCTTTTTATTTCCGAGTTTTAATTTCATGTCCAGCATATAATATATTCCCTTATCTCTTCACAAAATAAGTTCAATGTTTACCTTATAATGAGATGATATTTTGGGTTATTTTTGTCACCAAGTATACGTCGTTAGTTTTGTATGCTTTATTTTTAGATCTTCAATTGAAACGAGCCTGTATTCGCATGTCGTTTTAATTTGATGTAACAAATACAGCATGGCAAGTGAAGAGATGAATGTTCATTTTATTTACTTTTGTACCTGATTAATTATCTGTTATCTAAAAAAAAATCATTGTGTGAAAATTACATTGTAGCGGTCGTTTGCCGGATAATATCGAGTTAATTGTATATAAGTGTATATAAAATAAAGCTTTTACATTCCATTTAATAAAGAAAGTTTACATTATTAAAAATTGCAAGATGTTTCCATAATATGCCCACCCGGTTTTCAAAAGTGTAGATATTAATAGAATATTCACGTCCTTCACATTGAAATTAAAGACATAATCATAAACTCTCAATTTTCAAGGAAATCAGAGCATGTGATAGTTTGATGATTTTATCTGTTCATGTTTGTTATTTGTATGTTATGGAATTACGTTTTTGTTTGAATACAACCTAATATAAACATGCTTTTGTGTTTCTCTTGTACAGTTAGGATCATGAAACTTTTGTTTATAAAATATACTATTGGCCATATGGCTGTTGATGAGGATTTTGCTGTAAGAATAACACTCAATAAATCCATCTGCATGTTTCAATAGATTGGTAAATGGTACCATTCCATGTAACGATGTATTTGATATCACAATGACTTAAAAGATCATGGGCTCCTGTTCAATAAGTTTTTATCTTATTCCGTTTTAAAACTATGGATATAAAAACTAGCCACGAAACTTCAATGCTCAACTGTTTCTTGCATACGATATCATTCAAAGAAATCTTAAGATTAAAAATACACGCGTATGTGACATTTTCCCTTAAGAGTATTAAAGGACGTGGGAATTGCTACCCAAAAATTAATTCAGAAGATATATGGTTTCTTAACCTCCATCATAGAGCCTACCAGTTGATTCTTGTAAGACTCGATTGTGTCATTTATTCAACACAACAAACGAACTGCCGAACTCTTGATTAATACAATGGATGTTTAAAACACCCCTTTGTTGTGTAGTATTATATATTTGCAGCAGGCTTCATCGTTGTTTGAATATCGTATTATCATTCGCCGAAAGGTTTAGGGCTAGATCAGAGGTACGCGTCCACTAGTTTGCTTGTGTCATTTGCCGAAAGCTTCTATCCGAAGTCTGCTTCGGGTCCCCTACATAAAGCACAAGTCCAGCGTATGCCCAAACATGACAACAACATTTGTTGGCCCACAAGAGTTCCTTCTGTTGACCGTCAAATGACGAAAACTCGCTAAGTTTTGACGCGTCACAAAACAAGACTCCTTGCAAGACTATCCTTCAGGGCACGCTAAAGGAAGATCACTGTCGAGGCCTCGAAAGAAAGGCTGTGGAAAAAGATGAAACCATACCTTCCCCACGGTCTAAGCGCGCAATTGTCGGTAATGAATTATTTATTCGCGACTTGTGCAGAATGTAGTCAAATGATAACATGTACAATTTAAACAAAATATTTCATCTGACCTGAGATATTCAAATTTGAAAAGTGTACTTTTGTGATCGGATGTTTATTTCATGAATGAATGGATAAAAGAAAATAGTTACAACCCGTTTGTTCCTAAAGTTGAGTTATAAAGCATACACTTATCGCACGTATTAACAGGCAAGCAGACAACGACAACGAGCGAGGCCTAGTATTGTAATGCGCATTGGGGGGTTAGGGGTCGGGTTTGGGTTAGTGTTAGCCTTATCCTAACCCTAACCCAGGGTTATCTCGCCTATACCAGGCCTCGCTCGTTGTCGTTATTAGCACTGCGAATGCTTGTCTACTTATTCTTTCGAGAACGTTGTATTCCATAAAGATTCACATCAAAAGAGAAATTGCACTATTGAAAGTTCGGTGTTAACTCCGCCAACGAAGGGGTAGGGTTAGGGATTAATTAATGTGTAATGTCTATTTGGTATCTATTATTTGTGTCGTATCTATCTGGAAAACAATGCCACACTTATTCTTGACACTCAAACTAAAAGAAAAACATTTTCCATATTGAAATGCCATAACATAAATGAACAAAGTCATATTTTCATCATATCTCTGGTAAGCTCATATATTGAGAAAGCACTTTGGGAAATTAGATAAGAATCAAAGATTGGGGTATGTTATAAATAATATGAGCGTAAATTTTGACTATATTTATTTAAAGAATCCGTCCGTTCATTAGTTTATCAATAACCCCATATATATCTCTGATTTAGAAATAGGTCATGGGGTTCCCCAAACCCTTTTTTATCCGATATCAACACGAATTAAGGAATATAGGGGTACCTAAAATAGTATTATATATAAATACGTCATTTATTTAACGTCTCGTACAAGGAAATATAAAGCAACATTAATTGCGAGTTATACACAATTTCAATTTTAGACGTGATGGTGGTTTTCGATATAAGACCTTATTGTGACATTTGATTGCATTACCTTCCCCCCCCCCCCCAACACCCCCTTATAGTCATTAAAGGTGCCTTGAACGCGGGGTTGTATACAGACCCTGTTTTTAATATTGAACCCTTAGGTATAGTCTGAAAACTACCGAGACCGCGTAACTGGCAATATGTATTAGTATATAATTATATATATATGTATATGATATTTGTTGGATTTGATGGAATATCGATTTTATTTCACGAGTGATCGTATAAAATATGATTTTAAGCTCCACTGGCCAGAGGCCAGCGGAGCTTGTGTCATGGCCCTGTGTCCGTCGTGCGTGCGTCCGTGCGTTAACTTTTCTCTAAACATCTTTTCCTAAACTACACGTCCAATTCTAATAAAACTTTTCACAAATGTTCATGGGGTGAACCTCTTTCAAATTTGTTCAAATTATGCCCCTGGGGTCAAATTTGACCCCGCCCCGGGGTCACAAAAATGAACATATGCTTATATAAAGCCTATTTTGTGCAAACTTTAAAAAAAAATTCTGTCCATAACCGTATAGCATAGGGCTACCAAATTTGGTATGTAGTGACATCTAATAGTTCTCTACAAAATTTCTTCAAATTATGCCCCTGGGGTCAAATTTGACCCGGCCCCGGGGGTTACAAAACTGAACATATACTTATATAAAGCCGATTTTGTGCAAACTTGAAAGATCTTTTGTCCATAACCGTAGGGTCTAGGGCTACCAAATTCGGTATGTGGTGACATCTAATAGTTTTCGACTTAGTTTGTTCAAATTATGCCCCTGGGATCAAATTTGACCCTGCCCCGGTGGTCACAAAAATGAAAATACGCTTAAATAAGGCCTATTTTGTGCAAACTTTAAAAATCTTTTTGTACATAACCATATGGCATAGGGCTACCAAATTTGGTATGTAGTGACATCTAATAGTCCTCTACCAAATTTTTCAAATTATGCCACTGGGGTCAAATTTGACCCTGTCCCTGGGGTCACATTAATGAACATATGCTTATAAAAAAAGCCTATTTTTTGCAAACTTTAAAGATCTTTTTGTCCATAACCGTAGGGCCTAGGGCTACCAAATTCGGTATGTAGAGACATCTAATAGTTTTCTACTCAGTTTGTTCAAATTATGCCCCTGGGATTAAATTTGACCCTGCACCGGGGGTTACAAAAATGAACATACGCTTAAATAAGGCCTATTTTGTGCAAACTTTAAAAATCTTTTTGTCCATAACCATATGGCATATGGCTACCAAATTTGGTATGTAGTGACATCTCATAGTCCTCTTCCAAGTTTGTTCAAATTAAGCCCCTGGGATCAAATGTGACCGTTCTCCAGGGGTCACACAATTGAACATATGCTTATATTGGGCCTATTTTGTGCAAATTTTAAAGATCTTCATGTCCATAACCATTGGGCCTATTTCTTCCAAATTTGGTATGTATTTAAATCTTTAAGTTCTCGACCAAGTTTTTTTTCAAATTATGCCCCTGTTGTCAAATTTGACCCTGCCCCGGGGGTCACAAAAATGAATATTTGCGCAATAAGGCCTATTTTGTGCAAACTTTAAAAATCTTCTTGTTCATAATAATAGAGCCTAGGGCTACTAAATTTGGTATGTAGTGACATCTAATAGTCCTCTACCAAATTTGTTCAAATTATTCCCATGGGCTCAAATTTGACCCTTCCCCGGGGGTCACAAAACTGAACATATGCTTATATAAAGCCTCTTTTGTGCAAACTTTAAAAATCTTCCTGTCCATAACCATTGGGCCTTGGGCTACCAAATTTGGTATGAAGTGACATCTTATAGTTTTCTACCAAGTTTGTTCAAAGTATGCCCCTGGGGCCAAATTTATATATATAAATGCTCACCCTTCCAACTTAAGCGCCCAGTGGGACGAGGGATAAAAAGAGAACGTCACACGCTTGAATACAGTTCAAACTATGCGAATTGCACGCTTTTTGGGCATAAAAAACAGTTGATCGATACAGGGCCATCATGGCCCTCTTGTTTTATGATCACGAGTGAAATAAAATCGATATTCCATCGAATCCAACACATTTTCTTTTTTTATGCTTTTTTCACCGTTTATTTATATTGTAAACTAGTTTACTGGATAATTTTGCTGTATATATATATATATATATATATATATATATATATATATTTATATATAATCTCTCTTTTTCTGTGAAATAGACAAATGTTATACAATCACAGATAATACGCTAAAAAAGACAAATAAATTGTTATATTGTAACAAGTTTACGTCGCGAGCGGGTCGTTACTCGAATCAGCAGGGAAAAAATACGTATCATGAGTCACAAATAAACGAAAAAAACTAACAGTAAACACGGAAATAATACAAATAAAACGTAGAACAAAATTGCATGAGTAATAATTCACCGCGGGCGGGGGGTAGGGAGGGGTGAGGGGCTACTTCAAAGGCGCATCTGATCGTCGAAAATGATCCATTCGATAAGATATAAACATTAATATCCGATTCACGTTTAGATTTTTGTCTGTAGGGATATTGTGTGTTAGCCAATAAAAAAAGCATATTTGATGAAGCTTTGGTTCAATTTTGTGTGTACATTTCTTCAAATCGATGAAAAATTGCGGATTACTGTTAGCTCATTTGATTAGAATTAAGCTGACATATATTTTGAACTACAGAAATAAAAAAGTCCATTAATGTCAAAACTTGGAATAAAAAATCACATTAAAAATGTTTGAAAAAGAACTGAAGGACAGTTTTTGCTAAATAAAAAAATGGTCCTGTCACTTTTCGGATATATATATATGTGACGTCGTCAGCAGAAATCAGTACAAACACGGTCGACGTTATTTTAAGCAACGCTTGATTGAAGCGCGGCGTTATAAAAATGGAAATAAAGTTATAATTATATTATGAAAAACCTATTGAAACTTGAGATATATGCATATTTTCGAATAATGAAATGCCCCGAGCTCTGATCGACAATGACACTTATAATTTTTTATTTGGTTGGAAGTAGGCTGTCACTAAAACGCTTACTGATTATGCATACAATATAGATAACGTTGAAAACTGCATACGATATGAACAAAGAAGGAAATTGCATACGATATGGACAAAGAAGGAAAATGCAGACGGGATACCGCTTTAATAAAATGGATTTAAATCATTATTTACACGTCACTAAGATCCGCAACACTTTTAATCTGATATTTTATTAAATATATTAGCATTATTATCCATTATTATCCATAGTACCGATAGTTTAATACAAAAGAAAATATTTAAAACCGGTTGAAGTCCGTGGGTAATTTGTTACGGGTGTAATTTTTTGGGTTTTTTTTTCTTTGCAATTTCATATACAATTAAAAAAGACAGGAAATATATAGGTATTTCTGCGTTTTTATAAATTACACGATTGTCAAATCTTAAATGTAACGTATTTACAGAAATATTCATAAATTAGTAATTAGTCTGTTAATTGCAAATAAATTTGTGTCGTGGTAAAAATAATACTCGTTAAAGAAATAAAAATATTTGCTAACATTAATTTTATCCCATTTTCACCGCGACATTGACGGTATAACACGTTGTGGAATATACTTGCTTGTATTCAACACTGTGGAATATACCTGTCGCGTGCACGGACTACTTTTTAAATGACGTCATGCGATATGCGCTAAAATAAGGTCGATATTGTTTGGTTCATTGATCGAATTATAAGGTCACCCATTAGAAGAAAATGTGCATATTTTGCAGAAAAATATATATATGACATATTCACCAAAAGAAATGTTGAAATAAAATATAAAATTACACGATTTTTGTTTTGTTATTTTTTATTTATATTTACTTTACCACTGAATGATTTTTCATAAGAAACAAAGTCGACAAAACTTAAGCTTCAAAATAATACGACCTTCAACCTTTAAATCTAGTCATATGACATAATTTTTCGCCATCCGTTTAATGAATCAGCTGATTGATGGCGTCATAAAATGACATACTTATTGCTTCATTTTCCCCATTTTATAAACGCGACTTTTGTCACTTATTTCACATGTTTTGTACATGTACTGTATGTCGACATATCTGAATTGTCTATTGATCACATTTTCCTTATTTCGTGTAATGTGCATTGTTTATAACCAAAGCATATACTTTTGACATTTAACTTAAATATTAAGAATGTACAACAAGCCATACACATATCGCACAGTTCATGAATAATCTGCTATGTTTGCTTTCCTATTTAATTCACGTTAGGCATAGAGCTGTGTAAAGTATAAGATGGTAAAAATAGCACCACACTGGAATTGGGAACGTCCCATTTTGTACACGGGTATTTTCTTCTCATTTATCTGTTGTGTACTGGAATGTTTTCCATTCTTTGTGTATTTATATATTAAATTATTTTCTCGTACAATAAGGGCATTTACCATAGATTAATAAAACATTGTGCAAGTTTAAACATAATTATGTTTGTATGCAGAAATCTGCAAATGCAACCGAGTTTACCAACGGCTATTATTAGATAAACTGCTCCGGTTCATTTGAACAGCAGTAATGTAGAGTACATGACGTAGCGTGTGACGAAGAAGAAAGTTTATCGCGTTCATAAACTCATTTGAATAAAGTGATAGAATGGCATAAGGGTCTTTATTTAACTATGCTAAAATAATTATTTAAGACCCTAGATGCAAAATCGTCAATTATTGAGTTAAATGGATTATTAGATGGATTTTAAAGGATAATTAAAGGTAAGATACTAGTTCTTACGTATTTTGATTTGTGTTTGTACTTTTGTCGTTCCCTGTAGTCTGTACTCGGGAAAATGATTTTAACATGGGCGCCATTGATGCATCGGATCACACACGGCATACCCATAACATTATATAAAAAAACACGTTCTGCGCGTCCTTAAATTCGTCGTCCGAAGTCGGAAAACGTATTGCCCTGTATATTTTGTCAAATAAAGTGTCAGTCGCTGCAATTGTCTGTTTACTCGTCAAAATTGTCAAGGTCTTCGATAGCTAAAGAAACTTCAGCTTACAGTTTATTTAGTATTGACAGACCTGTACAAAGTCGCGCCAGTCAAAAATCATAAAAAGCGACATTTAAAGTTATGGTAGCCAGAACTAGGTCGTCGATGGTGTACATGTATGTTGACATCGACAGCATTTTGTCAGGAGCAATCGCCGCCATATTGGATTTTGATCATTTTCTTTCGAAAATAAAATGAATTATAGTAAAGTAAAATCTTCTTTTCGCGGTCGTAATGTGTTAAAATTCGCATACTGCGTAAAATTGAATGTAGGCATATGGTGATATTTTTACTTGTTTTACAGTTTGTGTGTGAATTTTTTAAAGACTATTTTGCGTACCAGAACAAATACATGTATATCACTACGCATGGTTACATTGGTTAGATGTTAAGCGCTTTTATATGACTGAATTAAAATTATTGTTAAGGTTATTAGATCTATTTATGTTAAATGTCACGTTGAAAAAGTCAAATGGGATAAATAGAATACTAGGATTAGCGTTGAATACAGAGAAGTTTATGTTGCTCGGCTCGAACACCGAAAGCGCTCGCCAAGGCTCGCGCTTCCGGCGTTCTAAGCCTCGCAACATAAACTTCTCTGTATTCAACGCTAACCTAGTATTCTCTATATTACATATATTAACGGCGCCGTGAATAAATAATAGAAGGCGGGATTTTTATTTAAAGTCAGCGTGTAATGTTATACGGGTGTAATGCTAGGTTTTAGGTGTGGAAATGACGTGTAAAATAAGCAAATTAATACTTATATTTGTGTTGTGTTACAAACAATAAACTTTAAACAACTATAAATATTTGCTAAAATTATTATTTCCTTGGCAATGCCACGGCGCTGTTTGATTGTTGTTTGCGTGTTTCTTCTTTGTACATATCGTATGCAAGAAAACGCAGACGATATATATAACGCTGAAAACTAATATATATTTCCACTGTTTTTTTTAAGAATTAACGCACACAATCCACGTTCTAAGAAAAACAACACAAAACATCTAGCTTAATGATAAATATCCGGTCACACGTGTCATATGGCTTCAACAGGTGTTAACATTTTCTATACTGGTCTCGAAAAATATCCACAATCCCCCTGCGCGACACCATAGCAGAAGTGTAGAATATACTTACTCTGCAGTACTTGGGTTTTATAGCAAAAAAATGTTCCACTTTTTGCCCTTTATACACAAGTTAAGTGTCAGCAGAGCTGGCAGGTGGACTCCATCGGTTCAAAACTTGTACAATTACAACCATTCTGTACATTGCGTTCAGAACATCCCATAAAGCTCTACTGCTTAAAAATTGCGTTGCTATTGCCAGCAATATTGCCTTTTTTGTAAATTTATTCGAGTATTTATTAGTTAATATATTGTTGATACATTGTGTGCTTTAAGAATACCTCTGGTAATAGGTCATAGTCAGGCAAAGTATTTGTCCGACTATCTCAATAAGAGTGAATTCAGTATATTCGCCTATCCGGGATACACGACTCATGAGTTCGCGAAAGAAGATGCCATCCAAGAGGTGCTACCCTTCTTTTCCGTAAGTATTTTATTAACTGAATAAGTGTCACTGTTTATACAGAATCTTCCTAAAAACTCTGTTTATATATATATTAATGCGCCCCACCTTTTGTTCAATGATATTCTGAATATTAATATTTGTTATTAAATTATACTATTTATGTAGTAAATGAACACTTACCTTTTAATACATGTATTAACATTCCAAGAGATTTGATGATCACCAGTGAGGGAATTTTATTCAAATACATGACTGCATATTTATTATGTCTATACAGAATGCATTTTATAAGTAAAACCCTCCTCACTGTAATTTTAGCTTCCATAAACGTTTAATTATTTTATTGTTGCTAAACACTTGTAAGGAGCGAAGCAGTTTCCATTTTTTGTAATATGTATATCCATTACAACTCACCACAGAGTTTTAATAGTTAGTTTCCTCTATGTCATATATCTCATTTTACTAAAAATCGCTCTTGGTAAGTCCTCATCAGAGCTTTGTTTACATTCGCTACGGCGGCCATCTTGGATTCTTAGAACTTGTCGACCCGGGTCGATTTGCCTTAGTTGGTCGTTCGATCATAGGTCGGGTCGACCGGGTGCTGAATCGACCAAGGAAGATCAGCGTTCTTTTGGGATCATTCCGGTTCGAGCCTTCACGAAGAACGGTCGTATTTTTGTATCATACAAACTAAAGAGGTGCTATTCGGTGGATGATCAAGAGAACAGTTAAACTTGAATCGCCGATCCAGTTTGCAGATAAGGTTTTCTACTTTCTTTCTTGTAATTGTTTCGCTTGAAATTTCAATCGGTTTAACTTCATGAATTGTCTCATTTTTTGACTTGTTTGTTTACATCCTGTGGTGACTCATCCGAGATACAGATTCTTCATCTCATTTTTTAAGTCGATTAACGTTTTCTGTTTACGAAGAAATAACTGCTTAGCTCCACGAACCAGATATTCCAGAGTTATCCGCTGTTGTAATCCAACAATCGACGTACGTTATACAGAATAAATCTTAAAACTTATGGCGGCGTTATTTTGCTTGAAACTTGTTACGACTAACTAATTAAGTCAATACGGGGTAGTACAAAACGGGGCAGTACGCTACAATATATATATATATATATATATATATATATATATATATATATATATATATATATATATATATATATATATATATATATATATATATATATATATGGCATTTGTAATTTTCCTATATTTGGAAATACACAATAATTATATATATATCGCATATTTATACTATATACGATTCCGTTTAAAATAAAATAAAATATAGAAACGTTATCGCACACCTATGATGACTAAATGTGCTTTTATTTGTGAATTGAAACCTCGAAATACATAAATGAGATTAAGGGCGACCCGAGTTTAAGCAACGTAAATTACTGCGCTATAATATTTAACAAAAAAGGCGCGGGAATGTGTACATTACAAAGAGTTCACCGGCCCAATTTTATTTAAAAAAACATTAACGAATATGTTATAAGATTGTAAATGGTATTAAGAACCGAGCATGTTTTGCTATTGAGTGTTTTTCCCGATATATTGTTGAACTATATTAACTTATATATAAGCCAATCGGCCTACTACAAACATTCAGGATATAATAATTAGTAGTAGTAGTATTCGAGTTAAGAGACCCCATGCGAATTAATATCCATCAATTTCCGCAACAATTATCAGTTTGATGTGACGATAATCTAGAATGTGTTACAAATGCTGTCGTTATTTAACAACTCGATTTGTATCTAAGAACAGAGTTTAAATGTATAAATAACTGTAAATCATTGTATTTATTATTTAAATAAGACATAAATTAATATTGTATATAACTCGCCGACGGGGATAAGAAAGACGTACATTGCTTATACATCTTCTCATTATTTATACACAGACAATAACATTTATCTGTCAACAAAATAATTGGTTAGATTTACAGCCACTAAAAAAAAATCTTAACACAAAAAGAGAAGTGCCGTCTGTTCGGAAGTGTGTAATGACCGTACAATATGATTTATTTGTTTAATTAAAAAAAATGTGGTAAGAATCCGAGCACCTAGGACTATAAAACAACAGAACAGCTACGAGAATTTAAATTCCATTAGAGCATAATTTGCTTTATGTTATAAGATATATGTATAATATAATATAACATTTTTAGCAGTATAGTTCTTACCCCGCACGTTTAAAACGACAGTCAATATATATTTATTTAATGAATCTATATTAGAACGTTGGAATGATGATACACCGGTTAATAAAATACTAGAGACTCGATCTGTGAAAAGAGGTTTAATGTACATGTGCGTAAAGTGTCTTCCTAGAATAGCTTGTGCTGTCCGCACAGGCTAATTAGGGACGACACTTTCCACATAAACTCGAGTTTTGCTTAGAAGAGACTTTCGTTAAACGAAAAATGTCATAAAAGCGGAAAGTGTCGTCCCTGATTAGACTGTGCGGACTCCACAGGCTAATCTGGGACGAATCTGTACGCACATGCATTTAAACTCCTTTTCACAGAGCAGGGCTCATTATGTATTTGCTAATATTTATTTCAAATGTTACGAATGTGCATTTTCCTGTTGCTCATATGGAATAATAAATATAATTCAAAGATTTCAAAGTATATCGGCAAGCAAAACATGGTAACTAATTGAATAAGGGCATACTTGAAATGGTAAAAAATATCTTCATGTATCTACTTTAAAACGTTAAGCAATTGGTGTAAACTTTTATGTAAAAATAAGATAATTAAATAATAACTTGATAGAACAGTATCTTATTAGTGTTCACAGTTTACAAAACAATAATATTTTTGTAATAACATGTGAGCTTACTTATAAGAGAATGACACAAATATCAAACAAACAGTAGTCTATACGATAAATCATAGTAGATGATGTGAAAAATTGTTGTTACATGAAAAATCTCCAGTATAGGGTAAGTAACATAAAGGTGGGATTTATGATTAACAACATCATTAATTATAACAATACTTCAAGTAAGGTAACAATAACAACAACAATTAATAGTTAAAAAGTAATTAATAATTAAGTACTTATGTGAATACGCTCCATATACAAAAGTAGGATTAATAATTGACAACAACAACATTAATCAAATAATACTTCTAAATATAGTAACAACAACAATGATAATAAAAGTGATAGTGATAATGATAATACTAATTATGATGATTATATCAATCACGGTGATAATGATAGTGATGATTATACAGCTAGGAAGGGCAAATAGTACGATAACACTGAACATTAGGCGTGGTGCCTAAGTCATAAGTCTACAAATTCAGTTTATTTTACACGCTATGGCATTTCCTATGTATAATACATACATGCACATGCACTTGTGTAGTGATTTAAAACTATTGCAATATCTGTTTCAAAATTGTATTATGATTGAACGTACGTAGGTCCCCCTACTATAAATAGGGTACTCGCCCATCGAAAGTTTGGGAAGGTAACTGTAGGGAAACTTTTAAGCGATTAAATAGTACGATTATACGTTTTATCGAATTCAGTTCATAAAATTGCTAAACGCTAATGTGTACAGGTCTTTATGATAGAAAAAGTTTTATAAAATTAAACAAACGTCTATATTATAGAATTATTCCGACAATTCGTAGAAATTCTGATGGGTATTTAGGCCAAACAATGTTATCAATTTCCACTTACATAGACAAAAAGAAGGTGAAATAGGTCGTTTACTTGTTTTTACTATTCAATTGAATAATAATTATTTGTTAATATACAAATGACATGAATTCAACTTTCAAATCTCTGTATAATCTCTTTCGTCACTTGTTGGCAAATTACAATTATTACATTTAGATAATATGATCGCAAAATATACAGCTGGTTAATAAAGTGTAATAAGCAAAAATGATGAAAACTTGACATGGAATACCAAAATAAAGTTTAGGGTTCGTTGGGGAACCAGTAACTTGTTAACCTCTTATACTCCTCGTAAAATTAGTGATAATTGACGTTTTTTAGGGTTCACTAGAAATAATGTTTTATCTGTCTATTTTGCAAATGTAATACTTTATGTGTATTAAACTTATTATAAACGTAAATGTTACCATTTGATATATGTATATAAAGTTTTAGTGAGTAATAGTAAAAGTAATTACCAGTAATTGTGGCAAAAGTAATTTTCATGTACCTTATTTTGATACAACCTTAAACGATATGTATCTAGTGTCTTGTATTATTTTAATACTATTTTAATACCCGATATGTTTCAAAAATAGACACAGCATTTTTAAAGAAGACAGATAAATAAGCATGAGATCTATCAAATTCAACAACAACATTTATTTCAGCAATAAAGCTTACAATAAAGCTTCTAGCATACAATAGTAAATGTCTGTTTTTAGATATATTCCGTAATGGAAAAAATACTGATTAATACTGCTACAAAAAAATCAAAAAGTAAACTCACTGATCGCCTTCCCTAAATAATTCTGTAATTGTTGTTACTTCGAACTTCTGTTTTGAGAAATAAAATTTTGTGAACTAAATGCTGTTACAATTTATGTACTGTTTTATGTGGCCTGTGAAACAAATTAAAATATATTCTGTTCTGTTCTATAAATATACCTCTGGTTCAGTTGATTGTATTTATTATTTGATAAAGGAGTCAGCAAACTATTAAAAGAAAATTGGTAGATTTTTTATAAGCGTTTACACGCCAAATTCGATTTTTTAAATACACGGAATAAAATTCTCATTATATTATTAAGGGCTTAGAATAGACATAATATTTATGTTTAAGTTTTATTAGTTTTTTTACAGATTGTGAAAATGATATGTTAATATTCTTTCCATTTTCAATTAGGGCAGCACACTCTAATGAGTAACTCGATGATGGTGACTGCGGCCACATCAAGTTCTAGCCTGAATGGCATTTTGGATTATGGAAGTCAAAGTGTAGGTATATTCATCAGTAGATACTGATTTACCATGTGATAATGTTAGTATACATATTGCAATGAGCACTGGCAAAATTATACTTCCGGTATTCATAAAAATTGTTTTTAATACATGGACTTTTTCCCATCTTTGCGAAGTGGCCTTTGGCCCCTAATTTTTGTGAAAAAATGAGTTGAGAACTGTTCCAAATTGTGAAACAATAGTTTAGTTAAATAGTTAAATTGTGAACATTTGAGTTACAAGCTTATCAAATGTTTGAAAAACTGCCATTCTCTAAGAAGGAAATAAAGCTCTGCAATATTTAACCAATGTTCATGCCTCACACTTTTCCAGACTTTGTGATGCAGAGACCATCGAGGTGTTGCTGAGACTGTATCCACCTCCTCAAGATGTGGACATAATGTGCCGCACATGATTGGTGTTTTGGAGAAGCCTGTGCACCCATACGATTGGAAAACGTTTCTTGCCCAGTTGTTCATACTCTTGAAGAACATTTGAAAGTACCAACATTTCCTCATTGATGCTGGTAAACCAGGCTTGGTATTTTGTAAAACAAGTGAAAAATCTACAGTTGAAACTCACTGTTTGTTAAACTTTAAAGAGTGCTGACCTCTTACCATCAATGTCTAGCCAGTCTTGCCCAGCCTGAATCAAAGGACCTTGACTCAGTATCGCCTGACAATGGTACCCTTATGAGGAAATAGGGCAGTTTTTTTAAATCAGACTTCAGTAGACAAGCTACCTGTCCCAAGCCGAAGTAAAAAAACAACATTTGTCTGTTTGTTTTAAGGTTGAAAATTGTATGGTCCTGTTTGTCAAATAGCCTTAGATTATTTGTTTTGATTACCAATTTATATGTTATTGTTTACCATATAAACTTTTCATTGGTGAACTTTTCAGCAACAATTACTAGTGTGAAAATTTTAATATTAAATTGGCCTGTGAAACTTATGATGTGATGCTATTAATGGTAAATGTCATGTATTGAAACATGTTTTATAAAGTTTGTCAAAACATTTAGCCATATGTCCATGTGTGTTCATTTATTATGACAGGTGGTAATATATAAGTTTTGTTGAAGCTCATCATACCCATGATTGCGAAACCCATTTACTTGTAAAATAAGAATAATGGTTGCTATGGAAACATTTTTTGGCATTTACTTATTTGTTGATGGAATTAATTCTATTTATATGATAATGGTATTATGTTTATTTTTACTGATTTATAGAAGGTATCTTTTAATGCCTTAAAAATAATACATGTTCATCTTTAATTGTTCTGAATTAGAAGTACATGTTGTTATTATTTGTGTTTATTAATGGCCATCAGCAAAATGTCTTTACATTAACATTTTTACCAGCATATATGTATGGCACTATTAAATTACATGTATGATGTTTACGTTGTGCAAAGTCTTAAATGTATTGAAATCAATACACTGTAAAATATGTGGATCTTTTCTAAAAAAAGGACATGTTGCACATTAACTCAACCTATTTTCTTAGATTCTTTTTGTTACTATGTATTAAATAAACACCATGTTGAAATAAAGATCATTGACTTTAAGCAGTTTTATCATATATTTGACAAAAACGTAAATATTTATTTTTTTTTATCTGATATTTAAACAATTTTAATGAAATTAATGTATTTTATGTAAATTCGCTACCATAGCAACCGCTGTATTCAAATGATTGCTTTTGTTCGCACATAAAATGTAAAAATCATGGTCAGTGTAGCTAATGCATTGAATCTATGTGTTAATGCTATACGGTAAATACATGTATACTGTATTTACAAAAGAGTTTGTTGTCAATGTCAATTGATATAGAAAACCATTATTTAGCTATAAGATCGTATAAAGGGTGCATGTGTTCAAAACTCAATAGCTCAAAAACTATTATAGATAGAAACCTACAATTTTGGATTTGACTTATGCTTGCATTCATCTTTTACAAAATGACAAAAAACAAAAATGTGATTTTTCCTCGTTTGTACTGATTTCTGTAGCCTATGACACACACACACACACACACGCACGCACGCACACACACACACACACACACACACACGCACACACACACATATACTTGTTTAAATGTTTTGTTCTTGTCAACCGGCAATCACATCAAGTACCCACATTCGTTCGATTTTTTTTTAATTAGGGAGATATCATATGAAATGGCACAACATATTTAAACTGATTTAAAAATTGTTGTTTGATAGTAAATCGAAATTAAGAAAAAAAAAACATTTAAATATTATGAGTATACTATCCATTGTTACCATGTACATTTAAAAAATACGCTAGTTTCCCATTTCATTTTGTGATAAGCAATTTTTCAACAACCTAACTATCTACATAAATGTACATGAAGTAAAAATTATAGACGCTAGTTGGCAAAGCATTTAAATGTATAGAATCCGTTTTTTTTCGTTTTTTTTTTATATAATATTAAGTTATTTGTCAGCGTTATGATTATATGAAATGATTATATAAAAGTAAGAACCACATAGCTGAAATTCCAAATCCGCTATCGAGCGCGAGCGATCATTTAGCCATGATGCTATAATACGCAAGTTGTAAATCTATTACTGTCAAGAAATAAATTCTGAGATATTTTTTGGAAAATGTGTTTAAATTGTGTTTTGAATGCAATTTAAATGCATTTCCACGGATCTGTTATAAGTCTACTTCCAACATTATGAACAATGTTCGTAAAAACTATAAAATTATCGTTTAAACTACAATTCAACATAAAACAAAATGAAAAAGAAATGTCATGTTGATCCTTAAAATCCCTTACATAGCGGATTTTTAAGTCACTTGATTGTTTTAAAAATAAATCATCTGCTATATTTTAATAAGCATTACTTTTTAAGCAATTACTTTAAGTGTTAAAACAAAAACATGGTTATATCTTTAAATACAACGGGTTATCATTCCACTTCAAACAAAAACCGCAATAGTCTTTTTTTAAAGAGTCTAAAAAAAATACACATACTAAAGTTCATAGTATGTTTGTTGTGAGAAAACAGCTATGTTAGTTGGGCGTTGAAATATAACTAGAAATGAAGGACTTTGTTTTCTTCTTCCGTTTCTTTCGTTCCATTTTCTTGTCTATTCAAATGATGAGGAAACGCAAGTAGATTTTGTTGTGCTTCTTACCAATATTTTATCTGCCCCACAGAAGAAAATGATATCCATGATTTAAATGTTTTTTTTATAAAGGGACGCATTTTATTACTTTGTTTTATAAAATACACTTGACGCATGTCTCTTTAACTTTTTATTAATTGTATATTCAAGTATGCGTTAGTTTGAATCCAATAATATTTGCTTTATTGTTTATACCTGTAAGTAAACAACGTTCCTGAAATAAATTGTATACTTAATAAGGTAGTACAATTATAATGGGCAATATTCCAAACACATTAAAAGTATTTTTTTTTATAAACTTCATACCATATGTGGTCATATTACAAATTTTTAGGGTAGCTTTCCATGCAAAAAAAAAATCATGATTTTTTCTGTATGATGACCCATAATTTGATTTTTTTCTAAATTAAATTACCCCTGGGATAAATAAATTCAATAAACTCATATTTTAAGCATTGTTTGTTAACAATGTTTGTATATTTAGTACAGGATATGTTAGTATATGATAAAATAATATAATACAAGACAATTGAATGATAACACTAATGAAAAAAATCTGATTTATTATGTAAGATCCTTCAAAACTACAAGTTCGACTCGCGTATGCAAAAATCACCCATACTTTTTTTTTCTTTTTTTATAAGTTTTATGTTATATTTTTGGACTTTGAGCATTTATATTTTAGCAGAGGTGGTCAGCTTAAATCAACATAAAAAAGCAATTTCCCCGTGTATATTTTGAACAATTCACTAACAACTTATAGGACTATTAGAAAGATTTTTCAATAAATTCAAAACCACATAATGGCAAATGGTCAAAATATGCAAAATAAACAGAGTAATTTACCAAGTCAAGTCAATTTTATTGGCGAATACATTTGTACATAGCCAAACAACATACATAATACATGTAATGACGGTGTGAATAAATGCATATACAACAATTGTGACGAAAAGTATGGTGTATATGATGGACATGAAATAATGATTAATGGTTGTGCGTTGACAGAAACACAAAACAACAATAAGCAATATACATTTATACAAACATAATACTAATTGTGACTCGATCTTAAATTAAATGCCATTCGAGTAAATTTAGCCAAGTTATTTAATGTTTTTTTATTCGAAGTAGACAGCAGTTGCTTAAATTTTATAGTAGAAGACCAGCGTAGATAATATTTAGGTAACAATAGTTTTCTTAAATCTCTATATAATGGACAAATTAACAAAAAATGGTATTCATTCTCAATTACATCCATATTACATCTTGTTCATTTCTTGAAATATTTCTATATCTACCTTCTTCAATGAGTAGTGAATGTGCAGAACAGCGAAGTCTAGTTAAACAAATTCTATCCCTATCGTTTACCACAATATCTAAATAGTTTTCAAAATCAAAATTTGATTTGAATAAACGATACGTATCAAGTTTGGGCAAGTTATCAATATCACTAACCCATGTTTGTAAACTGATATCCTTTATACGCTGATAAATACAATTAACATCACTAGTGGTTATATCAGATTTATAATACAAAAAAGGCAATCCTAAATCCTGGAGAAAATATCTTGAGTTTATTACCCCAGTTAGTAATATGCGAATTAACATCATCGAAATCTAGCAACAATTTATTAAGCAAGGAATCTGGTTTCTGCTTTATTTTGAACCAAAATTTAATGATTCGCATCTTTTTTATACACTCTAAGGGAAAACGACCCAGCTCGCCATACACTGCCGCAGACGTAGTTTGTGGTCGAACAGACAATGTCTGTTTAAGGAATTTTAGATGGACTTTCTCTATGTCCGGGCTGTGATTAAATCCCCAGATCTCAGTCGCGTAGGTCAATATTGGCAATATCATAGCATCAAAAAGACGTATTTTGTCAGCAATACTGAATGAGATTTTAGAAAAAAGTTTATTTAAGGAAAACAATGCTCTAGATGCTTGTTTCGATAAGGCTTCCTGCGCTTTTAAAAAATTGTCGTTTGAGGACAATGTTACACCGAGATAAGTAAACTTATTTACTAACTCGAGCTTAATATCATTATATTTAACATCAATATTTTTATTTTCTATTGCCTTTATTAAAAACCATAACAACAGTCTTGCTTGTGTTCACAGATATACCCCATTCGCTGCAATATCCATGCAACCTATCTAAAAGACGCTGGAGTCCAGTTGCTGAGTAAGAAAATAGAGCGGTATCGTCAGCAAATAGCAACGAGAATAATTTTATGTTGACGACATTTACATATTCAGTAGAATCATTATACAAATAGTCATATATATCATTTTAGAACAATATAAATAATAATGGTGATAAAGGCTCACCCTGTTTTACACCAGAATAACTATCAATTTCAAAGAATTCTGAAAGAGAATAGCCAGTTTTAAATGTGTGATTACATTGATTTTCTATACGCGTGCTACTACACAGTGTACACGAACCACAACTTACATTACTTGTCTTAACGCATGATTTAACACAACCATATATTGATTTAATCATTTTAACAAATTTAGATGATATGTTATGCTGCAGCAGTTTGTACAAAATTCCGTTTCTGTAAACGAGATCGAAAGCTTTTTTAAAATCAACAAAGGCACAATACAGCTGCCGGTTTTCTCGATAAACTACTCTATTTATCACTGCATTTAGCACAAAAATACAATCTATAGTGCTCTTATCGTTTCTAAAACAAAATTGAAAATCACTAAGTTTATTATTGTTTTCAAGCCATTTACGTACTATTTTGTCTAGCAATATGGAAAATATTTTAGAAAAAATACTAGTTAGAGTTATCCCCCTGTAGTTATTGACATCGTTCTTATCTCCTTTCTTAGGCACGGGAACAATAACGCCTAAAGACCATGAATATGGATATGAACTTGTACTGTAAATATAATTAAACAATTTACATAGGACAGGAGATATAATCTCTTTACAATCAATAAAAATCTCAGGAATAAGTTGGTCAAAACCACCGCTTTTCCCCCGTTTAAGATCCCCTATTGCATTCATTACTTCTTCAATTGTGAAGTCGCTATCAAGGAATTCCACGGAAACAATGGCACTATCTAATAAGTTTGATAAATCTTCTTCAACTGTGACATTAGAAAAAACATCATCGCTTGAAAATAAATTCTTAAAATGTTCAAAAAATGTGTCCGGAGTAATATTACTATCATTTCGCCGATTATTTATCTTTTTTATTTCATTCCAAAACTTTTTAGGTTGTGACTTGGCATATGTGCGAAAATTTTCTCGTTGTCGCATGTTAAATGAACGCTTAGCACTTCTTTTTGTTTTATTATATTGCGTCTTCGATGTTAAAAATACTGCCCGATTATCAGTTGAGCGATCATCGTAAAATAATCGTTTGGCCCGCATGTAGCTACGACGCGCAACTTTACACTCGTTGTTAAACCATGGGCTATTATATTTCCGTCCAGGTGTTTTCTTAGAATTAAAATATGTTCTCGTTTGACCATATGCATTAAATGCACAGTCATACAATAATGTCGCGAAATTCTCAATAACTATGTCAATATTCAAATTACTGCTAATTATATTATCGACAATGCGATCATATTCGTGTTAATTGTTTTGCATACTTGTTAAATATGTGTTAGACTTATCATCGTCGTGACACCAATTCAATTTTTTTATTGTAACTTTCTCGTCCCCAATAGACGCTTTATCCACATTGAAGTTGAAAGATATTTCAATAGGTGCATGCGGGGAGAATGAAAAGTATTCATACACAACAAAGTTACTAATGAAGGGGAACAACTCTTGGTGCGCCAGTACGTAGTCGATAGTACTACTACCGTTAGCCGTCATAAACGTGTAATCACCTATCCCCGCATCAGATCCCCAACGCCCATTAACAATTCGCAGATCGGAATTTAAGCATAAATCGATTAACTTATTTCAAGACGAATTTACGATTGTGTCTTTGCAAAATCGCTCGGGTAAATAATTCGTACAAATGTCATTGTTATCTAAAGTGTTAATAAATTTAGGTAACTGTTCATCCGCCTGTAAATAATCGGATTTATTACCACAACGTGCGTTTAAATCACCGATAATAGACGTTAAGCCTAATGACGAATAATGACAGACAGTTCGTTCTAAATATTCGAAAAATCCCTCGCTATGCAAATTAAAATAAATAGAGTTATGTGGAGGAATATAAATAAAACATATGTAAACATCAAAAGAGGTATGAACAAATGAGCTATCTAATTTAATCCATATAGCACCCTGATTGTCAGTTTCTATTACTGAAATAGCTTCTTTCAAAAAAGATTTATAAAACAGACAAATTCCGCCATGTCCGCGTTTACAGAACGAGCTGTTATCAAGATAACGAGGCACATTTATACATTCATAGCCTTCTAAATCGAGTTCATCATCAGGCTTTACCCAAGTTTCACAACAAAATACAATATCATATAGATTAACAAAGTTAACAAAATCTTCATTATTAATACAGTTTTTCAGTCCATTAACGTTCCAAGAGCAAAAACTCAGTTCATACTTTTCATCGGAATCCTACAGCGGCGGCGTAAAGGTCGGGACAAACGGACGACCATCGATGAACAGTTTATCGCGGACAAGGACGGCGCGCTTCCCATCACGCCTGGCTTGCATCATGTGGTCAACGAGTGACTTCCGGCGCTCCAGAACTTCCGCGGGGTATTGCTCAATCACGTTGTATGGTGTCCGACGCAGGTCTACACGCCTAAGCGCGTTCTTTATGCACATAATTGACTGGGTATCCTTGAACTTTGCGACTATGGGCCTTACTTTATTTCGTTGGTATCTCCCGATTCTGTGTGCCCGGTCAATCTGAATCACACTCTCCGGATCCGTAATCTGTAAGTGTTCACGACAGAACCGTAGCACTTTTGAAACGCAGTCTATAGCTCGAGAGCGATCATATGTGGCACTTCCCATCGCTGCGTGCGGCGTGTCACCGGAAGCATCGCGCGGCTCACCGGAAGCTGTTTGTGTACCACCCGATGCATTGACTGTTGTATCGATTGATGGCTGGTTATTGTCAACCACTTCCGTGATTCCGAAAAATAAGAGGTTGTCCCTCATTGATCGGCATTTAAGGTCAATCACGTCTTCCTTCAGGGAATTGTTTGTTTGTTTTAAGTTTAAATTTTCATCTGCCATAGTTTTTAGGTCACGTTTAATGTTTATTATGTTGGTTTTGTTACCTTCGGCTGTTTTTGATACGGTTTCATACTTATCAGCGAGAAAATTCTGGCTTTTTTCGATATCCTCGCACCTTTTCTCGATACAGGTTAATCTTTCCGTGATGTTTGCAATTTTAGCGGTGATTAAGTCTAATTGACCCAGTTTCTTGTCAATATTGTCAAGCCTGTTTAGCAACTTTTTCAAAACGTCAGAGTCAATCGTGTTCTGGCCATTATTCGCGAAATAAGAATTTCCATTGTTCATTGAGCTCGTATGAGTATTAGGAGTATTAGCAGGCGATTGCCAAAACTGGTTATAGTATGGCGGACATTGGCTATTTAAAGGTGTAGCGCACTGCCATTTGGGTGGGGCCGGGTTACTTGGTGAATACTGAAAAACCGCCAAACCCTGTGGGACTTGACCACTTGTATGCTGCTGCTGTTGCTGCGGCTGTTGAGTGAGCCCACTCAAATCTGCTGTGCACCCACCATCTGCCATGTTCTTTTTTCGACTCTGCTTTGGTTGAGGCTTTAACTGGTCAGGAGGTGAAATCCCGCTTTTTTTGCGTTTTCCCATTAAGTCCACAATAACACATCACAGAAAATTTACTAAGTAGGAACGTATTATCATTGTATTTGTCCGAATGTTTACTGTTCAATAACGTCACTAGAACACTGTTTATTCCACTTTTTTCATTTTTTTTTCTTCCCACATTTTAAAACACCGCCATTACTTCACGTATGCGCACAACGCCTTACCAATTCAGTTAACACCTTCAATGTTCTTACTCTCTTTATACATATTCAATACATTATGCAATAATGCTTAACATGCCAATGTAAGGATGGCGTTGGTGAGGTGGGGAGGGGGGGTGGAGGCATGAGTAGGTCTGAAAAGTGGTGGAGGCATGAGTAGGTCTGAAAAGTGAGACAAAATTACAAAGTTTTATACGAAGTATATTTCTCTCTTAACCAAGATCTATAACATTGTTAGATTTAAATTCTAATGACCACATACCTAACAAGCTTGTATTAATTTAATAACAATGTACAAACAAAATTATTAATGCAAAATTTCAAAACGAAGCTAAATAAGCATATACTTAAAAGTTTCTTTGACATGGACAGGGCTTTCTACACTATATCCTGCAGTTAGTTACAAATAGTAAATACTCAAGCACATTTGGTGAAACTTGGCAAGCATATAAAAGGCAATGTAGGGATTAAGTACAACCCTTCATTTTTCACCTTATGTGATTGATCATGTCATTGTTACTAAAAATAGAAACAAAAAGCCACACAAAATGGATCCAACGATAACTCAGAAAGTACTAAGGGTGCTTTGATGAAATGTTGTGCACTTACAAAGGGCATTATGGAGATTATGCAGTACCATATTTCTTACCTCAGTTGTGAACTGAACTATAAATGTTCTTTTTTGTTGTACATATATATGTATTTGTTTAGAAGTGTTCTTTATATATGTGCCTGAAATTGTTTTTTTATTTGTTGTACATATATTAGTATTTGTTGTGTATTTTGGATGTCGATATTATATTAACAAACAATAAAGGAATTTACTAGGGTATCCATAGTTGTGTCCTTACACGATGAAATAATATAAAGTATGCTTGAATGAAAATAAAATACTATACTTTTAATATGTTCTTAAATTTATTCATACAATATTTAAAGGAACACTAAAGAAATATTAATTAAGATATGATCCGCATGCTTTGCAAATCTGGGCCGTATGGTCCGCAAATCTGTGCCCTATAGTCCGCAAACCTGGGCCGTTTAGTCCGATAATTCTTACACGATGAAATAATATAAACATGCTTGAATGAACATGAAATACTACAATTTTAATATTTTCTTAAATTTATTCATACAATATTGAAGGAACACGAAAGAAATATTAATTAAGACATGGTCCGTATGCTTTGCAAATCTGGGCCGTATGGTCCGCAAATCTGGGCGTATAGTCCGATAATCTGGGCCGTATGGTCCGAGAATCTGGGCCATATGGTCCATGGGCCGTATTGTCCCTAATCCTTTATATTGACTATATAAGAAAGTAAAAGGGGTAATATAAAGCAGCATGCCACAGAAACATGTTGGATTTCACACTCAACTATTAACAGATAAAAATTATTCACCAGATACGGGCAGAATGTATACATTTTCACTCAATCGTTCACACTAGCAAACAAACAAACACACGAACACATTTACACAGGTCCATACAGTCTACAGCACTCATTCAGAAGCTCACTCGTAATATGTTTTTTTCCGGTCCCAAGCCGCGAACAAACGCCCTTGTGTGGCACGTGTTTGCCGACTCTGATTCCGCTGCAATTTCTTTACCTTGATGAGTTTGCACTGCATAGGTACTTCATTCGCTTCGTCAAACATCATTTTTGCTTATTACACTTAATTAACCAGCTGTATATTTTGCGATGATATTATCTAAATTTTATAATTGTAATTTGCCAACAAGTGACGAAAGAGATTATACAGAGATTTGAAAGTTGAATTCATGTCATTTGTATATTAATAAATAATTCTTATTCAATTGAATAGTAAAAACAAGTGAACGACCTATCTCACCTTCTTTTTGTCTATGTAAGTGGAAATTAATAACATTGTTTGGCCTAAATACCCATCAGAATTTCTACGAATTGCCAGAATCACATGCCTGCGGTCCTTCACCTTGACCGTTCCCCTGTAGAAGGGATCGTTTAGCGCATCGCTTAGGTACTGCTCATCGATCTGAAAAAGAAATTTTCAATGGACTATTGTACATTACCCATTATATACCAACTGTAAAAAAATCAACAAAATATGGAATTTGTGATATATTGAACGTCATTTAGTTGTTATTAAGTTGCCACTTAAAGCCGCGATTTATAGGACTCGAAATGATGTAATCGAACTAAAATAAATAGGTTTTAACTAAACTTTTATGCACAGATGGGGATTTATTTACCTCAAATTCTGTCGATACTGGGTCTGTTGGTCGCATGTTCTTGCGAGACCTGTTGGCGAGTTTACATAGATTTTGCTCACTGATTCGAGCACCAGGTGGTAGGTTTGGGTCGTTTGGTTCCAACATCCGACGGACAATGACGGCTGCACTCTCGAACACGTCACATCGAGCTGCCGCTTTGATCTGTAATTAAAACCGAAACACATACTAGCAACTATTAAACATGATTGAACATTTTATTTCATTCTGTAATTAAAAGCGAATAAGTGGACTTTATTAAAAATAACAGTCCGGAAAAGTCCTGTATACTTTCGACTATAAATACCTCTTTCGCGTTCTGAACAGAAGTGAGAAGGCCGGGATTTGCTGTGTGACTGTGTCCCCGCGCTCCTTGCACAAAGGCATCCCCAGTTTGCTTGATGACCGCCGGACAACCAGCTCCCATTCCTCGGACGCTACATCGCCACTCCGTCACACCAGATACCAGGGTTCTCTTCACCACAAACGCATAGCCTTCACTGGATACTAGCTTCCGCGAACCTTTCTTGGAACCACCGTCCACCACAGTGTAGGTAGGTGTACCATCTAGTACGACATCGTGGACGGTTTCATCGTTGAGGTCACTGAAAGAAATCATTGTTGATTTCTTTACATTAATTAATATAAGTAATATCCAATTAATTTAATCAAATAACAAATACAAATGCGATATATACTATAATTTGAAAAATTCATTGACAATGTTCGAGTTTGTATAAGCTTAGTAGCTGAATAAATGTTATTATTGTTATAAAAAGAAGTAAAACATATAGGAGTGTTATTATTATTTGTATAGAACAACAAATATTTGTTTGATGTATTTTTTTATATTATTATAGGAATGTAATTATTAATATTTAACAATTGCTATAATATGATATAAAATATAGGAATATTGTTGTGTTATTAACGTTATTAGTTTTTATTCGGCCAACTTACGTCTCTTCTGCTTCTGACTCCATGGAACGCTCTGGGCGACTAACGTCAAACATTGACGTTGAGTGATCTGCTCTAACTGTGTCCATAGTATCTCAACTTCCGGACTCTCCGTGCAACAACAGAGCAGCCTGAGTTGCTTCAATGTCTGTCGGTGCATCGGGACCCGCGGTACGTGGACGACTTCATGTACATCCATGTCATCATCAGAGGTGCCGTAGTGACGACACCTCATACACACGAAACGCAGTTCATCCTGATTACGAACTGCTTCGTCATATACCTCTTCCGATATCACGGTGTTTCCACATCGGATATGATGCCAACGTTGGCACTTGTCACAAGTGACCGCTCTTGAGTTGGAGTAAATTTTCGTTAAACAAAATAAGCACGGAGGCGCAGGCATTTTTCATCGAATATGGTACGACCATGTCCATAATTGATATTTATATTGTCTTCAATAATAACGATTGTCACACTTTACCTTTAATGAGTAATTAAAGACATGCTCACTCTATTAGCATTAGTGTAATTATCAACATCAATCAATATGTATGTTATAAATAGCGCACCAGATGTGCAAACATAAGCCGTTGTTGTATACAATTATAACGATTATTACACTTTAGCTTTAATTGGTACTTACAGAAGTGTTAATCCATTAAGGTCTATTATCAATAACTGTAATAGATAAGATCAATCAGTAGGTGTCATAAATAGGGCGTATCCAATTTACAAACGTACGAGTCACTTATTCGAGTGTCATACCCCTATTGCAATTATAATATATTTCATCACGCGACATGTATTAAATTTTACTAATTATGTTATAAATTTTTATTACCGTTTTCACCACGCGGCATGTATTACATTTAATAATTATGTTATCAATTTTTATTTCCGTTTTCACCACGCGGCATGTATTAAATTAAATAGTGATGTTATTATTTTTTTTTGCCGTTTTCACCACGCGGCATATATAAAATTTAATAATTATGTTATAAATTTTTATTACCGTTTTCACCACGCGGCATGTATTAAATTTAATAATTATGTTATAAATTTTTATTGCCGTTTCCACCACGCGGCATGAATTAAATTTAATAATTATGTTATACATTTTTATTACTGTTTTCACCACGCGGCATGTTTTAAATTTAATGAGTATTAATTTACAACTTTATTAAAATATATTCTGTCGATTAAAGTGAATTTTTGCGTGATGTGTACTGCTTACATTAATAGTTGATGACAACATTAAAATGAATCTGAGAGAAAAAATAACTATTTCATTTCCCGTGTTATTTATTTTCAAAAGCGAAACACATACTAGCATGTATTTATTTTTAACACATTCATAGTACAATGGTAGCACAGTATTGTAGTGTTGTCGTGTTTTAGAATAATGTACATTACGTAAAGAAACATGTGGGCCGCAAATCTGGGCCGTATAGTCCGATAATCTGGGCCGTATTTCCGATAATCTGGGCCGTATGGTCCATGGTCCGTATTGACCGTATACCAGTATAAATTGCCGCCATAGTCTTTTGATGATTTGTGCGTTGGCATAATTATTTTAGCTAATGTCTTATACTGCAGTGTTTGTTGCTGCCTTTGGAAAAAGGTTGCTAATTTTAATATATATTTGAAGCTTTGAGTACCAAATAATGTGTTGTTATGCCCCCGGTAGGGTGGCATATAGTAGTTGAACTGTCAGTTTGTCCGTCCGAACACTTTAATGGTCATAACTTTTTCAATATTTAACATAGCAACGTGATATTTGGCATGCATGTGCATCTCATGGAGCTGCACATTTTGAGTGATGAAAGGGGAAATCAAGGTCATTCTTCAAGGTCAAATGTCAAATATTCCGTCCGTCTTAAAACTTTAACATTAGCCATAACTTTTTTAAATATTGAAGATAGCAACTTGATATTTGGCATGCATGTGTATCTCATGGAGCTGCACATTTTGAGTGATGAAAGGTCAAGGTCATCCTTCAAGGTCAAAGGTCAAAATTTGCAATATTGAAGATAGCAACTAGATATTTAAAATGCATGGGTATCTCATGGAGCTGCACATTTTTGAGTGGTGAAAGGTCAAGGTCATCCTTCAAGGTCAAAGTTTAAATACAGATGTATGTAGATGTAGATCTACAATGTAGATGGCTTCAAAGCGGCGCAATAGGGGGCATTGTGTTTCCGACAAACACATCTCTTGTTTTTAAAGAAATGCTTAAAACTCCACTGAATACTGCTTTAATACCCAAAATGATATTTAACCCCAACAGTTTCATGGTATTTATATGTACACGTCATGTATATTATTAATTTATTACACTGATAAAACATGTATTATGGAATCCAAAAAAATACCCTTTCTGCTGTAACCAAAAATGGGAAAACAGATTGCAAATCCAAAAATTTGACGCAACATAGAACAAATGAGATACATATTAACAAAGATTAAGCTTGCTTGTCTCGAACATAGCAATTATTACTATTTTTCATAATATTCAATAACAAATGCCAACTCAAGAAAAATTATCGCAAAGGAAAACCAATTCCAAATTGAAGATCTTATTTTACTATGCAGGTGCAAAGTATGTGTCTGACCGGAAGGGCTTTAGAAAGCTGCTGCATCAAGAGCTGACGTCAGGTTGTAACGACATACTGTACCTGCATCTTAGCTCCAACGATGTTTGCTGCAAGGATAGCGATTTTTACCGGTATGTTGAACAGTAATTATTCAGTTTTTATTTTTATTTAACCTATCTACCTTAGCTTTATTTCATCGATCGCACTATGCTTATTGAGACACTCGAGTCTGTTCCTGGGAAGAACCAGAACTTGGTGTTTATGGAGAAGATAATGAGAACCTCCTAACTCCCTATCACTAGGCGGACACCACATCCACCACACCATTATGCTTTTACAATGGCCTGTATTATTGAATGTCCACACCAACCCTCTAACTAGAAACCCTGGAATCGCCACTAAACAGCTTAGCAGCATGAATAAAAATGAGCTTGATCAACTTAATATCATTTTCTTATTAGATTTTTTTGGATTGGCATTTTAATGAAATAAAATAAGTTAGTTTCTCAATTTTTTTTTGTAGTTGTTTGTAACTTTTTATGCCCGCAATATGTGGCATATAGAAGTTGAACTGTCCGTCAGTCAGTATGTGTGTATGTCAGTCTTTCCGTCCGTCCGTCGGAAAAAAAAACCTTTAACCTTGGTCATTACTTTTGCATTATTGAAGATAGAAACTTGATATTTGGCATGCGTGTGTTCCTCATGGAGCTGAATATTTTGTGAAAGGTCAAGGTCATCCTTCAAGGTCAAATGTCAAATATATGGCGTCTGTCCGTTCGAAAACTTTAACATTGGCCATAACGTTTTCAATATTGAAGATAGCAACTTGATATTTGGCATGCATGCGTATCTCATGAAGCTGCACATTTTGAGTGGTGGAAGTTCAAGATCAAGGTCATCCTTCAAGATCAAATATCAAAAAAAATATTCAAAGCGGCACAATAGGGGGCATTGTGTTTCAGACGAATACATCTCTTGTTAATAATTGTTTGTGATGGAAAGATAATACAATGAGCAACTTATACCATTACCTTATTATCCCTCGCCATAGGCGGAGAAATATTGTTTTGGGGTTTTCTGTCCGTCCGTCTTTCCATCTGTCCGTCCAGCACTTTTGTGTCCGGAGCCATATCTTGGAAGTGCTTTGGCGGATTTCATTGAACATGGGTATGAGTATTTATATGGTTAAGAGGATGATGCACGCCAAATGGCATTGTACACCATCTGTTAATAGCATAGTTATGGGCCGTTGTATCTTAAAAAATGCTTCTTTAGTGTCAAATAGAACACTTTTGTGTCCAGAAGCATATTGGCCGGGTATGTCAATTAAATGAATTTGCTTGTAATTTGTAGTTGTGTGACACAGATCCTTGATGTAGTATAAAGTGTGTGCAATGAAATTAACGTGGTGCTTTGCGAGATTCTTCCATGTGATTTTGATGTGAGAATGTTTCCCCGATGGCCACTCTCAGGTGCACAGTTGAGGAACTGCTGCCAGTGGATAAGGAGCGCAAACAGCATGCTGTGGGAACTGAGTCACCATGTGCCTTCTGTGAGATACATGGACTATGGAGCAACTAAACATGTATAGGGAAAGATCTAGAGTGAAATAACTGCGGTGGACCAATCCCTAATTCTGTTCAGACATCCTTCTTTGCTCAAGAGATATGCCCCCTTAATTGGTGAAAATTAAATTGACTCATTGAGCAGTTTTGTTGCAATAACTGGTTTCTAAATAACTTTTACATGAAATATCATGAATTTTAAAATAGATGTATTACTTTGTGGTGGTACACTTGCACGTTTTGTTGGTTTCAGCTCTAGACGTAAAGCCCCATAATTAAAGATATCTGTCGGCGCTGTAATATGGAAGTTAATGAAATTAAAAAATAAACATGTATAATCATTTTAGTAGTTCTTGCATAAGTTTCGTCAGGATGATCATTTTGGTCAGTTCAGAGTTGTCCATTTTAATTGATTGAAACTAAAGTATTTTTTCATTCGTCGAGGGAAACCAGTTCATTGAATTTGCTGCTTTAATATCTTAGTTATGTTTAAAAAAAATTGTACGGTAATTATCTATAATCAAAATTTAATTTTAAGAAGTCCCTGTACTTGTCCTATGATGGACTACATCTGAGTGCTCAAGGGGCTAGGAGGTGTTTAGCATCGATACAGGACGACCTGCCAAACCAGCTGTGTGTGGAGGCTGCTGTTCAAGATCCTACAGAATGGCAAGCTCTCTCAGCCACGGAAGTACCGGTTCAGGAGCATGACAGCACCATAGCACTCTTTTCGGATATTGTGCAGACTGTGAGCTTAGTGCTACAACAAAGTGGACTATATTTATGAGCCATAAGCAAATGTGATTTATGCACAAAACTGCAATTCCGCGTCGTGCTAAAACCTTAACATTGGCTCTAAAATCAAAGCGCTTCCACATTCAAATATTCAAAACAATTTGATTTTGCTGTATTTTTTATATTTTTGAATAAAATTAGCCGTTTAAAAAAAGTATAATACCTGTATTATGGTTGAATAAATTGTAGGGAGCTCAATCAGAGATTCAAGACAAGGTGGATGCAAGTGAAGTACAAGTTCCCAGGTACATTAAGCCTCAGGCCGGGTTTCCATATGTCCGCGTTCCGTGTCCGTGTATCCGTGTCCGCGAAAAAACGAACTGGTTGAAATCTGTTGGAGCGATTCCATGTAACCGCGTTCCGCGTCCGCATTTTTCGTCCGCGAATTGCGTCCGTGAAAAATCGCTCGGTGAGCGATTTTCCACGGACGCGGACTCAGTACACGGACGGAAGTGAACATGAATTGTCGACTTTCAAGCATAAATATTAGTGAAAAAATAATATATTTAATAAGGGATCACTCTGAAATATACAACCAACGTATGAAAGAATACAAAGAGAAAGACATTGAATCAAACAAATCGTATATATATCGTCTGCATATTGTACACTCTATAATCGCTTTTAAAAGACACAGTATATATTTCAAACAAGATATAACGCTATAAGAAGTCGCTATTTATGTTCTTTTTTGTCTATGCGGGTTCACATACAAGTTTTAAAGTCTGTAATACGAATAATCAGCAATGTTTATCAATATAACTATGCTTATTGTCATTAATTCAGCCTGTCCAGAGTGGCTTATCAGCTAGTTTCGGCTTTCTGTACTGTGGTGTTGGAGAAATTAGCTGATAGCGGTAGGAAACAAGGAGATAATTAGGATTTTTGTATACCTTGGGTTATAACAGTATTAAAATATTTTGTTAATAATTATTAATAACTTACCAAGGTCCTGAACTCCTCATCGTTCAGCTCTTATTCTGTAATTAGATGGTAGTATGTACCGTAATTTTGACGGTTTCTTATGATGGCACCCCCGTCTACTATCTTGCATTGCTGCCGCAGCAATCATCATAAAAAATGTGTGCTCTTCTAATAACGACATCCTAATCCAAGAACCACCACGTTTGGAATGAGCTTTTTACACGGAAAGGCTTAAATAATAAGCGGATGCATGGAAACGATACTCCGTGTCCGTATACGGAACGCGGACACGGAACGCGGACCCGGAGTGCGGACACGGATGCATGGAAACCCGGCCTCAGACACATAAACTAACGGTAACTTTTCTATGCATTTAATCGTACAGATATTCCATCATTCTTAATGGGCATTTATAAAGTGATTGCGATCCAGTATTGATTGCTCATATGGCTTGTTACAGCCTTTAAATTAATGTTATGTCTAGAGCCGTTAAGCTGGGCACCCTGTCATGTCTCTTTTTAGCCTCGCCTTTTTGCCCCTGATCAGCACCATAATGCCCTTCATGATTGGTAGCTGTAAGGCAATAGTTGGACTGCAGGTCCTATACTTCTAGAACAATTCATTTAATCATCTAAGGCATTGTTTGTCATTAAGTGGTAAACATGAAAAGTTCAACAGATGTCTTGGTGTGAAAGCCAGACCACAGAGTCGATGTCATAACCATACAGTCATATCAGAACATAACATTCTGTAATTGTATAAAAGATAAACTAGTTAGTTTATATTATTTTGTTTTCCATATTTTCACACACAATTCATTCTCATGTTGTCACAGCCAGAGCTAAGAGGTCTGCAACCAGAAATGTCCAAAGATATGGAAAGAAGGCAAAGAATACCGTTAATTTCAGATAACCTTCACTGTTTCATTGTGGAAATGTCCTACTGGTTCTTAAAACTAGGTTTTTATTGTTGAAAAAAATCCCCATTACCAAACCTATTTTGAAAGTAAAATATAAGTAAAAGACTATATAAGTGTTATTATTTTGAGGACATATTTTCATTCTGTTGTCTTCTGAATATTATTATATAATTGTTGTTATTTTTAAAAATTGTCAACTTTGTTGGATGAGGTTTTGCACTTATGCCATGCCTGTACATGCATGTGTTAATTGTTTCAGTTGGGGAAGAAATGCCACACAAGGTATGTAAAGATTGATTGGTGCATTTGTTATTGTTGACATTTTTGTTTGCATGTACATGCATGTGTAAATTGTTTCAGTTTGCAAAGAAATGCCACACAAGGTATATAAAGCTTAATTGGTGCATTTGTTATTGTTGAAATTTTTGTTTGAATGTACATGCATGTGTAAATTGTTTCAATTGGAAAAGAAATGCCACAATGTTTAATGTGCTTTCACCAATAACTTTGAAACTTCATATGTAGCTGCACCTTGATGAGTTATACATGCCACACCCTTTTTTGGGTCACTAGGTCAAAGGTCAAGGTCACTGTGAACTCTAAAAAAAGAAACTGCATCCGCAGCGGAGCGTTGGAACCTGCTATGCGGTGCTCTTGTTTTTATTCATCATCATGTTACTGGTAGTGAAATCTGTGTGAACTATAGCCATAAAATACCGCTAGGGAAAGCACAGTAAATAAATATGCTCATAACTTCTATGTCGCTTCAGATAGCAATTTCATATTTGGCATGCATGTGTATATGGACAAAGACTTTCCATGCGCACACACATTTTGACCCCTGTGACCTTGACCTTGAACTAAGGGTCTGCGTTTAGGTTCGAAATCTGCGTTTAGGTTTCGAAAAAAGCTCATAACTTCTATCAAGCGTTTATAGGGGGCATAAGTCATCCTTTGGTGACAGTTGTTGTTTACCTATATATACATAAATGTAATGCATTCTTTACAAGTTACATAAAAATCACCTTCTTAATGGAATTACATGTAACATAAACATATGCCAACACAAGGCACTCATTGTTGCTTTATTTTTAGACACACTTACGAACAATAGTCATTAGCGAGGCTGTTTTCGGAGAAAACGCGAGGTTTTGTCATAGCCTGCTCGTCGTCCGCTGGTGTCTTGCTAAAACCTTATCATTGGCCTTAAAATCAAAGTGCTTCCACCTTCAACTTTGAAACTTCATATGTAGATGCACCTTGATGAGTTCTACACACCACACCCATTTTGGGTCACTAGGTCAAAGGTCAAGGTCACTGTGACCTTTAAAAAAATCTGACAAGCTTTCGCAGCCGAGCGTGGCACCCGTTATGCGCTGCTCTTGTTTTATATTAAAACTTGCTGCATGAATGCTATTACTGCAGTAACTCTCTTCTTAGTTTCATGTCAAATAGGTTTAATCGTTTTGTTGGTTTTATATTGACGGTCATTGTAATTAGTGGTTGTCCAATTGTCCGGGATAACAAAAATATATTTCAGACATAGTTTCCCTTTTTGACTGGATGGCAATTTTAAGCCTAAATGAATATTAATTTTACATGATTGTGCATTCACAGACACTGCATTAATGATCCTGTTTTTTTCGTCATGCATTAAAGGTCATGCTGCAGTGGATTTGTTTACCTTGACATTACTGAAGATGTGGCTGTTTTCTTGCCTGCATACGAGTTGAATGGCTTATGCTTGGTATTAATTATATGACAATATGCTCCATACTTTTTAACACTTTCCATCTTGACAGGTTACATAAATATTTCTTTCATAGGTATTTTCATTACTTTGATTTTAATATCAATCAGCAGAATGTTTGTTGGTTTCATCTGTGTCCTATTTTTATGTATCATAATAAAGTAATTGGTTCAAGCATGAAAGACCATGATTGCCTTGTTTATATGACACTATATTTGTAGCATCCCAATTGATCTGATAGCGTGGCACAATGCTATAAACACATTTTATGTTTTCATTAAAAAGGATGAATTTAATGACAGGGATGTATTCACATTATTTCAAATCATCTCCAAAGGTATGCGCTTTTCAAATTATATAACCGGTAGTAATTTGTAGCATTTGTACTGGTAATATGGACCGATAGCATAATAACTTTTCAGAAACGCAAGAAGATGGAAGTCAAGACTGGTAAGGTTAAAAGGGAGAACCCTACCATGGCAAAAAAAGAAGAACAAACAGGTAAATCAATGACAGAAAGTATTCTTTATTGTCAGATAAACAAATCTTGTTCAAGAAGATCCTTTAAAACACACATTCATCCTTTCATGTATGGTCATTGAGATGTTCTACAAATACAGTAAAACCAAGCTTTAAAGACGACAAAAAGGACCTTATAAAATTAGTCTCAATAGCTGGTATTCTTAGAATTCAGGTATAATTGATTATCACCAATAACCTGTTCAGCGGGGTTTTGGTGTATGTTAGTCTTCCATGTGCAAGCTTTTCAGGACCAGTACTGGGCCTGTATTGAATTCATTATAATGTAAAGATTTTCTAAAGTATGAACCAATTGTGGTACAGGTTTTTGTTTTGTTTCAATTTTCATGAGTTTTTCACAAATATTACTTAGATGCAATTTTAGAATCCTCAGGCTGAGTGTTTTTTTTTAGTTTCCTTTCTACAATTGCCCAAACTGCAGGGTGTGCTGTTCATCTGAAGATGCCCTGCTCGAACATTTTATAAGGAAGCATTCATCGTGGAAAGTTGATAGGCCTGGGAAGACTGTCATGAATGTTTTTCAGTTGTAAGAAGATTTGAGCTGCATCTTTAGAGACATGTGTATGATGTAGGTAATCATTTGTATATTTTCTGTATAAACTGTACAGATGTGTTAATCATTGTTAATTGGTGTTTTTTTAACTGTTACGAGAAAAGAATTGGCAATGTGTTGTAAAGTTGTCGCTTGTACATTTTTAAATGCATTTTTATGTAAAACATATTCATTCCAAAGAGATATTTCTTTAAGGCATGCCGTTTTAGTACTTTTGGTTGCACTGCTATCATATTTGTGTCCACAGAACAGCGAGATATTCAAAACAATCGATGAATGGGAAACACGCTACCTGATGGCAAGATCAATGAACAGACAACAGATCTGAATATGTGTCCGCTTCATCTTGTAAATTGTCTTGTTCATGTAATATAAAGCATTTTCATTTATCTCGAAATTTCATTTAATATCTAACAAGTCAATGTGTTTTACATTTCCTACCATTATTACAAATGTTCAATTATTTGTTTATCTCTAAGTGTCAACACTTTTGTCCGATTAGAACAAACTGCTGATACTTTATGAACAAATCAAGATATGGGACTGAAATTGCTTCTCAATTGGTTTCAAATATGTCGCAATGTTGAAGTTGGTCTGGCGATCCCGCTCATTTCAAGATAAGAGGATTCAGTTGTATACTTTTAAAGATCGTACATGAAAATCACTTATATGCCTTATGTGAAAATGACAAAATTATTTGTCATTATTGAATTATTAATTTCAGAGTTCCAAACTGATGCTGCTCTTATTTGATGAAGATTTCTCCATTCCAACGGGTTATTACACAATAGAGGAACACTCCAAATACATGGAATCGCTAAGTATAAGTCTTCCGTCTGATTATAAAAAAAATAAAAATAACTTCTTACCTAAAAGAAAATATTCAGGTGAAAACTGGGAAAATGATGAGGGAAAGTGTCCAACTGTACAGTTTAATACTGCTACTGACTATAGTCCTACTCCTAAAGATATATATATACTGTAGCTAGTTATAATGAAAATAATGTGTTTGTCTCTACATCTAGACCAGAGTTGTGCAATACATACTTATCAGGGACAACTTTAAACAAAGGAATGCGGAAAAGAAGAAAATCAAATGAGAATGTTCAATTTAATGTTGACAATAAATTGTGATCAGATATATTGATTGAACATTTAACAAACTGTTCAAACGCTTTAAAATTGCAAAATCTTGTATTACAAACTTTAGGAGAAAAGGGTTTTGCTACATCAAAGAAGCAATCTTTTGTTTTAAATTAGAACAAGAAGCTAAAAGATTATCTGCATATAACAACTGTACAACTGGAACCTTTGTATGTTCAGTTTTTAAAAATAAAATTGAAGACAATGAATTTTATTATGTAAGGTATGTTGAATCTGGAGTTTACAGTGGATTCATGAAACAGAAGTACTAATATTTCCTTAAGGAGCATTTAAATGTTGCAGATGATAATGTTTTGTTGCATCAAGTTATCACATTGGAAGATATAAATCAAATGAAAATTGATGAAAATAAACATAAAATAAAAAGGAATCGCCCAGATAAAATATTTAGTCATTGTTTTGATAAAATTTTGCCATGATATGTAAATGAACTGAATGACAATGACAATTGTGATAGTGTTCAACTACTGTCTTACGTAGTACTTTTTTCGCCATTTAAATCAAAAGCATCTGTAGACAAGCATGGCCAGATGTTTTTTTTAATGAAACCGCAGGATTTACATAAAAGTTTACTGAAACTAGTTTATGACTTTAAAATAAATCAACTTGTGACCAAAAGTCGTTGTTCAAAAGATATAATAACAGTACCAGCAGTTGTGAATGGTACTCTCCTACAGCAGTCATTTGTTTTGAATTGCTTGTCTGGAAACATCAAAGCAAAGCCAGATTTATTTGTTAAATCAGCACGTTATGAATCTAATTTTGTTGAATCAGGCAACGTTGCTTTGGGTACATCATTAAGAAACAAAACGATTCAGGTCTTTTTGAAAAAGGATTATGTTAACTTATTTCCTTTTATAAGAAGTATTTTCTAGAGTTAAATGAATGCAATGAAACCACTGTTGAAACGTCAGAACCAGTTTTGAAAAAAAGAAAGACCATAAAGCATTTAAAGGGATCTTTTCACGCTTTGGTAAATTGACAAAATTGAAAAAAGTTGTTTCAGATTCGCAAATTTTCGTTTTAGTTATGATATTTGTGAGGAAACAGTAATACTGAACATTTACTATGGTCTAATATAGCCATTATATGCATCTTTTGACGATTTTAAAACCTAAAAATTATAAAGTGTTGCAACGCGAAACGATTGAATAATTTGGAGAGTTCTGTTTTTGTCGTTAAATTTTGTGAAACTACGAAGATTGCTTATAAGGTATAAAATACGTCAAGTATGTGTACTCGGCGGAATAGCTCAGTAGGCTAAAGCGTTTTTACTTCAGGACTCCAGGGGTCACTGGTTCGAAACCTGCTCCGGGCAATGTTCTTTTCCTTTTTTAAATTTTATTCTTGATTTTTTACTGGAGCTTTTACGATCCAATGTTTACATTTATCAATATAAAGCATTTAATGAATAAGTTAAAAAATGCCAAAATCTGTGAAAAGGCCCCTTTAAAGCAAATAAATATTTGTAGATCAGAATTAGAGAAAGAAGTTGGCATTTTTAATAAAGACACTGAAACGAATATTTCTGAGCATTTCGGAAACCTGTCAATATTTAAAAACAACAGTTGTTCCCTTCTAGATCATGGCACTTTAGGTATACAAATGCATGATGACAGTGGCAATGTAGTTTGTTGCCTTAATGATTACTGCGAAATGGATGGTTTATTTAAAGAAAATGATTTTATTTTCACTACTAGGTTTTGTCAAGAAACTGGTGACTATCTTGACTGCACATGTAAAATATACAAAACTCTGCTTAATGTGAAGGAATTTAATATTAGGAACGAAGAATTTCTAGTTTTATATCTTCAGGAGATAACTGTGTAACTTGGATGCATTGTTAGTTTGTTAAATTGCATGTTTTACCTTGTTTAGCACCGGATCATGTGCAGTTTCCAGAATCATTGTCAAGAATCCAACACTTTGTTCAAAAGGCTTTGTGTTTTAATAATCAGAAAATAGTTGAAATATCTAGAAAACCAGAAATTTGAAAATTTTCTGTTCTTATAGAAGGTGACGAGTATCCAGCTTTTGTTCATTTAAGCATGAACAAAAGGCTTGGTAAATGCACTGTGTCATGCACTGCTGGTAGATGCCGTTCTCAAAAGAGTAATAAGAGAAATATAAGTACTTTACTTAATTCGAAGGTTTGTAGGCACTTAAACTTATTTAAATCATATACCCACATGTGGGACGCTTTAATTCATACAAATATTGATACAATGGTGATGAAGAACAGCAGTTATTTGATGACAATATTGATGATGAAATGCCTGTTTCGGTTACATTAAGTACTGCTGCATACAATAACTTCAATGAGGAATCTGGACTTTGAAATTTTAAGTGTAGAAGTAAACATTCTCCAAGACTTAAAGACAACAATGAGTTAAGGGAAAATATCATAAAACGTGATCAATGGAATGATTCTAACCGTGTTCGATGTTCAGATGGTTGCCTAAAAGGACCTGTATTATTTCCAGATATTCCAGACAATACCTGTCCCTGTGGAAGCGGTTGGCTCAAGCGAGAAGATGACAATAATTACAGTGAAAATGGACTGACCATACACGAAAGACAAAGGACATTAACTATTTACACAAATTTTGCACCTGTAAAATGTGACATTCATATACGTGAATGCTATAATTCAATTAGTAAGCCATGCAGAATACTTTAAGATGAAAGGGAATAAGTTTGTATACATGTATTAAGTAGGGATACAGCAGCAGGAGATGAAATAGGGTGGGAGTTTGTATCTATGGTTATGAATTCTACTTACACTTTTTCCTCTTACTGCCAGTTTAAAAATGAGATGTATAAAACTCGCCACAATAAGGCTAAGTTTATGGATCAAACATTTTTTATTTACATTTTTGATTCAGTTAGGCTTCAAACATGAAAATAGATTTCCGTATACCCTGTGATGTATGTGGTTATGGTCTTAAGAGATTGTGCTGTGATGGTACAAAAGTAGGAGTTGGATTTCGGAATTCAAATTATTAGGAAATTACAGAAACAAACCAGGCTTTGGGCATTAATAATACGCTGCATCGTAGAATGGATAGATGTTTTTTGAAAAATTTGAATGGAATAGGCAAACAAGAAATGATTAAGCTTCGAACTACTTTAGATTACATTGCTCGGAAAGAACTGAATGAAATTAAAGAGAATGAAATTATTCCAGAGAAGGAATTATTGGACCGTATCAAGTTGTTAAAACAAGCACTGCCCTCTGAAGTTTTGGGTTCCTTCGAAAGATTTTATCAAATGAGTGATAATGAACAAGTTGCATATTCAAATGTGTTAAAAAGCTAGCCACAACAGCGTACATTACAAGCCTTGTACCCCCTGCATATTGTTACAAAATTAAACAATTATTAAATAGCCCTAATATTGAAAATGATCGAAATGATAGTATTATTGAAACTCGTTCGTTTGCACCTGAACTAAGAGATTTAATTTGCGAGTCTTTAATAAGCAACAATGAAATATTGTCAGATGACATTAGATTATTTTTGCAATATCTAATTAATGAATCAATGTCATTGCAAGTTACTGAACCAGAACCACCTGTACCTCAAGTGGGCACATACAATCCTGAAAAGTTTGGAAGGGCCTATTATTTTAATGAATCTGGGTTAAAGTTAAGAAGTGTAAGAAAGTTTTACATTGACAATGACAGCTGTGTTAAAAGAAATATAGACCATGACGATACGACTTTAGAATTTGAAAAATGTCAAAAGCTTTATTCTAAAGTTCAAACTTCTGCTCGAGGAACATCAACATTATTTCTTTGGTTCTTTGCAGACCATGGCCATTGGTATGGTTTTCAAATGACTGGGGCAGAAGGAAGAAACGATCCCGCATTATCACTCTATAGCTACTTAGAAACCCCTCCACAAGACGTGTTTTATGACTTTGCATGTAATTTACAAGAATATTGCCTAAACAGATAAAGTGGATACTATAAAAATGTACGTTTTTTCATGACATTTTCCATGGCTACTCCCACAAATGTTCTAGTGCTTTTACAGCTAGCAGACTTCAAGGCTTTGAATCTGTAAATTCTGAAATATGTGAACAATTCAACAGCATTATACAGTGCATTAAAAGGTCGGCCCGTCAGATGTCACAGTCACACTGTTGCTTTTACCTACAATTCTTTTTAAATGAATGGAATAAGAAGAAAATGTTTTCATATGAAACAAAGATTTGCTTAAGCTGGGTTAGTTTAATGTGATACTAAAATGATCTATATTTTTAAGTTCATCTGAACTTTGAATACTTACTATTGCATCTTTTGATGCTTTTTTCTATTAAAGACTGAGCGAGTAAACACATAATATGTATTATTATGCAATAATTGTTTTGTATTATATCTCAACTGAACATAAAGTGCTCATGGTGAGCTATTGTAAATGGTCTTGGTCCGTCATGGGTCAACATTTTTTACTTAAACAACATCTAACCTCTGTGCCAATCTAAATGAAACATGGCACGAGTTTTCTTGCATGAACCTCTTTCAAAGTTGTTAAATGAAATGCATTCCATGCATAAATCTGGTTGCGATGGCAACCAAAAGGAAAGCTTATAAATTTGGCATAAAACATCGTCTGGTTGACCTCCACCGTGAATTTCAAAATATGCTATACCCAACTCACAGGCAAATTTGTCCTTATTTGCTAATAGTGAACACTTCTCTTAAATGGCCAGGAGAGTTCAAGTTCATAGACAAAAACAACAGTCAGATGAGCGATATAGTGACATAATGGCACCTTTATAGCTGAATCATAAATGAAAAATTGTCAATTATATGTTCTGTGACTTGTATGATTTGCAGTATTCATTTCGCTGTCTTCATGCACCTTACAAAAGCCATTTTATTATCAGTGTTCGTGATTCTGTCGTAGCATTTATTCTTGAAATTCGTTGTTTTTCATATTTTTCCTTATTGTTATGCTCACCGAAATAAAATTTCGGCGGAGCATATAGTTGCCAGTTGTCCTTCTTTACTAGTTTCTCATGGCACCTTCAATTCTTTACCGATCTCTTTCATATTTGGCATGTAGGTACCTTGCATGGACCTTTACCTTTTGATGAGGTCACTGGGGTCGAGGTCACCAAGGCTAATAATAGATTTTTCCGTCACACTTTTGTCACAGTTTCTCATAGCACCTTCAATTCTTAACCGATATCTTTCATATTTGGCATGTACGTACCTTGCATGGACCTGTACCTTTTGATGGCGTTTGAGGTTACTGGGGTCAAGGTCACCAAGGCTAATAATAGATTTTTCCATCACACTTTTGTTACAGTTTCTCAAAGCACCTTCAAAACTTCACCGATCTCTTTCATATTTGGTATGTAGGTACCTTGCATGGACCTCTACCTTTTGATGAGGTTTGAGGTCACTGGGGTCAATGTCCTCGAGGCTAATAATAGATTTTTAGGTGGTTTTTGACACATAGATTGACATAGCGCATCATCGGGGAGCATCTATCAGTTTCACTGATATTCTTGTTGTATGTTATATACGTGATCATAGATACTGTAAATTTTGTCTTATGCGACATGTTTATATTGTAGAAGATGAGTACCCTGTGTTTATGCAGTGCCCATTGTATAATACAGATATGATTTGTTTATTCCGCAGTGGTTGAATGAAATGAAAACTGTTTCGTTTGTTCAATATGTTAATGGTAGATGAAAATGACAAGCACATATTTTTTAATTGCAAAATTTGTGTATGTGCATGCTAATATAATAAAACAACTACGTAATTATCATGCAAATTAGCTTTCATTTTAATACTGCATGGTTGTATTGCATTGTTTATTTATATCTGATATAAAATACTGATTCTTAGGTTACTTTATAAGTATGTTACTATTTTGCATGCTTACATGTACATGTTATAGGTATTTAATTATTAGTAAGTCCATGTTTTGGTGGTATTATAATGTATAGCAGTATTTGTTCTACGAAAGTGTATGCGTGTGTTTCATCATATGACTTTGTATTCTTTAACAATTCAGGTTATTTTATATAATTATGAAAATAAACTGTATGTATTATGGCCCTGTGGTCTGACTGCAAATAAATATTCGTATTTGTATACAGTTTTTGTAATGTGATGTATGGTTGTATCGTGTTGTTTCACTTTTTGATCAATATAACTATTATGCATACAATGTGTTATAATTCTTACCTCAAAGGAGCCATATCAATACAAATTACAACTTTCCTTCAAGTGTACAGGTTGACACGAGTGACTGGTGTTTTAATGTCATAAATACATACCTGCTATCCCTAGCTATACCTCCCCAGGTGGGTTTCTCCAAAAATCTTTAAGTGCCGGAATTCGGCCACCTCTCCTACTGAAAACAGACTCAGGTTAAACAAAGTACAATGTAACCTAACCGAAAATCAAGAACCGTAACTCGTATTACTTTTCTGGACAACACACCGTGCAAATCGCCATTTTTTATCGGCTTTAAATTTGGACTTTTAGCTCAATTCTGCGTGGTGGAATTGGGTTTGAAATTGATGAATTGTATAATTTATCGTTTCTGCTTCATTCAGAAATCTTTTCTTGTACTTTTTTCCGGGTTTTTCCATGTGTTTATGATTTGAGCACGAGGATTTCGTGATTTTTGTCAACAAGTTATTGACAATTTTGTACATTGTGAATACTTTGTTTAACTGATTATTTCAGTAATTTTGTTCTTTTTACATTGTTTTCTAACGCGTATTCTCTTCTTCTTTTTTTACTTTCAGAATAAGAATGAGTTTACAAACTAGAGGTTTGTGTGGGCATATTAAGGTTTCGTGGGATTCCCACAAGACTTGTTTGTTATGCACTAATTGTTCCTTTGAACATAAATGTTCTGTTTGTAGTGCGTAAGACGATGCGACGTGGCAGAAAGCAATCCGTCGCAGAACGTTTCTTGCAGAAAACGTTAAGATGAATCTTCATCAGATGAGAAATTTCCGGTGACTTTACAGCAGACGTCAGATGATCAATTGCAGCATCAGTCATGATGGCATTGGTCATGATCGTGCATAAGTGTTCTTCTACACAATGACAGATTGTTTATCGTTTGTCATTGTGTGCAATAATGATTTTACTTTCCATATGACAATCTGTTTTGAATTAAACTTTGTTTAATTTACGATCTTCTGTTGTCGTATTATAGGTTATAGGTACTATTGACTTTCTCTTTTACAATAATAATAAGAGAATATTAAGTATTTTCAATTTGGGCAAATAATGATTGTATGTACCGTATGATAATCTGGTCTGTAACCATTTTTATTGTTGAATATGTTTTGCTCTTGTCTTTCATATAATCGACCACATGATGGTCGCAGATACAAGAGTGGATTAATACCCGGTGACTTTGAAGACCACAGATGACACATTGCAGACATCAGTCACCGGGAACAGGCAGGATGGCGATCATACTTTTATAAGTCGATCAACATTAGACCTTATGGCGACAACCGTCAGCCGGTCTTTGCCTGATGGCCTTGGTCAAGGACACCGGCCAATGCCAGACCTATTGGCAACTGCCATACGGTCATTATTCGGTGATTACGCTAGTCATTTCATGGCCGGTACGTCACCGGGTACCGGACCGGGGACCGGTCCGGGACACAGTCATTATCCGGTGATTACGGTGGTCATTTCATGACCGGTACGTCACCGGGTACCGGAACGGTCACCGGGGACCGGTCCGGACCTGTCGGTTACCGCGGTCCGGTCACCGGTCAGACCCACCGGTCACCGGTCAACATTGACCGGTCCGGTCACCGGTCAGACCCACAGGTCACCGGTCAACATTGACCGGTCAGAAACACCGGTCAACGGAGACCGGTCCGGTCACCGGTCATACCCACCGGTCACCGGTCATACCCACCGGTCAACGGTCTACAAAGAGCGGTCCGGTCACCGGTCAGACCCACCGGTCACCGGTCAACATTGACCGGTCCGGGGACCGGTCCGGTCACCGGTCAGACCCACCGGTCACCGGTCAACATTGACCAGTCAGAAACACCGGTCAACGGAGACCGGTCCGGTCACCGGTCATAACCACCGGTCACCGGTCAACATAGACCGGTCTGGTCACCGGTCAGACCCACCGGTCACTGGTCAATAGAGACCGGTCCGGTCATCGGTCCGAACTACCGTTCACCGGTCATATGTTACTGATGACCGGTCCGGTGACCGGTCACCGGTCAGTACTACAGGTCACCAGTCAATTGACTGGTGACCGTACACCGGTCAACATACACTGATCATTAACCGGTCAACAGTTGCTAGTCACAGGTTAACGATCAGAGACAGACGTTCTTCTTCATCGGATTATTCCACTTCTTCGTCATCGAATGCACATTCGTCGTCGACTAGTTCCGATAATAGACGTAGACGTAGACGCCGGACACGCTCTTATTCATCGAGCAGTCCTCATTCATGTCATCCATATGATCATCATCGATCATCACGGAAACGATACTCGAGGCGACGTTATTCCCGTCATAGCCGTTCTAGCTCTCGCCGTCGTAGCTGTTCTAGATCACGGCATCACAGGAATAAAGGTCGTAGACAAGCTTCATTGAAGCATTGTCGTTCCGACTTTTATGACCGGTCACATTACTATCCTATTTCTGATTGTAATGTCGCCATACCCTATGCACCAGTTTCCATTATGATGTTAACACATGTTGCAGTGACTGATCCGATTTCACAGCCCTTATATTCTGGTGTTCATCTCACCGCAACGGCTGTTTTATCTGCACCGAGGGTATCTAATTCTATTCCTAGTCGGAAACCCCGGCTGCTATACCGTCTATGCGTGACACTTGGTTCAAGATTCCTTTGGAAATGATGTACCTGTCACTTCTGATAATTCACCGTCTATTTCCGGCTTTAATTATCAGTGTGTTGACTTTGCGGAAAGTCATTATTCTATACCGGAGAATCAGCATTTGGTGCAGGATAATCCTCCTATCATTCCTACCACTGTCTACGGACTAGAATAGCAACATCATTCACCGGGTATAGGGCAAGATGGAGATCTTACTATGCTAACTTCGTTAGAAAGTCGATCAATATCAGACCATATGGTGACAACTAGAGCTGTAACGATTCGGTTCGATGCATCGAAAAACCGGTTCAACGCCGCCGATTCGATTTCGATACCAATACGACCAATTTCGATTCGATTCACTGCAATCCCGATTGATCCGCATTTTAAACCTCACCTTCCAAATCCGTCGTCTAAACGTTCTTGTCATTTGTAATACGTCTTGTGACTGGTCAATAGCCAATATGGCATCCAATGAATGAATGAATGAATAACATGCTGAGCATTACATCAACCGGTTATATGGCTTCTTCAACCACGCCGAAAGACGCACCGTCAAAATTAAAATCAAAAGTATGGGAACATTTCGGGTTTCGCGAAGGTTCTGATGCAAAGGAAACTTGCAAAACGTGTTTTTATTGACGTAAGTTACCCATATGGTTTGTTTCCAAAACTGTGTGCATTCTGTTAAGAAGGCAACTGGAAGTTGTTTCTATACTTACATGTGTTTTTTCTGTTAATACATGTGATACATTGTGCATTTTATGTTATTTAAGAATAACTCAACAGGACGTTTTTTTCAATAAATTTATTACTTATAAAACAATGTTGCGTTTTTAAATTACAACATAATAAGTTAATAACAAATACCAAACATATTAATTCATGTTCTGGACAAACCAAACATGAAACAATTTGCAAAATAAGCAGCAAATGGTTTAATTTGAATCGAATCGAAAATAATCGAATCGGACCATTTGGTATCGAAATCGAATCGAATCGAATGATTGGTGAATCGTTAAAGCTCTAGTGACAACCGTCAGTCGGTTTATGCCCGATGGCATTGGTCAAGGACTACAGACGCCAAACGGTCATTGCCTGGTGACAACACTGATCATAGTATGACCGGTACGTCACCGGGTTACTCACCTGGGCCGGTTCGATCACCGGTCCGTGGTATCGGTCCGGTCACCGGCCAATACTACCGGTCACCGGTCAATACTACCGCTCACCGGTCACCGGTCATAGATCAAGAAGAGACATCGATATTCATCATCGGATTATTATCCTCTTCTTCTTCAAAGGCATCTGGGTCGTCAACTAGTACCGACAATATATGTAGACGTCTAACACGGTCTCCTTTATCGAGTAACCGTCATTTACGGCGTCAATTTGATCGATTCCGATCATCTCGAGACTCTAGGAGATGTTACTCTACGAGACGTCGTTTCCATTGCATCCGATCTATTTCTCGGCTTTGCAGGTATAAGCTCGTCATCATGCCTCACGTAGACAGTCTCGCTATGACTACTCGTATCTTACACATTACTATCCTGTCTCGGATTTTAATGTTGCGGTACCCTATGTACCAGATCCAGTTTCCAGTTTAACATTAACAAATGTTGCTAGACTGGTACGTATTCGCAGACTTTGTCTATGGTGTTTGTCTCACCACTTCAGATACTTACTCTGCTCTACGGATATCGGCTACGCTATTTTTTGGGGTACCTCGTGCTCCGACACCGTCGAATCCGGACACGTTAGGGCTTCAATATTCGTCTGGGCAATTTGTACCGATCAATCCTGATAATTTACCATATTCTTCTGATTTTTAATTATCAGATGGTTGATTTAATGGATGGTCATTCATCATTATCAGAAACTCGCAATCTGGTACATGATACTAGGTCTAGTATTTGCAATTCTGTTTCCACTGATTATTTGCACACTTCTGGTGTTGTAAACAATGAAGCCGATTCAGAGGCAGATTCCAATGATGTCACGGATCAATAATTGTTATCAATTAATCGGATTTATGAAATGATATTTCAAAATCTTAGTGATGATTATTGCCTAATAACTGCGGAGATGTCTACTAATTCGACAATCTCAATCACGGAAATTTGGTCCGAAAAATTGATTCCAACAGGCATTTTAAGGATGCTTCTCGCATTGATACACGCCTTCCTATTGGTTCTACTGTCTTACCAGTATTTCAATCGTTGGAATCAGCTAATAAGACATTCCAAAACGAGGAGAACTGTGAAAAGTGCCTTAGGATTTATCTGATCCTAAGCATAATGAGCGGACAAGAGTATTGCACATTAACATCTTGAAAAGCAAGCATTCTTTTTTAAGCTGTTTTTCTTTAAAATAAAAACATGTTCACGATTCCGTTGTGAAACATTTTATTTATACCCCAATACACCTATGTGCGAACAAAAACTCAAAAGGCTGTAATACCAAACAACTCACAAACACAAGCCACGCGTGTTTTTGAGTAAATAACGTCTTTAATAATTACTCTAGTTAGTAATCGCAAAGGAAGGCATAGTGTGAACCAGATAACAATACAAATTCACACATAGACGAACTGACCACATCGGTTTGACGAAACGACTTCACATCTGTGATTACCGATAAGTTAGACGAAACGGGGATTAGACGAAACGATAGTAATCCGACGGTTTCAACTAACACACATCGGTCGTTGTTTACCTCCAGACACAGGGGTGAACATTTTATCACTCTTTGTGTCTGGAAACCAGGAACTTTTTCATTCTATGAAAGAACATAAAAAAATTCTCTATCGTCTTACACATACCAGGTCGTCTCAACGCCCTGATGGACGTTTTGTCTTGCAGTTCATTCTGTCGAATTAGTACTGCGCGGCAGTATTTTTACAATTGCGTGGATGTATATGCAAAGTTAATCGAAGAACGTTGTTTATCATCGAACGCTAATAGTAATCGTAATGCGATCGTAGATCGCAGTGTAATACTGAACAACGTCAATAATGCATTTCACAGAAATCGATCCAGCAGGGTGTGCGATTGTTATACATTCGTCCACTTGACATAACTGTAAATATCTTGCCTTCTTGGTGAGTTTTTGCCATAATTTCATGGAAAATAATTACATTTTATACAACAGTTGCTTCTATACTTGTTGAGAAACTTCCAAAAAGTTTTAATAAATATGGCAAGAATTTTGTAAGTAATTACTACGCTACTAAAGGTGTTGTGCCAAACAGTTTTTCATTTTCCATTGTGTCTGAAAATACAATTTTAAAGCATACACATAAATTAAGTGCTAATAAGGCCTCAGGTTTGGATGGCATTCCTGCTAGATTTGTTAGGGATAGTGCTTCTTTCATATCTTGTCCCCTTGCACATAGTGTTAACTTGTCAATCATACAGGGTTCTGTTTCTGATGACCTCAAGTCAGCGAGAGTTATTCCCCTCTATAAGAAAAGTGTTAAGACTGAGGTTTAGTTTAAACCTATTTATTTTAGCTCGATTGCATTGAAAGCTGTAGGCTTATATAAACGCTCTCGAGTCCGTTTCCTAGGACTAGAACCAATACTTTGTGTCTTTGGAGGAGATCAAAGAAACGCTCCCAGTGGGGTTCGAACCCATGACCTCCCGATCGCTAGGCGGACACCATATTCACTACGCCACGGCGAGGTTGAAAACTTCAGACCGGTTTCGGTCTTAAGTATCATCTCAAAGATCCTTGAAATAGTAATTTATGACCAAGTTGAAGGTTACTTGAATGACAAAAAGCTTATGTATAGCTATCAATCAGGATTTAGGCGTGGCTACTCTACAGACACCTGCCTTACCCATTTATCTGATTATATTCGTTTTGAGATGGATGAAGGTAAGATGGTTGGTATGATATTGTTAGACCTACAGAAGGCCTTCGATACCGTCAATCATAGTATTTTAATCTCGAAACTTGAGGCTATTGGTCTCCATAGTGACGCAGTCAGGTGGTTCACCTCCTATCTCTCCGATCGCCATCAGGTTGTTGACGTGTTGGGTACTATGTCCTCCGAGGCCTCCATCTCATGTGGTGTTCCTCAGTGCTCCAATTTAGGTCCCCTTTTATTTTTAATTTATGTGAATGATATGGCCGCTGTGGTAAGAAATAAAATTTTACTTTATGCTGATGACACTGGCATCCTGGTAGCTGGTAAACACATTCCAGAAATTGAATCCATTCTTTCTAGCGATCTCGAACTTATAAGTGAGTGGTTAGTGGACGATAAACTTTCCCTACATCTTGGTAAAACAGAATCTATATTGTTTGGCTCAAAGCCCAAACTAAGGTCAAATCCTCAGTTAAACGTCTCTTGCAATGATGTGTCAATTACTCCATCAAGTTCTGTTAAGTACCTAGGTGCTATATTGGACCAGTTCCTGTCTGGTAAAACCATTGCTAGGTCAATTATTACAAAGGCAAACTCAAGGTTAAAGTTCCTATACAGAAATAGTAAGTTCTTAACATTGCACACCAGAAAACTCCTTGTCATGTCCCTTGTACAGTGCCACTTTGACTATGCCTGCTCTTTTTGGTAACCTGGTCTTATTCAGTCACTTAAAAATAGGCTTCAAACTACACAAAACAAGATGATTAGGTTTGTTCTGAATATGGATAACAGATCACATGTTGGTCAAGAACAGTTTTCACATTTAGGTTGGCTGGCTGTTTCAAAACGAGTAGAACAAAAATCAAACTTTGTCATGTACATAAGGTTAAAAATGGCCTTGCACCAGAGTATATGGGTGAGAATTTTAAGCCAGTGTCTGGCGTACATAATCGTTGTTCTAGGTCTAATATGGTAACTCAGCCAGAATCTGATCATTTTGCTGAAAATTTTACATTTGAAGACTCTGGTCGTTTTTCCAAAAGGTAGGAAGTTTTGGTTCTAAAACATTTACATATAATGGTATCTGTTTATGGAACAATCTTCCTCAATACATCACGGCTGTAACTAAACCTAACAATTTCAAGGGTGCCATCAAGAAACAGTTTTTAGAGTCTTTATAGCTTTTTATAGTATAATTTTTAGTATGTTCTGTTAAAATACTGTGATACATTTTTAAGTCTTATTTATGATCATTAAGATGCAAGGATCTCATAATTATTCTTAAACTTATAGTATGCTACAAAGTGTGTTCATTAACTACACATGCAGTGTGTAACTTTCTTAAGCAACTTCTGTGATAATAATGAGCATGTGATTATATTTGTTCATTCTTAATCAGAATTATACTGTATTAAACAGTACATATTTGATACATATACATTATTAAATATCTAATACATGACTGTTTCATGGTTACTGCCACCAATATCAAGGCTCACAATGGAAATAAGTGAAAATCATTTTTCTCTTTTTTGTGTTATCCTTGGTATTGTGTGTGCATTCCATGGTTTGCTATGTATATTGCTGTGATAATATATTTTATATTGTCTGTATTATGTAGTAACTATGTAATGTTCATATTTTTACCATATTAAATCAATCAATGAACCATGGGATTATGGTTTTACGACCTTTTTAAGACTCCTGTACAATTATTTTCAGGAAACTTCTTCACAGGTCAATTTCATATCTCAGAGAGACATATTTATACTGATACAAGCTTCTGACCTTTTCGTCGTCAGAAAACATTTCCTGTGGTGTCCCACAGGGCTCCATTCTTGGTCCCTTGTTATTTTTAATCTACGTAAATGATATGTCAGCTGTTGTTAAACATAAATTACTCTTGTATGCTGATGATTCTGCCATTTTAGTTTCGGATAAAAGTATATCTACGGTTGAGAAGATGCTTAGTGATGATCTAAAGCAAGTCAGTGAATGGTTAATTGACAACAAACTGTCATTGCATCTAGGTAAGACCGAATCAATTCTGTTTGGTTCACGGCAGAAACTCAGGTCACAATCCTTTCTAAATATTTCATGTGATGGAACACCCATTTCATCTACATTATCAGTCAAGTATTTAGGGGTTACAATTGATCAAAATTTGTCTTTTACTTCTATGGCAGAGTCAGTCATCAAGAAGGCCAATGCAAGGTTAAAGTTTTTATATCGAAAAAAGGAATTTTTATCCACAGATACTAGAAGGCTTCTAGTCATGTCTTTAATTCAGTGCCACTTTGACTTCAGTTGCTCTGTTTGGTACACTGGTTTAACTCAAATGTTAAAAAACAAGTTACAGGTCACCCAAAATAAACTTATCAGGTTCATATTAAATTTACATCCTAGGTCTCACATTGGTAAAGAACATTTTACTAGACTTAACTGGTTGCCTATTGAAAGTCGAGTAAACCAGATCACACTTTGTCATGTTTTTAAAATAAGCTCTAAGTTGGCTCCGCTATATATGGAAGATAATTTTACTCCAGTCAGTAATATTCACAATAAGAATACTAGGTTCAGAGTTAGAACACAGTCAGACTCTCCTAATACTGATCTAAACATGCATGATTGCAATAGGTTTGCCATTCCAAGGGTTCTGGCAAAAAGTCATTTGCTTTCAATGGGTGTACTCTCTGGAACTCTCTTCCTCAGCATATCAGAGATGCCAAAAGTATTCCATCTTTTAAACACAGTGTTAGGGGGCATTTTTTAAGCCAGATAGATTTTTAATGTGCATCTCTTTAAGATTTCTTACTGTTGATTTAACTTGAATGTCAATATAGATAGATTTATTGTGTCTTATCTAGTTGCTGTATGATTATTCTTTAGCTTGGCAAATAATTTTATGTTAATTTTTAAACACTTAAATTGTGATAACTTCTTAATAATTGTCTAGTCTAGAACTTATCAGAATATATTCTATGCATTTAGGTTAGTGTAACTTAATATGTTACATGTCTTTCATTATTATTCACTGTGATATTACTATATACTGTGATATAAAACGTTGTCTCCTATGTCATACAATATTATAACTATAGGACCACAATGGAAATAAGGGTTTAATTGCAAACCCTTTATTGTGCAATCCTTAACGTATAATGTTGATTGACATGGCTTTGTTTATACAAGCAGGTTGTTTTTTATTACTTATTGTGTGTATATAACATGCTGCCATGTAAATCTATGCATTTTATGTTGAAATAAATCTATCTATCTATCTATGAAACGTCAACATTATGTTTTTCGTTCATTTACCTTTTTTAATAGGTTTTGACTTGTGTTATTGGGTTGCTTATTGAGCTTCCTATGAACCTTTGTTTCAGCGGCTTATTAACAGTCCCAATATATATTTTAAGACTATTTTTCGTCTTATTATGGCTTTTATCATTTGGATCTGTAATTTTGTTATGTCAGCCAGGATTCCTTGCTTAAAATCAACTTGCCTCTATGGCTAATAACCCTTCAAAGTTCCAAATCTTTCTAATACTTGTGGATATGAAGATGATGATAGACTTCTTTGCCCAGTCAGGGCGTTAAAATTCTATCTTAAGAGTAGTTTATTCGAGGTTCTCGTAAGAGACTTTACATTCCGTTAAAAGGGGGGATGTGTCTGAGGCCTCGTATTCTCGTTGGGTAGCCTCGACTATTAAGAAGGCGTATTCATTTCTCTCATCTAGGGGTGTATTCCTGTTTAAGATTAGACCGCATTAATTAAGAGCCATTTCGGCTTCGTGGGCCTATATAAATAATGTTCCACTTTCTGAAGTGCTTCAAGCTGCTTTCTGTAGGAATCCGACTACCTTTTACTCATTCTATCTTCGTTCTCTTGAGTGTCAACAGGACAATTTATATATGTTGAGTCCTTGTGTGGTTGATCAAACAGTAGTTTCTTCCATGGCGTAATGTACTGGTCCTATTCAGAAACTAAGTACAATACTGTACTAACGAAGATTGTATGAGGACACATTTCTACTATCTCTGGCTGAAAAACCTGATTATGTGTTTTTGCTATGATGGGAAAATATAACGAGAACCTCCCGCCATAGCTACAAAATCAGCTAGGGATAGCAGGTATGTATTTATGACATTAAAACAAAGTTTCTGAAATAAAATTCATTTTAATTATTAAATACTTACCTGCTATAATTTAATTCCCACCTCCCAACCCCGCTCATCGTTTAATATTTTCATAACTGTATGAAAAGTAAGATGATTTACGGTTCTTGATTTCCGATTAGGTAACATTGTACTATGTTTAACCTGAGTCTGTTTTCAGTAGAGGAGGTGGCCGAATTCCGGCACTTGAAGATATCTGGAGAAGCTAACGCAACTAGGGAGATATAGCTAGGGATTGAAGGTAAGTATTTAATAATTGAAATGAATTTTATTTTAGAAAAAAATGTATCTGGCATATCTAGGTTTTAAAAATGGCAATGAAATTTACTATACGGTTAAACATTGTAATAACTGGTAACACGATTACAAGCGGTACATTTACCGGTAGTTGCATACATATGTTACATAAATTCATGTGCCATATCAAGTACAAGCGGCACGCATATCGATAGTTCGCATACCCATGTTCAAGTAATATCTATTACAAGAGACAACTGTACCTTAGTTGGCATAGTCATGTTCAAGTGAACAATGTCGCATGCGTGATATCTTTCAAGCGTCACGTGTACCGCTGGTTTATATACGCATATTCAAGAGATCCATGTCGCATGCGTGACATATAACAAGCGCCACGTTTACCAGTAGTTTGTTTACCCATGTTTAAGATACATAACGCAAGTGTGATATCAATTACAAGCGGTACATGTACTAGTACTTTGATATTAATGACAAGCGTCACTTGTAACGGCGGTTTACATACGCATGCCCAAGAGATCCATGTCGCCTGCGTGATGTTCATGGCAAGCGTCACGTGTACCGTTAGTTGACATACGCATGCTCAAGAGATCCATGTCGCCTGCGTGATGTTCATGGCAAGCGTCACGTGTACCGTTAGTTGACATACGCATGCTCAAGAGATCCATGTCGTGTGTGTGATATTAATGGCAAGCGTCACGTGTACCGTTAGTTGACATACGCATGCTCAAGAAATCCATATCGCCTGCGTGATATTAATGGAAAGCGTCACGTTTACCGTTAGTTGACATACGCATGCTCAAGAGATCCATGCCGCCTGCGTGATAATAATGACAAGCGCCACGTGTACCAGTAGTTTGTATACCCGTGTTCAAGATACATAGCACACGTGTTTTATCAATTTCAAGCGGTACATATATAGCATTGTTCAAGAGATCCATGTCGCCTGTGTGATAGTAATATCAAGCGTTACGTGTACCTTTAGTTGGCTTACCTTTGTTCAAGAGATCCATGTCACATACGCGATATATCAAGCGTCACGTGTACCGGTAGTTGGTGTTACCTTGTTCAAGAGATCCATGTCGCCTGTGTGATAGTAATATCAAGCGTCACGTATACCTTTAGTTGGCGTAACCTTGTTCAAGAGATCCATGTCACATACGTTATATTAATATAAAGCGTCACGTGTACCGTTAGCATGTTAATGTGATCGATGTCGCCTGCGTGCTTAATGGCAATCTTCATGTGTAGGGGTAGTTGACATACGCATTATCAAGTGATCGATGTCGCCTGCGTGTTGTTCATGACAAGCGTCATGCGTACCGTTAGTTGACATACGTATGCTCAAGAGATCCATGTCGCCTGCGTGATATTAATGGCAAGCGGCACGTGTACCGTTAGTTGACATACGCATGCTCAAGAGATCCATGTCGCCTGCCTGATATTAATGACAAGCGTCACGTGTACCAGTAGTTTGTTTACCCGTGTTCAAGATACATAACACACGTGATAAATCAATTACAAGCGGTACATGTACCGGTAGTTTGTATAGCATTCTTCAAGAGATCCATTTCGCATTTATCAACTTCATAAGAGAGTGCCAACCGAGATGTTTGATGAGATTCTCGCACGAGTGGGCCAAAGGATAACGAAACAGCGCCACAACTACAGACTTCTTATTGAACAAGGGATGAAGCTAGCAATTGCGCTGCGGGATCTTGTGTCAGGTTCAAAGTACCGTGATATGCGATTCGGCTGGAGGGTACCCCACAACACTATTTCTCTTCTCGTGCTAAAAATAAATACCGCTTAATTTACTAAAGTGTTAAAATAAATTTAAAAAGGCTTCTGTTAGTCATTTTAATATATTTATATATTTAAATGTCTACGTCTATCATCAGTTTATATGAATTGCATTGTGTTAAGTTATTGGTATAGGATAAAAGGAAAATAGATGAGTGCGCGCACTTCAACACTAACCTCCTAAATTGTATTTTGTCATTACTTCTGTTTATCAGTGAGTGGTTAGTGGACAATAAACTTTCCCTACATCTTGGTAAAACAGAATCTATATTGTTTGGCTCAAAGCCCAAACTAAGGTCAAATTCTCAGTTAAACGTCTCTTGCAATGATGTGTCAATTACTCCATCAAGTTCTGTTAAGTACCTAGGTGCTATATTGGACCAGTTCCTGTCTGGTAAAACCATTGCTAGGTCAATTATTACAAAGGCAAACTCAAGGTTAAAGTTCCTATACAGAAATATTAAGTTCTTAACATTGCACACCAGAAAAATCCTTGTCATGTCCCTTATACAGTGCCACTTTGACTATGCCTGCTCTTTTTGTTACCCTGGTCTTATTCAGTCACTTAAAAATAGGCTTCAAACTACACAAAACAAGATGATTAGGTTTGTTCTGAATATGGATAACAGATCACATGTTGGTCAAGAACAGTTTTCACATTTAGGTTGGCTGCCTGTTTCAAAACGAGTTGAACAGATCAAACTTTGTCATGTACATAAGGTTAAAAATGGTCTTGCACCAGAGTATATGGGTGAGAATTTTAAGCCAGTGTCTGGCGTACATAATCGTTGTTCTAGGTCTAATATGGTAACTCAGCCAGAATCTGATCATTTTGCTGAAAATTTTACATTTGAAGACTCTGGTCGTTTTTCCAAACCAAAGGTAGAGGTTTTGGTTCTAAAACATTTACATATAATGTATCTGTTTATGGAACAATCTTCCTCAATACATCATGGCTGTAACTAAACCTAACAATTTCAAAGGTGCCATCAAGAAACAGTTTTAAGAGTCTTTATAGCTTTTTATAGTATAATTTTTAGTATGTTCTGTTAAAATACTGTGATACATTTTTAAGTCTTATTATCACTAAGATGCAAGGATCTCATAATTATTCTTAAACTTATAGTATGCTACAAAGTGTGTTTATTAACTACATATGCAGTGTGTAACTTTCTTAAGCAACTTCTGTGATAATAATGAACATGTGATTATATTTGTTCATTCTTAATCAGTATTATACTGTATTAAACAGTACATATTTGATACATATACATTATTAAATATCTAATACATGACTGTTTCATGGTTACTGCCACCAATATCAAGGACCACAATGGAAATAAGTGAAAATCATTTTTCTCTTTTTTGTGTTATCCTTGGTATTGTGTGTGCATTCCATGGTTTGCTATGTATATTGCTGTGATAATATATTTTATATTGTCTGTATTATGTAGTAACTATGTAATGTTCATATTTTTACCATATTAAATCAATCAATGAACCATGTGATTATGGTTTTACGACCTTTTTAAGACTCCTGTACAATTATTTTCAGGAAACTTCTTCACAGGTCAATTTCATATCTCAGAGAGACATATTTATACTGATAAAAGCTATGAAACGCCAACATTATGTTTTTCGTTCATTTACCTTTTTAATAGGTTTTGACTTGTGTTATTGGGTTGCTTAATGAGCTTCCTATGAACATTTGTTTCAGCGGGCTTATTAACAGTCCCAATATATATTTTAAGACTATTTTTCGTCTTATTATGGCTTTTATCATTTGGATCTGTAATTTTGTTTTGTCAGCCAGGATTCCTTGCTTAAAATCAACTTGCCTCTATGGCTAATAACCCTTCAAAGTTCCAAATCTTTCTAATACTTGTGGATATGAAGATGATGATAGACTTCTTTGCCCAGTCAGGGCGTTAAAATTCTATCTTAAGAGTAGTCTATTCGAGGTTCTCGTAAGAGACTTTACATTCCGTTAAAAAGGGGGATGTGTCTGAGGCCTCGTACTCTCGTTGGGTAGCCTCGACTATTAAGAAGGCGTATTCATCTCTCTCATCTAGGGATGAATTCCTTTTTAAGATTAGACCGCATTAATTGAGAGCTCTTTCGGCTTCGTGGGCGTATATTAATAATGTTCCACTTTCTGAAGTGCTTCAAGCTGCTTTCTGTAGGAATCCGACTACCTTTTACTCATTCTATCTTCGTTCTCTTGAGTGTCAACAGGACAATTGATATATGTTGAGTCCTTTTGTGGTTGATCAAACAGTAGTTTCTTCCATGGTGTAATGTACTGGTCCTATTCAGAAACTTAGTACAATACTGTACTAACGAAGCTTGTATGAGGACACATTTCTACTATCTCTGGCTGAAAAAAACCTGAGTATGGGTTTTTGCTATGATGGGAAAATATAACGAGAACCTCCCGCCATAGCTACAAAATCAGCTAAGGATAGCAGGTATGTATTTATGACATTAAAACAAACTTTCTAAAATAAAATTCATTTTAATTATTAAATACTTACCTGCTATAATTTAATTCCCACCTCTCAACCCCGCTCATCGTTTAATATTTTCATAATTGTATGAAAAGTAAGATGATTTACGGTTCTTGATTTCCGATTAGGTAGCATTGTACTATGTTTAACCTGAGTCTGTTTTCAGTAGAGGAGGTGGCCGAATTCCGGCACTTGAAGATATCTGGAGAAGCTAACGCACCTGGGGAGATATAGCTAGGGATAGCAGGTAAGTATTTAATAATTAAAATGAATTTTATTTTAGAAAATTTGTATCTGGCATATCTAGGTTTTAAAAATGGCAATGAAATTTACTATACGGTTAAACATTGTCATAACTGGTAACACGATTACAAGCGGTACATTTACCGGTAGTTGCATACGTATGTTACATAAATTCATGTGCCATATCAAGTACAAGCGGCACGCATATCGAACGTTCGCATACCCATGTTCAAGTAATATCTATTACAAGAGACATCTGTACCTTAGTTGGCATAGTCATGTTCAAGTGAACAATGTCGCATGCGTGATATCTTTCAAGCGTCACGTGTACCGCTGGTTTATATACCCATATTCAAGAGATCCATGTCGCATGCGTGACATATAACAAGCGCCACGTGTACCAGTAGTTTGTTAACCCATGTTTAAGATACATAACGCAAGTGTGATATCAATTACAAGCGGTACATGTACTAGTACTTTAAGATTAATGACAAGCGTCACTTGTAACGGCGGTTGACATACGCATGCCCAAGAGATCCATGTCGCCTGCGTGGTGTTCATGGCAAGCGTCACGCGTACCGTTAGTTGACGTACGCATGCTCAAGAGATCCATGTCGCCTGCGTGATGTTCATGGCAAGCGTCACGTGTACCGTTAGTTGACATACGCATGCTCAAGAGATCCATGTCGTCTGCGTGATATTAATGGCAAGCGTCACGTGTACCGTTAGTTGACATACGCATGCTCAAGATATCCATGTCGCCTGCGTGATATTAATGGAAAGCGTCACGTGTACCGTTAGTTGACATACGCATGCTCAAGAGATCCATGCCGCCTGCGTGATATTAATGACAAGCGCCACGTGTACCAGTAGTTTGTATACCCGTGTTCAAGATACATAGCACACGTGTTTTATCAATTTCAAGCGGTACATATATAGCATTGTTCAAGAGATCCATGTCGCCTGTGTGATAGTAATATCAAGCGTTACGTGTACCTTTAGTTGGCGTACCTTTGTTCAAGAGATGCATGTCACATACGCGATATATCAAGCGTCACGTGTACCGGTATTTGGTGTTACCTTGTTCAAGAGATCCATGTCGCCTGTGTGATAGTAATATCAAGCGTCACGTTATCTTTAGTTGGCGTAATCTTGTTCAAGAGATCCATGTCACATGCGTGATATTAATGTAAAGCGTCACGTGTACCGTTAGTTGACATACGCATGTTAATGAGATCGATGTCGCCTGTGTGCTTAATGGCAATCTTCATGTGTAGGGGTAGTTGACATACGCATTATCAAGTGATCGATGTCCCCTGTGTGATGTTCATGGCAAGCGTCACGTGTACCGTTAGTTGACATACGTATGCTCAAGAGATCCATGTCGCCTGCGTGATATTAATGGCAAGCGGCACGTGTACCGTTAGTTGACATACGCATGTTCAAGAGATCCATGTCGCCCGCGTGATATTAATGACAAGCGCCACGTGTACCAGTAGTTTGTTTACCCGTGTTCAAGATACATAACACACGTGATAAATCAATTACAAGCGGTACATGTACCGGTAGTTTGTATAGCATTGTTCAAGAGATCCATTTCGCATTTATCAACTTCATAAGAGAGTGCCAACCGAGATGTTTGATGAGATTCTCGCATGAGTGGGCCAAAGGATAACGAAACAGCGCCACAACTACAGACTTCCAATTGAATCAGGGATGAAGCTAGCAATTGCGCTGCGGGATCTTGTGTCAGGTTCAAAGTACCGTGATATGCGATTCGGCTGGAGGGTACCCCACAACACTATTTCTCTTCTCGTGCTAAAAATAAATACCGCTTAATTTACTAAAGTGTTAAAATAAATTTAAAAAGGCTTCTGTTAGTCATTTTAATATATTTATATATTTAAATGTCTACGTCTATCATCAGTTTATATGAATTGCATTGTGTTAAGTTATTGGTATAGGATAAAAGGCAAATAGATGAGTGCGCGCACTTCAACACTAACCTCCTAAATTGTATATTGTCATTAGTACTTTTTTGTGCGCATATCTTGAAATGCACACACTTATAAGCACTGTTTATGAAGTAGTATATTTTTACATTATCATACACTCGCTTAAAGTCATGGATTATCTACTACATGTGTCATACACTTATAATCCACGCTTGCTTATTATACTGTTATCTTTTATACGCCTGGTCTGTAGAGCAGTCATAGATGAGTATGCTGACGAGGTGATGCCGTTGCCTACAACAGCTGCCGATTGGACGCGAATAGCGGACGGCTTCAGGGACAGCTGGAATTTCCCCCATACTCTTGGTGCTATTGATGGCGAACATATTGCCTGCAAATGTCCACCAAGATCCGGGTCTACGTATTTTAACTACAAGAAGTACTTAACCGTTGTCCTGCTAGCTCTGGTGGATTCTGACTACAAGTTCGTCTGGGCTGACATTGGAGGCCGTGTTGCTGCATCCGATGCACAGTTGTGGAACGAGTCCGACCTGAAGGCAGCAGCTGAGAACGGAGACCTTAACCTGCCAGAACCTGAAGCTTTGCCACATGATTCTGAGGATGTGCCCTTCTTTTTCATCGTTGAACGTTGTACGTTGGTTGTCGGTACTTTTCCGTTTCTCTCACGTTGGGCGAACGTTTTGTCCGGTACTAATGCATTTCACTGCCGTTTTATCCGATAGAAGTCCGTTACTCGCATAGTCATATCCGTTAGCCGACCGTTAATTATCCGGAACATATCCGTTAAACGTTCGTTTTTTCCCGTTACATCACCCGTACTTGTGCGGTCATTGTGTGTTTCCTACGCTTCACACATCGTTTGCGAGAGTCTTGAGCGGCAGAGCAGGTAAATTTAAAGCGGGTATATACGATTTTGTCAAATATTTATGAATTTATATAAACTGTGTAAAAAACTTATTATATATATATTTCAATATAAATTAAAATAAAAGTTAAGAAGAACATGTGTCGAAAAATGCGAAATAAGCCAGATATTTAATTCTAAAATTGAAAACGGCTGTACAGCCGAATTCGCCAGCATGTATACCATACATGTACGATGTGCATCTAAACTTAGTTTAACGGTTTATTTGAATTCCTGCAACGATATCTATTCATACGACACACGAACACTATCTCCAATCCTAATACAAAGACGAATGCTTCGGTTATTGTAGGAAAATATGTACGTCACTATCGGCTCATGGCGCTTATTCGTCTTTGCTGCATTTTATGAAATTCGGCTTTAATGTATAATTTTTCTTGCCTATTTTGTGTTATTGTAACATATTTTATCAATATATTACAATTAAACACATATAAAAAATCGTATATACCCGCTTTAATCACCGGATAACCAAAATCTGCTTTTTTGTGCGTTTTTTTCTCCGTTGCATATTCGTTAGTCCGGGCCTTGTAATTTTGTAATTTGCTCAATTCGTTTCTATCTAAAAGCATTACCCATATAAATCGCGTCTATTCGACGTTAACCGGTTTAATAATAACAAAACACATTTCACAATGTATAGGCTAAAACAAACTTTGAATACTTAGGGAAAACGAAGAGCAAAATAGGAGGTAGCTGCACCCAGCTCCTTTTTTGGTTCATCGCTCCTGTCCCTTTAGGGCATCAACATTGAAATGATGAATATCCTCCAAACTTTAATTAATTTTGTTAAGTATTCGATAAAAACACTCACGAAGCACATGTGCTTACACCTGTAATTAAATAAATTTTACTTACAAATACCCTTGATGTAACACATAATCAGAAAATGTCATCGCCTGTTCCGAATTTTCACACTGCTCATTTCTTTAGCAGCACCAGGCACCTTTTGGGATCTTCGATCTTTCCATTGGTATACTTTAGACTGTGTAGTACCATTTGCATTCAATTTTCTTGTGAATGTATCATCAGCTACGAAAACTTAGTTTTCTATACGGTGTCAAGCATTTGGGTATGTAGGAAGTTCGTAAGAAACTGTTAATGACGCTATTTTTGCATTGATACGTCATGCTGCCAAGCAATGACTGTATGCATACAGACACATCAATAAACTCTATATCTACAGGCGTGTACGAGTACTTTAAAACCACAGCTCTTCTTAATATTCGTACAATAGTGTACTATAAATTAAATAATCTGATTATTATTCCCTGATTTGAAGTAATTCAAGACAAGAGCACATTTTCAATTACATTTCAAGTTGAAATAATAGACTCGTACTTATATTTTACAAGCAAAAAAAATTATGTAGGTATCAAATTATGTTAAAATAATGAAGTGTTCTCTGTCTAGTTCTCCGTATATTGAATGCGATTGTTTTAAGATAAGAATACCTAATATGTCAAACGCTTTTCCATTGTCTTTCTCATGTCCCAGTCTTACACAGAGTAAAATTCATTTAGACAACTCTCTGATTGGAATAATTTTAGGTTCATAAGGATCAATGTTGACGCCAGTACTTCCTTCAACATTCAGATTTACAAAAATCCTTATACGCTTAATTTCTTGTTTCATAAAATACATAGTTTCGATGGTTCATAAAGAGTCATTATGATGTTAACGTCGTATTTCTTAACACTTTAGTGTGAAATTCATGAAACAACAAGATATGTGTTTGTCAGAAACACTATCAGTATGTCCCCTTCTGCGCCGCTTTGAAGCTATATATTTGACATTGACCTTTCACCACTCAAAATGTGCAGCTCCATGAGATACACATGTAAGCCAAATATGAAGTTGCTATCTTCAATATTGCAAAAGTTATGGCAAAATGTTAAAATTGGAGCAAACAAACCAATCAACCAACTAACCAACCAACATGGCAAACACAATATGCCCCTCCCCCCCCCTATAGTGGTGGTGGACATAGAAATAAAAAGCAAGGCAATCAAAACACATCGATAACAACGTTGAACTTCCATCATATACCTTTTTTGCAAATATGAAAGTTATGTATTAAATTATAATAACAATACAGTGTTGTTGTTGTTTTGTCATTTATTAAGTATACAGGCCATTGCAAGATTATGATGGCTTTTCTTGAAATGCATCACCAGCCGTCTGAAGCACTGAAAAAAAGGCAATGGATACTCTGTTAAATTATGGTGAAAAAAAATGATTTTCATTTTCTGTACAAAAATAAATTAACAAGGCTCACATTATACTGCAAGCAATTCATAAGTTGCCTGCTGGTGACCCCCCCCCCCCCCCCAACATCATTAACAATAGTGCATTGTATGTATATTACCATCAATTCAGGATTGTAAAATTCAATCTCAATGCTTTGGTTTGGTAAAAATTGGTACAATGAATCATATTTATTTTAAGCTAATTCACATGCAATAGTTACTGAGAAACGGCTCCGAATGGAAAAAAATCTTAAATGTCAGTCTAATAAGAGGCCATAACTCTTGAGTTATGAAGGTATTAATCATTATAATGTCAGGGTCAAAAGTATTTTATGTGGTGTGTTTGTGTTGAAAGTGTATACAGATCCATGGAAGTGTTAGAGATATGCAGAAAGAATTATAAGCATTCTACAACATGTGTCATCACTTTCAGACTCTACCTGGGACATTTCAAAGGTTATCCATCAATGAAATGAATGTATTAAGTTGAAAAAGGCGATATTTAAGGTAATAAAAAATATATTGGTACATAATTTGAACCAAACTTCTCAGACAGTTTCTAATAATGGACTTTAATCAAAGGTTTACCAAAAATGAATTTTTTTTTAACAAACAAAAAAGGCATGCCATAGCTAAACTATTAATTAAATCTTACCTACCATAGTGAGTTTATTTACAAATGATCAAAGAAATGAGTGAAAATATATACTGCCTATGCTCACAAGTGAAATAAAATCGCAACCAGAACCAACACATTTTCATTTTATTTCACGACTCTCTGAACAAATTGTATACTATTATAGTTCTTGAATACATTCATATTGGCGAATTTGGCAAGAACCAGAATGAAATGTCGCTTTGATTTTCAAAAATTTGATTCTTGAATCATATAAGATGTGTTAAAGGGCATTTCGACAGCTAAAACGGAATTTTATTCTCTGAAATAAATTTATGCGTTAATAAGAACTTCTTTGGATGTTTCTCAAAGCACAGACCTTGCTTTATATATTGTAAATATGTACATAACTAATTAACAAGAGCTGTCAGAGGACAGAGTGCTCGACTATTCGAGTGCTTGGCAGTATAACGTAAGCCATCATTGAGAGGGGGTATGATGTGGGTTTGTGGTCGATTAGTAGATAATCTTTCAAAAAAAAATGAAGGGGGTGGGATTCTGGGGTGGGGCGTGGGGGATGGTTTGGGTGGAGTCCATTGTGGTATGTCATGTAAGTGTTATTTTGTGTCAAAGTATGAATCCAATGTAATCATAAATAATGAAGTTATGGCAATTAAGGAACAATTTATTAATTTGACCTTGAGAGTCAAGGTCATTCAAAAGTCAAGGTCAAATTCAACTTGCCAGGTACAGTACCACCATGATAGTAAGAAAGTATTTAAAGTTAGAAAGCAATAGCCTTGATACTTTAGAAGTAAAGTGGATCTAAACAAAAAGTTTAACAAAATATTCAAAGTTACTTAGATAAAAACAAGAATATCAGTGAAACTGATGGATGCTCCCCGATGATGCGCTTTGTCAATGTATGTGTTAATAAACACCTAATAAATCTATTATAAGCCTGGTTGACCTTGAACCAGTAACCTCACACCTTATCAAAAGGTAGATGTCCATGCAAGGTACCTACATGACAAACATGAAAGAGATCGGTAAAGTATTGAAGGCGCTATGAGGAACGGTAGCAAAAGTGTGACGGAAGGAAGTCTATTATTAGCCTCGGTGACCTTGACCCCAGTGACCTCAAACCTCATGAAAAGGTAGAGGTCCATGCAAGGTACCTACATGCCAAATATGAAAGCGATTGGTAAAGTATTAAAGGCGCTATGAGAAACGGTTGCAAAAGTGTGACGGAAGGAAATCTATTATTAGCCTCGATGACCTTGACCTTGACCCCAGTGACCTCAAATCTCATCAAAAGGTAGAGGTCCATGCAAGGTACCTACATACCAAATATGAAAGCGATTGTTTAAGTATTGAAGGCGCTATGAGAAACGGTAGCAAAAGTGTGACGGAAGTAAGGAAGTAAGAAAGTAAGTAAGTAAGGAAAGACACACTGGCAACTATATGCTCCGCCAAAATTTATTTCGTGGAGCATAAAAAGGGCCATTATTCCGTTAAAAAGTCAACCAGAGTTATGCAACCTGCCCTGTACAGTCCCCTTATGATAGTTAGCGAGTTCTCCAAGTCTGAAAGCAATAGCTATGATACTTTACGAGTCAAATGGACCGAAACACAAAACTTAACCAAATGTTCAATTATCTACGTATAAAAGGGGCCATAATTCTGTCACAATGTTTGATACAGTTGTCTGATCTTGTTTATAGATTGTGATCATGTTGGTAAAGAAGTACGCAAAATTTGAAAGCAATATGTCAAAGGACATAGAAAATATTTGAGGTTGTAAGCAAACTTTAATATAGATTTATCAATAATATTCATATTCTATGTGAAAAAAGGGCCATAATTCTTACAAAATGCTTGATTCAGTTGTCTGCTCTTGTTTATAGATTGGGGTCATGTTGGTAAAGCAGTATGCAAAATATGAAAGCAATATGTCAAAGGAAATATTTGAGGTGGTATTTATTCTTTTTATGACATGCTGAACAGGTAAGAAGCATTCTAAGCTTTAAACAAGTCAATAGAAACTAGAATTAACTGGGTGAGTGTTGGCACATGGTTTCTGTACAAATCTAGACAGTGAACATTTAATTCAAGTTTTATGACAAGAAATGTTTGTGAAACACCAATGTCCTCTTTAAATGACATTTTATCCAATTTCTAGCAACCTTGACCAGTGGAGTATCAGATTTGTGTCCTGTCATAAACAAACATTAAACCCAATGTGAAGACAAAAAGAACTTATAATATGACTCGGACAAAGCTATCACATATAGAAAAATACTTTTTACCTGACTTTGTGACATTGAACTTAAAGGTATCTATGTAAAAATGAATATGTTTTTTTTCTTAAGGTAAGCAACAACTAGACCAAATACTGAAGACTGAGGAACAAACATAACTTAAGCTATCCCTTGGACCAGGCTGTCAAATAAAGAAAATGGTAATGTGACCTTGACCTTTGAAGTTCAGTTCTCAATCGGACAAGATTAGGTCTACCAACAGATGGACCAACTAGATTTATAGTGAAATAGGCTATTGTCAAGCAATATGGTCCCCTACCGGCTCCACCATTGTCAGAAATTCCACCATTTTCAGATGTTTTTTTGGTAGCCATAGCAACCACAATTTTTGACGTAGGAACAAAATGAAATAACGAACATAATGTCCATATTGCAATCTATCCATGTTGCAAGTTTCATGAAAAAATATTAAGAACTTAAAGTTATCGCAGGATCCAGAAAAGTGTGACGGACAGACAGACTGACAGACAGACAGACTGACAGACAGAGCGCAAACCATAAGTCCCCTCCGGTGAAACCGGTAGGGGACAATAATGAGCGGATACAAATTTAATGGATAGAACTGAATGTTCAAACCTTTTATCTTGTTTGAACCTGATTAGTTTTGCAAATCGCATTAATTAATTGTGGTGAGCATTGGTGTTTTGTTTCTTGGAACAATGTAATGGGATATGTAATTTACTAAGAAAAAACAAAATACTAATGTGGCAAATGAATATTTATCTTCAAGTGTGAGTGATGCCAAATCCAAACTTTGCATATTGAAACAATATGGTCACCATTTGAGTGAGATTTAAAATAAATATTTCAATGGGTATAGGATTTACAGAGCAGACACAAAGTATCTTGACCATTACTTAGTGGCCTATGACCTTTGACCTGAAAGTATGAATTGTGCATATAACCTAATTGTGGCGAGTTGTTGAATGAGCTTTCTTGCAAATATAATGGTATGTGAAAATTGAGTATTAAGTGTGACTTTGACCATGAGACGAGTTATTCCAAACCTAAGCTTTCCATTTTGGCTCGTTATGCATTTATACTTCACATTGCACCCTCTGTCAATTACCTTAAAGACTCTTGTCACACCTTGGGGAGGTTGCTCCTGGGAGATAATTTCTAGGTACAGGAAGCGCTCGGAAGCAGTCAATATAGCAGTAAGCATCTTCCAGCACCCTGTTATGGAGAGAAGGGTATTGGGGTTTATGGAGAGAACCGTGATTGTAATTCTTTTGTACTTATTATGTTTAGTTACTAATTCTTTATCATTTAAACTTTTAAACAAATTTGTGATTACCAGCGCACACAAGCAACACTCTTCCAATCTCAAACAAAAACATCACCTCCAGCAACATACCAGCAACATACCCACAGAGCAGTTCTAGCAATGTCGAGTACTTGTGGGTCATTGCTTGCGAAGTGGTCCTGGACAGGCTCATGTTTTTCTTCAGGATATAAGGATGAGGTTCTTGCAAGCCATGTTTCCCTTCATTCTCCGTAGCATCTTCAACACCATCCCCTCCATTTTAAAATGGTCCTAGATACAGATAACCTAGAGCCGTATTCACCAATGTACGTAAGTCTCAAATCTTAGACTCAGCTCCAGTTTCTGACTCAGACTCAGACTCAGCCTTACAAAACTTAATTCACGAAACATAAAATGGTTAGTTTTAGACTCAGACTCAGTAAGATAAGTCTCAAATGCTAAGTCTACAATGTTTAGACTTACGCTATACAATCATGACGTAACGTCGTTTGAGCGTTTACTTTACAAAATGGCCGCCGCACGAGCTCCTTGCGTAATAATATTATTGAAAGAGTGTATCTAGATCGTACCAACCCTTTGGAGATTTATAGGGATATTGAACTTTACAAACGGTATCGTTTAACCCGACCGGGAATCGTATTTCTTTGCAATATTTGCAAGGAATAGTTGAGCCGCAATACGATGCGGATTCTGCAAGTTCCGGTCGCCCTGGCAGTGTGTACTTTCCCGAGCAACGTGGAAAAAATCATAAAAAAGCGGCATTTAAAGTTATGGTAGCCAGAACTATGTAAACCTGTGCACAGGTCAATAATATTTTGACAGATAGAGAGTTGAAGTTGTCTAATTTCCAGCTGGTACGACGCCGTTCGTGCGAAACAAGAACTTGGTGCGATCGCTGATACGTGAGTCATTTGCGATGTGTGCATTTTGCAATTGTTCTTAGATCTATTTATTGTAAACAACTGTCAAATTCATAATTTTCCGCGTTTGTTTGTTGTCTTTTGTGAAAATAATCTCCAAACTTAATGAACGTGAACATGCACTAATTTTATGGATAATACTTGTTGTTTGAATGAAAAAGTAATAACATATAATTTGCATGTATCATAAACTATAATAATGGATATTCACTAAAAAGGGAAACCTATTAGAAAACGTTTACAAGACATTTACTATGCATAACTTTTGATTTCATTACTATTACAAATCTATTTATAGATGTAGGAATTTACCTATAGATATGTATATGCCGAATAAAGTTACACTGCTATGACGCAGTTGGTAGCGCATCGGTGCTTGTGATTAGATTTGACCGACTAGTCGGTGGTTCGAAATTACGTCGGGGATTTTTTTTTTCTCCAAACATTTTCAAAATAAATTATGACGATTATTTAGTTATTTTTAAATTCTTGATCTTAAATGTAATGTTAATTAAGGTTTATTAATTTTAAAAAGGTGCTATAATTAATGTGTATATTATACACCCTGTTAAGAAGATATAGGGTACACCTGAATCCATATGTGCATCTGTCCTTGTGTCTTTGTATGTTGTAATTGAGTTCCAATACAAAATGTATTTTTGCGACAAATGCTGTAGAATATGCATTTGTTGATGGCAAGTGCATTGTTGTAATGCACTTTATTTGTAAATTAATAAAACACTCAACAACAGGAATAATATTTTATTCTCAAATGCACATATTATTGCATTTTCAATCAATAGTAAAACGATGACATTAAATTTGATTATCAAGTTAAGACACATCAGCATATTGCATCACTTCTGACATAAGGCAGAACTTTCATTCAATATAATGCACATAAATGCACCGATCATAATCCATTTATATCAATATCTATTTACTTATTAATATTGTAATTTTTCCAAAAAAATGGGTCAATTTTAAATGATCAACTTTCAGGTTTTACAAGTACTTTGGGGTGCATCGATTGGACGCATGTGCATATCAAGAAGCCAGTAAACCATGTAGAAGTCTACATAGGGCGAAAGGGCGTTCCCACCATCAACGTTCAGGTATGGCTTAACAGTCAGTTATGTGCAAGTCTAAATGCAATCCTTTTTATATGATACAACTTTACTTTAAACACAAATTTAATGAAACAACTGTATGTTAATTTTAACAGTTTGCCATTAGCAAAATAAGAAACATTTTATCAGCATTTTATCAAATACCTAAGAAAAAATGTACAAAAATATGTCTTATTTTGTTAGTGTAATATAACATGTTTTATGTTAACAGGCTGTGTATGATGCCAGCTACAGAATAACGAGCTTCACTCAAGTTCACTGCCAGTTGGCCAGGGCGAAAGCATGATGCCAGGATTTGTTGATGTCTAATTTCAAATTCACATAACTGTATCTACCATTATTCTGGAATTTCATTCAGTTCATTGAATGAAGAATTTTATTATTATCAATGATGTATATCTTGTAAGCAAATAATATCAAGAAGTGCCCCAAGACACCGCATTCAACTACCCGGTAATATTCCTCTTTGAATGTAGAATGTATTTTATATGTCAGTAACATAATACAATGACCAATGTAATATTTAACCTACATTTCTTAAAGCACACAAATATTGACTGGAATTTTATAAGTACAAAAAGGGATAGAATCATATTTTTATCATAGAAATAATAGTATGCCCCTTTTTGAATTAAAAAAAAATCTTATTATTTTGTGTGCAACTTCCCCATAACTATTATTTCTAATATAGACTATCTATTTTAGAAATAATAGAGTTATGAAGTAGTTGCACAAACAATAATAAGATCCTTTTAATTACAAAAAGGCGAATAAATCTACTACTAGTATATTACATGTCAGAGTTATAGCACTTGGTCACGTATTGACACTAAACACATCTTTTTCTCCAAATGTATTATTTCAATTTCTACAGTCAACTTTTTTATTTCTTATTCTAATTTTTCTTAGTTATTTCCCATCGGTTTCCCTGTAAGTTTTGTTAAGGTATCGGCTTGTGATCTCTTGTCGTTCTTCTTTGTGAGCGCTGCAAAAATGGATAAAAAGTGTGATTTGTATAAATGGACTTGTTCTCATATTATGATCTTCAAAGGTTAAAAAATTAATACATATATATCACATAATCTATGTATGCATTGGTACTATGCATTGGTACTTAGTTTTAACATATTTGATGCTAATTATGTTTCAACAAATGCATGACTTTTGTTGCATATTACATAATAACATTATACAGTACTTGCTTTGTCAGATGGTATTGTCAGTATAGTTTTAAGAACTGGAATTCCATCCATGCAAGTTAATTATTAACTCTAAATTAATTGTATGCACTGCAATACCTTCAATTAGAGCTATCTAAGTGTTAAATTTATTAATATTTAATTTTCAAGATTTGTTCCAGACAATTTGAAATCTAAATTTTAAGATATCCAAAACTTACATTCTTTACACTTAATGCCTCTACTTTCATGACTGGTACACTCTGAAATCACATGAAAAAATATAGTGTCACTTAAAAAATCTAAATTAATTTAATCCAGTGATGTTTTCAATGCAATAAAATTGACAACTAATGTTAATATACTATACTTAAGTTAATGTATAATAATCCCAGTGTTAACTTTCAAACACAATGTTTAATGTTAATTTAATGCATGTTTTTTTCTTTTATTTTGTTTTTATATAAGGGTGAATTTCTATTATATTGTATACTATGTTGAATGTGATGCATACAATATAAGTCATATGGTTTGCATTTTCAATGTTCTATACATATGGTTAATGGTTTGCATAATTATAAATGATAATCTATTTATTTACCATATGTTCTTCACTGCTGGCTGTTGTGGCACGCTCACTGCTTTGTAACGCATATGAAGAAGCTGCAAAAATTAAACGCAAAAATTAATTATCCCCACGCTTTTTGAAAAAAAGGTGGGGATATTGTGGTTATCTTCGCCGTCCGTCCGTCCGTCTGTCCGTCCTGGCCACTATCTCCTCCTACACTAAAAGCACTAGAACCTTGAAACTTACACACATGGTAGCTATGAGCATATGTGCGACCCTGCACTATTTGGAATTTTGATCTGACCCCCTTATAGCGGTTGGGGTGGGGCCGCGTCAGAAATTATCACTCATTTTTTTAGGTTATTTTACATTTACTTCTTTATTTCTACACGGATTCACTTCAAATTGATACTGGACCTCTCTTATGACAATACGGTCAATCTCAACCATGCATGGCCCCATTCCCAACCCTGGGGCGCCCCGCCCACATAGGCCACACCCACCAAAAATTTCCATTTACTATAATTTTTTCATTTCTACACGGATTCACTTCAAATTGATACTGAACTTTTGTTATGACATTAGGGTCAATCTCAACTATGCATGGCCCCAATCCTAACCCTGGGGCGCCCGCCCACATAGGCCACACCCACCAAAAAATTCCATTTACTATAATTTTTTCATTTCTACAGGGATTCACTTCAAATTGATACTGAACTTCTCTTATGACATTAGGGTCAATCTCAACTATGCATGGCCCCATAACCAACCCTGGGGCCCCGCCCACATAGACCACACCCACCCAAAATTGCCTTTACTATAATTTCTTCATTTCTACACAGATTCACTTCAAATTGATATTGAACTTCTCTTATGACAATACAGTCAATCTCAACTATGCATGGCCCCATTACCAACCCTGGGGCGCCCCGCCCACATAGACCACACCCACCCAAAATTGCCTTTTACTATAATTTCTTCATTTCTACACCGATTCACTTCAAATTGATACTGAACCTCTCTTATGACAATACGGTCAATCTCAACTATGCATGGCCCCATTACCAACCCTGGGGCCCCGCCCACAAAGACCACACCCGCCCAAAATTGCCTTTTACTATAATTTCTTCATTTCTACACTGATTCACTTCAAATTGATACTGAACTTCTCTTATGACAATACGGTCAATCTCAACTATGCATGGCACAATTACCAACCCTGGGGCGCCCTGCCCACATATGTCACACCCACCCAAAATTGCCTTTTACTATAACTTCTTCATTTCTACACCAATTCACTTCTAATTGATGATGAACTTCTCTTATGACAATACGGTCAATCTCAGCTATGCATGGCCCCATTACCAACCCTGGGGCACATCTAGGTCAAACATTCGGCGTGGGGATACGCGTCGGCCTCTGCCGCGCCATTTCTAGTTCAAACATATAACTTTGTAAAACACTTACGCACATACACTTATGCTCATTAATAATAATAATTAGTTGATTACCAAGAAATACAATGTCTGTATTTGCACTCATTCCTTGAATAAATGAACTCAACAACAAAATTGAAATAGTCAAGAGATTTAAAGTATCTAACAAAAAGAAATAGAAATACTTCCTTAAATGCACAAACTTCTGAGTTCATTAGCCGATCTAAATTAATGATCTTAATGTTTTATTTTAATTGTCCTTATACCAAACCCTGCTATATTTACAACAAACAAAGACTCTGATACAAGTTGCCATTTCATACCATATTTCTGTGAACGAGTTCATGAATATTGTTATTTAGTGCACCTTTGGTGAGCTTACCTACATATTTCCTTGATGAGTTTAATCAATAATCATATGAATTGACAAGTGTCAGATCTTTTTTATAACACTAATTAAATTACGCATTTAAACAATTATTATTAAGTTAAATTTAACGAAAAAAACTGAAAATTGTTTTCAATGCGTGACGTAGCTGTATATATTCTAGCACCATTTCAGCAAAATAATACAGTATCATTAAACATACATTAACCAATGAAAATGCTCATAAGCTTTTTTACAAATTTTAACAATATAAGTAAGTAGGTATTGTGATTATATCACATAGAAAACACATATTAGGTTTGACATGTAGTAATATTGAAACAAACTAATTGCAATTGATTATAGTTTTTCAACAAAATTAATTTAATGAAAGCATAACAAAAAAGTAATTAACTTACACCGAGCCTTGGAATTTTGGTTCTTCTTCTGGCACTGTTCACCAGTTTTTGCGACCCCAAATTTTCTGAAAGTTTAATAAAAACAATTGTATGATGTATAGCAGTATTTATGAAACACATTACATTTCATGTTTGCCATCATAACTGTCGATTAGTTTAATATAAACGACATACAGGGTAATAGTTATCAATGTAAACGTGTAGTAAACGAAAAGTTCGTTTGGAAATGTGCAGATTGTAATCATATAATAATAAAACACACATGGGTACGAATCTAACAGGGTACGAGATGAAAACTAAAACAATAGACCTCCTTAAATGGTAAACTTATCCGTGAAACCACAAATATTCATTATTAATACTTAAATAACAATTCACTCGTGCAAATTTTGGAAACAAAGAACGTGCAACCGTACCATAAATCATAACAAATGTTTGAAACTAAAACACATTCCACAATCACATCCAAAATCCGTAAGTACAATTTGCTGAGTGGTTATGACCCTTGTTTACATAGTGCATTATTCGGCGCTAGTAAAAACGACATCGGTAGCAAATCCAAAAGTAAGGTATTAAATAAAATATTACAACTATAAGGCAGATACGATAATAACATATAACTTACATTGATATTCTACTCGCCACCTCGTCCCATTTTTTTCTTCGAATAACCAAAATCTTTTCGGCTCCGATCCCCTTATACTCGCGGATAGAAGGTTCCAACGGTCCCGAACCAGCGCATTAAAAACAATCTCTGGCTCGGACCAATCTGGACCTGCTGGCGCTTCGTTTCGCTGTCTTCAACTGCCAAACACTCCATTCAATAAGTTATAGCAAACATGTCCGCTACTATTTTTGACACTATTTGGCGCGTTTTCCCTACTAGAGAGTTCGCTTAGTCGTGACGTCATTAAAAAACACAATCTTATTGAAGTCTATTTCCAAATGCGTTCGTGAATACGAATCCTGAGTCTGTCTTTAGTAAGTCTAAGCCTGAGTCAAAGTCTGAGTTTGAGTCCAAGTTTGAGTTTATTATTGATGAATACGGCTCCAGGGTATTTAAGTGAATATTCCTGGGTACAGAAACAAATGACATTCAAAAAGCACATTGTCGGGTCAGTATGAAAACCATTGTCTGGGGGATGGGGAAAAGCGCTTTAAAAAGCCACGAAAAAGGGAAAACCCACAAAGAAAACATGAAATTGAGAAGCAAACAGGGTTCCTGGGATGTGTTTTTTGTGAAACAGGAAGGTACTATTGTTAAAACTGTTAAATCTAAAACAGACATAAACAACAACAGCCCATTTGTGTCGAACCAGGAAGGCACAGCCACATAGAGTGTGCAGATAGAAGATATTCAAATTCCAGGACCTTCGCAACCATCAGCAGCAGTATCAAACTCGCAGAAATCCATAGACAAATTTGTTACAAAAAATGATATGTTGAAAGTGCATACCGTTTGCACACATCAATCCTTTAGTTCCACTAAAAACATTACAAAGTTATTTCAGGTTGTGTGCCATGTCAGTACCATTGCAAAGAAATTTACTTGCGGAGACCGCAAGACAGCATGTGTGGCCGTTTTTGGGCTAGCTGAACATTTCAAAACTTGACTTGATAGTTCTATAAATGGACCGTACTCAGTGTCTTTTGATGAAAGTTTAAACAAGAAAGACCAATCCAAGCAAATGGATATCCATGTTCAGTTGAACCTGCATTTTATAATGGAAACTAACGTATGGTTCTCGGCCTTGAAAATAAAAATTTGGCCTTGAAAAGTCCTTGAAAAGTGCTTGAATTTAGGTTTGAGATTTCTGTTTGAACCATGGCATTTATCCTTAAATGGCTATATATGGCTATTGTAAAATCTTGTCAACACTCTAGAGGCTACATTTATTGTCCAATCTTCATGAAACTTGGTTAGAAGATTCATCCTAATAAAATCATTGATGAGTTTAAAAAAAATGATGTCCGTTGGTTAAAAAACATGGCCGCCATGGGCAAGGGCATTTTTCCTTATATGGCTATAGTAAAACCTTGTTAACACTCTAGAGGTCACATTTATTTTTCGATCATCATGAAACTTGGTCAGAAGATATGTCCCAATGATATCTTGAATAGGTTCGAAAATGGTTTTGGTTGCTTTAAAAACATGGCCACCAGGGGCGGCGCAGTTTTCCTTATATGGCTTTAGTAAAATCTTGTTATTTTTATAATTATATTTATCATTTTAGAGGCCACATTTACTGTCCGATCTTAATGAAACTTGGTCAGAAGATTAATTCCGATTATATCTGGGACATCTTAAAAAATGATGCTGGTTGGTTGAAAATCATGGCTGCCAGGGAGCGGGGCATTTTTCCTTATATGGCTATAGTAAAACCTTGTTAACACTCTATAGGCCACATTTATTTTCCAAGCTTCCTGAAACTTGGTCAGAAGATTTGTCCCAATAATATCTTGTTATCTCAGGTGAGCGACTTTGGGCCTATCTGTATCAGGCCCTCTTGTTCAGTCATTCAGTTCTTTGTGTGTGATTATCAAAGATTTGTGATTTAACAGCTTTTATTAACCAGGTTTTCCGAAGGAAAAAACTGGTTACTAGCAGTGCTCACGCGGCTGCCAGACATTATCTTCTGCCAGACATTATCGCCAATGGCGATTATTTTATCCAACTGGCTATTATTTCTTAAAATTGGCGAGAAAAAATGGCGATTATTTTATCCGACTTCATCAAAAACAAATTGCCTCTACATGTTTTCCGGCGAGTGCGAAACGCGTGCAAATCGGGCCATCAAGCAGGAAAATCGATAACGAGATTACTGTGTACACACTCGACCCTGTGTATTGTCAACCACATGTCAATTCACGTCTGCGACATCGTGGCCTAGAGCATTTTTTTTCAATCAGTGTCCGACAGGAGTGATGTTTCGGAAAACTTCTTTAATATCCCAGTGCTTTACCAATTTCTTCATTATTTTTTTCGCCAACTATTATTTCATCGTCATTGAAAATCGCTGCGAATATTGTCGGCTGGTTTGTTTTTCACGCCGTTTTTTCTGCAATTAGATTGAACATTGCTTGATGAAATAATTATTTAATCGCCATCGACCAATTATCCCCGTAATTATCGCTATTTGTTGTCACAATTAAAAAATATGTTTCGTTTCACCGATTTTAATTCCGAATTTGCAAATATTGTTTACTAATCATTTGACTGTCGTCGCTTGTTTTAATCGATTAGAAGCGTGAATCGATTACAAATTTAAAACGATGCAACGGATGTATTATTTCAAGCGCGGCCGATCGATCTGGGGCGCCCTGCCCACATATGTCACACCCACCCAAAATTGCCTTTTACTATAACTTCTTCATTTCTACACCAATTCACTTCTAATTGATGATGAACTTCTCTTATGACAATACGGTCAATCTCAGCTATGCATGGCCCCATTACCAACCCTGGGGCACATCTAGGTCAAACATTCGGCGTGGGGATACGCGTCGGCCTCTGCCGCGCCATTTCTAGTTCAAACATATAACTTTGTAAAACACTTACGCACATACACTTATGCTCATTAATAATAATAATTAGTTGATTACCAAGAAATACAATGTCTGTATTTGCACTCATTCCTTGAATAAATGAACTCAACAACAAAATTGAAATAGTCAAGAGATTTAAAGTATCTAACAAAAAGAAATAGAAATACTTCCTTAAATGCACAAACTTCTGAGTTCATTAGCCGATCTAAATTAATGATCTTAATGTTTTATTTTAATTGTCCTTATACCAAACCCTGCTATATTTACAACAAACAAAGACTCTGATACAAGTTGCCATTTCATACCATATTTCTGTGAACGAGTTCATGAATATTGTTATTTAGTGCACCTTTGGTGAGCTTACCTACATATTTCCTTGATGAGTTTAATCAATAATCATATGAATTGACAAGTGTCAGATCTTTTTTATAACACTAATTAAATTACGCATTTAAACAATTATTATTAAGTTAAATTTAACGAAAAAAACTGAAAATTGTTTTCAATGCGTGACGTAGCTGTATATATTCTAGCACCATTTCAGCAAAATAATACAGTATCATTAAACATACATTAACCAATGAAAATGCTCATAAGCTTTTTTACAAATTTTAACAATATAAGTAAGTAGGTATTGTGATTATATCACATAGAAAACACATATTAGGTTTGACATGTAGTAATATTGAAACAAACTAATTGCAATTGATTATAGTTTTTCAAGAAAATTAATTTAATGAAAGCATAACAAAAAAGTAATTAACTTACACCGAGCCTTGGAATTTTGGTTCTTCTTCTGGCACTGTTCACCAGTTTTTGCGACCCCAAATTTTCTGAAAGTTTAATAAAAACAATTGTATGATGTATAGCAGTATTTATGAAACACATTACATTTCATGTTTGCCATCATAACTGTCGATTAGTTTAATATAAACGACATACAGGGTAATAGTTATCAATGTAAACGTGTAGTAAACGAAAAGTTCGTTTGGAAATGTGCAGATTGTAATCATATAATAATAAAACACACATGGGTACGAATCTAACAGGGTACGAGATGAAAACTAAAACAATAGACCTCCTTAAATGGTAAACTTATCCGTGAAACCACAAATATTCATTATTAATACTTAAATAACAATTCACTCGTGCAAATTTTGGAAACAAAGAACGTGCAACCGTACCATAAATCATAACAAATGTTTGAAACTAAAACACATTCCACAATCACATCCAAAATCCGTAAGTACAATTTGCTGAGTGGTTATGACCCTTGTTTACATAGTGCATTATTCGGCGCTAGTAAAAACGACATCGGTAGCAAATCCAAAAGTAAGGTATTAAATAAAATATTACAACTATAAGGCAGATACGATAATAACATATAACTTACATTGATATTCTACTCGCCACCTCGTCCCATTTTTTTCTTCGAATAACCAAAATCTTTTCGGCTCCGATCCCCTTATACTCGCGGATAGAAGGTTCCAACGGTCCCGAACCAGCGCATTAAAAACAATCTCTGGCTCGGACCAATCTGGACCTGCTGGCGCTTCGTTTCGCTGTCTTCAACTGCCAAACACTCCATTCAATAAGTTATAGCAAACATGTCCGCTACTATTTTTGACACTATTTGGCGCGTTTTCCCTACTAGAGAGTTCGCTTAGTCGTGACGTCATTAAAAAACACAATCTTATTGAAGTCTATTTCCAAATGCGTTCGTGAATACGAATCCTGAGTCTGTCTTTAGTAAGTCTAAGCCTGAGTCAAAGTCTGAGTTTGAGTCCAAGTTTGAGTTTATTATTGATGAATACGGCTCCTAATGTCAACAAGGACTGTTTGTAAAACACGCATGCCCCCCTAATGGGCTGGCAGTTGTAGTGGCAGCCATTGTTTGAATACTCATGTAATCACTCTCACCTAAGTATCAATAGTTCATTATATATTTCATCCGGGAAACATTTTACTGCTTCAGGTCACTGTGACCTTGACCTTTGACCTAGAGACCTGGAAATCAAAAGGGGTCTTTTACCAGTTATGATCAATGTTGAAAGCCTGTCGACAGGTGTCGCAAGCCAGTATTATAGGGCCTAAAGTCAAAATCCATGTGACCTGGTGTTCGGCCCGGCATGGCCCATGTTTGAAGTTGGCCTAGAGATCATTTAGATTAAACTTCTGACCAAGTTTGGAGAAGATCGGATGAAAACTACTTGAATTAGAGAGCAGATACCATACTGCATGCTAAAAAACGCACGAAGTGACCCTGTGACCTAGTTTTTGGCCCGGCATTGCTCATATTCAAACTTGGCCTCGAAATCATCTAGATAAAATTCTGACCAAGTCTGGTGAAGATTGGATGAAACCTACTTAAATTAGAGAGCGGACAGCATGATGAATGTTTTAAACGAACTAAGTGACCCCGTGACCTAGTTTTTGACCCAGCATGACCCGTATTCAATCTTGACCTTGACATCATCTACAAACAACTTCTGACCAAGTTTGGTGAAGATCCGATAAACACCTTGAATTAGAGAGGGGACACTCATTACGGAGCGATCGACAGACAGACAAGGTCACTCCTAAAACCACCCTATACTCCGTTTGTGGGGATATAATAGCAAATAATCAAGAAATATAAAACAAGAAAATCTTGATAATAATAATTAATACTCCAGCAACATACATATGAACCAGGTCTCGCATTGTGGAGCACTAACCAGTTTTTACTGCGGAAGACGACAAGCTACATTCTGTGTGTGATGGGCGGTTGGGAAACATGCCCATCAATATGCCCCTTCCATACAGAGGTCAGCGCCTCCACTGTCTCCAGCTCAATCTCTAGGTTCTCCTACCTATATATGCAAAAATCAATTGAGTGAAACCACTAGTTTGATTATCCATTAGATGCATTCTTGACCAAACATTAGAGCAGTAATACCCTTGAGATTTACAATATGGGTATTTTTACTGGATGTTGTAAAAATAACAGTTAGCTTTTGTTCACATCAATGACCATGATAACAAAATAATGGCTTTAAAAGAGATAATGAACTTAGCTGAACAAACGCCAGTTATCAACAACCTATGTCATAACTAGCAAAACCATCAGTACAGTTTACAAAAAAAACACGCATCTTTTGAAAAATGGGTTGTTTGTACAGTAACTGTTACACTATTTACTTGTTACAGTTTAGTTTCCCATTCATATGCATTTTCTAAATTTTGGCATTTAAATTACATAAAAAATATGAGTGAAAATAGTTTCATGCATGGTCAGTTTTAAACAAGAGCGCCAAACTGTCACAAGAAACGCAGTTTCGAAGGTTTAAGACACCATGCTCAATGCTTGAAATGCACTTAGTGACCTCGATACCTAGTTATTGACCCGGCATCACCCATATATTAACTTGACCTAGATATCATTTAAATGTAACATCTGACTAAATTTGGTGAAGATCATATGAAAACTACTTCAATAAGAGAGCGGACACTATGCTAAATACTTGAAATGCACTATGTGACCTCGTAACCTCGTTTTTGACCTGGCATGACCCATATTCCAACTTGACCTACATATCATCTAGACACAACTTCTGACCAAATTTGGTAAAGATCGAGTAAAACTACTTCAATTAGAAAGCAGACACCATGCTAAATCCTTGAAATGCACTAAGTGACCTAGTGACCTAGTTTTTGACCGGCATGACCCATATTCAAACTTGATCTAGATATTGTCTAAACACAACTTCTGACCAAGTATGGTGAAGATCGGATCGCCAAGGGTGAATCTATAATACGTCCCGTTTTTGAAAACGGGCTTATAAAAAAAGGAGAGCATGAGATTTTGATGTGTGAGAGGGTGTTTTGCGGCGTAAATGCGACTCTCATGCTGAATGCCCGATACTTGACAGGCGCATGAATGTTGATGCAAACTACTTCAATTAGAGAGCAGACAACATGCTAAATCCTTGAAATGCACTAAGTGACCCCGTGACCTAGTTTTTGACCCGGCATGACCCATATTCGAACTCGACCTAGATATTGTCTAGATATAACTTCTGACCATGTTTGGCAAAGATCGGATGAAAATTATTTGAATTAGAGAGCGGACACGAAAAGTGTTACAGACTGACAGACAGACGGACAGTGCGAAAACTATATACCGCCTTTTCTTCGAAAGGGGGCATAAAAACAACTTATCCATAGACATCGGATGTATTTTGTAATGGGAATGCTTTAGAGATTACCATAACATTCTGTGCACACGTAAAACCTTTTTGAGGAATCCTTAACATTAAAGATTTATTCATATTTTTGAAAATTAAGCAATTATTCATTTTTTTCCTTGAAAGCATTACAACTATGCCTTTTTATAAGTATTATATGATGTATGAAATAGTTTTTTTCTTTTTTAATTTTATGTTAATATTGAACCATTCAATCACTTTAAACACATTGCAAGTTATTGCATTACCAGAAAGCAAATAAATCTTAACAGGTATATTCAATGAATTTATAATTGGTACCCCCAGCCGATAATTTTAAAAATCTGGATAGAAGTTCACCAGATTATGTTTTATGCAAAATATGTATGTTTGCACTGCAGTTTGTGAGAAGAATATTTTTAAGTGTTCATTATATATATTATATAAGGAAAACAAATTTGATCCGAGGGTGGGGCAAATATGATCCAATGATACTTGAACAATCTTGGTGAAGGTCCACAAGATGAAGTTTCATGCCAAATATTTTTGCTCTAGGCCTTGTGGTTTATGAAAAGATTTTTTTGGAAGTTTTTACAATATACTTATAAGGAAATTACATTTCCCTCCCCAGTGGAGCAAATTTTGACCCCAGGAACATAGGTAGAACAATCATGGTACAAGTCCAACCAATTTACCTTTGAACTCTTAGTGTAATCTTGAGTTTGGAGATTTTGACAAAATTCTTTCTTATGACACACCGTCGAGTGATGGTGAAAAAATGTGCCTAATGATTTTAAAATCTTACAATGAATGACACAGTTATGTCCCGGACAAGCTCATTTTTGGCCATTTTTTACCTTTGAACAAAAGTGTGACCTTGACCTTCGAGATTTCGACATTATTCCTTCCCATGAAACACCGTCAAATTATGGTGAACACATGCTTTTAAATTCTGACAATGACATAATAATGGCCCAGACAAGGTCATTTATGGCAATTTTTGACATTTGAACTCAAAGTGTGACCTTGACCTTTGAGATATTGACGTTTTCTTTAGCAATGACCGGTCGTGTCATGATTGTGAACATTTATGGTAAGTTATTTGAAATTCCTCCAATCAATAACAGACTTACGCTCCAGACAAGCCTAACACGGATTTACATACTGACGGACTGACCCACATACACCAAACCGCCAATTGTGACAAATATGTCGAGCTCTCTATAAGTGGGCTCGACAAAAAATCCACTTGCCCACGGGTAAAGGTCTACCACGCAATGTTTCATGCTAGATATCTCAGCCCAAGGCCTTGCAGTTTCAGAGTAGATTTTTTAAGTTTTTTCTTTTGGTTGCCACGGCAACAAGGATTTCATGGAATACAATTCTTGGAGCAACATTGAAGGAGCTTCATACCAGAAATATTCCTGCCAGTTTCATAAAGCTTTGCCCAAGGGTTTAGTAGGAGATAAAAATGTTGACATATAGACACACCTCGCAAAACAGACAAAGACCAGCAACCATTACTCAAGTTGAGCTATAAAGGGTACATCTCTTAAATGACCAAATCATCCTGATGACACTTATGCAAGAACCACTGAAAAATGATAAAAAATTTGATTTAATTAGAGTTTCACTAAATTCATACACCAACATATGCAGACAGAAATTTGACATTTTCAATCAATTAAGGGGCCATAACAGTTTAATTTTACAATGGCTTCAAGGCCTTTCCCCAATTTGTAATGTCAAAATAAATTTTTGCATTATAGTTTATCTGTCTTCAAGGTAACAATCTGGTAAAAATATTATACATAAGACAAGTCGGTCAATTACCAGGCGAACAGCTTAATTGTATACTTAAATAAACCCAATTTTAACGCCTATTAACTTCAAGTTTCATGCAATTCTATGCAATTGCTACTGAAAAACAACTCTGGTCTGAAAAGTAATTTAGGGTTATCTTTTCGAATCAATACTAGGCTTATTTATATTACATACCCTCAGGTTTGTATACTTGCCGGTTCAGGAGGCGTTATAGAGCGCTATCAGTTTAATGATTATTCCCCGAATATCTTTCAGGTGTGCCAGCGGGGTCTCCTGGAACAGCTTGATCGTTTTCACTACATGCTCACTCTCAGTGAAGTGGCGCTCCAGGTCTGCGTCCTTCAGGATGGCCGCACTCTCCTCTCCCCTCCGAACAACCTCGCGACGGCTCATATCCAGGCGGGTTGAGGTCAGGCAGCCTGTGGGAAGGAGATCGGCCTGAAAAAAATAAAGCTAAACAAGCAAATTTGTTGAATTGATATCCCCCGCCAATATGCTTCTGGACACAAAAGTGTTATATTTGACACTCAAAAAAGCATTTTTTCAAGATACAAATGGCCAAAATTCCGTTATTAACAAACGGTGTACAATGACATTTGGCGTGCATCATCCTCTTATCCATATATAAACTCATACCAAGTTTCAATGAAATCGGCCAAAGCACTTCCAAGATATGGCTCTGGACACAAAAGTGCTGGACTGACGGAAAGACGGACGGAAGAACGGACAGAAAGACGGACAATGCCAAAACATTATCCCTCCCCCTATGGCGGGGGATAATAAGGAGATGTCCAAGAAGAAAGAATAATTTACATAAATCAAATCCTATGTTTACGCTTAAATTGTTCAATGCGCGGGCGTGCGCTAGACAATTCCCTCGCACCATTTCAGGAAGTTCTTGATTGCCGTTAGTGCAGACCGCGCCGTCTTCAGCTGGTGAGTGGTGTTGAGGTTCTGTTGTGGACCTCCATATGGCCCTTCCACAACAGCACGTCACTCAACACCGCTCCTTCCAAGTAGTCAGACAGGGCCAGGAACCGGTTGATCTTCATGTTGACCTCTTGTGTTTTCGCCTCGTTTGCCAACCCACCTGGCCTGCTCCGCAGGTACATGAAGTCTACATATGAGTCAACGATTGAAACTGCAACAAGTATTATTGGATGATATTCTATGCTAGATGGTGAAATCGCATGTAATTTAACTAACAACCAGTAATTCCAAAGTATAATAAATAAATAATAATTATCTTAAATTTTAATATACATATATATATATTTCCTCACGCTTTTTAATATATATACATGTTGCAATAATAATGACTATCAATTGAAATGTATATAATAAAAAATCTGGGAAAACAGGGCTTAATGCACCAAGTACCGGTTCTACCCCGTAAACGGACTCGAGACTTTACACTATATAAGCAATGCATATTGTTACTTGCAGCTTCTCTTACCATGCATCACCCTTGCATTGGGTTCCAGGCTCAGGCAGTATTTCCACGTAAGGAACGAAAAGTCCTCTTCCTCCTCCTCCTCATCCTCCGCCTTCTCATCCTCCTATGCCGAGTCATCATGAGTGGCGAGTCTGCTGGTCACCTTTCCTGAAGTTTTCGCGACATGTAAATGACGTTTTAATGTAAAAAATACAAATCGTTTGGTACGGTTTTGTATTAGACATTGATAGAAATATGAGAAAATAAATACAAAAAACAAATGAACACAATTTAACACTGACCTTCCGGAAACGGCCCTCTTGTGTAAACGAAATTGAATGTCCCAGCCTCCATTTTGTGCTCCTGTTCTAGATGACGCAGCCGGTCAATCACCGACCGGTCGCACAGCGAGCAAGAGTAGTAATTCCTCGGCTTTGTCTTCGTCACTTTCCGCTCGGTCTTAGCACGTGCCTCTGACATCAACGGCTTCATGGGGTCTGCAGTCAGCGTTTGCGTTTGGTGTCTGAAATATTAGTTTGAAATGTGTACGAAGTAGGTGGCTATCAATATATATTATTTATTAAGAGATGATGAGATAACGGACCCAGTTAATTGATTGAAATAATGATTATGTGATTGAAGCAGTTATGCTAGGGGAAAATACCAAGGAATGTGTATAGATATTGTTAAATGGTGTTAAAAATGAATATTTTATTGCAATATTTACACATGCTTTGTTTTATTATACAAAAAAATAACTATTAACCTTAAGTTTATTCTCATAAAAAACATACCATTATATACAAATACTGATAACTTTATCTATTTGAGTGACATTAAGAGTGACCATGTACATGCATATATCTTTCTATACTGTCTAACTCCCCTTGCAGATATTATTGACAGGTAAATATAATATTATATACCGTCTTATAACGATTCAAGACTTGGCCAAAATAAGGCCCTATTCCCCCAACAAAAAAGTATTCATTTTTCCCCAGTTAAAAAATTCACCCGACACTCAAGCAAATTGATTGCCCTAGACCCAGAATTGTCAAGTTAAAATGTTTAAAACTAAATAGAATTGTTATGTATTTAATTTGGCGGTAATAAAGACTAATCAAGTGATTAAAAAAACATATGATATTGTTTCAAATGTTTGGTTTAAAGTCCAATTTTTTTAAATGATGCCCTATTCCCCCGCCTCAGGGTACATGTACAGTTTGTAAAGGTATTCCGAATCATAAGGCATTCTGAATCAACATTTTCATCAAAAACAATGAATCTTCATTCTTTACAGGCTGGGGGATTAATTTTTTAGAAACAACAATAACCTTTCGAATCGTATACCAAACGTTAGATTTTTTAAATGAAAATGTTGATTGTTGATTCAGAATGCCTAATGATTCGGAATACCTTGACAAACTGTACCGTTACCACAAACCCTGGGGTAGCCGTGGCGTGAAGGATATGGTGTCCGCCTAGCGACCAGGAGGTCACGGGTTCGATCCCCACTGTGGAAGCGTTTTTTTAGATCTTCCCTATAGACACTAAATACTGGTTCTAGGCACAGGAAACATAATTGACAGCTTTTTCAAATAAGCCCTATGCAATCAAACTAAAATTTACAGGTTTGAACTAAACCAGAGGGAGATCTCTGCATGATGCATGTATGCAATTGTGTATTTACAATGGGGAAGAACTATTGCTGGCAAAATATTTCACTTCAAGAATATGTTTGCGTATCAGATATCAAATATGTACAAGACACCACCAATACAATTGTGTTACTGTTATGAATAATACAATTAAAAAAAACATGTTTTTTATCCGTTTATTACTTTCACTTAATCGAAGGGTTAACAGAACCAAAGGCGAACATGATATAGGGCGAACACAAGGCTACGGGTCGAAGCCCATTAATAAAAATATATGCAATGACAACATAAGTTTGGGGTTAATATACAATAGATACCGTCTAATTATTTGGACACAAATCACATTTTACCAACCACACAAAATGGCGGCGAAATCTACTTTCACTTTAACCATTTACTGCGCCCGCCACTGAGCATGCGCATACATGGTTTTACATGCTATTTTTAGTTGGGCGACGGTGGACCATCGTCCATATGGGGCTTCAGTTGAAGCCGCAGCCATTGTGTGAATACGTTTTTTGTCACTGTGACCTTGACCTAGTGACCTGAAAATCAATAGGGGTCATCATCCAGTCATGATCAATGCACCTATGAAGTTTCATGATCCTAGGCCTAATTATTCTTGAGTTATCATCAGGAAACCATTTTACATTTTCGAGTCACTGTGACCTTTGACCTAGTGACCTGAAAATTAAAAGGGGTCATCTGCCAGTCATGATCAATGTACCTATGAAGTTTCATGATTCTAGGCGTAAGCATTCTTGAGTTATCATTAGGAAACCATTTTACTATTTTGAGTCACTGTGACCTTGACCTTTGACCTAGTGACCTGAAAATCAATTGGGGTCATCTGCCAGTCACGATCAATGTTTCTATGAAGTTTCATGATAATAGGCGTAAGCATTCTTGTGTTATCATCCGGAAACCATTTTACTGTTTCGAGTCACTGTGACCTTGACCTTTGACCTAGTGACCTGAAAATCAATAGGGGTCATCTGCCAGTCATGATCAATGTACATATGAAGTTTCATGAACCTAGGCGTAAGCATTTATTAGTTATCATCCGGAAACCATTTTATTGTTTCGAGTCACTGTGACTTTGACCTAGTGACCTGAAAATCAATAGGGATCCTTTGCAGTCATGATCAATGTACCTTTGAAGTTTCATGATCCTAGGCGTAAGCATTCTTGAGTTATCATCCGGAAACCATTTTACTATTTCGAGTCACTGTGACATTGACCTAGTGACCTGCAAATTGATAGGGGTCATCTGCCAGTCATGATCAATGTACCTATGAAGTTTCATGATCCTATGTCTAAGTGTTCTTGAGTTATCATCTAGAAACCATTTTACTATTTCGAGTCACTGTGACTTTGACCTAGGCCTAAGCGTTTTTGAGTTATCATCCGGACACCATCTGGTCGACGGTCGGTCCGACGGACTGACATGTGCAAAACAATATACCCCCTCTTCTTCGAAGGTGGGCATACAAATGTTGGCTTGTACACCTTTTTACCAGCATTCGCCGGAGCGATAATCTACGATCACATCCACTGCACCACGGACCCATAAATATTTATGGAAGTTAAGTATTTCCGAATGATGCTAAAATCAGTACGAGTAGAGAATAGTTGCGTCCATTGAAATTATTTATTTCGGATAGTGTTTTGGATTCTATGATCGATTAAAACAAAAAACTAACATATCAATGTGAACTTTTTTGCCTAAATGTTTTACTTGCATTTACTTTATTCATATATTATCGTTCCACATGCCACACATTCAGTCTTTATTTAAGGACAAACAGGATCAATATGTTTGATAACATATTTCAATAGTGTGGTGTGGCATGTATGCGACCATTTTTTTATGTGAACGTTTGAGCTGAATATGACCATTTTGGACATTTAGCCAAAAATTAAACATCTTCGTGGGTACTAAAATAGTCATGCACAATTAGTGTTTATATTTCTGAAAAGAACAAGTGTTGAACAACAGAAAATATAATACGATTATATATTTCATTGCATTAATATTTTGTTGAAATATAGGGCCGATATGGACAATCGTGAACCTTATCCTTTAACAATTGGTAGATGCATGATGAAGGTTTCATTCGCTGACGATTTTCAAACTGAACGAATTCAGATGTGCAGGCTTAGACAGGCAGTTTGATGTGCAGGCAGTTATGAAATTATGCATTAATGTGTTGACAAGAATAAAATAAAAACACATATTTACCAGCAATGTATGTGAACTAACTTGTTCATAGGAGTTGTTTGGCCTTTACTATAAACAATTTTTAAACTGTTTATGTAGTACAGTGTTTTGAAACTGATCTTCGTTATATGAGGCATTATAAAGAGTTCTGGGCAAGAAGTTTTGGGAATGGATGAGTCCTATTTTTAATTTGCATCCTTACCTCTGAACTTGGCATCTAGCACAATTGTTAAGATCGATTTAAAGTCAAAAGACATTTTGTAGATTGGGTTGAAACACTCTTTTCAGAATTTGGCAGGGCAGGCTCCGAAAGTTTCGGTCCGAATTTGCGTCACAGCAAAACTTGTAAACGAAAATTTTATTTATTAGTACATTACAAGTTTAATATGCTTTAAATGGGGATAAAGTTATCGTTAAGGATGAAAACGGGAAGCACATTTCTTATTAGAAGTTGACATAAGTGAAGGAGAATCTTTTAACCTTTGACTTTGTTCGTAACATTCTGAGCAAAAGGTACAACTAGACAACGGATCCACCAAACCAAGTTTAATATGGTTCGTGTGCATAAAAAGAGTACAGTCAAAAAGTGACCTAAACAAACATATACCGCATCTTACTAGAGCTACTTCACTGCGTCTAGACAATTATCTATTTCTGGTGTAAAGGACAATCTGTATTCATGACCCCACGATGATGCAAAGCTGCGTTACTGTTTGGTAAATTTATTGCAGTCACTGCCTTTCAAAGTATTGTTACACCTGCGCCTGCGGTATGTCAGGAAAATGATCAGACGTATCAAAACCCTTCGGCGTTGCGATAGGGTATAAACTCCAGGGTACAGGATCGCGTGACTTTATTTGGTTTCACAAATAGTTGTAAATTGATGTAAACACACCGGTGAGTGGTGCTTTTTTTTTAAATAATTTTTTTAAAACAAATTTTTCTTTAGAATTTCGACTAAAGCATAAAAGACAGTTTTTAAAGCGGCTTATGGCAATGTGAAAAACATAGAATCACTTGATTTAATAAGCCTGAGTTCTTGGCCAAAAATTCGTTGTTTATGTACAGCCATTTATTAACGCGGTTAAGCTGCACGCAACATGAAATTTTGCGAAATAAAAAAATTATGTACAGTTGAATTCGCCAGCATGTATATCATGCATGTACGATGGGAATCTAAATTTAGTTTTACGGATCATTTTAATTTCCTGCAACGATATCTATTCATACGACACACGAACACTAACTCCGATCCTAATAAAAAGACGAATGCTTCGGTTTTTGTAGGAAAATATGAACGAAATATCTTCGTCACAATCGGCTCGGAGCTAGTTTGTCTTTGCTGCATTTTATGAAATTCGATGGTCTTCAATGTTTAATTTTTCTTTCCCATTTTGTGTTATTGTAACATATTTTTATCAATATATTACAATTTAACACATATAAAAATCGTATAATCTCGTTTAAAACAAAATTTTCTAAGAAAAATATCGGGACGGACAAATGTCAATCAATTAAGGGCCATAACTCTGAAATTGCCTAGACAAACTCGTGAAAACTTCAACTTGCTCTACTTCCACTGTACTGCAGAATAACAATACACATTAATAAGATTCGTGAAATTGCAGGCGATAATTCCAGGCTGAAAACAGCTTTGAATAAAATTTCTCAATTTCAATATGAAGTTCTAGAGTCGATCCCGACATAATTTACGCGTGCACCGCCGCAATAGGATGATACACATTTATTTTAAGTTTTTTGAAATTTTATGCAGCAGTTACTGATAAACAGCTCCGCCTCCAGACGAACGGACGGACAACACCACAACATCACTCCGCATTTTGCGCGGTTTAAATAGCAGATAATATGAAAGTAAATTTCACTTCAATAAAGGCATGAAAGCAAAACAAGTAACGTTTATTTTTTTATTCAACACAATCGAGCATCAGACTATTACGGTAAGTTACTAGATAAACACCTTTAAACAAAACCAAAATTTAACAAGGCACATTACCTTATGTAAGCCTGCTCCAAAATACGTTCGAAAGTAAATAATATTTATATATATTATACCATATCAACAACAAATGATAGCACTAAACAAGAGCGACATATTTAGATACAGGGGATGTATAACAAGCTCCTTAAGATACAACTCCTGTAGATAATACATTTTATGAATTCCCACGGGATAAAAAAATAAAGCATAAAGACCTGGCCTTGCACCTACTTCGTCAATTTCAGCCCCAATAGAACCTAATTGTCGAAATCTACAAAGCACTACCGAAAAAGAAAGCTGGAGGCTGAGAAGCCAGGGGAGTTTCAGGGACAGTACCATATTATAGCTAAAATAAGTGATTTGAGGACAGGAACATACCAAACATTAAGGGAGTGGAATGATCCCATGAAGTTGAAATATTATGAAAACAAGAAAGCTTCATAAATTGAAAACATACAAAGTTTGACATTGATCATATTAAAAAATATATATCTGAGATAAATAACATTCTAACACTCTGATGTTTTACTCTTTCTAACAACAGGATGAAGATCAACCAAAAATACAATAAAAAAAAACATCCTTAACCCTGCCAAGCTTCAATTTAGTATTGCTCAATGATTTATGCATTTGGGCTTTGCTTATACCATCTACTCTAGCACTATGTTACTAGCACCATCAGAAAAGCACACTAGTTAATAAATCATTGATCCAAACGTTGGAAAGGTGTTTTTACTAGTGAATGGTCCAGTTACATCACTAAAGAACAGTGTACTCCTTAATTTTGTGATAATAAATATTTGTGTCTAGGTTTTTATAACACTAAAAGAAAGTTTGTACCAAACATAACTATTAAAAGTGGAAAATAAAAATTCTTTTTTAAACAACCCTGTTTTAAGCGTGTCTTCCAGTGTTACATCACTTATTTATGTGAATATAAGATCGCGTTTACTATAAAGTTTTACTTTTTGCTGAAGATGTAAGTAATGGACGTCAGCTTGACACAAATCAATCAAATCAATGCATGTTAATTTTTCAATAATAGTTGGACATCAAGAGATTAGGTACGTAACAAAAAGTGGATGGACAGAGGAAAAAATGTGCTAATTATTTTTAATTTGTTTAGCAGTCACATAAACAACCAAGCTATGTAATATGGAATTTTTACACCCATTATTGCTGCTTCTTCCTGTATTTGCGCGATGATTATCTGAGATATTAACTCTATGATTCTCCATTCTCAAATCTTTTCTATAAAGAAGGAATGTAGTTGACAATTGTTAATAGTTTTATTTGATCGTTCGTCAAAAAGTTGTAATTCTGTTACTCTTGTATCTTCAATGCAATTGAGTAATTAAATAGTAATTAAATTGAATGCGTTTTAATTCCCTTTTATTATTGTTTAATTTGAGTTACAATGCTATGACGTTAAATTTTATTTACACTTGAATGTATTATGAATATTGCTGGGCCAAGTGTGAGGTTGAGCGCTCTATAACCAGGTTTAAACCCCCAATGCTTTGCATTGACCGTTCCAAGGCGGTGACCCCAGCTTTATTCATATTTTGTGTTTATGTTGGTTTGTATTGTGCTGTATTGTGCTGTTTTGTACTGTTTGGGCAATCGGTCACTTGCCTTAAATAAAGGACCAACTAATTGTTTTTAATGAAAATTCAATACTGCTCCAGCAGCTGGAGTTTCACTTCTTTATATTATATATATTTTTATGTAAATGCTTATATTACGCAAGTAGTTTCAATTATTAGGGATATATACCATTATCGTTCAGCTGCAAATTTGTGGTCAACAATATTGAGCGTAATGCTGAACATCGTTTGTTGACATTTTTCACAAATCATTAATTTTAAGACAAAACACGATACACAACTCGCGTGACCTACCCGTCAGCGATCAGACCCGATTCAAGTATATAAAAAAACTTCAGGAGTAAAGACACACCTTCGCGTTGGACCAAAACAAATATCACTCGTGTGTTTAAAATGTTGACCAGTTGAAATGTATGTAAAAAGAAATTTCAAACGGCCCTGGACAGTTAGTTCTGATCCATAATGTAACGGCAAGAACGGTAACAATTTTTTTTCCTGCGTTTTGTCGAATTATGGTACCGAGGTCCGTTAACTTTGCAGGGAAAATGCCCTTTACTACGTAAAGATTTCAGTCTCGGATCAAGTCAATTCGATGACGAGTAGGTCACGCAATTTGTGTATCGTGATATTTCTAAAAATTGTACCAGCATTTGTAAACATATTGCAAGATACGTACATTTCCACAAAGGAAATTTATTTCTGCGTTATATAAGACCGAGTTCATGGAAATCGCACAGGAGGGAATCCCGTATTTTTGAATGTATATATTCTATAATACGGGCAAAAGCCCGCGAAGCGGGCGTTGACCGTTCATATTTATGGGAATTTAGACATAAAATTACATAAGAATACCACATATGGATACGTCTCAAAAAAATTTGCCACGCGACATATATTCTCGCGATGCTATTTATGACCTTGAACAAATCAAAAACACTTTGACATATGCTAAATCACATGTAAATACATACCTCAGGAAAAGTTATATCAATGACATTATAATTGTGTAGCGAATCGCACTAAATATTCTCGCATTATTTGTTTTTCTTCGAAACCGTTCCAGAATTAAGTCATTATTCAATTATCTCCCCTGAATGCTCTTCTTCAGTGGGTATAAGCCGAAGACTGGTTCACTACATATAGTTACAGTCTTTACCAAACACAATTTACGTGAACATAACCCGTCTTTAATATATTGCCGAATCTCAGATTTCTGTCGAATTGATTTGCTTTGATCTTTTCGATATCTTATTGATATTATTATCCTGACAAATCACAAACGCTTATTAAAAAAATATTTGTTTTAAACATTAAAAGTTGGCATCTCTATTCTTCCAGTATTCTCGCGGTATTTCAATAACGACACCCTACTGTTTATTTGTCAGAATTTGTGACGCATTTTCCATTCGCTCTCAGAAAGAAGTTTTATGTGTGATCATGAGCAATATTCTGGTAAGTTGTCGTTGTTATCCACCAGAAACACATTTATTCACAAAATTTAAAGATATTCCGATCTAACTCTTTAGTCTTTTAGCTTTAATTTTTTACGTATTTACACCTCTTCTGCTCGCACTTGACCGATATCCCTAAAGGTTACATATCACTATAATTAGTTTAGGCCTAAAACCACAAAATCCGATACCGTTGGATTTTCGTACCACAATCTTACGTAAAAAATCTTCCAGAATCGAAATCAACAAAAAAGACATGTATAAATTGTCTGCATTATTGATCAAATTTTAAAATATTTGTTGGTTTTCCGTTTTTAGAAGCTGTTCTGCCAAGACAAGAGCTGGGCATCATACAACAGTATGACAAACTGACAGTTTTGGTTTACAGAAATCAACAAAGGAGGGATTCCTGAACTATCAAAATTTCCAAGCTATACACACATTTATTATCTGTGGTGATCTTTATTGGTTCTGTTTGTTTACTTGGATGGAACATGCGTGAACTTTTATAGAACTTTGAAAAGTCTATATCTGTCTATCTATAAACAAAAATTAGCTATGGTATAATAAGATCAGATGTGCAAACAATGTCAAAGGGTTGTTAAATTAACAATTTGAAGGCAATTATGCTGAAAAAATATGAAAGTTCCCATGCAAATTTTGTCTGTATATCGACAAGTGTCTGCCGATAATTGTCAAACTAGTAATACAAAACTTACCACAAGTAAGTAAAAGCACTCTAAGTACCTGTGATCATTTTTAGTAAGATAGTGTAATTCTAAACAGTAGCAAATAGCTTGTTTAGTAAATGCATAATTCAAATAATATGATTTCCTTTCTATTGTGTAATTAATAAATTGGTTGTTACTTGTTAATCCATGATAAATGTGTTATGGCTAGTACAAAACCAGCAATGTTAATTTTGTTAAAGGTAATACAATAACACCACTTTGTAATTTCATATACGTAAATATTCTTGAAATGTAGGTTGATGACAGTGTTTAAGTTTTACTTATTTTGTAACTATTATTTTATGTGCAAATAAATTATGTGAAGTGTTTTGTATCTCCACACAATACCACATACCTTTTTATATATGTTCTGTGTTATTTTAATGTTTAAAAAAAAAATATGGATGATATAACATGCTGCATTCTAATATTTGCATTCAAATTGTAACTATAGAGCTAAGTGTATGGAGTTTAGACTGTGATTTTAGAATTGCTACAAAATGGCTAGTTTTTTAGTGGCGACAAAATTTAAACTATTCTACAATAGTTTGCGAAAGAAAATTAGAAACCTGCAAGATACCTGTATTTATTAAATATTTTAATTGCGAAACAAGTATGTTGTTATGCTGTTACACATAATTATACATTGATAATAAATAAGAAGACAATTAGTGGTGTTAACATTTCCCAAGAGTAGAAATCATTCTTCTGATGAAGTCAGTGATATACAGACGAAAGCTCCAGGTATGACTTTCAATACGTAGTGTGTTATTTGATAGTCTAAAACTTATTGGATTAAAAAAATCCTGGCAAATTTGTCAATCAAAATTGATTTGACACATCACATGATTTTGATTATGTTAAATCAGTGTACTGTATGCTAAATGCAACTGCTTTAGCAAGCTGTCAAGTTGAATTGAGACATTTGATGAAACAAACTGTTTCCTGGGTAGGACCAGTACTTAATGTCTATATGACGTACCATGACGTCGAAAGTCTACAAGACCTACTAGGTAGAACGAGAAATGTACTTCGACGTACAATTTTCACTGACCCTTGAGTGTTAGCCAATCAGAAGACACCTTACGTCTGATGCTTTTAGAGATATTTGACATTGAACATTATTTTTATTATTTATACCGAATTATGCGACTATCGACCGCTTACTCATAGATATTGTGCGTATTTATTAAACATTATTATTATTATAATTTATACCAAATTATGCGACTATCGACCGCTAGCTCATAGATTTTGTGCGTATTTATTGACCTGGCGTGACGGAATTAACCTCTGACTTATGCGAGTTATGGTTATCACAAAATACGACCAACGGGGAGGTTATAATACATTATTTATCCCGTTAATTCTTGGTAACTGTTTGGTTACCGTTGGGAATTTCCTACACAGTAATGCGCTGGACGGTCGTGATACTCCGCCCCGCATGATCAGTAAATACTCACAATATGCTGAATAATTTTAATTTTAAAAAGGTTACAATGGAATCTTCTTCAAATTTGTATATTATCTATTTCAATGCATTAAATATTTGAAACTTCTATGTGTTTTTTTTTTGTCATTCTGATATTTTTATTCATTTAGTCCTCAATTAAAAGTGGTTTTAAACATTTATTATGAATGAATCTGAAGGAAAAGTGGCTCAAGAGACTAGTATTTTGAGAAAATGTGTACGTAGAAGTACACACATGCGTGTCGGAGTACAAATTGTACTTTGACGTACAAATATATACTTCGAAGTGTATTTTATATTTATGTTGACGTACAATTATTGTACGTGACGTACATTTCTCTTTTTAACCTGTAGGTCTTCTTGACTTTCAACCCAAATGGGTTGCCATAGTATGTCTTTAGGGTTATCTAAAGAATGCTCCCACTTAAGGGATCAATACAGAGACCTCCCAGTGACTAAGATGCTAGATCTTTAAGCTTTGAACATGTTACTCGTTTTAAGATTGATTTTTTTTGGATGCATTACTTAATTATTGCAACAATTATAATATTTTGAACACAATCATGTCCATATGTTTATTAAAAATACATGGTTATCAAAAAAAAGTAAAAAGCTTTTGCCCGTAAATTAGGTAGCACCTATAATCATATTAGAATATATACACAAAAATACGGGATTTCCTCCTGTGGGAAATCGCTGCACACTTGATTAAGTTATGGCTGTGCAAAGCGATGTACATTTTTTTCGGGTCATTTGAGTTGAATACCTTGTTATTTTAAAGTGAACTTTTTTCAGAGAAGTTGAGTTTTCGCTATAAATTGGTTATTTTTCATTCAAAATGATGTTTTTACTAATTAATATCAGAGGAACACGCTTACCACCAGTGAAATTACCACAAGCAATATGTCACAAATAGTTTTCTTTTATACCCGCCGAAATGAAATTTCGGAAGAGGATATAGTAAAAGTCTCCGTCGCCGTCCGTCCTTCCGTCCGAAACTTTGCTCAGAGCATAACTCCAAATCTATTCAATGGATTGACTTTCTACTCAGAATATTAACAGATGACAACTAGGAGAATTGCAGTTACCAAAAACCATAACTCTATCTACCTTAGTTTTTGAATTATCTCTCTTTATATACTTTCAAAGTAAATTTTTGTCCGGAGCATAACTCTTAATCTACTTAAGGGATTTACTTGAAACTTAAAATATAAACAGATGGCAAATAGGAGAAGTGCAGTAACTAAGAGACATAACACTATCTACCTTTATTTTTGAATTATCTCCCTTTATTTAATTTCAAAGTAAATTTTTGTCCGGAGCATAGCTCTAAATGTACTGAAGGGATTACATATACGCAGATGGAAACAAGGAGAAGTGCAGTGAACATAAACCATAACTTTATCGGTCGTAGTTTTTAAATGATCTCCCTTTATTTTATTTCATAGTAAATTTCTATCCGTTTTGTCACAGATGACACAAGTGCCATGTTTTACAAACATTATTCTACTCTCTAAAACAAATGTTCTCATAAAAGCAAACACATTTCGGCGGGAATGGCCATGTTAACATGGCTTTTGTTTAACTGTTTTTAATATAACTAACGGCAACAATGATTCTTATTTATTACACAAAGAAGTTTAAAAAAGTAACTGATACAAAAAAACACCGGACCAAATAGTTTCTGAATTTTTGCAGCGGCAGCCTCAAGCTTAGTGTTCCATGGTATCTGAAACAAATAAATAACTGTTTATTTGAGAGCAAGCGTGTAAGATCAGAGCGCGCGCTAAAATAGCCTTTTCTGATACCGTTCGTTCATATGCCAGCCTAATTAGACCAAGCTATTTACTCTCGGTAACTTATGGAATATATAATGAACTCTATACAAGACTATAGTCGGCGATGCCAAATATGGTTACATACCGATTCGCCGTGTCATTGGCGTCGCACTGAAGTGAGGCGACTAGTATGTAATACGTTTTTTTCGTTTATGGGAGAAGTTCTTTTACTGATCAATGTATAAAGTTTTGTTGTCAGAATATTTTGCATAGTGTTGATTTGTTTGTGTAAATTGGTGTAAATAAGTACTGCATTTGTGCCTATTACATTTACTACAACATTTATTGCCAATAATGCAAAGCTAATTCTTTTAATTTATAACTGATCACAGGGACTGGGCAATAATAAAAGATCACAGGGACTAGGCAAATACGCGAACCGGTGTAACTTTCTTGTTTTGTATAAAAACAAAAGTTCTTTGTTCCACTATCCTAGCAACCAACTTTATTATGCCCATAAAATATATGTGTGAGAGGGTGGGGGGGGTCGTAAACACATTAAAACTTTTACAGTGTTTTCATATAAATGAGTACTCAACCCCTATCGTAAATGAGCAACGTAAGAATAAGTTAATAATCATCTCCCATTGAAGTTGAGAAAAATATGAAATTACTCTTACAAGATGAACAAGATTTTTTAAAACCTACACAGTTCTGTTCCATTAATGAAAACTGCACACGGATGCCAGTAAAAAAAGGAAACAAATGTAAATAAACTGAACTATGAAATATTTGGGGGTTACAACACAAAATCATAGATAATGGTTATTTGGGGGTTATAACACATCATCATAGATAATGGTTATTTGGGAGTTATAACACAAAATCATAGATAATGGTTATACCAGTATCATTTTCTATTTTGTTTAAAATAATCGGCCAATAGATTAATATTTACAGAAGAAAAAATCGTTCCATGTAACTTCATTGAGTGCCTTTTACACTGAAATTCCCGACACCTTTTGATTCTTTGCATCAAAACTTATCTTGTATTATCTTGCAATGCATGTACGCTTAAATCAGAAATAAAGCCAGTGACATAAGCGAAAACATACACACTTCAGGAAAACAGCATAAACTGGATGATCAGTACCCATCTCAACAAAATTAACATACTTAGAAATATCGCAATACAGTTTTTGCTATTCCAGCATGTAGAGTAATTACTGTGCTTCAATACTGAAATGTTGATAGTACTCAATGAAATATGAACGAAGATAGAGCATATTATATACGAGGTATGCATTATTTTGTAGACACTTCGATTCCTGATAAAGGGCACGTCGGAAAACGGAGACTCTCGACAAATAAAGTCAGTTTTTTTCAGCAAAAAAACGTGTATAACTTCCCTTTCTTTCAAACGCTTCGCTAGCTGACTGATAAAATTTCTCGAATTTTGCACCAAACCCTAAACTGTTTTTAAATAATTTTCAAAAGGAAAGCCAGATATACCATTCAAACTACAGCCAAAATACCGTGAGTCATCAGTAATATGTTTTTTATTATGCACATTGTACACAACAAATATTTCACCACAATAAGTGCGTATATTTTTCTTTTGAAACAATTTTCCTTAAAACAACAAGGCAGTGTACAGAAGAAACTGTCTGAATTCGTTGGCTTTCCGCCTGTCCATAATTACTAACGATCTTGGTTGTCTGTCGAATTAAGATGGCAGTTTTCGGAGATCCATCAATTCTTCCGATGTTTGAGAAAGCAAGTTTGCAGCATGGTGGACCTTTCTTTAAACAGAAAAGAGGAGTCGTTTCACCATACCCGAGCAGACCAAATGCATGTAGTCCAAAAGAAAACCTTTTACACAGGGAACTCCACACTAAATAAAAGGTGTTTATCCAGTTTGGTGCAAATCATATTCAAAGTTGGAAAAGTTGTCATCAAGTCTCTTCAAAATCTGATTGTATGAAAGAAAAATTATCCTATATTTTTTCCAGTATCCCTTAAATTCACAACGTTCGCATGAATAATAACCTGTATGAGATTTGATATTTTTAACAAAAGCCCTTGCAGAATTATTACACACAAATGCCCTTATTTTGACACTGTAGACGACATCTCTAATGCTTATTCCAGTGTCGATCAACTCTGAAATTTCATTAGCAAAATCTTCTTGAAATTCTCCTATATTTGTTGGTTTGGAAGAACCATTAAATAATGCCACAATAAACGGTTAACAATTCTCAACTTAACAGCATTGGCAAAAACTGGGCATTAGAAGACTTGAAAACTGGAACACCATCTATGTTAAATGCCAGGTTTAACTCTGCATTAAATTTTCCAGCATCTGTCTTAATAATAATTTCAAGACTTTCCTTTATTCCTAGGTATACATACTTTCCACCACATTTATCAATACCGGAATCTCTCTTGGAGTTTGCAACAGAGTGCGACTGTTCTTTGGTAACCCTTCATGCATTTTTTTTTTCGAAGAATTGCTAGCAACTTGTCAATGTTAGACTTTGATACCTTGCTTTCCACAGGCCATTCTAGGAGTTCACCTTCCAGATTGCCTTCTTCAACTTCATCTTTATTGCTTGATGATTCAGAGTCTGATGTAAAGACTGCTTCACTTAAACCATAGTCAGATATTCCTGAAGAATCTGTTAAATTCACTGAGGTTTATGAAGGCTCATGTTCATAATGCACAATATTATCTTCTGCACTATCATTATCGCCTGAACTTCTTGAAGCAAGTGACATTTGACCAATAGAAAGAACTGCTGAGCGACAATCCCTCCATTTCCTTAGGTATGTCATTGTGATCTGAAATGCAATTTAAGGGTTGTCAATTTTGCATGCATGATGATTAGTTTTGATTTATGTATATCAATATACTATTAACCAAACAGTGTACAGCAGCGTTCCAGATAATTACTTTGGCTCGGTCATGTAGAAGTAAATTCTCTAAAAAGATTGAAAAGAGTAAGCTTTTTAAAGGGCAACAACGGATCCATGCCTAAAGGCGGATCTAATAGCTCCATCATTTTTCTAGCCTTCGGACTAGCTTTATTCGATTAAAGTCCCCGCCCTGCACACACATTTGGATGGTTAAACCCCGGGGATATACTCCCGCCCTGCGGCAGTGCGGGGACGTTCAAGCCAATGTCTATTGCAACAACAGGACATAAGAATATTTACATATTTCAAGCCAGTGTGTTTGCAGTAAAAAAATTATCAGCATATTAAGTTTTTAAGAAACATTATTAAATTCCACATGGCATTCTCATTTAGTTGTCTTTCATAATTCTAAAAAAAAATACTTTCACTTTTAAACAGATAAGCCTTCCCCCGCGCAGTTGCACGGCAGTGCAGGGGATGTTGAAATGTAAAAACACGGGAACATTGTCCCGGTATCCAAACAAAAGCCTAAAAGCCGTGCCCTCCTCGCACGCAAATTGTGTGGGGACATCAGAAAGCTATTAACATGGGGTCAACAAGCAGTACTCCGCCCCTTTCTTGGGTTAGGGGGCGGGGCAATGAATTGACTGGTGAATATGAATAAGAGATATAGAAATCCGCATCAGTAGTCTGTCGATGGGCAGTGTTTCATGTTCATTCAAAATCAAGATTAATAAACATCCATCCATTGCTTTTATCATTTCAATTTTTAACATCTTTTTTCACATCGTGACAAATGGACTTTGTTTTGCCAGAAAATGACCAATAACCGAATTTAATAAGGTTACATATTTAACTTTTCTACTCCCTGCCAGTGGATAGTGCTTTAAGTTCCTACGATCTTCTAAAGTATTTAGCCAACTGTATATAATAGTACGACAAAGGCCGAGCGCTGTTTATTTCGGTGGAAGGGAAACAACAAGGCTTGGGAATCGATCGACGTGCGGTTAAAATTAAAACATTTCAAGCTTTTCATGCTTGCACAACTCAGTATCTAATTTACGGCTTACCTGTTCCTAATTTGAAATAGTATAACATTGCTGTTAAACGTAGTATTTGCTTAAATTGTGAAGAGCTGTATTTAAAAATGTCTGGAAACAATATGTCGCCGCCTGTTTGAAATCCCTAGCGTAAGTGCGCGTGCGCAAGCATATTTGCACGTCTGCGATTGCGCGAGCAAACATATTCTTAAAATAGATTATAAGAGCTGTAACTTTGTGTACGTGCGATCATAATCGGTAGTTTGCATTACCTTCCGTAACTTTGAAATAGCACCAATGATTTAAGTATTTATCGGCATAGCTGTTAAACGTCACTTAACCTTAGATGACCTTCATTCATGATAGGTCCGAAATGAATAAATCCGAATTGTGAATTGGCTAATAATACAAAAATCACTGTAAATATTGGATGCATGAACTGAAATATGAATATATTGTAAATTACATGTAAATTACAATAGTTAAAAAACTGTCATAATACAAAACATCCTCTGAACATTATATTGAAACGCGTCTCCTTAGTTTACGTAGCAGTATAGCATTAATCACGTCTCTACAATTAAAAGAAGCTATTGTTTACATGCGGTAGCGGTCACACTAAACACTACAAAAACAGGCTAGATTGCACTTTACCGGTACGCAGTTGTTTACCACCATCGACAAAGAGGGGATTTGGGGGCGTTTGCCCCCGATACTAAGGAAATATATAAGTGCTGGAAATATATCTGTCTTTGATTTATTCTAATCCATATTTGCGTTTATTAGTGTAAATGCTTCTTTGTACTTTGTTTTGTTCATTTTTTATATAAAGTTCTGTCTTTCTGCAAAAAAATCATATCACTATGATGCTTGCAATATTGAGTCTTTTATGTTTACATTCTACTAACATCTTTACACATTATAACACATTTTCTTTTATTTCATTCCAACATTATGTTCATAGTATAAATTTCAGTGGCGAATATGTTTTTTCCTATTGAAACTAAGGTATTACTCGGTCAATTATGAAATCCTAGTCATTACAATACTTATTGGCAAAAAAACATACAATTTCACATTTCTTCTTGTTCTTCATTTCTTATTTGTTAATACAGTAAAATATATTATCTTATTATCACTCACTACCTTCATTAAAATAATGGTCGCTTCATTCCATCTCCTTTCACTGGTCGCAAACATTACAACATCAACGTCGTATATCTGTTTAAAAGATATTTCTTGTTTCGTTTTATACCAGTTTTATTTATAATTGATAATGAATATACAGTATCTGCAAATACCGGCTGAAAAACCAACGTCATTCTGACGACTTTTTCCGACGTTTAACTTACGTCAGGTTAGGAAGTGGGATAGACGTCTGGTTTTTCATCGCCGACGTCGCACCGAGAATCTGACGGTAAACTGACGTCTATCCGACGTAATGTGTTTACTGGGTGTCCACTGTGATATCCGAGTTTTATCTTTAACTTAAAATTCGTTTATTTATATTGTTACCATTCTCGCCGAGGTGTTTGATATTCCAGCATGTAGATTAATTACTTTTTCCTAAAATACTGAAATTTTAATAATGTTTAATGAAAAATGAACGAAGACAGGCCATGGTTTAAAGTGTGGTATGCATGATGCTGTAGACACTTTGATAACGGACACGTCTGGTAATAGAGACTTTTAAGAAATCTGGCACTCTGATATGTTAAAGACCGGCGAGAGTACCGGTGTAGTACCAAAGAAGCAGACATCGAGCGGAATATATATAAGCTTCAGCGTTACAATCAATAATAGGAAAATAAATTAAAACTTCACGCTATAATGGTCAGATTTTAATCCCCGAGATGTGGTCTTAATTGAATATGCGATGAAAAACAAAATGATGCTCATATTTCAAAGGGATTAGAACAATGATGCACATTTTCGGTGATTCGTTTTAAATGTACGAGTCCATAAATTGTTTATTATTACCTTCTTTCTATAACAGCATTCAACGGCGATTTTTGTATTTCTGGTTCACTAAAAAGTGTGTATTATATCTGTTAAAAAGTGTTGGGTAATCGGGAACAGAAGTGCCATTGAATTTGAGATGATCTTCCAAATAAGTGTCCATAATAATGTGGCATCCGACTGTACGATTGACCTAACCATTGCAATTGCTCCTACGGACAATCGTTCCTATCGTCGCTACTACATTATTTTGCCAACCCGGACAATCGCTTCTTCATTATTTTGTCAACCCGGACAGTCGCTCCTACATTATTTTGAATCCACGGCAAAACGTAGTATACGCCGATCAAAGTCTAACACCTATAATTTACCGACAATTGCATTTGCTAACTTGTTATCAGTAAGCCGATTCAACATGAGCCGAACACTTTAACACACTATTTTAATAATCATAGAAATGCCGATTAAGAAATCGTTCAGAGTCATATATCATTGGGTCAAATGTGATAAAAATGACCTAACCGATTGTTTACTTACCTTAATTAACTCGTAGGAGCGACTGTCCACCCTGTCAAATTGAGCGTAGGAGCGATTGTCCGTAGGAGCGATTGCCCTGATACCTAATTGCGTAGAAGTAAAATTGGGTATCCGGAGAAGCGCCCCCCCCCCCCGGAGAACTGCCCCCCGGAGAACTGCCCCCTTATTTTAAAGGTGGCGGAGAGGTGCCCCCCCCCCCCATCAAATCGGTAGGGGCGGAGAACTGCCCCCCTGTCAGAATTTAGTAGGCGGATATCTGCCCCCCCCCCCCCATCAAATCTGTAGGGGCGGAGAACTGCCCCCCCCCCGGTGTCATATTAGTTACGTAGTGAAAACAATACTTACGGGTAATTTTACGTTATCGCCGCCGTACACATTTTATCCGGTAACAATTTAATTTCAGTACAAGTGAATAACACAAATTGTCTAGAGGCATGTGATAATACTGTGTAAGGCCCTTGGTACGCATCTGCACCACTAACTATACATGAATGCCATGTAAAAGTCGTGTTTTAATAAGAGCGCGAAACATAGTCGAGATCCACACAGGAAACGCGTGCGTGTTAATACTGGCCATGTGTCGCAACTAAATATAGACGTGCAACTCAGTACTTATGGAGGAAAAGTTACATCGGAATTAATTTACAGTATAAAGATAGTATTGACCCATGGAAAAAACGTAAATTTACGTATAAAAAAGTAAATTAATAGGCAAAGCAAAGGCAATAATTTAGCTGACTTGAAGAAAAAAGTGAAGTGAAGTCGAATTTATCATCAATTATAAATTATAATCAATAGTAGGCGGATATCTGCCCCCCCCCCCATCAAATCTGTAGGGGCGGAGAACTGCCCCCCCCCCCTCCGGTGTCATATTAGTTACGTAGTGAAAACAATACTTACGGGTAATTTTACGTTATCGCCGTACACATTTTATCCAGTAACAATTTAATTTCAGTACAAGTGAATAACACAAATTGTCTAGAGGCATGTGATAATACTGTGTAAGGCCCTTGGTACGCATCTGCACCACTCACTATACATGAATGCCATGTAAAAGTCGTGTTTTAGTAAGAACGCGAAACATAGTCGAGATCCACACAGGAAACGCGTGCGTGTTAATACTGGCCATGTGTCGCAACTAAATATAGACGTGCAACTCAGTACTTATGGAGGAAAAGTTACATCGGAATTAATTTACAGTATAAAAATAGTATTGACCCATGGAAAAAAACGTAAATTTACGTATAAAAAAGTAAATTAATAGGCAAAGCAAAGGCAATAATTTAGCTGAAGAAAAGTGAAGTGAAGTGAAGTCGAATTTATAATCAATTTATTTATGTTGTTTAGTTAATTCATGTGATATACAAAATAACACACATTAATACACACATTACGGCAACAGTTTGCATTTTGAGCAGATCATGTCGACGTGCCAAACAATCAAAATCGGTAACAGTTGCTTTAATTAGCAGCTAATTAGGCAGGCAGATAACTTGTTACCGTTAACGATAAGCACCGCGATCTTTTAATCTTTTAATTGGTAAACCGGACCGACCTTAATTGTTAAGAACTTGTTAGCTTTGAATAAAGCCGTATACGGGTTTATTATATTGAAACGTCCAAATCCGTAATTGGCGAAAACAAACAAATAAATTATTGTTTTCAGCTTGCATAAAGATGGATTAAATTGCATGCTAATTGTTTGTTTTAATTACGGGGAAAATATCAAATAATTCAGCCGCGAAAACTTTTTATTAGCAAAATGTGATTTGTTTTTCTTTGTTCACATAGACGAAAATCACGTGATTATCAAGATGGCGACGTCCATGCCGAGGCAGGTATTTTTTTGCCGTTTTATAACTTTTATTACTTGTACAACTTTATATTACTTTTGAAATTTCACTCAATTTCCAGACATAATAGCAAGAAAGTTACTGGCGTTATTGTCATTATAATACTCGCTTTATATATCGCCGCGAAATTTCTTTAATTAGGGGGCACTTCTCCGGGTCATCTATTCTGACAGGGGGGGCAGTTCTCCGCCCCTTATTAATCAGCAGGGGGGGCAGTTCTCCGCCCTATAAAAAAAACAGTGAGGGTGCAGTTCTCCGCCCTATAAAAAACAGTGAGGGGGCAGTTCTCCGCCCAGTGAAAAATCTTTGGGGGGCAGTTCTCCGAGGGGGCACTTCTCATAGAGCCGTAAAATTGCACAATATTTAAAATGTATTGTTATTAAACAATGTATTACTAAGATTAAACTGGCTCATACATGAACACATTAGTTCCTGTTTATCCATTTCCGACAAATGTCTTCATTTTTGCTAATGTTAAAATATTTCATTGAAGCAACTGATCAGTATTTTTAGCTTTAAAATTTGACTTAAAGGATTGCTTCAATATGCCAATTTATAGATGCCATGGAGGTATCGTAACTTATGTTTACTGACCAGATACTCGTCAGCAACATGTGGCTTATGCAGGGACCCAAGTATAGGTCCCTGGGTTTATGACATCATGTTTTCTTTGTAGTTGTCTGGACAGTATATATCCGATCATAACGAGATAAGCGGTTTGTAATAACAAAGGTGCAATTAAACACCGGGATAAAAATGCTGCAACACAGAGTGTCATAATTAGTGTGAACAATTACATAAAATAATGACGTTCAACAAGATAATTTATTTAATGTGTAAGAAGGTAAGTTTTTTCAGACAAATAAAGGTTCAAATCAGTTACACTATGTCGCGTACATAAAATCAACCTATTGGTTTTTGTTTTCACCCTTATTTGTTTTCTTTTATTAAATTTAATAAATTCTGAAAGAATTTCAAGTTCTGATATTTCTTTTAACTAAAAATGGTCGCTAAGAAGTGCCAAGTAGAGAGATTTTTGTGTTACCACATACTGAGCTCTTAGATTGTGTTCCACTCCCGAGTTCGTTGTTAGTAAAAACAAATAATAATAACAACAATATAATCGTTTCAAATATGCATTTCCTTGCATGTTTATGTTTTATTCAGACATAATTAGTAAAATTATATTTGATAGTGTACATGATTATCATTAAAAACGATGATTGTGTAAACTTTCTCTACATACGCCTATAGGTTACGTATTCGCAATTAATTTCCTTCTATATTACATATAAAATAGTTGAAGTTTGATATCATTTTTTACCATGATCAAGCAAATAGTCACGATATCATCATACTTCATTGGAAAGATAAATGCATAGTCTTTTGAAAATATGCATGTCATTAAATTATATAAGCTGTAACTCAAAATATTCACCTTAGAATAGCCACACCGGTTGTGACAACTGTGGAGGCGGCCATTTTGGGCTCAAATAGTATGACCTACTTTCAAAGCAGGGAACCATCAACAGAAAAAGTAGAGCACAAAATGGCTTTTTTCGGCATAGCTGTTTAACGTCACTTTAACCTTACCTGACCTTTGTAAGTGTCCAATAAAATTCAAATAAAATTTTCCGCGGCTAGGCACGAATGAATACACTTCATTTACTCCATTGGCTGATTTCAGCATACCACTAGAATATTGGAAACATGACCGCGTCTTTGTTACACTGTTTTCCTGCGTGTTCAGCATTAAACAATTTTATCTCTAATGAAAAGGCTCGATAGATAGAACAGTTTTACACTCAACTCTCGACATCAATACTTTTTGTGCGGGCACCTGTTATTTTCAGAGGATTGCCAGAGCGTTTGTACTTAAAGGCTATGTTCTGATATTAAGTAATTACTTCCATATTTCTGTCTGTGAACTAGTATATTTAAGTTTATAAAAATATCGTTTTTCCCTATCCTGATATTCGTTTTTGCAAAACCATTTTAAATTGTTTTCGAAATTGAACATTAAACATGTAAAAGTATAAAGTTTTAAACAAGCCGTCGTTCCAGCAGTGGAAGCGTAGCCTCACTTTAATGAATTGCATTCCAACGCGCAAGGTATCAGGGTCAGTTCGCGGCCAGTAAAATAATCGTTAAATAATATAGACGCTATCCGTGAACTAGGTGAACAGGAATTTTCTTTAGACCAGACATATGTTAAATGAACGAGGTTACGAAACAGATCATTGGTGTTATATTTAGTTGTTCAACTTTGTTATCTTCGGTTCTAGCGATTTGGAAGCATTTTTGTTGTTGTCTATCGTATCCCTGAAGTTATTGTTGAACTCATGTTCAACGTTTTATAAATTGAGAATATAAACAAGCGTAACCTTATACTATTGCGTTGTTTTCCCGAATCTATTAATATCCTCATATTATGAATGACCTGTTCTACGTCATTAAGACGCAGCAGAAAGTGGACTATTTTAATCATTCATAAACAATCTCCTCCGCGACACGTATAATAAAATTATTGTGTATTGATTCTTTTCTATATAAGCTCCGTTCGAAATTATTACATTTAACACGATATTCATATAATGTCTCCATTTGTGAATGCATATACTTGGAGAACTCAAACCTCTTGCATAAAATATACAACTCTTTCTCGCGCGGATACGGCATGTGTGGCGGGTAGTAGACTTTCCGTAGATAAGCAGAACCGACTTGAAATTTTCAGTGACAACATAAGCTGGTCGCTACGCGACCAACTAAAAACCAAAAGAAGAATGGAAGTGAAATGTAAACATATGAGTCAACCGGCCACACGCTTAGTATCCGTACATATTTTAAATATCTATACGCGCGTTCTTCGAACAAAACTGTTTTAGTGGTTTATCGGGCATTGCTATAGCGGGGATTTCTGGGAAACGTTCTTTTTTGTTCTCAACGGTAGCGGCGATCTTTTGTATTTACGGGTGCTAACAACGCAATAGTAGAAGGTTAAGCTTGTTTATATTCACAGTTCTCAATTTATAAACGATGGACATGTGTTCACCAATTACTACTTGCATACCATAGACAGCCTTAAAATGCTTTATAATCGTAAAAACCGAAAACAACTAAATATAACATGAAATATCTTTTTAAAATGTAGTCGGCGTAAACGCTGACTCTTAAATAAAGTTTGCAAATAAATATAGAGAATACTATGTTAGTAAGATTGTGTACTTAAATTTATCCCACGAGTGAAGAAAGATTTACATGGCGATGCTTTCCGAGCCATGTAAGCCTTTCTGAGACGAGTGGGATAAATTTAAGTACACAATCACACTAACATAGTTTTCTATTTATCCTACAAATATTTTTGTTATTTAATTTATTCCTGATGCAACCAAAACAGTAGTCTTTAATTGATAAAATAAAAGCAAAAACACATTAAATTAACTGAATCTTACATTGCGATGTAATATCAATTGTGATCTTTCCCGTTTACGGAACTCGAAATAGGCCTTAAGAATTCCACGCTAAAGAAGAGTAACAATACGCCTCAATTCAAATTTAATCAGCTTTCCAAATGTTACACACTCAAGTAGAACACAGACAATTCTTGATTCACCACTGTGCAATACCAAAAAACAAAAATGGCTGCCATCTTGAAATTTACAAAATGTGTAGAAACAGCTACGTGAAGCATGATTCAGCATATTTCCCCGCCGATATTGTTAATTTTAGTCTATAAACAACTCTTCTTTTTACACACGTTTTACTAACTGAAATAAACAAGAATATCAGTAAAACTGATGGAAGCTCCCCGATGATGCGCTTTGTCAATCTATGTGTTAATAACCATCTAAAATAATATATTATTAGCCTCGGTGACCTTGACCCCAGTGACCTCAAACCTCATCAAAAGGTAGAGGTCTAAGCAAGGTACCTACGTGCCAAATATGAAAGAGATCGGTAAAGCATTGAAGGTGCTATGAGAAACTGTAACAAAAGTGTGACGTAAAAATCTAGTATTTGCCACGGTGACCTTGACCCCAGTAACCTCAAACCTCATCAAAAGGTAGAGGTCCATGCAAGGTACGTACATGCCAAATATGAAAGAGATCGGTGAAGTATTGAAGGTGCTATGAGAATTTGTAACAAAAGTATGACGGAAAAATCTATTATTAGCGTCAATGACCTTGACCCCAGTAACCTCAAACCTCATCAAATAGTAGGGGTCCATGCCTAGAAAGTACATGCCATATATGAAAGAGATCGGTAAAGAATTGAAGGTGCTATGAGAAACTGTAACAAACGTGTGACGGAAACATCTATTATTAGACTTGGTGACCTTGACCTTAACCCCAGTGATCTCAAACCTCATCAAAAGGTAAAGGTCTATGCAAGGTACCTACATGCTAAATATAAAATAGATCGGTAAAGAATTAAAGGGGCTATGAGAAACTGTAACTAAAGTGTGACATAAAAATCTATTTTTAGCCTCGGTGACCTTGACCTTGATCCCAGTGACCTCAATCCTCATCAAAAAGTAGAAGTCAATACAAGGTACCTACATGCCAAATATGAAATTGATCAGTAAAGAATTCAAGGTGCTATGAGAAACTGTAACAAAAGTGTGACGGAATAATCTATTATTAGCCTCGGTGACCTTGACTTTGAGCCCAGTGACCTCAAACCTCATCAAAAGGTAGAGGTCCATGCGAGGTACCTACATGACAAATATGAAAGAGATCGGTAAAGAATTGAAGGTGCTATGAGAAACTGTAACAAAAGTGTGACGGAAAAATCTATTACTAGCCTCGTTTACCTTGACCTTGACCCCAGTGACCTCAAACCTTATCAAAAGGTAGAGGTTCATGCAAGGTACCTACATGCCAAATATGAAGCAAATTTGTAAAGAATTGAAGGTGCTATGAGAAACGGTAGCAAAAGAGTGACGGAAGGAAGTAAAGAAGTAAGGAAGGACACACTGGCAACTATATGCTTCGCCGAAATTTTATTTCGGGGAGCATAAAAAGTAAAACATCTACTGATTATTGTTCTACTCACCGAATTTGTGTAATAAACATGTATATTTTCGTAAAGTTTAATTTGCTCCCATGACTAGTTAAAATTCTGGACACATTTCTTCATCGCCATCCATCTTTTCCATTTTGAAGCACTGGATGTAAACAGGCAATTCTATGTGGATAGACATTCTTTGATCGACTGACAAAGGAACGACTTATTCATCAAAGAATTTAGAAATTACCCTTTTTATTCAACATCGATTTCCTTCGAAAAGTTAAAGAACAATTCACTGACACTTTTCTTAAACTTAATCCATCAATTGTTCAACAAAACATCGCGTTATTCGATTACATTCGACATTTTAACGAAATCGAAAATATAGTCTCACCAGTTTCATTCCAGTTTTATATCCAAACTCTGTTATTCAAATTCATAATATTATAATAATCCATCGTAAACACAGGTATTGGTCACTTTAACACTATCAATATGTCATAAAACAACTTTTTTCATAAATAAAAAAAATCTGATGTAATATATATAAACAAGGTTAATATCTCTTGACACAGGAAAATCACCTACATCAACATGTTTAAGCTATTAAGTGCCTAAATGGCGGTCGCTTTTCGTAAACTATGTACCATTTTGTTGGGAAAGGATACCTCTTGACGAAAAATGACCACGAACGGCTACTTGCTTACATAAACTACAAGAAAAACTTCTCTAACTCGTAAACATGCTAGGTCGGCTTCGATCTGACCGAACGTTCAGTGCCGATTTTTACAAGAGTAAAAGTATCGAAATACCCCAGCTACTGAACATGATCCGCATTACTACAATAAACAAATACGAGTTTATCAACTTACAACACAGATTTGTTATTTTGTTTGCGTTATAAAGTCGAAATCGTTGTAAATCGGGATTTGTTTATCGGCAATTTCGGGTCAAGCTCCATGTTGATTAGACGCTCAAGGTAAATACGGTTCTCGGTTTCAGTTTTTCGGTAACTCTGAGGCGCGGAACCAAAAGTTGAATAAATAGCGTAAGGTGAAGGACGGATCAACGTACACGATTAAAATAAACATTCAAACATAACGATTATATTAGTGTTTGGTGTGGACAAAAAGACAAATCTGTGTTGTTAGTTGATCAATGTACGGGTCAACAGGGCTGCCTTGATGACTACCTTATTCGTGAGTAAAAAGTAATGCTCGCAGATTTATTTTTTATTTATTTTCATCAATGATCTTATTGTATATTTTGAATTTGTATATGGTGTCAAAAATCAAAAGTTTTGTACAGGAAATTTTCACAATGAAATTATAATTTTAGTGAAATAGGTATTCGATATTCCAACAATATTCATTTAATATGATTGTGATTACAAATTGTTTTTTTATTCAGTTCTCATTACCATTTTCATCATACTTTCTTTTCTTTCAGAACGTCCTAAAAGGACCATGATGTTGTTATTTTGTCTACGCTATCTCTATGAAATAAATAGGATGATAAAAAGTGCAAACAAAGCTCGACCCGTGCGTTATGACACTCTTTTTATAAATTTGAATGGCGTGTGTTCATTTCAAACTTGCGATTAATTTTGAAAAATGAATTGCGTCTTAAATTATGCAATAGCGAACAACTTCAGTGCCTTCAGCGCTTTGATCTGTTTTGTATCTATATGTTTATGCCCAGCAATATGTAATAATGTAAAATGAGCCGCGAAAATTCCGCGTAACATCCCGTATTGCGTGTGATGCAGCTAAGATCTGCACAGAAAAAGACATTCGCTATTTTTGATCTCATTCATTGAACTCTTTACTTTTCGCCAACTCCAACCACAATCAACACCGTATATTTTTTTTAAAGATATTTATTGTTTCTTATTGCTTACAAATATACCTTCAATTTGATACCAAAACGTACCATTTGCAATGTATTTTAGAAATCCTAGGCAGCATGCACTGAACAATGTGTGCTTAGTATCAAGGTGACTGCATGTAACCCTGCAAACAGGAGTTCCGGTTAGGGGTTGTGAAACCTATAAGAGAACCCAACCCCTTTATATTTGAATTAAATGGGTTTTTCCCAAAGTTATAATCTGTTTTGAGAAAGATCACAAAGTTCCCGTACAATGACACACAGATTTATTCATGAAAATTGCAGTTGAAAGCGTCACGCGTCACAGCGTTTCGCGTCAAGAATTAAGGTAATAAAGCCGAACTTTGTTACATCATACATGCAGCACTTAAACTCCATACAAGGCATCACTTACTATTTTAATCGACAAAGCTGATGTTATAAGTGAAAAAAGTCATGAATGGCAATATTTGTGCATCAAGAACAGGAACAGGATTCGATCAAACTTTTTTTATTTTTTTTTGGCAAATTTTAGGTAAAATCCATATAGATGCAGCATTTCTGATGTCATCTGACTCAGCAAAAGGGATTGTTTGCATGGAAAACAACAAACTTGACTTCCTGACTAAAAAATTCATCGTCAGACGTGAGCTTTAAGTCTTCTGTCACACCTGGAATTTTGATTCCTCGGCTCGAGTTCTTCTCGGACAGGCTCCGGAATGTGTCAGTCTGGCCCGGGTGCTCAATTCCGTGTAATCTGAGAAAACAAAAACGGTTTTTGTGCACATTTACCCAATGCGGTGCCAACTAATGTAAGTGAGATACAATAAGAGTACGCTTTCAATAGCCTTTGTTGCTTTATTTGCTGCAAATGGATGAGTCACCACGCCGGCATCGCAGTGTCATGCACACTGGCAAAGTTAATGCCACAAAATGTGGTTTCAGAGTTGCAGTAAATATAAAAACTTCAATTTTCCTAATTTTAGTGACAAAAGTGTGCCAGGATATCAAAGAAATCATTTTAAATTAGATTTCATTGAAAATAACGGCGTACTAACCTGCAAAGGCACCGATCCTTTCGACACGAATGGGCGAATGTTGAGGGCCGTCTCCGAATCAGTCATGCTGTGCAGTTTTTTATGGCCTGTCACTTCAGCCGGACTTGTAAACCTATCGGACGACAGTTCAGGCAGAGCTATAGACCCATATCGATACCGCCTACAAATGCACAATTTGGTTTTGAAATAATATTGAGGTCACTTAAAAACAGATTTCCTGGTGTTTTTCACGCAGGGTCTATCACAACAACATTCTTCCAGGAAAGAAAGCATAATATTCTTATCATTTTTGTGTTTTCAGCTGAATACTTGATTTTAATTGAACTCAGCAAGATATCCGAAAAAGAAAAATAGGCAAAGTAGTTTTATTCTGAGTAGATCTGCCTGACGGGGTTGAAAACGAAGGCAGATAGCGGTGTCGGTCCAAAATTGGCGTACATTTTTAACAGTAAAAGGCTCGAAAAGTAAACAATAGTAATAAATACAGATAAACTAACGACATGCATTAGGTTCATTATTGAGATTGATACAAATTAATGTCAAAATGTCACTGAAAAACAATACCGAGTGTTTAAGTAGTCTTAGAATATGTCTCCGGAATAGGTTTCGGTGTGATTTTCCAGCATTTACCCCGCTTATGACCCAAAGTGCAACAGCCCAATTGCAAACAGGCCTAAATTGGGTCAAAATGACGTCTGGCAGTCATGTTTTGCAATACAGAGATTTTTCGATTGTCAATTGTCAAAATTCTGTCAGACGACTAACTTGGTCGGCAGTTCTTAAAGGTTACGTATGCGCAATAAATTTCCATATATATTACATATAAAATAGTTGAAGTTCGATATCATTTTTTACGCTGATCAAGCGAATAGTCACTATATCATCATACATCATTGGAAAGATAAATGCATAATCTTTTGAGAAAAAAATGCATGTCATTAAATCCTATACGCGGTAACTCAAAATATTCATCTAAGAATAGGCACAACGGTTTTGACACCTGTTGAGGCGGCAATTTTGGGTTCAAATAAAATGACCTACTTTCAAAGCCGGGAACCATCAACAGAAAAAATAGAGCACAAAAATGACTTTTTTTTCTTAATGCTTACAAATAATCCTTCAATTTGATACCAAAACGTACCATTTGCAATGTATTTTACAAATCCTAGGCAGCATGCACTGAACAATGTGTGCTTTGTATCATGGTGACTGCATGTAACCCTGCAAACAGGAGTTCCGGTTTGGGGTAATGTAACCTATATGCATTGCAACTCTTTTTGCCAACCTGTGGGCGGAGTCTTAACTTTGCAGGTGCATGTGACGTCACGCGTCAACTCGTCGAATAGCGAACGCGTACTTGTTGTATTTTTATTAATTAGAAAAATGGACTTTTCAGCAATTTTATGCTCATTTTCATTGGAATTTTATTTGTCTTTTTTCATATAATCAATCGTTTTCCGAATTTCTTTTCGCATTACGATGTGCTATACTTTTTCTTCCTGTCACATAGTTATGATCCACAATAACACTTACGTCGATTTTTCTCTTAAGATATGGCAAAACGCTTTTCTTAAAACGACCGAACCTGTCACGTACAGTGTCAGCCATTTTTGTTTTGATTTCATACAGCTTGCGGGGCCTAGATTTAGTATTTTATAGCGATATTCCGTAGTTTTCCGCACATAGTCGGATAGCGTTCGGATTGACGGATATGTCAAAATAAGGCGATATTGCACGATGTTCATTAGTGCTAATACCTTATGGCCCTATTTCACTACGAAAACAAGCCCACGATTCGCTTCGATTTATCACATTTATTGAATCGGGAAGACTCGTGACACTGTACGATTCAGTTACGACACTGATACAATTGAGTTACGACGAATCGTGGAGTTCGGTTGAAGTCTCGCGAATAGGGTCGCGACTTCACGACGATGTGTAAGAATCAACTGCGACTTTACTATGAACGATGCAGATCGGTAATTAACGACTAAGCTAGGATCTCACCAAACGCACCCATAAATTAGGCGCCAATATCTATTTATATTGATGTAAATCGCGAGAATCTTAGCGGGCTCGCAACTCACTCGTGGTGAACTCGTGAAAGTCTTGATCTAAATCGCGATAATCTTAGCGGGCTTGCAACTCATTCGGGGTGAACTCGTGAGAGTCTTGATAAAGTCGTAGCTGATTCGTAGACAGATCACGTGATCATCGATTTCCCGATTGAGTAGCGAATTACCTACGATACCAATACGACGCCCAACAACGCACTACGACGCTGTTACGAGTCAACTGCGATTAAATTCAGTCTTGGAGGTCCTTGCCAAATTGTAAACACGATTAAGACCTTGCCACGATTGTTCAGGAGCTCACGAGTTGCAGGAATCACTTACGACCGGCCCAAGACTAGCTACGAATGAATTAGGACAATCACCGATTGAGCTACGAATATAATCGACCTCAAAATATTTGAAATCGGGACAAATCGAGGGGAATAGGGTCGTAGTGGAATACCCCTATTAATCGGACAAACAATGTTCCTAGTCCGAAAACCCAATCAACAGTAAATAAATGCGTAAACCTCTCGCGCGTTGTTATTGTTGTTCTATGTTATCAAAGTGCCATCCGTTATCAAAGTATTCGCATTACCGGCGTGATTTATAAACTAACAAGAAATATCTTTTACAAAAGATATACGGCGTTGATTGTGGTTGTGGTTCATGAAAGATAAAGAGTCATATCAATGAGACAGCAAATGCCTTTTTCTGCGCAGTTCTTAGCAGCATCACATGCAAAATCAATTACGTTGCGCCAGATTCCTTGGCTTATTTCGCATTATTAGATATTATTGACCATATATCAATAGATATAGAACAGAAATACACAAGAATAATGGAAATTAAATAACAATACACGAATCAACCGTATATATTTGAAATATTAATACGCGCGTTCTTCGAACAGACATGCTGTAGTGGTTTTTCGGACATAGTTGTTTGATTCGATTGTTAATAGTATCGTGAATCATCGCGCTCATGCTTAATAAATTGGTCGCTATGGTGGAATAATTCTTATTAAATTAACCCATTTATGCCTAGCGGTCTCTCCCATCCTTCTAAATTGGATCAATGTATTTCCAAAATAGGGACGTCTAGTATATTTATTTCTATATTTAGAATATTTCTTACAGAAATGCCTTTAAGCAAACAGCGTAGACCCAGATGAGACGCCGCATCATGCGGCGTCTCATCTGGATCTACGCTGTTTGCCAAGGCCTTTTTTCTGACACTGGGCATAAATGGGTTAATCAAAACTAGTACTTATTATGGAATTATTGAAACAAGAAATATCTTTGTAAAAAAGATATACGGCGTTGATTGTGGTTGGAGCTAAAGAGGTAGAGGTAAAGAGTTCAATGCATGAGATCGAAGATAGCGAATGTCTTTTTCTATTCAGTTCTTAGCTGCATCACACGCAGTACGGGATGTTACGCGGAGTTTTCGCGGCTTATTTTACATTATTACATATTGCTGGTCATTAATCTATAGAAACAAAACAGAAAACCAAAAGTAGAATGGAAGTGAAATTTAAACACATGAGTCAACCGGCCACACGCAAAGTATCCGTACATATTTTAAATAATAATACGCGCGTTCTTCAACAAACCTGTTTTAAATGTAGGTAGTCATAACTCGCGCGTTATCGTGTAATTACTATACTTGTTTCACTGGTATTGTTATCCGTCCATCAACTGATTCGCAATTGGTTTGGGTGAAACACCCTGATACAATTCGTTTTTTTTTATTGCGTTATGTAATTTAAAAATTCTATCGAGGCCGCTAGTCAATTTTTACTTGCTTTAAAAAATATGTGTAGTCCAATTATATGCTCATCCGCATGATACCCGTTTTCATTTTCGGTGCATCACATTCATTCGAGTATCACTAGGCTTATAGATAAGTTTAAGGTGGATGCAAAACCCCAAAATCTAACATTAACCTTATATAATAATAATAACTTTATTTCATGAAGAATTCACATTAAGAAATAATTTCTTTTTTACAATGTGGTCTTCAGTAACAAAACACAAGTATACATATTGAAACATGCATACGAACATACAAGGGAAAGAAGAAAATTAACTATACAGTTAAATGTTATAATATCTTCCTTATCAATTCCGACGACGACGACGAAGATGACGACAACGATGATAAAGATGACGATGATAATTATGATAATGCAAAATATGCAAAATTTGATACAAAAATCAATCTTTCAAAAATCAATCTTTCAAAATAAATCACATCAGACACATCACAACAAAGTATTTAAATTAAAAAAAATGAGTATATATATATATATATATATATATATATATATATATATATATATATATATATATATATATATATATATATATATATATATATATCAATGGTTTGTTTGAAGGTATTTTTTAAATTTCATTTTCAATGTAGTATTCGAAGACACTTGTCGGATGCTTATTGGAATTGAATTCCATATGGTTCGTGACCGACACGAAAAAGCTCGTTTTCTATAATTTGTTTTAAACGGAATAGATGATATATCAGTGTGTGTGATGGAGCGTACACATTGTTATTTGAGATATGTATAACATTATTGAAATAAGAGGGCATTGCGCCTATAAAAAACTTATGAACAATAGATCCAATTAGGAAAGTACATCTGTTATTCCATGTCAACAAACCAAGTTCTTTGAATAAGGGAGCTGAAGGAGTTGAATATGGTTTATTCAGTATTATTTTAGCAGCTCGTTTTTGTATCGAATGTATTTTACGTAAGTGTGACTGTGTTGCTGAACACCATAATGCGCAACAATAATCAATAGTCGTTAATATATATATATATATATGTTGTAAAATAGTTTTTTTGTTTCATAGTTAATAAAATAGTTTATTCGTTTCGTAATAAGGCCAGTTTAAAGTTATGTTTACGACTTACACTGTTTATGTGAGATTACCATGTAAGATGCTCATCAATCGTAACTCCTAGTAAATTAAATTCTTTGGTTTGTTCAAGGATAATGCCATTAATATTAAGTCTAAGATTGTCAGTAGAACTACGAGCTTTTGATAAAAGCATACGTTTAGTTTAGTTTCGATGAATTGATATGTTATTAAAGGAACACCATGTTGCTATACTGTCCAAATCGTTTTGCAAATGTAATTGTATATTATGAATGTTATAATCCGATACGTGTAATGTTGAATCGTCTTCGTAAAGATCAATTGTTGAGTTTTAATGAAGGATGTGATGTCATTAATGTAAATAAGAAATAAAATTGGCTCAAGTATAGAGCCTTGTGGTACACCGGTTTTGATATATTGAAACGACGATTTTCTGGAACCTATTTTAATACACTGTCTTTTATTAGAAAGATAAGATATGTATAGATACAAGATATGTATAGATAAGATATGTACAAGATATGTATAGATAAGATATGTATAGATACAAGATATGTATAGATATGTATAGATAAGATACAAAGCAAGAGCATTGTCAGAAAAATGGTACATGCTGAGTTTTTCAAGTAAAATGTCATGATCTACTAAATCGAATGCTTTTCTGAGATCCAGGAAAATTGATCCAACCATGCGACCAGAATCAATAAACTGTAACAAAGAATCTACAAGGCGAATCAAGTATGTTTGACAGGAATGATTTTGGCGGAAACCAGATTAGTATCTGTGGAGTAGTTCATGCTTTTGAATATATGATTTAAGTTTTGAATATATGATTTAAGTTGATTTGTAATGTGTCTCTCAAATATCTTCGAAATTGTTGGGAGAATAAAAATTGGTCCCCCAATAGAAATTGGTCTATAATTATTAAGAGCACTTTTATCTGCACCTTTATGTATTGGCAAAACATATGCATCTTTAAGCTGGTCAGGAAAAATTCCAGCAATTATACAAGTATTAATAATAGAATAATCGGGCCTACAATGGTATCCCCACAATATTTGAGAAATTTAGCGCCAATATTGTCTATTCCGGAAGCTTTGGATATTTTGAGAGAGTCTATTATTTTCCGAACGTCAAATATCGTAATCTGAGGAATGTCAAATACATGAATTCCTATTTTTTTTGTCCAAAAATGTTTTTCACGTTTGATAAATGCTTGGGTCATATTTTCTTTTCGAAACTATATGGGAAATGTTGATGAAATGATTGTTAAACTTTTCTAAAATATCTTCAACATTTTCAATATCTTTATTATTTATCCTTATTTTTTTTGGAAGAGTTAGTGAAGTTTGTGGTTTTGTTAAAGCATTAAGAGTATTCCATAGATGCTGAACTAATGCATTATCCTTCACCGATTGGTTATCAAACTGCCTTTTACTTTTTCTTATTAGGAATGTTACACGATTTCGCTTATTCTTGTATTCATCTATTTTATGATGCTTTTTTAACCAATCGCGAATTTTGATTTCTTGTCTTATTTTCGCTGTAAACCAACTGGATAGACGATTAGATTTTATTCTTTTTATTTTTAATGGTGCGTGAACGTTTAGCGCTTCATTAATTGTATTTAGTAAATAACTAAGTGAAGTACAATGTATATATATATATATATATATATATATATATATATAAATATATATATATATATATATATATATATATATATATATATATATATATATATATATATATATATATATATATATATATATATGTATATATATATATATATATATATATATACTCATACTGGGTTAAATATAGGGTCTGTGATATATTTCCGGAGTGTTGGGTACTTCCCTTTCCCATGCTAGTATCCAACTGAAAAATAGCGTGTTTTATGCGAATTACCTTCAACAACCTATATATAACTCAAAACTTAATATATCTAGTTATTTCTGCAGACAAATAACATATACATTTTTTTACTTTAAACCTCGTATCTGGGTCCCCATGACCCAATTATTTTTTTATATATGTATACTCTGTGATACTTTATACCGACATACCGGGTCCCTGAGATAGTGTCACTTGAAATACGAAACATTGTTTGCTAAAAAATGAGTTGGCCTTGAGCATAGTTATATCTTGCGACACTCGCATTAGAATTGTGGTTAAGATCTTCTCGACCTCAAACTTTATATATTAAATCCTCACGATCAGATTTGTTTGTATTTGTGTGGCCTATGCATGAATCGCTCTGCATGGTTTCCTTGCATAATACATTTAATAACATTTTGAGTCGAATTCATTTTACAGAGGGAATGACACAATGGTGAACTAAATATGTGTTTAATGTTATTTTAATATTTTTTTGAATTTTTGCATTATTTGACTACGTATCGTGTTATTTTCTCCTGTTGCGTGATTTTGTAGTCGCCGGAACTTTTAAAAGCACAATGTCCTTGGTTAAACAATTGAGATAATGTAGGATAGAATCATCCTTGTAGAAATCATTGAATTATATAACAGTGGTGTCCGTGTGATGCAAGCAGCTATAATGAAACAGTTGTCGCTATAACAGTTTCATTGCAAAGATACGTAAAGGTAAAACAGTTGCGGATCGTTAATGGTAAATAGATATGACAACCAAAAACAAAACATTTATAGGATTATTAAATTGAAATGAAAAATAGAAGTCAAACGAATATTTAAACGTTATAACAATATGTATTTACTTATTGTGTTTAAACCTGACGTGATGTCACCCTGGCGTGACACGAGTATAAATGTTTTTTATGATAGCTTCGAAAAGGATTTCAAAGATAATGACTAAAACACGCAGCGATTCCTAGTACAAGAAGAGTACCGCTATTAAGACCACATTGAACACTGTAAATTGCAATTTTTCAAGATTGCATGGTCCCAAAGTATTGAATAAAGAACAAAATACCCTGTTAATTATGAAGTCCGACATGCTATTAAGACCAAGCTGAAAGTAGCGGAACTTTACTGTAGTTTTATGTGCCTTCGTGGAAAATGATCCAGTCATCGATATTCGGTCCACTTCCTCATGTCCAACAGAAAGATATTCATTTCGTGCTTTGAACTATTCTGAAGATTTTAGTCATAGTTATGTCATAAATATCGAATAGGGACTTGTAAAACCAGTTTTTTAACTTGCATTATTGCTTCGCAAGAATGGACCTGTAAAAATGCTTTCAAATTAGTTAAAAGGAAGGTATTTTGAAAAAAAATCTGATTTTGTCTTATAAACAAAAAAAAAACATTGAATGTGATACATAACCCATCACAGTATCCAATAACAGACGGACGAAAAGATTTGAGTATAGCCTATAACACTTGCGACTGGGTATAATACATAAGAACCTCCAATAACTAAAGGCAGTGGCTAGTCGTACAGTCCCGTACGGCTAGACAAGAGGCTAACCGTACGGCCCCGTACGGCTAGACAATAGGCTAGCCTTACGGCGCTGTACGTATTATAGCCTTTCCTATTGAGATTGTCTAGCCGTACGGCTTATAAAGTATAGAATTGTCATTTAGTGCTGTTAATCAGTAATATGCAGCAAAGACAAATAAGCGCCCGAGCCGATTGTGACGAAGATATTTCGTACATATTTTCCTAAAATAAGGCTAGTATTCCACCAATCCGCATCCGCATCCGTATCCGCGTCAGTATCCGCAAAATCGTTATACGGACGCTATATTCCATTTATCCGCAAACGGATGCGGACGAGATAGGGACGGCATTTAGCACGATGAGAGTAGCTGTCATCTAAAAAATAAACTGAAAATCTATCGAATTCGTGAAAAAATACCCGGAATTATACAACCAACGCAGTTCTGCATATCGTGACTCTGATTATACTTTAAAGTTTAAATGTATGGAAAATCATAGCCAAGGCACTAAAAGAAGATGTTTCAGGTATTTACCATTTGTATCCTTTTACGGACAGAACGATGATTTGTACCTTATATCTACTTAAATTCACGCTTAGCAGCTTGTCCTTCATTATAATTATCTCAATAATTATAATTTTTAGTTTTATCCATATACAAAAATAAAGATACGTTCGACGTATGCGGATAAATGGAATATAGCGTCCGTATATTTTGCGGACAGGATACATTTACAGATAGATGGAATAGTAGCCCAAGAATGCTCACTTGAGCGTTCTATTGCGGACGCCTATTCGCGTGCGGATACGGATGAATGGAATAAGTGCAGTGCATTTCTACTTGTTTTATTTTTTGCGGATGCGGATATGCGGTTGCGGACAGATGGAATAGTAGCCTATAACTGAAGCATTCGTATTTTTAGTTAGTGTTCGTGTGGCGAATAAATGGTTGCAGGAATTTATCAAAGCGCTGACGTCACTGTAGGTGTTCGTTGTTGTATAAGTTTAGACGCACATCAGTTTAAAAAATTATGTTATAGCTTTTTATATTGCAAGTTTTGAATGGACACAATCCATTCAAAATTATAAAGAGTGTGTCTTAAAGCACAGGTTCAGATGGTTTTTTTTAAATCATTAATAAAAAATAAATTTTTAGCTTCGTTTTGGGAAAACAGGGCTAAATGCTTATGCATAAATTGTCATCCCAGTACAAGAGACCCTTTAAACATTATAAAATACGACATGTCGTCCTTGTTTAGCGTGTTTGCATTGCACAAGCTAATCAGTATGCACAGGCTTATCTTATTTGACATGCATTAAGCCCTGTTTTCTCTGAAAGCAGCCAGTATGTGCAGATTTTCAATGATAAACACTAGACTGGCCAATATCGTCTTACAAGCTGTTAAACTCTATTACTCATATACACCAACTGCAGTGCACCAGTGAGTGGTGGACTATAAACAGGCAAATGTGGTGGTTATCTTTCCTAGCAGACGCTAGAAGAATGTGTAGTCTGCTGCAACGGACAGTGGTTGTCTTTCCATGTCATAGTTAAAGGGATCTTTTCACGGTTTGGTAAATTGACAAAATTGAAAATAGTTGTTTCAGATTCGCAAATTTTCGTTTTAGTTATGATATTTGTGAGGAATCAGTATTACTGAACATTCACCATGGTCTAATATAGCCATTATATGCATCTTTTCACGATTTAAAAACCTAAAAATTATAGAGCGTTGCAACGCGAAACGATTGAATAATTTGGAGAGTTCTGTTGTTATCGTTTAAATTTGTGAAACTACGAAGATTGCTTATATCAGGTATAGAATACACCTCTCATGTATGCTTGGCAGGATAGCTCATTAGGCTAAAGCGTTTTTTACTCCAGGATTCCGGGGGTCACTGGTTCGAGCCCTTGTACGGGCTTCTTTTTTTCCATTTTTAAATTTTATTTTTGATTTTTTTCTGGAGCGTTAAAAATCCAATGTTTACATTCATCAATATAAAGCATTTAATGACAAACTTAAAAACATGTCAAAATCTGTGAAAAGGCCCATTTAAGGCTTCTACGCACATACCGATTTGCAAAAACATTAGCGTTAGCTGACGCTCACACTAAAAATGAACCGTTAAACTAAATTTAGATTCACATCGTACATGCACGATTTACATGCTGGCGAATTCGACTGTACATACATTTTCGATTTCAGAATTTAATATCTGGCTTATTTTGCATATATCGACACATGTTCTTCTTAACTTTTATTTAAGTTTATGTTCAAATATATGTTTAATAAGTTGTTTTTTTTTTATACACATTTTATGTAAATTAATAAATATTTGAAAAAATCGTATAATCTCGCTTTAAAAATTCTTCATCTTTCACGGCTTCCTTTCATGTCATACGGTTGCTTATTTGATTCATTAATTAGTCGACGTTCCTAAGGCGTGAAAAACCTGTATTAAAGAGTTGCGGCATCGATATTTTGAAATTTAATGACGACAGCCGTCAAAGTTACGTTCTAGAAATTGACTTACACACAATTTAAATCGGTTTCTAATTTGATTCTTTGATAAGACGACTTTCCTATGTAAGGAGTGAAAACTGTTTTAATTAGTTGCGGCATCGATATTATGAAATTCAATGACGGCCAAGGTACTGCTCAGAAATGGAGTCACACAAATAATTTAATTGTCGTTCAGACAATGGATAAATATATGGTTTCATACAAGCAATATATCAGTTCACTGAAAATGGTTGTCTTTAACTTAGACAATATCCATAGGAAAGGCTATACGTACAGAGCCGTACGGCAAACCTATTGTCTACCCGTACGGGGCCGTGCGGCTAGCCTCTTGTCTAGCCGTACGACTAGCCACTGTAAAATGTATAGTTATTTCATTTTCATTTTACAAATGTCTCTAAAAATATATTTAAATTTTCTCTATCATGGAAGTGTCATTTATTCATACAACACATGACAAATTATAACAACAATATATGTTAAAATTATCTGACCCTTGTCAGACGTTTTATTATGAAACTAATAAATGATATGCATGATTGTCAGATTGTGAAATGCTCAATTCAAGTATTATATAAGAGATAAATGGTGACGGACCCATGACAAACAAATAATTGGAGATAGTAGTAACAATCCATCATAAGTTGCAGTACGAACTAAATGATTATCATGAAAATAAAAACTGATTTAACAAGCAAATTCGTTGAATTGATATCCCCAGCCATTATACTTCTGGATACAAGTTATGGCTCTGGACACACAAAAAAAGCATTTTTTTCAAATACAAAGGGTCATAACTCCGCTATTAATCAAGGATGTACAATGCCATTTGGCGTGCATCATCCTCTTATCCATATATATATACTCGTACCAAGTTTCAATGAAATCTGCTAAAGCACTTCCAAGATATGGTTCCGGACACAAAAGTGCCGGACGGACAGACGGAAAGACGGACAATGCCAAATTAATATCCCTCCGCTGTTGGCGGGGGATCACAAAAATTAAGCAAAATTAATTACATACACAACAAGATGCGTTTGTGAAACCCAATGCCCCGTATATAACGTTTGACCTTGAAGGATGACCTTGACCCTTCACCACTCAAAATGTGCAGCTCCATGAGATACACATGCATGTCAAATATAAAATTGCTAGCTTCAATATTGCAGAAGTAACATAACATGAACAATTTTGACCCATATATTTGACCTTGAAGGATGACCTTGACCTTTCACCACTCAAAATGTGCAGCTCTATGAGATACATATGCATGCCAAATATCAAGTTGCTATCTTCAATAGTGCAAACGTATTCATAAAATAAGCGATTTGGGCCACATATATTTAACAACTGACCTTGAAGGATGACTTTGACCTTTCAACACTCAAAATTTGCAGCTCCATGAGATACACATGCATGCCAAATTTCAAGTTGCTATCTTCAATATTGCAAAAGTATTAATAAAATAAGCGATTTGGGCCACATATATTTGACCTCTGACCTTGAAGGATGACCTTGACCTTTCACCACTCAAAATGTGCAGCTCAATGAGATACACATGCTTGGCAAATATCAAGTTGCTATCTTCAATATTGCAAAAGAATTCATAAAATGAGCGATTTTGGCCACATATATTTGACCTCTGACCTTGAAGGATGACCTTGACCTTTCACCAATGATAATGTGCAGCTTCAGGAGATGCATTTGCATGCCAAATATCAAGTTGCTACTTTCAATATTGCAAAATGTTAAAGTTGGCATAAACAGACCAACCAACCAATCAACAGACCGACAGAGCAAAAACAACATGTCCCCCACTACTATAGTGGGGGACATAAAAATAGACTGATCCTACAAGCAAACCCCATATTTACACAGAACAATGTCTGAATTGACATAAATTTGGACAAAAAACATGCATTTTCCTGGATTTGAAGCACAGACCTTTTGATTGCAAACAACAGTCTTACTTACTAAGACATTTCTGAAAATTACACGTTGCCAGCAAAGTACATTTTTAAATCAGATATGCAATGTCATGTCCTTACCAAATTGTACTAGAGCTGTTTTCACTTCGAGTTTGCAAACAGCCTTAAAATATAAACTAAACACTAGAAAAGAATCTTTAACAAGGGCTGTTTGTAAAACAAGCATGCCCCCCATATGGGCTGTCCGTTGTAGTGGCAGCCATTGTGTGAATACGTTTTTTGTCACTGTGACCTTGACCTTTGACCTAGTGACCTGAAAATCAATAGGGGTCATCTGTGAGTCACGATCAATGTACCTATGAAGTGTCATGATCCTAGGCAAAAGCGTTCTTGAGTTATCATCCGAAAATCATTTTACTATTTCGGGTCACCGTGACCTTGACCTTGTGACCTCAAAATCAATAAGGGTCATCTGTGAGTCATGATCAATCTACCTGTGAAGTTTCATGATCCTAGGCATATGCGTTCTTGAGTTATCATCTGAAAACCATTTTACTATTTCGGGTCACCGTGACCTTGACCTTTGACCTAGTGACCTCAAAATCAATAGGGGTCATCTGCAAGTCATGATCAATCTAGCCATGAAGTTTCATGATCCTAGGCGTATGAATTTTTGAGTTATCATCCGGAAACCATTTTACTATTTTGGGTCACCGTGACCTTGACCTTTGACCTCAAAATCAATAGGGGTCATCTGCGAGTCATGATCAATGTACCTATGGAGTTTCATGATCCTAGGCCCAAGCGTTCTTGAGTTATCGTCTGACAACCACCTGGTGGACGGACCGACAAACTGACATACCGACAGACCGACCGACATGAGCAAAGCAATATACCCCCTCTTCTTCGAAGGGGGGCATAATGAGATAAAAGTGCACTTACAAAATCAAAGTCTTTCATTTTGAAAACCAATAGACAGAATTATAACATATAAAAAGTATACAATCTTCAGTACACTGATCAACAAATTAAAACATTTTAAATCATACAATTTGCATAAAATTCAAAGCTTGATATCTCAAAAACTTATCCACAATATTGAAAGATATTAAGAATCTTACAATCTGCATCATAACTAAAGCTCAATATCTTATAAAACTGATTGACTAAACTGCAACATTTTACAAATTATTTAATCTACAAAAAATGAAAAACTTCATATTTCAAAATTCAACCGACAGCATTGACACATATTTAGAATCATACAAAGTTAAAGCTTCAAATGTCAACTTGAAATGAGTCCAAAGTACACGGACTTTAGTGAAACACTGGTAAGGGACTAAAAAGGCAGTTAACAACAAGAGCTGTGTTCGTAAAACACAATCCCCCTTACTGCGCCGCTTTGAAGCCATATATTCGACCTATGACATTGAATTATGACCTTGACCTTTCACCACTCAAAATGTGCAGCTCCATGAGATACACATGCTTGCCAAATATGAAGTTGCTATCTTCAATATTGCAAAAGTATTCATAAAATGAGCGATTTTGGCCACATATATTTGACCTCTGACCTTGACCTTTCAGAAAATTAAAATGTGCAGCTCTATGAGATACATATGCATGCCAAATATCAAGTTGCTATCTTCAATATTGCAAAAGTTATTGCAAATGTTAAAGTTGGCGTAAACAGATCAACCAACCAACCAACAGACAGGACAAAAACAATATGTCCCCCACTACTATAGTGAGGGACATAAAAATAGACTGAACCTTCAAGCAAACCCCAAATTTACATAGAACAATGTCTGAATCGCCATAAATTTGGACAAAAAACATGCATTACCCTGTATTTGAAGCACAGACCTTTTGATTGCAAACAACAGTCTTACTAAGACATTTCAGAAAATTACACGTTGCCAGCAAAGTACATTTTAAAATCAGATATGCAATGTCATGTCCTTACCAAATTGTAATAGAACTGTTTTCACTTCGAGTTTGCAAACAGCCTTAAAATATAAACTAAACACTAGAAAAGAATCTTTCAGGAGATAAAAGTGCACTTACAAAATCAAAGTCTTTCATTTTGAAAACCAATAGACAGAATTAAAACATAAAAATTATGCAATCTTCATTACACTGATCAACACCATTAAAACATTTTAAAATCATACAATTTGCATAAAACTCAAAGCTTGATATCTCAAAAACTTATCCACAATATTGAAAGATATTAAGAATCTTACAATCTGCATCATATTTAAAGCTCAATATCTTATAAAACTGATTGACGAAACTGCAACATTTTACAAATTATTTAATCTACAAAAAATGTAAAACTTCATATTTCAAAATTCAACTGACAGCATTGACACATATTTAGAATCATACAAAGTTAAAGCTTCAAATGTCAACGTGAAAAACACATCCAAGATATCATTTAAACTAATATACTGACAAAGTTTCAAGAAGATTCATAAGTCCATATAAGGAAAAATGCCCCGCCCACTGGTGGCCATGTTTTTCTTAGCAACTGGAACCAATTTCAAACTTGTCCAAATATCATTGGGACAAATCTTCTGACAAAGTGTCATGATGATCGTACAATAAATATGGCTTCTAGAGTTTTAACAGGGTTTTACTTTAGCCATATAAGGAAAAATACCACGCCCCCTTAGTGGCCATGTTTTTCCACCAACTAGAACCATTTTTGAACTCATCCAAGATATCATTAGGACAAATCATCTGACCAAGTTTCATAATAATCGGAAAATAAATGTGGCCTACAGAGTGTTTACAATGTTTTAGTAAAGCATGATACATAACCATATTAGGAAAAATGCCCCGCCCCCTGGTGGCCATGTTTTTTAAGCAAACGAAACTATTTTTGAACTAATCCAAGATATCATTAGGACAAATCTTCTGACCAAGTTTCATGAAGATAAGAAAATAAATGTGGCCTATAGAGTGTTAACAAAGTTTTACTATAGCCATATAAGGTAAAATGCCCCACCCCCTGGCGGACATGTTTTTCAACCAACCAGCATCATTTTTTAACTTGTCTACGATATTTTTTGGGATGAATATTCTGACCAAGTTTCATGAAGATCGGAAAATAAATGTGGCCTCAAGAGTGTTAACAAGATTTTACTATAGCCATATATAGCCATATAAGGAAAAATGCCCCGCCCTTTGGCAGCCATGTTTTTCAAGCAAACGTAACCATTTTCAGCTCGTCTAAGATATCATTGAGACCAAACTTCTGACCAAATTTCATGAAGAATGGACAATAAATGTGGCCTCTAGAGTGTTAGCAATGTTTAACTAAAGACATAAGGAAAACTCCCCCGCCCCTTGGCGGCCATGTTTTTTCACTGATCTGGACCATTTTCAAACTCGTCCAAAATATAAATAAAACCAATGTTTTGACCAAGTTTCATGATGATTAGGCAAACATTTTGACTTCTAAAGTGTTCACAAGGTTTCTCTATAGCCATATAAGGAAAACTGCCCCGCCCCTGGCGGCCATGTTTTTCAACGGACCGGAACCAATTTTTAACTAAACCAAAATATCATTTAGACAAACATTTTGACAAAGTTACATGAAGATTGGACTTCTACAGTGTTCACAAGTTTTTTTGTTGTTTTTTTGACCTAGTGACCTAATTTTTGACCCAGCATGACCCAGTTTCGAACTCAGTCGAGGTATCAATGTGACAAATGTTCTGCAAAATTTCATGAAGATCAGACAATAAATGTGGCATCTAGAGTGTTCACAAGGCAAAATGTTGACGACATACAACGCACAACGGACAAAAGGCAATCACAAAAGCTCACCATGAGCATGTTGCACTCAGGTGAGCTCAAAAGTTATGGCCAATTTTAAAGTTTTCAGACGGACGGACAGAAGCAATATATTTAACATTTAACCTTGAAGGATTACCTTGACCTTCACTTTTCACCACTCAATATGTGCAGCTTCACAAGATGCACATGCATGCCAACTGGAGCTTTGTCACAGACGTGACATATACCCCCACATAACGCATTGACACAGACTATTTTGTATGCTGTCTTCACAAAACAAGATAATACAATTTATGGCGATTTTTTAAGAATCATTATGCCATTATCATTTATAGCCATTTTTACCTTTGAACTCTTGAATTGTTTCACATGACAAGCCTTCCAATGACTTTGAACAAAATTGATGTACAGAGTCATTTTAAAATCTTACAATGAATGACATATTTATGGCCCAGACAAGATAATTTATTGCCATTTTTGACCTTTGAACTAAAACTACAACTTTGAGTTTGAAGATATCGACGTAATTCTTTCGCGCGACACACTGTCAAATGATGGTGAACAAAAGAGCCAACGATTTTAAAATCGCACAATAAACAACATAGTTATTGCCCAGACAAGCTCAATTATGGCCATTTTTTACCTTTAAACTCAAATTGTGCCCTTGTTCTTGGAAATATCGACGTAATTCTTTCGCCCGACACACTGTTCAATGATGGTGAACAAATGTGCCAAATGATTTTAAAATCTCACAATAAAAAACAAAGCTATGGCCCGGACAAGCATTTGACCTTTGAACTCCCAAGTGTGACCTTGACCTTTGAGATATTGACGTAATTTCTTTTAACGCGACACACCGTTCCATGATGGTGAACAAATGTACCGAGTCATTTAAAAATGTAACGATAAATAACATAGCTATGGTCCGTACAAACTTACAGTTTAAAACATACTAAGTGACCCCATGACCTAGTTTTTGACCTGGCATGACCCATATTCAAACTTGATCTAGACATTATCTACATACAACTACTGACCAAGTTTGGTGAAGATCGGATGAAATATCGGGACAGACCGACAAACGTGACTCCTATATAGCCCCCATTACCAATTGTAATAGGGGTATAAATATCAAGTTGCTATGTTCAATATTGAAAAAGTTATGGCCATATAAGTTTTCGGCCAGATGGACAGACTGACTGACTGACGGACAGTTCAACTGCTATATGCCACCCTACCAGGGGCATAAACATATTCCACAGTTCAACAATTCTTTTTCCATTTTTGTTTTTCCATAATAATGTTATGGACCCTTGCCCTTATCTGGGCCACTGTTCTTCCGGTAAGTATTTTTAGGGACCCCATTATTTTTGAGCCAGATGGCATTTTTTTTTCTCTTAATTCATCTCTAAAAAAGTTCATGAAACATATGTTCTCTTCGCTGGCCCACTTTCGTTTCATTCCTTTTCTTGTCCCTGTCCCTAAAACAAGAATAGATATAAAAAATAAAATAGCAATGAGTATCATGTCAGTGTTTTTTTCAGTTTTGGGGAAAAGGGGTCGGGTCCCCTGAGAGGGGGATAATTCACGTGTAAAAGGGGAAATTTCAATGCTAAGCAAGTAACATACAAAATCAAGTTGTAACACCATAATTCACCATACACAGAGAGAAAAACATTATTCCAACTTTTTTTGTCATCAACATGTTATGTTTATGTTCAAAGATCAACATTTTTTGGCTTTTCTGTGAATTATTTAAACGAGGTATTGATTAAAATTGAACTACACTTCCAAGAGGGGAAATTTTCAAATATTTTTGGGAAAAATATACACTCTAAGCAGCAAACTCATTTGTTCAGTGACTGTAAGCCCTTTATTTTGTTGACTTTTCTACTGAATTGATCCTTGCACACAAAGTATCAACATAAGTCAGTGTTCTGCCGTGGATGCGCCCTTGTGTTATTGTCGCAAAAAACAAATATTTGTCCCCACCCGTTTTCTGTATATGGGTCCGCGGGCGCACATGAATTAGAAATAAAAACTAATCGATTCAATTTGTAAGTCGGTAAAGTAATCGAGTGAATGTGTAACCAGAACAAACTATTTCATTGGACATGACGTCATTTCGCAGCCAATGGTTAATTTATTTAATATTAACACTCTATTTCATTGGTAAGTTGAGATTATAACAACCAATCAGATATCAAGGAAATTTCCGAACCTATCAAAATGGCTTAAAGTGACAGGCCAAAGAAAACAAAATCCATTTTTTTTTTTTCCTCCGGCAAGTAAAATTAGAAAATATGACAATAATATTAACAACCCAACAGAGTCTTCCCAAGTCCCAACATCGTTTAGCAATTACGAAAAAAGTCTGCCCCTAAACGTACATTCCAAGAAAATTGGCTTCAAAAATGTCCTTGGTCACTGTTTGACAACAACAAAATGACATGCAGATTGTGCATAAAGCAAAAAAGAAAACGCCTTTACTATCGGTATTTCTAATTATCGAACAAGTACTTTGACATGCGGAGTCCAATGACCATAAATTTTTTCAAAGTTTTGTAAATATGTTGACAACTGTTTGACAGTGTTAAAAAGTTTTTTGAATGTTCCAGTTTTAATAACAATGTTACAACCTGACTGTAAGAAGTTTAAGCACGTTTAAAAGTTCAAGTTAAAGGTTATTAGTTTCCACACATTTAATTCTGCTACAAAAATATTTCTGTGTCCCCATATTTTTTCTTTTTGTCCCCACTTTTGTAATCCTAAAGGGTCCCCAACAGTAAAATTTCACAGCAGAACACTGCAAGTGATACAATGATTGAATATTGTAGAGCAAGGTTTTCCTGATAAAAATGCACAAAACCTGAACATGTTAGGAGGTAAAATGAACTAACTGAAACTGTTTTAACACCAGTTTAAACCAATTTTTCACACATATAAGAACTGACAGTTCGCAGAACTATCATTTCTTGGAAGAACAAGTACTAAACATTAACTTTCATAGCAAACTGCCTACTTTGTACTTTACAAGGACTTTTACAAGCACATTGTTGTAACCCTGTAGATCACAGAGGAGGTCGTCTAGAGCATCACACTTGACTTGGACTACTCATTTACTTTAATACAGTCATGACATAAGACTCTGTCACATAATGATAGAAAATGCAGAGAAACCCGTCTTCAAATTTAGTTCATACCTTGAGGATTTGGCTGCCTCATTTCATCATGGGTCAGACTGGCTGGCCCTTCACTGGCAGCAGTTGACATGGACTCTGAAAGAACCAAAGTGAAACCTGTAGATTGCATATGATCAGCACAGTCAACACTGGCATGTTGTATCATGAGAGGCTCTGACTCCTGTACAGATTCTAGACTGTGGGTGTCTTCAACAGTTGCCTCAATGACTGTAAACATATAATGTCAACAGTGGGGTCTTGTATGTCTATTATCCATTGGTGGATCTTGCTGAAATCTATAGAAAACATGCATGCCCCCCATATGGGCTGTCCGTTGTAGTGGCAGCCATTGTGTGAATACGTTTTTTGTCACTGTGACCTTGACCTTTGACCTAGTGACCTGATAATCAATAGGGGTCATCTGCAAGTCACGATCAATGTACCTATGAAGTGTCATGATCCTAGGCAAAAGCGTTCTTGAGTTATCATCGGAAAATCATTTTACTATTTCGGGTCACCGTGACCTTGACCTTTTGACCTCAAAATCAATAGGGGTCATCTGCAAGTCATGATCAATGTACCTATGATGTTTCATGATCCTAGGCCCAAGCGTTCTTGAGTAATCGTATGACAACCACCTGGTGGACAGACGGACCGATCGACATGAGCAAAGCAATATACCCCCTCTTCTTCGAAGGGTGGCATAAATATATATTGGCTTGGACAACAGAAAATTGTACTAGAATATATAGTCTACAGTTGGGTCATGTCTTTATCATCAATAGATGGGCCTTTATTATATGACAACAGAAATACCATGGGTCAGACTGGCTGGCTCTTCACTTGGCTCCCTCCTATCATGGGTCAGACTGGCTGGCTCTTCACTTGGCTCCCTCCTATCATGGGTCAGACTGCCTGGCTCTTCACTGTCAGCAGTTGACATGGACTCTGAAAGAACCAAAGTAAAACCTGTAGATTGCATATGATCAGCACAGTCAACACTGGCATGTTGTATCATGAGAGGCTCCGACTCCTGTATAGATTCTAGACTGTGGGTGTCTTCAACAGTTGCCTCAATGCCTGTAAACATATAATGTCAACAGTGGGGTCTTGTATGTCTATTATCCATTGGTGGGTCTTGCTGAAATCTATAGAAAACATGCATGCCCCCCATATGGGCTGTCCGTTGTAGTGGCAGCCGTTGTGTGAATACGTTTTTTGTCACTGTGACCTTGACCTTTGACCTAGTGACCTGAAAATCAATAGGGGTCATCTGCGAGTTACGATCGATGTACTTATGAAGTGTCATGATCCTAGGCAAAAGCGTTCTTGAGTTATCATCCGAAAATCATTTTACTATTTCGGGTCACCATGACCTTGACCTTTGACCTTGTGACCTCAAAATCAATAGGGGTCATCTGCGAGTCATGATCAATCTACCTATGAAGTTTCATGATCCTAGGCATATGCTTTCTTGAGTTATCATCCGAAAACCATTTTACTATTTCGGGTCACCGTGACCTTGACCTTTGACCTAGTGACATCAAAATCAATAGGGGTCATCTGCGAGTAATGATCAATCTACCCATGAAGTTTATGATCCTAGCCGTATGCGTTCTTGAGTTATCATCCGGAAACCATTTTACTATTTCGGGTCACCGTGACCTTGACCTTTGACCTCAAAATCTATAGGGGTCATCTGCGAGTAATGATCAATCTACCCATGAAGTTTCATGATCCTAGGCGTATGCGTTCTTGAGTTATCATCCAGAAACCATTTTACTATTTCGGGTCACTGTGACCTTGACCTTTGACCTAGTGACCTCAAAATCAATAGGGGTCATCTGCGAGTCATGATCAATCTACTGACAAATTGTACTAGAATATATAGTCTACAGTTGGGTCATGTCTTTATCATCAATAGGTGGGCCTTTATTCTATGATAACAGAAATACCATGGGTCAGACTGGCTGGCTCTTCACTTGGCTTCCTCCTATCATGGCTCAGACTGGCTGGCTCTTCACTTGGCTCCCTCCTATCATGGGTCAGACTGCCTGGCTCTTCACTGTCAGCAGTTGACATGGACTCTGAAAGAACCAAAGTGAAACCTGTAGATTGCATTCGATCAGCACAGTTAACACTGGCCTGTTGTATCATGAGAGGCTCTGACTCCTGTATAGTTGCCTCAATGCCTGTAAGCATATAATGTCAACAGTGGGGTCTTGTATGTCTATTATCCATTGGTGGGTCTTGCTGAAATCTATAGAAACAAGGGCTGTTTGTAAAACATGCATGCCCCACATATGGGCTGTCCGTTGTACTGGCAGCCATTGTGTGAATACGACTTTTGTCACTGTGACCTTGACCTTTGACCTAGTGACCTGAAAATCAATAGGGGTCATCTGCAAGTCACGATCAATGTACCTATGAAGTGTCATGATCCTAGGCAAAAGCGTTCTTGAGTTATCATTCGAAAATCATTTGACTATTTCGGGTCACTGTGACCTTGACCTTTGACCATGTGACCTCAAAATCTATAGGGTTCATCTACGAGTCATGATCAATCTACCCATGAAGTTTCATGATCCTAGGCGTATGCGTTCTTGAGTTATAATCCGGAAACCATTTTACAATATCGATCACCGTGACCTTGACCTAGTGACCTCAAAATCAATAGGGGTCATCTGCAAGTCATGATCAATGTACCTATGATGTTTCATGATCCTAGGCCCAAGCGTTCTTGAGTTATCGTATGACAACCACCTGGTGGACGGACGGACCGATCGACATGAGCAAAGCAATATACCCCCTCTTCTTCGAAGGGTGGCATAAATATATATTGGCTTGGACAACAGAAAATTGTACTAGAATATATAGTCTACAGTTGGGTCATGTCTTTATCATCAATAGGTGGGCCTTTATTATGAACGTCTCGATGAGGTACTGATGTAGAAGAAAATCAATACATACATTAGAGACCCGAACAAATTCATGAGCCACATTCTGGGTCGTAACGTAACAAGGGCCGTAACGGTAAAGATTTTAATTACATTTGTACTTAGCAGAGTTCCGAAGTACAGTCTATTACAAGATAAATCTGAGCCGATTTTAAAAAACGTATAGCAAATTTTGTAATTTAATGACGACCTGCTCCATGAAGTTTACTTTCAGTTTAGAGCCGCCGTGATCAGTAACATTTTTGTGTTTTGCATCCGATTTGAATGTTCTCCAAAAAATATAATAATAAATTCACATGTCTACTCAATAGCTATGTATTTTAAGAACACATTTCGCGAGAATTTCTCACGAAAAATGACATGTACAATGTTTAAATCAAAGTTTTAAGCTGTGATTAAAAGTTTCAAAAACACCCAATGCGCCCTTTTTAAGAGAATCTCCGTGCAAAATGCCCTTTTTTCAAGTCATGCGCCATGCCCCTCTGCCTTTCTAGATGAAACACTACAAGCTAACTCCAATATAACCCCCTAAACTTCGTTTGTGGGGGTATAATAAAATCATTCTCAAAAGTTAAATAATATCTTTTGTAGTTGTAGATTATTCGGGTATTAATCCTCTCATTTCACAAATAAACTGTTCATAACAGATGAGATGGCAAGCATAAATGCCTTAATGAACACAAAATATTTTGCATGTTGTCTTCACAAAAAACAGCCCAAACCATGCTCAATGTTAAAAACGCACTAAGTGACCCCGTGACCTAGTTTTTGATCCGGCATGACCCATATTCACACTTCACCTAGGTATCCTCTAGATACAACATCTGACCGAAGATCGGATGAATACAACTTGAATTAGAGAGCGGACACTTAATACAGACGGACCGACCGACAGACCAACAGACAAGTTTGGTGAAGATTAGATGAAAACAACTTGAATTAGAGGGTGGACACTTAATACGAACCGACCGACAAGTTCACTCCTATATACATCCCTAAACTTTGTTTGTGGGGGTATAATTGCATTTATACCTTGAGGATTTGGCTCCCTTCTATCATGGCTCAGACTGGCTGGCTCTTCACTTGGCTCCCTCCTATCATGGGTCACACTGCCTGGCTCTTCACTGTCAGCAGTTGACATGGACTCTGAAAGAACCAAAGTGAAACCTGTAGATTGCATTTGATCAGCACAGTTAACACTGGCCTGTTGTATCATAAGAGGCTCTGACTCCTGTATAGTTGCCTCAATGCCTGTAAGCATATAATGTCAACAGTGGGGTCTTGTATGTCTATTATCCATTGGTGGGTCTTGCTGAAATCTATAGAAACAAGGGCTGTTTGTAAAACATGCATGCCCCACATATGGGCTGTCCGTTGTACTGGCAGCCATTGTGTGAATACGACTTTTGTCACTGTGACCTTGACCTTTGACCTAGTGACCTGAAAATCAATAGGGGTCATCTGCAAGTCACGATCAATGTACCTATGAAGTGTCATGATCCTAGGCAAAAGCGTTCTTGAGTTATCATTCGAAAATCATTTGACTATTTCGGGTCACTGTGACCTTGACCTTTTCTTGAGTTATAATCCGGAAACCATTTTACAATTTCGATCACCGTGACCTTGACCTAGTGACCTCAAAATCAATAGGGGTCATCTGCAAGTCATGATCAATGTACCTATGATGTTTCATGATCCTAGGCCCAAGCGTTCTTGAGTTATCGTATGACAACCACCTGGTGGACGGACGGACCGATCGACATGAGCAAAGCAATATACCCCCTCTTCTTCGAAGGGTGGCATAAATATATATTGGCTTGGACAACAGAAAATTGTACTAGAATATATAGTCTACAGTTGGGTCATGTCTTTATCATCAATAGGTGGGCCTTTATTATATGATAATAGAAATACCATGGGTCAGACTGGCTGGCTCTTCACTTGGCTCCCTTCTATCATGGGTCAGACTGGCTGGCTCTTCACTTGGCTCCCTCCTATCATGGGTCAGACTGCCTGGCTCTTCACTGTCAGCAGTTGACATGGACTCTGAAAGAACCAAAGTGAAACCTGTAGATTGCATTTGATCAGCACAGTTAACACTGGCCTGTTGTATCATGAGAGGCTCTGACTCCTGTATAGTTGCCTCAATGCCTGTAAGCATATAATGTCAACAGTGGGGTCTTGTATGTCTATTATCCATTGGTGGGTCTTGCTGAAATCTATAGAAACAAGGGCTGTTTGTAAAACATGCATGCCCCACATATGGGCTGTCCGTTGTACTGGCAGCCATTGTGTGAATACGACTTTTGTCACTGTGACCTCGACCTTTGACCTAGTGACCTGAAAATCAATAGGGGTCATCTGCAAGTCACGATCAATGTACCTATGAAGTGTCATGATCCTAGGCAAAAGCGTTCTTGAGTTATCATTCGAAAATCATTTGACTATTTCGGGTCACTGTGACCTTGACCTTGTGACCTCAAAATCAATAGGGGTCATCTGCGAGTCATGATCAATCTACCTATGAAGTTTCATGATCCTAGGCATATGCTTTCTTGAGTTATCATCCGAAAACCATTTTACTATTTCGGGTCACCGTGACCTTGACCTTTGACCTAGTGACCTCAAAATCAATAGGGGTCATCTGCGAGTAATGATCAATCTACCCATGAAGTTTCATGATCCTAGCCGTATGCGTTCTTGAGTTATCATCCGGAAACCATTTTACTATTTTGGGTCACCGTGACCTTGACCTTTGACCTCAAAATCTATAGGGGTCATCTGCGAGTCATGATCAATCTACCCATGAAGTTTCATGATCCTAGGCGTATGCGTTCTTGAGTTATCATCCCGAAACCATTTTACTATTTCGGGTCACTGTGACCTTGACCTTTGACCTAGTGACCTCAAAATCAATAGGGGTCATCTGCAAGTCATGATCAATGTACCTATGAAGTTTCATGATCCTAGCCCAAAGCGTTCTTGAGTTATCATCGGAAACCACCTGGTGGACGAACCGACCGACAGACCGACCGACATGTGCAAAGCAAAATACCCCCTCTTCTTCGAAGGGTGGCATAAATATATATTGGCTTGGACAACAGAAAATTGTACTAGAATATATAGTCTACAGTTGGGTCATGTCTTTATCATCAATAGGTGGGCCTTTATTATATGATAATAGAAATACCAAAGGAAATGTTTTGTTTTCCAAAAGCACTTCTAAACGTGTTTTTTTATGCTTTTCGGTATAAGGTATGAGATGTACACAAAATAACAACACACATATCCCCCACTAAAATATGTTATAAGACCTGCTTACAATTTAAATCAGAAAATCTTCATACTTGCAAGTACGTTATTTATCCTTTAAATCATTAAAATAACTCAGAAACAGAAATGTCTAATTGAGCATATAAACTATTTCATAAGGTGTCCAAATCTAAAGGTATTCCTATACTCCCTTTTTTTTTTAATGGGCTACCATAACAATGACTCTGTTATGGACCACTTTCATAATACAAATGAACAGTGGCCAATGATCTATCATGGGTATAAATAACTATTTTACCTTCTTGATGGCCATCTTCGTCTTCAATTGGAAGAGGTAAATCTGTAAAAAATGATTTTTTATTTTAGAAATAACTATTTAGAAAAAAATAACCAGAAGTCACTCTTGATACGACAGTAAATATTTTCAATACTTCAAGGTTGTTAAAAAGTATTTTGTTGCATTAGCATTTCTTTAAGAGGATAAACAATTTTCAAGGCACATAAAATAGGTTTGCCTATTTTACCACGTAAATTTTAGACTTATTGAATTAACGTGGCCAAAACAAGGGCCCCGCCTTTCAAACAATGTTTTACATCGTTTGTCTGTTCTCAAGCGCTCTGTTTTGTTCTGAAGAATGATCATTCAGTCGAATTTACTGACAGCCATAGGAGAGAAAGTAACAAAAATTCTCCATCCCAATTCAGTAAAATGAATTATATTAATAAAATTCTTATAATCAAACCTTCTACTACTATGTCCTTCATCTGCCTTCCCTTCCACTCATTGACTTTACCATTTTCAACAGCATACAACATCAGGGCAACCTATAAAATTTCAAGAAGACCATAATATTCCAGTGTCAACAATACTTCCATCATAACAACAGTAGCAATCCATAGTTCCCTGACCTCACTTTTTATTTCAATATCAATATAATTGAACACAAACGTTGCCATATGCTATTTTGTTGACAGCTTGTGAAAGTCTGCACAGTACCATATTTGTAAATTACACAGCCCTACAAATAATATAATCTCAATTATCTGCCACAACACTTAAAGAAACTAGAGCTTTGTCACAGACGTGACCTATACCCCCACGTGCCCCATCCACACAAGAGAATCTAATTAATGGCTATTTTTAAGAATTATTATGCCATTATCATTTATGGCCATTTTGACCTTTGAACTTAAAGCATGACCTTGACCTTGGAGATATCGACATAATTCTTTCCTGCCACACACCATCCATAACGGTGAACACATGATTTTAAAATCTCACAATGAACAACATAGTTATGGCCTTCTTTTACCTTTGAACAAAGTGTGACCTTGACCTTCGAGATATTGACGTAACTCTTTCACGTGACACACAAGTCATATGACAGTGAACAAATGTGCCAATGATTTTTAAATCTCACAATGAACTACATAGTTATGGCCCAGAAAAGCTCATTTATGGCCATTTTTGACATTTGAACTCAAAGTGTGACCTTGACCTTGGAAGATATCGACGTAATTCTTTCGCACAACACACCTTCCAATGATGGTGAAATGTTCCAACTGATTTTAAAATCTCAAAAGAACAACACAGTTATTGCCCGGACAAGATGAAATTCTTTGCGCGACACACCCTCCAATGATGGTTAACAAATGTTCCAAATGATTTTAAATCTCACAATGAATGACAAAAGTTATGGCTCCGGACAAGCATTTTACCCTTGAACTCCAAAAGTGACCTTGATCTAAGTTCTTGGAGATATCGACGCAATTCTTCGCGCGACACACGGTCCCATGATGGTGAACAAATCAAAACCAAGTCAATTAAAAATCTAACAATAAATGAAATAGTTATGGTCCAGACAAACTTTGTGTTTAAAAGCACTAAGTGACCTTGTGACCTAGTTTTTTTACCAGGCATGACCCATATTCAAACTTGACCTAGACATCATCTAGATACAACTTGTGACCAAGTTTGGTGAAGATCGGATGAAATTTCGGGACAGACCGACAAAGTGACTTTTATATAGCCCCCATTACACATAGGTAAGTGGGTATAATTACGCTTTATATTAATGCTAGCTTGTGTGATGTACTGCCTTTAGATATTGCATTTTTTGATACCATTTCGGTAAAGAACTTAATTAATGAAAAGCTGGTCAGTGACCAAATTCCCATTGAATAAATGAAGAAAAGCCACAATAATATAAAATAGTCACAATGGCAACAAATTAGCAGACAACACTAAACAGTATGACAATGAGGGCTAAATAGACCAAACAACAATAACATGAACTGGAGAGTTTCCACCTTGGCATGGACATTGGTTTGTAGCACAAAACACACTCACAACAAGAGATGTGTTTTGTAAGAAACACAATGCCCCTACTGTGCCGCTTTTTTTTATTTGACCTTTGACCTTGAAGGATGACATTGACCTTTCACCACTCAAAATGTGCAGGTCCATGAGATACGCATGTATCCAAATATCAAGTTGCTGTTTTTCAATATTTCAAAAGTTATGATCAAACGTTTTAAGTTTTGGTAAAAGTTTTGTACACACACACCACACCTTGACACGCACACACATACAAAGAAAGACAAGCCCAAAACAATATACCCCCGTTCATTCGATCCAGGGGGCATAAAAAGCCATTAATGCAAAGCATACTAGTCAAAGTCAACATCAGATATGGTCTTACTGTGGCTGCCTGTTAAATTATTCTTTCTTTTAGCCCTCTTAGTTACAATATAGCATTTAGTTTTTCAAATATCTGTGTATGGAAAATTTAAAGATTTTTATTAATGAAATATATACCTTTGAGAGTTCCATGGTACTGGAAGGACAACTGATAATATTCCTTGTGGGTCTTCACATCATGTCCCAGATGCTTTGCAAGCAATTTTAGTTCACCATGAGTCATGTCAAGAATCTATAAAGCATGTTAATTCTTGATTATATTCACAAATATGCAGTCATCATTCCAGTTTGCTGCCAATTTAACAAATTTGTTTTGCATCTTCTACAGAAAAGATGTACACAAGAAAGCTTTTATCTGTATAGTTGTAGTCATTATGGTGCTCCAAATTCTTGTAATCACACCATGCATTTACAGAGTCAAAAATTTTGTAATGTTTAATTCTGAAAAAGCCAACACGTGGTTTGGTATTTACATGATCCGCCATTTTGAAAATAGCTACTTCCTGTATATATGCCAAAATTTATGTTAAATATAACAATTGGGTCTAACAATTTAAAATCATTATTGGGTTCTCACAGATAACCATTTTCTGTCATACAAAAGCTGCCAAAATCAAAGGTCTCCATAAAAGTTTTTATTATAATTTATTCACAAATTGATGGCAAGCAAATTCAAATAATTACTTATTTCTGTATAAAAGCCGAAGTATACATGTATGTATGTATGCCATTAAACTGGAAGAGAATGTAGTATAATTGCTGGAAAGTCTAAATAAATATTGTGCCATAATAAAGAAACCTTCAGGTCACAATATCTCATCTGTACAGGGATATGAAACAAAGACCATAATTCTTAAATGGCTTAAGCAATCCCATATTTGCACAACTAGACTTTAGAAGTAATTGTGAACGATTGTACCAGTTTGTAAAATAAAAAATACATACATATAAAACAACACAACAATTTCTGATTTAACAGCAAAGTTTAATATAAAAATAAACAAATCTATGTATCAAAGACTAAAGTAAACAAAAGGACTGCAATGGTCGCTCAAGGTATATTGACAGCAAGTAAGAAATGCTGAACCAATGATTGCAAATCGCCATGACAAAGTAACCTTGGAACTTTTGAAGAATGTCTTATATGGTACCAGACAATATTTCTTACAATACTTCTTATATGAGACTCAACAGTATTTCTTATATGGGACCCAACAATATTACTTATATGAGACCCGAAAATTAGTGTAAACATGTTTTATTCTTATATGGGACCCTACGATGTTTATTACTTGTAAGAGGCCCAACAGATAATAGAAAACCATGGGTCAGACTGGCTGGCTCTTCATGGCTCCCTCCTATCATGGGTCAGACTGGCTGGCTCTTCACTTGGCTCCCTATCATGGGTCAGACTGCCTGGCTCTTCACTGTCAGCAGTTGACATGGACTCTGAAGAACCAAAGTGAAACCTGTAGATTGCATATGATCAGCACAGTCAACACTGGCATGTTGTATCATGAGAGGCTCTGACTCCTGTATAGATTCTAGACTTGTGGGTGTCTTCAACAGTTGCCTCAATGACTGTAAACATATAATGTCAACAGTGGGGTCTTGTATGTCTATTATCCATTGGTGGGTCTGCGGAAATCTATAGAAAATATATATTGGCTTGGATAACAGAAGGTTTTGCTATTATGTTTACGTGACATGGTTCAGAAAAAAGGCCATATGAATGTGACAAAATAAATTGAGTTTTTAAATGTTCTTAAAGTTCGTTCTTTTCCTATTCAGATAATGTACACGTTTTATATGATCAAATGAAAACTTGTTCAAACCTCTAATTTTGAAGAGATGCGTGTGAACTCTAAAATGTTTTTATATCAATGCAACTATTTTGACGATATAATTTTGCAAGAAGTTTTGTCCGTTGTTTACTACTATACATGTAATATGGCCAATTTGTATTGTTACAGTTCTAAATTAAATGAATTAGCATAGTGATTAAATTTGTGTGATGTTTGTCTAAAATAATTTTAAACGTCGGAAAATAATGCATATCTTCACAACGTCATTTCTCCGTTATTTGACGTTCACACAAAAGGGGCCTTTTCAGAAACGCGCACACATATATATAAGTATATAGTCAACAGTTGGGCCTTGATATTATTATCCATGGTGGGTCTTACTGAAATCTACAGAAAAGTATATTGGACATTACAACTGAAGTTTTGCTGTTATGTATATCATAAGTTATAGTTTTTGTTTACAGTGTATATTGGTTCCTCTACCCAAAACAGTGCACGTATGACCAAGAAAAATTTGACGAGGAGTAATATGTGCACTGGAGGGGTAGAGGAACCCATATACACTGTGACAAAAACTTATAAACAATTTTATACTTCAAATCTTTAAAACAGCAAAAAAAATCCTTCATTTAACGGACAAAAATCCCTTTTGCCATTCAAGATGTTTAAAGACAATATCACATGCCGCAACCCTTAATATGATGAGTAATAATAGAGGGTGTCGTTTTACGTACATATTATACGTGTATAAAATGTATAACAACGGCAAATGCATTTCTGCAAAATATTTGAATGTCTGTGAACATGCCATAATTAGCTTTATGTTGTATGTGTCATTGTATTCGTTGTGGATTCGGCTTTTTTCCTTCTTTGCGATTGGCCATGGACGGACATTTCACATTTTGACACGGCCAATTCACAATCCTTTCATGTCCCGTGAATATTTACAAAAACGGCCGTTTTAAATCGTGAGAAAACGGACGTTCGTGCTCAAAACTGTAAAAAGAAGAAAGAAGAAGATTTTTAAAGAAAAAGTTAACGCACGCATGGAACACACGACGGACACAGGACCATGACATAAGCCCCGCTGGCCAGATGGAGCTAAAAATAAATATATATTTTTTTTTAGGTGGAATTTTTGACCAGAAAGGGGAAACAAACAGCCTAGTTCGGCGTCTGTTATAGAAGGTAAAAAACCCGTTTCTAAATGGGAACCGCAATACTCTTATAGGACCCAACAATATTTCTTATATGGTACCTGACAAATTTTTACAATGCTTATATACATGGGACCAACAAGTTCGTATATGGGACCCAACAATACTTCTAATATAGGACCCAACAATATTTCTATAATACTCTTATATGGGACTCAACAGTATTTCTTATAGGGACCCACACAATATTACTTATATGAGACCCGAAAATTAGTGTAAACATGTTTATTTCTTATATGGGACCCTACGATGTTTATACTTGTTAAGAGGCCCAAACAATTCTATTACATGTATTTAGGCAGAAATATTGCAATAATAAAGCTTCAAACAAGGATACATCGTAAACAACCTAATAAATAAATATTCTGCCCATTGGGAATTGGCAAAAAATGACTTCGCAAACTGGAAATCTGAAATTGGAAATTCTGCAATCTGGTACAAAGATGGCGAAGATCACAGCTTAATTGCTTTATTCGTCCATTTAACAGATTTAATGGCATAGAGGTTAAACGACTTTCGACAGCTCATTGGTGTTAATCTGTTGTTGTAATGTCAATAAAGGTTGTGAAAAACTCGCAAGTCATGTTTATAACATGTATTCCCTATCAGAGCAGTATGTGTAAGAAAAATAAATGAAATAATCCAGGCAATTTGTTTCATGCTTATGCAGTGCAACTGTTAACAGATATTCACTTTCATTTAACCCATTATCAGAAAGTACCACTCAAAATGTGCAGCTCCATGAAAAACACATATGCCAAATATGAAGTAGCTTTCTTCAATATAGCAAAAGTGATTGCAAAATGTTAAAGTGGCAGAAGAACAAACAGACAACAGGGGAAAATCCATATGTCCACTATAGTGAATGGGAACATAAAAAATAAAAGGGTGGGTGGTGGTGGGGTGGGGGGGGGAGGGGGGGGTGTCATAGTGTAAGGTGGGTGGTATTTATAAGGTGGGGGAGTTATTGTGGTATGTCAGTTATAGAGTTGTTTTGTCAAATTATCAGTTAAACTAATCATAATATAAGAAGTTATGGGAAATTTTAGCAAATTAAATAATTTGACCTTGAGAGTCAAGGTCATTCAAAGGTCAAGGTAAAATTCACTTGCAGGTACAGTACCCTCATGAGAGCATGAAAGTATTGGAAGTTTTTTGAGTTTAGAATCATACATTGATAACTTTAGAAGTAAAATGGATCTAAACA